>NC_086202.1:24002272-24633863 GCF_035770615.1 Melospiza melodia melodia
TGAATTTCTGCCTTCCTGGGTGGCACTACCCATTCCAGTGGAGTTTTTTAGGATAACATAATGGAACAAAGTTACTGTGTACACTGTAGTGAATCAAAAAGTATTTATCCATTTCAGCCCATAATTAATAAATGTTTTGGTTTTGGTATTCTGTTTTCCTGGAAGCTCCCCAGAAGTGTCAACAAGACATACTGCAAACTGACTTTGGTACTGTACAGCTGGAGGAAAGCTCGTGATGTCCCTAAGCACTGTACATTTTTCAAGCTTACTTTGAGGTCTGCAGAGGCTGCAACAATCCTGAAAGTGGAATTTCTCCCAGCTGTCACCTGAGGACCCCAGGCTAGGTAAGATGTGTGTATACAGTTGATGCTGGTGTCTCCTGTCCCATGTCCTGGCAGTGTGTTCTGTATGTCATGCACTCTGCTTCCAGAGAGCCACCTACACGAGTATCTGTCTGTGACTTCTCTGTTAATCCACGTGCTGATCAATTGTTCAACAACTTCAGAACAAGCTTATTTCCCTGCATTTCTTCTCTGCTCTTCCTCATCAGTATGGATCTCTGATTCATGTTATTTTGTTTATGCACATTGTATTCTGTGGCCATGCACTTGATCTTGCTTTTTACAGGAGTAACACATTGAAAACAGTTAGGAACATGGAAGGGGGACAGAACCCTTGTCTCTTTTCTGCTTGGACATTGGGGATGGGAGTCCTGTGCATAGAGCTGTTTGCTTTCATTTAAAGTAACCTAGTCAGCATATAAAGCAGCTGTACAACTCTCACCTGATATTCTATATATAATTCTTTTATTTGTTATCCTCTGTTTCCCTTTAAAATTAAAGCATGTGGTTTTTACATTTGTGTACCTAATCTTATATTTGTATGTGTAATTATCCAGAATTCACTTCTATCTGCTTAAATTTCACATCTGTACAAATCTTCCTGCATTATGAACTTCCAGTCATGAACCTTTCTTTTTTACACTTTTAATTATTACCAATGTGTCATCTTATTACAGTTTTCCATTTTGTGTCACCAAAATCCTATTGACTCTTATGTAGGATGTTGCTCCGAATGTCTGTCATTGCATCAATGCACTACTCATATTTGTTCTGTCTAAAAAGAACACAAGATTTTTATTGTTTCATGCAGACCACTGAAAGCTTCTGCTGAGATATCTTCTTTCCATCAGTCTGCAGAATTTTCCAGGGGAATACAAAAGTGGCCCCCAAGGAACCTGATGAATGATGCAATTTTGTTTGTAAAGCAAGCAGCCAGCAATTGGGTCACAGCTCGTGCAGGCATTAGCACACAGTGTGGCACAGCTGGGCTGCCAGGCTGGTTTGCCACGTAGCTCATCTACATTTCCAGGTACTCCCTGCCATAATTGGTTTCCTACAATTTAAGTACAGCCTTCTGTTAAAACCCTTCCCTTTCATGGACTAGATGGGATAAGGCTCTTTCCCCTGTCTGTTGAACATGTCTGCTTGGTTTGTCCAGTATCTTTCCAAATACTGAACTCACATACTTTTTGATAGATCCAGTGACACACAGCAAAGTTAATGCTACTGTATACCACTCCTAAATACACTGACTTCTCTGCACTTTTTTTGGGTCTATTAGACATCCCAAGAGGTATATTTAGGATTATCAATTATGATTTTCCCCTAGGTCAGAGTTATTTTTAATGGAATTTTACAGTTTAGACTTTCCAGTTTGTCCATAGCTGTTTCATGATGCTGGTTGTTTTAGATTCTGCTAAAAATATTCTGGTACATTTAATTTCTCACCTTGGTCTCATATGAAGACATTGATTATTGTGAACACAGAGACAGGTTGCTAATTTTAAGAAATTTTAACTAGTTAAACACTAGAAAAAGAGAAATATAATTTTTTTATATTTTGGTTTGCAAAAATAATTGAAATTCCCTATATTTATTTAATTAATGCTGGATTTGAAGTCTGAGTATGTTTTTAATGCATATTTAAATGTATCCAATTCTTTTATATTTCAAAAATATAATCAGTGCTCCCTTTCCTTACTTCTGTGTTTCTCAGAATGTACATTTTTAAGACATGGAAAATCAGTGAATTTTATCCATTAACACATCTGGTGAGCTTCCTAGTTAGTGACAGGCTGTAACAGCCAGTTCATGAAGTCATTGAGAATACATTCCTTCACAATAACTCCCAGCAGTTTTCCAAGTTACGAATGATGGTCCCTCTGGGAAGAAGCATGGCTTCCATACAGCCACTATCAAACTGATGGCAAAATGTGCACAAGTGTCACTGAGTCAGAGAAGAGAATTTCTTACCCTTAGCTTCAGAATAATTCACCAAACATTTCATTATCCAGAGATGATGTTCTTGGACTGTAAATGTGACACATGCTAATTTGCATATGACAACTTGAGAGCTCAGCTGGTGGTACATTGTGTATTCAGGTGATGGCCACATGCAGTTATGTCATGCAAGGACGTCATCAGGTTCCATGCTAACTCAGGTAGTGCTGCTGTTATGCTGAAAGGAAGCAAAGCTTTCAGTAGGGAAATGGCAAAAAAGCAGAGAGGAATCTCAGATCCTCTGTGGTGAGGTTGCTCCAGCAGAGTGGTTTGTTATAGAATAACTGGTAGAATTTTAGAATTAGTTTAGAGCAGACAGGATAATTTATCTTGTACAAGGTACAGAGACAGCTGTTACCTCAAAGATATGCTATACAAAATGCATAT
This sequence comes from Melospiza melodia melodia, assembly GCF_035770615.1. Classification (NCBI taxonomy): domain Eukaryota; kingdom Metazoa; phylum Chordata; class Aves; order Passeriformes; family Passerellidae; genus Melospiza; species Melospiza melodia. Next base: position 24,005,002 of record NC_086202.1, read on the forward strand.
TATATCTGTATTATGTATATAAATATAGGTATAGATCTGTATTGTATATATCTATATATATTAGATATATATTTATAGATTTGGACACAAGACAAATGCAAAGAAAATTCAAGTCTTTACCAGGCAGCTGATTAAAGCTCCAGTGCTATCTTACTCATACAGCATGAAGTATCATGACTAACCAATTCTTAAAGTATTTCTGATACTATTCCCTAATTACTTGTTCCTCAAAGCAGAAGTGGCAAATTAACTTAACTGATGCCTGTAAATTTCAAGTTGTGTTACAATTGAAATTCCTGTGGTTTTAGAGGTAGAAGGGCTCTTTAATACTGCTTTGTAAGTATGCAGTGTCTCTCCCACCCACAGGCAGAACCACCTGTTGATGTCCTGCAGATTTGTGAGGCCACTGTGAGTAGTAACTGCATTTTCCCTAGAATCTAAAACCAGGCATTTTAAATGTCCTAAGTGCTTTGCCAGGCTCATGTGATCTATCTGTTGGCAGCTGTTGCAGTGTATGGACAGTGTTCTGGGCACTGCACAGAGGCACTGTGACACACCAGCAGCAGGCTGCCATGCATTATGCAGGGAGATTGAGTAATGAATTCTGGGCAAGCAATGTCACTCAGAAGTTCTGAAATGAAAATGCTAATCACAGCTGTAAAGAGCATGAGTGGATTGAGGTTTTTCTTGTATGACTATTTGTAGGTAATTAGAATGAAGTCATGTGGGGAAACTGCTCCTTTAAGTACAATGTGTGCTGGAGAGAATGTTCATGTAGTGAGCTGAGGTACTGAAAGTTCCTAAGAGGAAACCTGGATCGGGGGAAATATTTATTAGCATTTTTTCTTTTTATCTTTAAGTGTACCTATGTGGCCACTCTATGCCCTTTGAGCTCTTGTATAGTTTAATTTCACACTGCAATCACTGAGTGTAATGGAGGTGTTTCACCATCTCCCCCACTCCAGTCCCCATTCATAAATAAATGCATGTCACAGACAGAGATCACAGAGTTGCTTTCCAGCTCTTCACTCATCTTCTAGCTTAGCCAAAACCTTGAAGAAAAAATTAGGCTGAGTCTTTTGAAGTGCAACACATCCAGGCTCTGCAGGTGGAGAGTGGAAATGCCCACTGCAAATTCCTGCTCTCCTCACTTAAAATCAAGCTGAGTACCTGTATGACCTCTCCTTATTCTAACAGCCCTGATCAGCGGAGTCCTTGAGATAACCACGTCCCCTATGTGCATTCATTCTTGTCAATGTCAGAACCAGTATTGTGGGAACTCCCTGTGTCACAGTATCAAGTGATGTTCCCGTGCAATGTACTTAGTGCTGGATTGCTGCAGCCTCTATTTGAGATTTTATTGGCATGGTCCAAGTACACAGCCCCATGAAGAGCATATCAAAATGGGCCACAGACCATGCTGAGTTCCATGTAGTTGGATTCTCGCAGTAGGTAGATTGCAAAATGCAATCTTACCACATCTGCCACCAGCATCAATCCAAGATTAACAATTAACCCACATTCCTGTGCCACAAATGAGCAGGCAATGCAGCTGGACAACTAGAATCAGAAATGCATATCACCTTTTTATCTGTGCACTGTCTGTCTGCTGGGGTAACACTATTTCAAGACCCTTGAAATCAAAATTCCTAAATTTTAGGTCAGCTTTCAAGCATTTAGTCCTTCTGTTTCTTTGGAAGAGCCACTTGATCGCTCTTACTGTTTCCCGGCTGTCTTGGCACAGTGGTGGTAATATTGAACCAGTTACTGAACAGCATTTATGAAGACTTTCAAGTTGTAAGTAATCTATCAGCATGAAATTCTGTTATTGTGTCATTCAAGGTTCTTTTTCCTGTGCAGAAATTTCTCTGCTACAACATAAGAAGGGTCCTTTGGTAAGTGGTTTTTAAAATTTAGAAACTAATTTCAAAAGGGCCCTCCTTGTTTATCCATCTCTAAATTCTGTGTAGTTTTGGGGGAAGGGAGAGAGGCTGATGAAACCTGTAAGGGCGGGTACCCATACCCACGAGAGCTCTGCTGAAGCAGCTCTGTTGCCTATCTAGTTAATGTGGGGTGCACTCATTTTCCAGCTAAATGCACTTATCTCCCTGCCACATGTTGCAGAGTTTCAGTGATGGACAAATCTACAAATGGATGTGCTCAAAGCTCCCCTAAAACCGTATCAGTTTGCTGAGCTAGCTCTAAGCCTCATTTGGCAGTGATATAGTGGCCTTTGACAGTTTTTGGAGACCTTTTTCTGTCCTTCTTGGAAAGTGACCTCTGTAATTCACAAGTTCTTAGTCAAACTGTCTGAATGAGCTGTAATTCATCTGACTCTGCAGGAGTAGACCATAACCAGTGATTTAGTAGCTCTATTGCATAAACCTAGAGATAATAATTCAGTCCATATTCTCAAATACAAAAATCACTGCTGTTTTGTCTTCTCACCGAAGCCTGCAAATGAGGAGAACTCTATTGTTTGCTCTACCAAAGATGTCTGTGAACTCTCCTGAGCAAAATAGGTCAAAGCTGTTTCACTGTGTTTCCTAAATGTAAAACAATATGGTATTGTCTTTTGTTCATCTTTTGTCTTGTTTATTAAATAATAAATCCCTCAGGGCCAGAACTGTCCATTGTTCTAGGTATAAAAAGAACAATTTTGATTTGGGCTTCTAGTGGCTACTTCAATTAAAACATTATTAAAAAGGAGTATGAGGTTTTTTACTAGAAAATTGGTTGATGATTAGATTAATAGAAGTCAAAATTTACCAAAAATGGACTTGAAGCTGAGATGATATGACAAGCTAGGTAGAAGTGCTGATTTAGCTCCTATTTAAAAAATCAAAAACAACCAAAAAACCTTTAGGTTATTGGTAAAGAAATAGAAAATACCAGCATGGCATATGCACAAAGCAAGTCATTGTTCATCCTTATCTTGAATACTGTACAAAGCTCCTCTTATCCCAAAAATCTGCAAAAGTGGAACAGCTCAGAGAAGGATAATAAAGATGATCCAAAGACATGGAAGAGCTTTGTTATAAATAACCATTGAGTTAGCTGTGACTCTTCAGTCTTGAAATGAGAGAAGAGCTGTAGGTCTGTATGACAAAGATAGATAACAAACAATTTGTCTCGTCCAGCACAAGAAGTAAGGCACATTGATGAAGGCAATTGGAGCAATATTCAAACAGATTCCTGATGCTCTGGGCAGCAGGCCTGTGGAAGGGCAGCTTCCAGTTCATCACCAAGGAAGCTGCTGATTTAAAACCAGTCCAGTGTGTGGATAAATACATGGGAGGAATAACAGAATTAAAAAAAGATGGTTACATAGCAAAGCCAGCTCAGGAAGTTCTCTGGAGTGAAAGCAGTATCAGGTTGAAAGTATACTGGCCTATAATACACCCCTCTCCCCCATTTTCACTCCTCCTTAGGTATTTTTGTGGCCCCTCAGGACAAGATGGACATTTTTACATAGGATTATATGGTTCTGTAGTTACAGAGTTTGGTACCTGCTACAGTCATCCCTACAGCATCAGCAGTTAAGGGTCTGTCTGGAGCATGTGCCTGAAAAATGGTGCTCTTCCAGGATTTCTCAGCTGTTTGTAATTGCACATTATAGTTCTGCCCTGATCTTTGTGGTCATGGCAGTGCCTTGATTGACAGCTTTCTGTTCATTCAGTGAATGTTACCAACGAAGGCTCTTTTAGCTGCTTGACACAAAGAACTTAGGCGGGATTGAAAGTTTACTATTCCTCACATACAGGCTCTCTTTGTATGATTCTGTTATACTGTGTTACATTGCTGCATTACTGCAAGCTTCATTAAAATAACTCTAATTTATAATACAAGAAATGTTGTCATCTTATTGCAGGGTTCCATACTGTTGTCTCGTTATCACAAAAGTTCCATACCTTCTTGGGGTTTTCTTGTGGACAGCTCCTCAGAGCACTGACTCTTTCCTCTTCACAAAGCAGCCACTGCCTCCAGCTCCCCTCTCAGCCAGCCAACCCCACTCTTTTATAGCATCTTCCTCTCCTGGGTTACAGCTGTGGCCTGTTAAAGTCAGGCTGCTCCTAATCTTTGCTAATTGACCCAGCTGCTACTCCTTAGGGGTAAGATTACTTTCTACACTATCTTTATTTTCTTGTACTCTATTCTCCTACAAAGAAATGTGAAAAGTATTAGAATCATGTTTGATTTTCTCTTTTTTTTTTTAAGACATCTTATGGCATTAAGAATTTGAAGAACCTTTGGAAGTCCTTTTATCTGAAATCAGGATGGAAACTGGAGATTTCAAAGTAATATCTAAAAAGTAATACCAATATGTACTGAGTACTTTCATCTAAGTAGCTAAATTAAGAAAAGGTAAAATTATATGTGTTGTTATTTTCATATAAAACACGAACTATATTACACCGGGACTGTTATTACTGTATTCCCCGGGGCAGGTTTGCGGCCGGAGCGCAGGCGGGCTCCGGAGCGATGCCGAGGGCACGGCCGGGGCTGCGCTGGGGGTGACTCAGGGACACCCGCGTTTCGAGACGCGTCAGTGCCGAAACTCTGGGGTGCTGCCCGTGACTCCCGTGTCCCCGCCGATCCCAATTATCCCGCTGATCCCCATTATCCCGCACCTGTGACAGCTGCGCCGCCTTCCCCGCCAAGGTGCTCTCCGGAGCCATTGTGTGGAATGATGAAATTTTAGAAACTTCCCCTTCTCTGTTGGGGTAAGGGAGCTGTGAGGAAATGTGCAAAAAACCCTAAAAAACTCCACACGCAAACGGACAAACGAGATCCTCACAAACATCCCCAAACAAACGCGGGGCAATGGTGGGCGGGGAGGGGGCAGCACTGAGGGCTGCAGGGGCGAGCACGAGGGGTGCCCGGCGCTGGCCACCGGCTCCCCGCCTTCAGCCCGCTCCGGCCGGCCCGTGGAGCCTTTCTACCGCACCTCCAGCTTCATCCTGTGTTTCCAGCCCGCTGGGCACCGCCCGGGCCCCGCGTTCAGCCCGCTGGGCAGCCCCAAGGTGTCTCAGCCCGCGCCGCCCCAGCCGCCATCTCGCCCTGCGCTGCTGCTGCCGCCGCCACCAGCGGGCGCTGCGGCGCTGCGGCGGAGCCCATAAAGGCCGCGGGGCAGCGGCGGCGTGTCCTTGTGTCTGTCCCCGTGTCTGTGACTCGCAGCGTCCGCTCTGCGCTCTGTCCGCCCGCGGGATGCTGGCGCTGAGCGCCGCCCGCCGCCTGCTTCGCCCGCCCGGGGACCTGCTGCCGCCGCCGGGGCTCGCCTGCATGTGGGCGGCCGGTACCCGCGGCTGCAGCGGGGCCGGCGCCGGCTCGGCGAACCCGGTGGTGTACTTGGACGTGGGCGCCGACAACCAACCGCTGGGACGCGTCGTGCTGGAGGTAGGGGCGCGGGGGCTGCGAGAAGCCGGCCCGGCGCGGGGCCCAGGGGACGGTGCTGCGGAGCCGAGGGCGGCCTGGCCCCGGGCATGGCGGCTGGGCAGCGGGCAAGGTCAGGGCGGGCGGGCAGCTCCGGCTCCAGGGCCCGCGACGGGGGCACACACAGCCCGGTGCGGGCGGGAGAGCGGCCCGGGGGATGGCGGGGCTCGCCCGCCTGCTGGAGCCGCTGCCTGGCTGTCCCGGGGCGGGAGGGCGGTGGTACGGTCCCTCCAGGAGGGGCGGGCTGGGCTCGGACCGGGGCTCTCGCTGAGCCGCGGCCCGCCTGTGCCTGTGGCCGGTCCCTAAGGCCATCCCACGGAACAGCCGGGGCGGAGGGCACGGCCCTGATGTGGCTGCGAGCCTCGAAGGAAGTTGCATAGTGTGTAAGCAGAAATACTGAACAAGACTGAACTCGCTGCTGTCGTGTACCGACCGCTGGTTTGAGAGGGGCGAGCGCTGTCCCAGCGGCACTGGGGTCCCTGGCCTTCCCTCCTGGGGCAGCGGGCCCGGGGAGCCCTTCAGCCGCGCCCCCGGGTTCATCCTGTGTTTTGCTGGGCGCTCGCTGTGTGGTTCCTGCCATCCTGAGGGTGTCAGTTCCCTGAAGCTGCCTCCTCCTCGAGCCTCCGGCTCCACGTGCAGCGAAGGGCACCGCGCTGCTGACAGCCAGCTCAAGAGCCGGGTACCAGCTGGCTCCATCCTGAAAAATCCCGTCTCTGAAATGCTCGGCCATGTAAGGAAGGCCTGAAGAGGAAAACTTCTGTAATATCTGTACTTAAAGGAAAAAAAGCGCCGTGGGCGCCGTGTGCCACCTTCTGTACATACGACCCTCGGGCCGGGATGTGCCTCAGATAGATGCGGTGTGTATGGGAAAGAGCGAGGGCTGTGCTCCAGAACCACGGGCTGGAGAGCGAATGAAGCTCTTAGGAATGCTGCCTGCTGAGGGAAGTCAGTGTGGCCTTCTGCCTCCAGCACCCACCTTGGGTCTATATTTGTAGAATTTTTTTAAAACATAACTCATCAGAGTTCTCTCTAAAAGAGGTTCCTTTGAGACTAGAGCCCAGTATATTTTTATTTATCGATAGTGTTGGCATATTGATAAATTGGACTGTTGCAGCTGTTGTGCTCTCAGGAGGTAGCATTTCAGGGAGTCATAGGTAAAAATATTACTCTTCAAGTTCCTTATTCATTAACGAAAAGTCTGGGTGGTATTATTAAAAAAATAGCATTAATGTTCCTGTATTTCTTGTGGTAGCATTTAATTTCTATGCTAAAGTTTTTCAGTGTCCCCAGTTTAGAGAAAGTCTGAATGCACTGCAGCATCACCTTGAATCTGGCTGAGCTGTGGTGGTCTTCTGCTGCAAATTATAGCCATCTGAGAAGAGTGGCCTAGGGAAGGAATATTAAATTCTTACCACAGCCATGCTGTTTCTAGGTGTCTCCTGCTGGTCACAGTCAGGATGTCCGGCTAGGTAAAACTGGTCTGGCTGGTATGGCCAGTTTTAGGTCCCTTTTTAAGATTAGTAAAAAGATGTGCAGCAATCAAAATCAGAAGTTTTCGTTGGTTGCAGATGTATATGTAACATCATAAGTTGTTTTTGATGTACAGTTTCTGCTGTTCTGTTTCCTTTGCCTTTTCTGTCATTTTCAACAGCTGGTTCTGTGCAGGGGATGGGGGATGACTTTGATCTCTCCACTTGTATCCAAACTCTGATCCTTGGGGTCTCTTGTGAAGAGTCTTCTTAGGTACTGCTCAATTATGTATTGATCAGTGAAATCATTAGACCCTGCTCAAGTGGCTCTTCAATAGCTGCCTAAAGGTTTCATTGAGGGGATATTTTTCATTGCTGGCCAAATGCTTGGAAAGTTTTGAGATATTCATGGAATTTTGGATGGCTTGTGATTTCAGACAACTCAACACTTTAGGAGAAGAATTCAGTTGTAGCAGTCTCCCATGTAAATGTTTTTTATGTACATTTGAAAAGGCTGACTTATGAATTTGTCTGTTTATTTTTCTTTAACAGCTGAAAGCTGACGTGGTCCCAAAGACAGCAGGTGAGGCAGCATCTTCAGATTTTCATACTTAAGAATTTAAGTTATAGATTGTGATTTTCAGGAATGAGAAGGTCCTGTTACCCTTTACAACTATTTTTCCATGTTCCATCCCCAGTTGTTATATGGAGAAATATGACAGGAAGTGTTAGTGAGGAGATGGAATTTGTTATTTTTCCAGGTAGTTTCATTTTGCAATTTGCACCAAGACAATACAGTTCATATACTGGGTTAATGGTGCTGAGTAAATATGTTTAAACCACAGTAGCTGACATGAAAATCAAACCCCAGAGCAAATGGGGAAGGGCAAATCAAAGGAGTAGTCTTTCTGAGAGTTTCCAAAGAGTATATGGGGTTTAATTTTTCTGGTCACTAGCTGATTAGTGAATTAATCTTAGAAAGTTCTTGTGCTTTATCATTTGTTTCCTTCCTCATCTGATTATTAAGTGGTTCTGAAAAAAACTTTTACTTTTTAGTACCTAGTAGACAAATATCCTTAAAAAAAGACATAACCCTCACAACTGCTATAAAAAGCAAAGGCATAAACATCAGAAAATGAAACCTGGGACTACAGGCAAAGGGGGGGAGTTGGGGAATTGGAGTCACAGCAAAATAAAAGGGAGATGAGATGGAAAAGACTTATGTTGCTACCCTGTCCTGAGGCTAAATAAGGTGTTTTTTTTCTTGACTTTATCCCAGGGTTTTTAAAGTATGGAAATAACTGATAGATTGATAACACTTTAAAGATGCAATCAAGTTTTTGAAGTGTATAATCTTGGGCCATGGTTAATCCAGTTGTGTTTGTATTGCCACATATGATGCTGAATATAATACTTCATGCTTTGTTTCCACAGAAAACTTCAGAGCTCTTTGTACTGGTGAGAAGGGATTTGGGTATAAAGGATCCACTTTTCACAGAGTGATTCCTTCATTTATGTGCCAGGTAATGTTTGGGGTTTTAAACAGTTTTTTATTAAATTTAATTTTATATTGTTTACATATTTCTAGAAACAGACTAGTAGTAACATTTGAAATGGCTCTGCTCTAACCTTTGGCTAACAAAACAACAAAGAGGTGACAGCATGACTTGCATTTCTGATAATTTTGCAATGGCTGTTGCTTAGCTCATCTTTTGTACAAATAAATGTAAGTTGTTGTAGATGGTCAGAAGAAGCCTGTCTGAAGGCTTTCTGCTGTAGTAGAGCAGTGTACCTTAGTGTGGGGCAGAGCTGACAACATGGCATTGCTTGGGAGAAGCACTTGTGGACAGAATGACAATCACCGTACTGTTCTCTGTGAGCTGACAAACAACGTGTCCATTCCTTATTCCCAGCAGAATAATCTGTTCACAATAGACAATTTAGTATTTTTAGTGTTTTAGTATTTTTTAATGTCTCTGTAATAGGGAGGGGACAAGGAAACCAAAAGGGTTGCTTGGGGTTGATTTTTGGGGTGATGCATCTGAGATGGATTTTGTTTTGGTTTAAAGAACAGATCTTTTGAAATTCTGGACAACAGCCCATGCATATTCTGGACAACAGCCCATGCATCTTTTTTCTTAAACAGCAGCAACTAAAATGACAACCAAGCTTCTTGAAAGCTTCTTTTTGTACTGAGCTTGGCAGATGAGGAGGATGGAGCTGCTGTAGTGCACAGGATTTCTGGTGGTCCTCTTTTACCTTAAAAAAGGGCACATTTCAACAACATTGCATTATTGAATGGCTTTGTAAAAAATCTGAGAAAATTTTAAGAGAATTTGAATGTTATAAGTAAGCATGCTTTATTTATTAACTGATGAATGTGATAGACTCCCATCCTCAACTGTTTTTTTAAGCAAAAACCACACATCTGTTGGAACAAGAGGCCCGAGTTGTATGACCTGTTTTTAAGATGAAGAAAAGGGACAGGTGTGCTGTAAAGGACCTATTTTCCTTGCCTTTCATATGCAAACTAAGGTTTTGTGATACTGACCAAAGGATAGAGTTTAGAAGTCTTTCTGGGATCAGAAATACATTAAAAAATACAAACACAAACCCTACTTTGAATTCTGTCACAAGTCTGTGAAGTTCCCTGTAAGTCTGTTCTGCTTGCCTGCCCTGCTTTGGCCCCCCAGCTGGACTGGAAATCAGGATGCTAGATGGTTGATTATGGTACGGTGAGAGAATGAATTGATGTTTAGGAATTACTCAGAGGTCATTGCTGAAGTGGAAATACTGTCATGGGTTTCAGCAATTGTCAAGTGAGAGAAAACAGTAGTGACTTCTGCACTTGCTGAGATGGATTGTTGGTGTGATTCAGGCGGTTGGTATGGCCTAATTGAGGGCTGTCATATCCGGGACTCTGCAATTCCACGGCCCCACACGGCATGCGGCACATAGCTCTGGGACTGTGACACCACCTGTAGGAGGTTACTCAGGGTGACAAGGGGAAGCTGAGGGTCACATGCAGTACCTGTTGGGTATGAGTTCTCTCTGGCACAGGTGGTGTCACCCCTGCAGAGATGGCATGTGGCTGGAGCAGTAGTTGGGAGCCACCTTCGCGAGTCACCGTGGCTGCGTTTTTTGATCGAACCGTTTTTTTGTGTTTAACCTGAGACAGGTGGTCACATCTCTTCTGGCAAGCAGCATGGGGTCAGCTAACATAAGCTCAACAGCTCTGGTGTAACAAACAACACAGCCTAGAAATAGCAAAGGGTCATGGAAATCCTGACCAGTGTTTGTACCTGTTGGAAGAAAGGAGGGGGAAAAAGGAGTTGGGAGGTCTTGCCTGTGGTAATGAACTTAGGTGATTTGGTTTTGAGGCCTTTGAGGTGTTTCTTAAAATTACTGCTGTTTGTTCCATCACTTCTGGGAGAAAGGAGAGAGATGGTTGTAGGAGTTATAGAGAATATCAGCAATATCTGGAGCAGAAATCTACTTTTAGCCTGACTGTACTTTCATCTGGTTCTAAATTGAGTGGCCATGCTCATCCTTAACCTGAAGAAAATTTGTTAATGTTGTCACTTTTAAATTAGAGCAAGTGTGTGTATTTGCAGTAGCATCACTTTTGATATTAAATAGTCCATGTATTTTAGTAGAGTTAATCCTTTTTCTGTTTCAGGGTGGTGACTTTACAAATCATAATGGAACCGGTGGAAAATCCATTTATGGCAGTAGATTTCCAGATGAAAATTTCATACTTAAGCATGTAGGACCTGGTAAATAAACGTTTTCTTTTTACCTTCTGAAGACTATAACCAATCATAAAGCATTGTTTATGAAGATGTGGTTGTAAAAAAATAAAGGTTTTTAGGTTTGTGGGTCACTTGGTAATTACAGAAGTATCAAAGAAATTTAACAATGTGTTGTCCCTGGCATATGCTTATTTGTGTGGACTGCTCTACAAATATATGCCAGCCAATAAGGGGATTTAAAATTGTTCAGAGGTGAAATTACTGCTTTCATAAGTCATAGACTTCAATTTCTACTTGAAAATTACTGCAGAAGTAAAACAAAGCAATCTGGAATTTCTTATTTAGTAGGTAACGCAAATTAACACCAGAAAAAGCAAAGGACAGGCCATACAGAAGAATATCTGACTGCATTCTATAGTCTCTCTTACTTGCATTGTTACTTCCTTGTCCCAGGAGGCTGCAGCTGTTGAACCACAGGAGAGGTTAGCTGGTGTTAATTGCCTGCAGGGCGTGTACAGCTAATTACTTTACTAACACTGTTGCTCTGGAACCAAGGGGGGCTGGGCAGGAGGAAATAATCCAAGGCAGGAAGTTGGCATTAGAAATTATATGGAGATACTGTGAGACTATCACATTTAGTCTAAATGTGCAGAGGAAAAGTGTCTTTTGCACTGCATACTTGTTACACCAGTCTAACAAACTGCTGCTGCTGTTCCAGGTGTTCTTTCAATGGCCAATGCAGGACCCAACACAAATGGATCCCAGTTCTTCATCTGCACTGCAAAAACTGACTGGTAGGTTCTCAGCACTGCAGATTAACCTCATTAGTTGATGCTTGAATCTGAAGGGTTTGGGATCTTCTTAGGGGTATTTTTATGTTGCTTGTGGGTTGATATTTTTTTGTTTGTTTGATTGGTTGGTTCTTTGTTTTGTTGTTACTTCGGGATTACTTCATTCCAATGAAAAATAAATTGCTTTGTTACTTGAGGGAGGAAGAGCTGTGACAGCAACAAGGCTGCTATCCCTCAGAATGTTTCTAAGGTTCAGAGCTAAAGTCATGTTAGAAAGCTTCATGTCACTTGAAGGACAGTTGAGCTTTTGCCATGGAGTTGGTCAGCAGGTGAGAGCTATGAAGAACTGCTAACACTGTCTTTATGTTTTAAGTAAAACTGCCTTTGTGTATTTGTTTTACAGGCTAGATGGAAAGCACGTTGTTTTTGGGCATGTAAAGGAAGGAATGGATGTAGTGAAAAAAATTGAGAGCTTTGGTTCCAAGAGTGGAAAACCCTCCAAAAAGATTGTCATTACTGACTGTGGCCAGCTGTCCTAACCCTTTGCCCTACTCTTCATGACAACTTGGATGCTGTGAAAAATGAGTCATAAAAACACCCAAACATTTCTTATCTCACAAGTAGCACCTATGGAACCATGTTTTTTATTTAACTTGGTCCAACTTTTATACTTATATTGAATAATATCGATTAAAACCATAAAATAGTAACTGAAGCATGTTGTAAGTGCACCACCATGGTAGTCACACTGGTTTGGTAGAGTCCCCTTGTGTTTTGCAAGAAGTGCTGAAGTCACCCAGGGTGTACCTGACTGCAGTGTTGATACTGTCCTTAGTATTTGGATGTTTCAGCTGTTACAGTGGGTGGTGGAGTTGATAGCAGGGGTTCTGCAGTTGGGGGTTAGGTATAAATTGAGAAATGTGGTGTTTCCTTTGGTGCTAATAAATTCTTATTCTGTTGTTTGTCTCATCATTTTGAAGCAATACTACTGACCAGTGCTCTCAAGGCTGTCTGCAACAGCACTGGCATTTTCTTTGTGTCTCAGTTAAATTCTATCCAACAGGTTTAATAAGCGACTGTGGATTTCTTAAAAATTAATTCTGGTTTAGGGTTTCTTACAGCCTCAGACTACTTTTTAAAAATAAACTCTACCTTACCTGCTTCAGTGGAGCAATTTGACTTTTGAGTTAAGTAAATTGCTTTAGGTTGAGTTAGGCTACTACTGAAGCTCTACCTGGCAATAGGACCTCAACTCAATCCAGCCAAAGATCTCAGGACTTTTATTATTAGGGAACTGTGAACTTAAAGTGTGCTTCTGCTCTGGGATCGGGTTCTGTGAGGAATACAGCTCAGTTCTCAATATATGGCCTATTTTTGTACTTTGAGAATATAATCAGTATAGTGAGCTTCTTGAGTGAGAAATAGGCTTGACTGCCTTTCTGTAGTGTTGATCCTGTGAAGTCAGCCCAACTTTGGTATTACTTGGATTATGATTCTTATGTATCATCATCATCAGTCAAAATTGGTCACCACAGAATCACAAGGCCTAATCAGTGCAGCAAAATGGTTATTGTTGGGGTTTATGCACAAGAAGGAAAGAATTCAGCAGATCAGCTCAAGACATTTCATTTGTATAAAGCAGGATGTATGTTCTATGTGGCATGCTTGTGCGGCAACAAATGCTGGAATCTCACACCATTGCCTTTGGAATCACTAAGGCTGTAAAGTATCAATGTGGGAAAAAGCACATGATTGCTTTGTGCAATCTCATTAGAGAAAAACTGTGATGGCTTTCTTCAAATGTGAATTTATTTTCATTGCAGGATGATATGTGGGTTTAAAACTTTTGTACTGGATGTTTTTTGCACTGGGGGTTCCACTTGTGTATGCAAGGTAGTATTTAGAATGCAATTTTGCAAAAAATGGAATTGAAAATCTTTTCATTCTTACCACTGTAGCTGCTTAATCAATGTAGTATTTTTTAAAATATTAAATTGTGTTGGTTTGGCTTATTTCACTTGGATACAAAACAATTTTTTTGTGCATTCTCTTAATTTGTATATGAAAATTATTAAATACACTTCTGCCACCAAAAAAAAAAGTCCGCTCCTTTCTTGAAAGCAGGAATATGAGAAGCTGAAACCTCTTGGGCTTACCTGGGCTATTCGATGCTGTTGACTTTGTCATGGGTATGTGTAGGGGGATCAAATATAAGAAAATAAAGATAGTGTAGAAAGTAATCTAACTCCCTAAGGAGTTGCACCTGGGCCAATTAACAAAGATTAGGAGCAGGCCTGACTTTAACAGGCCACAGCTGAAAGCAATAAGAAGGTGCTCTAAAAGAGTGGGGTGGCTGGGTGAAAGGGGAGCTGGAGTCGGTGGCTGCTTTGTGAAGAAGAGAGAGTCTGTGCTCTGAGGAGATGCCCACGGGGAACACCAAGAAGGTATGGAGCTTTTGTGATACAGAGATAACAGTATGGAGCCCTGCAATAAGATGACAACAGGTTTGATCTGCCGGTATTGAGAAGCTATGGTGTCATTCAGGTGCAGCCAGCAAGAGAGGGGGGTGCAGTGCTTTGCCTCTCACTACTGGGCTAAAATATCTGTCCTTCCTGGTCACAGCACTCGGTGGGTGTCCTGCTCCATCCCTGTCCAGCCTGGTGACAGCGCTCGGTGTCCCGCTCCATCCCTGTGTGTCCCTGTCCTGCCGGGTCACAGCGCTCGGTGTCCCGCTCTATCCCCGTGTGTCCCTGTCCTGCCGGGTCACAGCGCTCTGTGTCCCGCTCCATCCCCGTGTGTCCCTGTCCTGCCGGGTCACGGCGCTCTGTGTCCCACTCCATCCCCGTGTGTCCCTGTCCTGCCGGGTCACAGCGCTCGGTGTCCCGCTCTATCCTGCCCGCCCGGGGGCAGCGCTCGGTGTGCGGGCCCCGCTGCCCGCCAGGTGGCGCCCCGCGCCCGCGGCAGGCCCGGCCCGGCCCGGCCCGCCGTGAGGGGCCGTGTGGGTGCCCGCCGTGAGGGGCCGTGTGGGTGCCCGCGGGGCCGGGGCCGTGTGGGTGCCCGCGGGCTCCCTGCGCCGCCCGGGTGCGCTGAGCTGCTCTCCCGCCCTCCTGAAGCCCCAACTCTGCCCTTGTGCGTCTTGCCCCCACTGTCCCTGAGCGGCTGCTTCAGCTCCTTGGGATGAAGCAAATAGTAAAGCAGTGCCTTTCCCAGCCGCGGCTGTACATCGCCGTGACCTTACTGAGGTGTGATGGAAAATGTTGATGCTGAGTGTATCGTCCAGAACAGTTTCTTGGGGAACTAGTGTTTAGAAATCCTTTGTAACTCTAATAGGTCACAGAGGACAGAGGTACTCACTGTGGAGAAGTGACTCTGAGAAAAGCAGGGGGATGGCAGGTGTGCTACTGCCATTTTTCACCTGGATGTTTAGAGTAAACATCTGTACACTGTCAGAGAGGTTGGCACCTCCAGCCCCCCTGTGGAATGAAGCTGGGGCACTCCAGGAAAAGAGCCTGCAGAGAGCTTCACGTGGCTACCACTGATGTGCTTCCAGATGCAACACAAGTATGAAAGCACACCCTTAGGTAAAGTGCAAGTAAATATACACAGAAAAAATTAGTTTATATTTCAAAGTTGTTTCAACAAACTCACAAATGTTTTTGTTTAGTCTCGTGTTTTAATTATTTGTTCCAGACTTTCTGCTTACATAAATTGCTTTCTTTGGTGCTAGACTGAGGCTATATCTCTTTGTTTACAAAGTTTAAATGCTTTGAAGTCAAGACATTTGAGGTACAAAGTGTTGTTCTCTTTTGTAATGCTGTATACTCTGCTGGTAGTAATATATCAACAATCAGAACCTCAAAGAAGTGAATTACTGAGGGTACAAATCATTTTACATGACATTTCAAGGCCAATCTGCATGTCCTGCTGCTAGCTGAGAAACTGTAGTTGGACAAGCACATTCTACCCAATTTAGAAGTAACCAGGCTAAAAAGCAGTTGACCTTCAAGTGAAAAAGTTTCAAATCTTGATCTGCAGATTTCTTATTTGCATCTGACTGTTAAAAACACTATATGGATGAGCTGGTCACAGGTGAATTTTTGCCCTGGATCTTCACAGCCCGGAACATCAATTTGTTGCACTATTGAACTGAAAACTGAAGCTTGGCAACAATTGTCCTGAGCCTTGACATTACTCCTCCAGTACCAGCTCTGATTTTTCCAGCACAGCTCTGGCTATGCCTTTTCCTTGCTCTCCTGCCTCCATGTGGTCCCTTCATCTCACATGGGGCACTGTGGCCGCCCCCAGCCTGCACCCTGCTGTGGGTGAGCTGCCAGACCCATGGGGGAGAAAAGAGCCCAGTTCTTCATTTCCACCCTCGTGGGAGGGGACTGAGCACACTTTGCTTGTTGTACCAAAACTGGTTTCCCAGCAGTAGCCAGCTGGGTGAGGGCACATGGATATCAGCAGTGATTTTTACCTCTCCTCAAATACTCCAAGAGAAGGAGCTCCAGCACAGGTCACTCAGGGTGCCCTGGCAGGGTGGAGAGGAAGGCTTGGGGGAGCTGTAGCACAGAAAGGCTGCTCCTGCAGAGGCAGGTGACTCCCTGTTTTGGGAGGTGAACAGGAGCAAAGAGGTGCTTTTTATTTTACTTTTGTCAGAGCTGAGGCCAAGGGTGTCAGGAACTGGTGAGGAAGGAAGGTAACTGTGAGGTAGGAGACGGATCTGGTTCTGTTACAGTGGATCTGAATGCAGACAAGCTTGTTTGTCTGTAGATGCCGTGTCTGTGTGAGGAAGGTTTGAGGGACCTTGCTGCAGAGGGTTGTCAGTACCTGCTGCTTGCTCTCTTGGTGGTGAAGATGCAGCATAGCTGGAAATAGAACTGCTGGTGGTTTTGGCTTGAGTTCCGTGCAATCATATCAGAGGATAATGTTGACTCAAAGTGTCTGTTATTTATTAGCTGGTTAAGTGAAAAACCCCTAAAATTCAATAATTGTTGGGATTCACAGAGTTTGAGAAGAGTGGAGGATAACTTAGTCAGAGGCACACCTCATCATCTCTCAGGAATTCAGCAAAGTGGTCAGGCCCTGAAGGTCCTGGGAAAGAGCAGTATAAATGAGCAGGTGACTGAACTTCAGGCTCTAGAACTGCTGCTCCAGGCTACCTCTCCCCCCTGAGGGAGCAGCTCATCATCTGGATTGGTAGCTCTCCATGCACTTTGCTTGGTGTTAGCCTGCATTCACTATGCAGATATATATATATATATATATATATATATATTTTGGGGGGGGACTAAAACTCAGGTTGTGTGTAAATGTCAGTTCCCTTCCAGCAGCCCTTGCTGTGAGTGCTTTGGTGTGTGTGTGCTTCAGCAGAGCACCTGCTTAACCACAGGGCTCTGGGAGGGGCTCTCCAGGTGTCCTCCCCCATCCTCACAAAGGACAGGCTGCACCTGTGAGTGAGCAGCTGCAGGGTGAGGGGACAGGCACAGTGACCTCTCTGCAGGGCTGCTCCTTGAGGCAGCTCCATGCACAGGCAGGGCATTGCTGGGACCTGTGCTGGCACATGCTGGAGAGAAACCCTCCTTCACCTGGTGGGAGGGAGCCATGGCTTCATAGCACCCTTCATTTCTTATTTATTAGAAAGCCACATTTCTTTTCACAACCACATCCTGGCTTTGCAGGTCTGAGGTATTGTGCAAGTATTGTGTCACTCCATCCTTCCCTGACAGGTCACTATTTTTAATCACCCTTGAGAAACACTGGTGTGGATTTTTGTTCCTTTTTACCAGCCAGGACAAAAAAACCCACTTAACTAGGGAAAATAACTGACTGTGTCTTTAAGATGGGATCAAGGGGAAGTTAAAAATGTGCAGATGCAGAGGTTTTGGGGGGGGGGGGGGGAATTTTGTCACCGTTCTCATTTTCACTCACCTCCTACTTAAAATTCATCCAGGAAGGTAGGCAGAAGAACACAACAGCTGCTAAAATTACTAGGTGGGAATCATTTTTAGCAGGCACAAGAGTCTTGCGGTTTTCCTGCTCACGCTCTCCCCCTCCACTCCTACCTCATCCCCAGCTGGTTGCACTTTCCTCCCGAGAGGCTTTCGTGTCGCTGGTGTCCCTGGCAGAGCGGGCAGCCCCAGCAATCTGTCAGCGCTGAGCGGCAGCTGCCCCGCCGGGACCGGCCCGGGGAGGAGCTCTGGCCCCGGCTCCAGCGCTGGGGGGACTCGCTCGCTGCTCCGACCCCGCCACTGGCACGGCTGACACGAGGCCCCTGGAGATGCAGAGGAGTGCGAGGAGGAGGCAGCAGCTGCTAATGGTTAGGTTTTGCCAGAGCAATAAATTTTGCATTAGTACTAAACAGTGCATGCTCCAAATTATGCAGTATCTTAGGGTTTTTCTTCCCTGACAAAAGTTAGTGTTTGGTTAGAGTTTTATTTTTTTGGAAGCAGCGTTGCTATTAACTTGATGGTTGCCAAGGCCAAACAAAGTGCGAAGTGTCCTTTGAGAAAGCTGCGTGATTCTGTGCATTCGGAGCTGGGGGATGCCAGCACGCAGTCTCAGCCTTGCAGCCTCTCACGTGCTTTGCTGGTGTTGCCAGGCTCCTATAAACGCTTTTCTGCAGTTTTTGAAGAACATTTCTTTGCCTAAACTGCAGAAGCTGAAGGTTTGCATTCTCTGGTCTGATTCTTGTTTGGTAGGGGGCCGCACACGCACAGCTCATGGGCGGAGCGAGCAGCGCCCCGAGAGGGTAGGCTGGGCAGGGTGGAAGGGTCACAGCTCCACCAGCACGGAGCTACGCCCGAACCCTGGCCGCAGCCCGGGCCCCCGCCCCAGCTGACCATGGGGTTACAGAGCTGCTAACCCACTAACCCTGCGCCCCCTGACTCACTGCTGGCCCTGAGCACTGGGAAACAATGCCGAGCGCTGCCCGGGTGGGTGTCGGCAGCCTTGGTTACCGGGGATGACAAGAGAGGGCTTTGAGATTACTCTCGGGTCTGTGCAGGCGCCTCGCATCGAGAGCTGGGGCAAATTTTGCAGGGCACAGTGTGCGTACTCCAGGTCAAGCAGTTCCTGGCTGGAAGCCGCCTGCAAAAACACCCCTTGGCTTGGATGGCTCCCTCCTCGCTCCCTGCTCGCCACCGCCCTCTCCCCTCTGTGTACGGCCGGTGATGTCAAGCAAGGGAGCTGCAAGTGACAGAGCTCTGCCGTGACTCCTGCTGTGAGGCCACACAGATCAGTCCCTGAGACACCTCCTGCCTCCACCCGGCAGCGGAAACCCGGATAAAGCTGCCAGTCAGTGCCCTGCTGGAGCTCCTGGTGGTGACTGTGGCTCCCTGGGGTCACTGCGCTGCAGGCAGAGCTTTGTTGGGCGCTGTGAGCACAAGGTGTGCTCAGATGTGCCCTCTGAAAGCTTGAGTGTCCTCCACCCCCGCCAGAGCAGCAGTGCCACCCCGCGTTCTGGGCTAGGGCTGGATGCAGAGCTGCAGGCTGTGGGCCCTGCAGGTGCTGCTCCCCAGGGCCGCTGTGACATGCTGGCTGTGGCCCCTGCTGCCTGTCCTTCCCCAGCTGGGGCCGGCCCTGGGGCCAGGCAGCGCCCTGTGCTCAGAGGGATGATGTGGTGGCAATGCTGTCACAGGGAATGGTGAACACATGCGCTGCTTCCTGTGCTTTCCTTACTTGGGCCTTGGGATGCCTGCAGATGCACGCCCTCTGACATCCAGCTGGACTTGCCCTGTACTGAAGTAACTCCCCCAGTCTGCAGCAAGAGCACACAATTCCTTTGGCTGCCTGTAAATCACCAGCCTGAAATCACATCTTAATACCATCTTTCCAGTCAGCCCAGCAACTAAATGCAACAGTGAAATGCAAACTGAGCTCCCTGCATGCTCAATGTTTGCTGACCATCACCAGTTTGTGCCCCTCGTACCGTAGCTGTGCCCCCAGTGGGGCCCAGGGTGTCTGTAGTCATGGCTGCAGCTCTTGGACTCTTGTCATTGACACACCTTTGGGGGGCAAAAGTGGATGCAGCTGCCCTGGCTCTGAGCTGTGCTCCCACATCCCTTTGCATTGCAGGCATGCTCTCCTCTGTGTCAAGGTGGCTTGTCTGTCTGAAAGCATCAATCCCAAATCATTGAAGCTAAAAAAGGTGCAAGGATTTAATATGTGGAGGAAAAACCATCCACTCAGAGAGTTAAATGCTTTCCTTTGCAGGGTGAGCAGGATCACACAGAGCTTGAAAACCTGAAGCATGAGACACCAAATGGGAGATCGCCAGGGGATTGGCTGTCTCTGGGGTGGCTGCTGTTACAAACTACTTGTTGGGACTTACTACGTCATGTTGGGTCAAGGCAGAGCAGTTCATTTTTCTAGTGCTTTTATTCATTCTGTTTCTTTGGCTGTTGTTTTGAAATTAATTGTAAAAGTGGTTTAATGCCCCTGGATTTTTAAAAATAGTATTCATGTGCACAGATGAAGTAGTGCACAAAAAAAAAAAGGAAAGCTAGATATTTCTTTTAGTTGTAAGAATGGCTTCATTTCTGGGTGAACTGGAGGATTGTATGATGGTTAGTTACAAAAGGCATAGAAACTGGTGTGGGACAGTGGGCAAGACAATCACATCTTGCTCTTCTTCACCTTTTCAGCGCCATTCCCTTCATGAAAAAATGTAAGGGAATGTTTTTTTCTCTTCACAATAATATGAAATAATTTTCCAGAAACCATCCTGGCCCAGATTGCCTTAAGCAGAGTTATAAAACTGCATCTGGTTCAGCCCACAATTCTCAAGAGAGGATGGCCAGACTGTACCCTGACAGCTGGCTGACATGCCCTTCCTGTGGGGTCCTGCTGAATGCAAACCCAGAGCCTGGCCAGCCCCTGTTTGCACATCCCCCCTTCTTGGCCATGCTCACAAATGGGGCTGGTGCAGTTTGCAGCCAATGCTTCTCTCTGCTGTGATGCTCTGACTCCTGGCTAAGGTGGAGGAGGCACAGGGAGGGAGGCAGGGGCTGGTTACCTCTGCAGGTGGACAGCACAGCAGCATTTCCCACATGCTGATGATATTTTTACTCCTATTTAATTACTTGCCGCAGTTAATTAAGTTTGTAATCTCCTTCCAAAGCTGTTTCAGAGGGTGTCTGAGGAGCGGGGTGGAGGGGGCACCTCCACCCACACAGCACAGAAGGGAATGTCCTTTGCTGCCAGCGTCACACCTGAGCTGTGTCAGCAGCACCCTGCATTGCAAGGGCACAATAATTTCCTTCCACCTTCTGTTTCATTGCTTTCTGAACTCAAAACACAAGTAAAAGAGAAAGGGTGTCAGACTGAAGAGGAACAAAGCTGCAGTAACCTACACCAGAGTGCCAGGTGGGTCAGTGAAACAAACTTGGAAATGAAGGGTTCAGTATGGATGCAGTACATTAGAATATAGAAGAAAATATTATATATCCATAGGAGAAGAGTTGATGCCTTATTTAAGGAAAAAACCATTGAGACAAGCCAAACTAAATGTACTTCAGGAGCCATGAAAATTAAAAAATTAGAGCAGTGATGCATCAGGCTGGAGATCAGCTGTGTACCTGAACCTGCAGAGGAGACACAAGCAGGGCACACAGCTACCTGCAACACTGCAGGGCTGTAAAGCTTCTCATCCCCACTTCCCCATTCCTCCTGCCCGTGCTGACTCACAGGTGTCTTCACACTGCCTGAGCCATCCTGCTTGTCTGCAGTGAGGGGCTCTGCACATCTGAGTTCTGATCCTTTTCTTCTGCCCGCTGGAGCTGGGAGGAAGGCATGGCAGTGAGAATCTTCCAGCATGGCTGGGGGTCACTCTGGGAGCTGGGCTGGTGGTTCCCATCCAGCTGACATCTGCACCGGTGGGTGTGTCAGCATTGCCTCCCAAGCCTTTAAATTTAACTTAAACTTGTAGCGTGAGGGTTCCGCCTTGCTTTCAGTGGGATTTTGCAGCCGTTGTTATCCCACCTAAGAGAACTCAGTTCCTTCTTTTTCCCCTTTTGGGACATGGCCCATTCCACCTTTCCAGAAGCTGCTTCCTCAGGAATGAAGCTGACAGCTTTTCAATGGCTACTTACAGCCTGCAGATAGCATAGGTTTGTACCCTGTTGTTCTTTGAGAGCAGGGCCCCTCCAAGAGCAGGCTGAACTCTGTATCAAGAAGTCAAAGGGTTAAAATAATATTACCCAAGTGTGTCATTGCTGACTAAGATCCTGGGCTTAACAAAACCCCAAATTGTTCCTGTTCCACTGATGTAATTCATTATCCTGAATTTTACCCTTTTTTATTATTTTAGTACTCCCGTGTCAAAGTCACAGCTTCAACATGTATTCTTTAATTGTTCTCTCAAAAGCTGGCAGAAATGTGAGTTGGATGATAAGCCAGTCCTGATCTTGTCTGTATTTGACATCATTCACCTGGTGAGCCAGTTTCCTGCTGATCAGAGTGCTGAGGTGGATTCTGTCCCCTCTCCAGGTGTCTCTTGCTCATTCCCTCCTGTCTAGTCATGCAAGTGGGATGTGCTGGGAAATGGCAGTGGTCCCAAAGGGGGAAAAACACCAGGAGAAATGACTTGAAACATCACTGTGAGTGTGGTGAGGCACTGGACCAGGCTGTCCTGAGAAGCTGTGGATGTGCCATCCTTGGAGGTGTTCAAGGCAAAGCTGGATGGGGTCCTGAGCAATCGGGTCTAGCAGAAGGTGTCCCTGCCCTTGGCCAGGGGTTTGGAACTAGATGGTCTTTAAGGTCCCTTCTAACCCAAACCATTCTGATTCTGTGATTCTCTGACTTGTGGCCATGTAGTGTGATCCTTAAGCTGATACAGACCTGCAACAGTCAGTGACATTTTTATCCAATTCCAATCCAGTGTAACTTATTAGGACAAGACTCTCTCCTCCTGGTGAAGCATTTAATTTATAAGCAGTTATTTCTTAGCTTTTTTTTCAATAGTCTTACAGCTGGAGCACCCCAGTTTTAGGGTCCCAGTGCTGAAGTGGTTTCATTGATACCAACAGACCATTGACATAAATGAGGACAGAGAGTATTTTACATGTATTATGTACTCTCTGGCAAAGAGCAATGGAAAACTGGAAAAACAAAACCACAGACTATAGAGCAGAATGAATAAAAACAAAAAAAATAACTAGGTCCTTTATTTTAGGAAACTCTCCAACAACCTCTAGTATGCATTAGTGAGATATCAACTTTCTGCCTTGCAGAAAGAACTATAAAATATTATATCCTAGCCCTGCACACTTTAAAGTTCCTCATCCTTTATTACAGCCACTGGTTTATTAAAACTGGAAATGGACCTAGACTAAACCACTGCCCAACTATGTCTGAATGGCTGCATCCAAACCCTGCACCTTTTGAAAACTGGTCTGTAATGTTTAAAACAAACCCAAGCCCAATACAACAGCAAACAGCTTCTCATTTCTCCTCCCTTAGATTCCTCCCTGAACAAGAATCCCTGCACCTGGACATACAAAGCTCTTGGGTTCATGGGGTAACTCCTTACCCACTTCTCTTAAAGGCAAAATGCCCAGTGTGGTTAGCAGTGTCTCAGGATTAAATTCAATGCCACCTGAAACTCTTCCCAAGCATATATGATCAATATTGAGTTTGAAAGTGTATATGTATATATTTTAGGTCTACTGATGTGATTTGTTCTGTTTTTAAGACTAACTGGCAGTAAAAAGTATTCATTTCCTATCACTTTTTTGCATATTGCTATTCTCCTGTCCTTGTAGTTTATGGTCTCTATTAAGGAATGTTGTCCTCTGGATCATTTTTATTGGCTTTGCTTTTTAAAAATCAGTATTCATGCTTAATATAGCAGTTTTTCTGGTAACAAAATTCATAGATTAAAAAAAAAAAACAAAGCAGGCCCTCTTTCCCTTGGACAGATTTGAAATGCAATTACTTTTATAAGCTATAAATAAAGGCCTAGTAGTTGATGTTTAGTGGGAAGCTCTCCCAGTGTATTTCAGTCTCCTCTGATAAGAAAACTGCTGACTTGGCATCGTGGGGAGCTGTTCCTTGTGCTTTGTGTTCCTGCTGTAGCTGCCAGGGGTTAGCCAAGCTCCAGAGTGCAACGTGGCCAACCCAGGAGCTGCCTGTGCTGCTGGGCTGCCCTCTGAACCCTGGTGGCTGCTGGTTCTACCCACGAGCTGCTGGCCAGGCAAGCTTGGCCCGTTGTCCCCTGGATCCTGCTCCTGGTGGCATCTCCACCAAGACCTGGGAGGGGGCTGTGACAGCCCTTACTGCCCCTGGGCACAGCTCACACCCTCACCACGAGGGCATCCAGGACTGCACGTAATGATGGCTGGCTTTTATGCTGACAGCCCCTGTGGAGGGTTTGCTCAGAGGAGGTAATGCAGCCCCACACTGTTAGATATTGTCACCTTGTCCCATGGTAGGACACTGGGATAAGTGTCAGGCTGCCAGAACACAGCCCCTGGGTGAGCAGGGACTGGCCTGCTCTTCCTGCAGGCACCCTGCTGCTGGCTTCGTCTCCAGGCTGGTGCAGGGGTGTTTTGAGGAGAGATAGGAATCCTTAGTGACTAATTAATGGGGAGACAGAGGATTCTCTAGGGATAAATGAATGGGATAGAAATCTCCACTGGTGAATGAGTGGCTTCAACCAAAAGCAGCCACTGACAGATAGGACTGAATTACTGCATGAGTTTTATAAAGCAAGGTGAAGGGTTTGAAGTGAATGAAATGGCACCTATAAGCCTTGATTTGCAATAGCAATGTTTTCTCTTCACCTCATTTTGTGAGACCCTTTTGTACCAAAGGGCATTCATGGACCCAAAGTTTTCCTGAAGAGTTTGTAATTTGGCAAAGGTGCCTCTAAATGACCTGGCAGAAGTATTGGCTTTTGAGCAAAATGTGCTGTGTTATTGGGGTTTCCTGCCAGCCTGGGCTGGTATTTCTTTTTTTTTTTTTTTTTTTTTCTTTCTCCATAGTCTGCTCCAACAGAGGAGCAGCCCAGGATAGTTCAGTGGGGAAGTTAAGTAATCCTTGTCAGATAAAAAAGAGCTGTAAAAGGACCCTGGTTCTGGTGGGTGAGGGCCCAGTAAAAGATATGATGATCCAACTCAGAGTCTTTTTCAGTAACTAAAAAGAAATAATAAAGAAACTAGTATTTAAAATGGAATTAATTTTCACTTTGGATTGTGGTCAGATTGGAATCAAGTCTAATTCCTTCAAGCTATGCTTTCCCTCAAACACCATTAGTCTTTAGAAGCTTTCCCAGGGGAAGCCAGTTCATTTGTCTCCGAGCACATCGTGTTGCTGGACTTTGTCTCAGTGGAGAGGGAAGGCTGGGCTGTGACTGCAGTCTCTCCTAATGAGCTCATACTTGTCCCACATCCAGGGCTAGATGGGCTTTTCTGCCCCTCACACCCACCCAAGTGTAGCTGTGTCCCAGGGCAGTGACCTCCACCCTGGGCCCCTTGAGGGTACAGACGGGCTGATGCTCCCTGCCCCGCAGGGCTTGTGCAGTCACAGGCCTCTCACAAGGATTAAACATCTTAACCAATTCCAATCAGTTCTTCTCATCAATACCAACAGAAAACCACTGCTGGTAAAACATATGGACAGAATGATGATAAACAGGTAATGCTGATGGCAGGAAAATCCGGGACAATAATGAGAGTGACTTGATGTTTTTTACACAGCCAGCTGCAAAGCTGTACTTCTGCAAGCAAGGAGGCAGCGCTAAACTTTGCTCTGGCAAAGTTTAAACTCTCAGCTCCTTCAGATGGGCAGAGTTTAGGATGCTATGCTCCACTCCAAACATAAAGCTGTACTTCTGCAAGCAAGGAGGCAGCACTAAACTTTGCTCTGGCAAAGAGCAATGGAAAACTGGAAAAACAAAACTAAACTCTACGTTTAGAGTGGAGCATAGCATCCTAAAATCTGCCCATCTGAAGGAGTTAAGGGCTGCTGTGGAGTCAAAACCCAGCACAAGCTTCCATTATGGGCCACTGGAATTCCTGGGACTAGGAAGCAGAAAGAGGGGAAGTTTAAACAGGAGAGACAAACAAAGGTATGCTCATTGTGGTTCAGGGACTGCTTTCAAAAGCTGTTGAAAAATTAGGCAATTGACAGAAAAGAGCAACAGAAATTATTTGGAGTGAAAGAAAATTACTTAAAGAGACTCTTTAGGTTAAAGGGAAAATAAAATTGGAGGGAGGGAAATATCTGAGTGACATTATATAGGTGGAATGTGGGAAAAAATTACCAGGTACTTAATTTACTGTATGAAAGCACTCACCTGGAATCTGAGGTATGCAAATTAATCTAGGAAATGAGAATAGGTTTCTCTCTTTGAAGATGTGCTGGAAGAGTTATTATGCTATATAATATTAGAGTCACTGGCTGAAATATAATGACTTGCAGCATATGAGCTGGCACAATAGATGCTTTAACACTCCATTGTGGCCTCTGACTGCATTTAAACCCCCCTTCCCTGATGTGAATCTTGGCTTCCCAGCACTCCTTATCATTTCTTTCTACTCTTGTTCTCAGTCTGTTCTTGGAGGAGGTTCTCCCTCTCTCTCTTTGTCTCTCTCTTTTTCTCCACTTGTATTTTTATTATACCACTGCAGACCAAAACTGGCAGTTTGAAAGGTCCTGAAGGGAGTTAGTCTCCCAGTTTCATCTGAATTCAAAGGGAAATGGGTGCCAAACACAGACCTTGTGAAAGCCTTTACCCAGAGCCCTGAAATTTGGTATAGCTTTGAAAACCTCGTAAAAAGCAAGCTTGCTGATAGTGGGCTGTCTTGAGTTTATTCCTTCATCTTAAGCATTTTTTCTGCTGGGGTTCTATAAATATACACACTGATGACTAGAAATAAGAAAGCACACGTCTGGCTGTCACACACCAATTTTCTGCAAGGAAAATCACTACAGTTTTTAACTGGCTCTTTATCTCAAAAGCAGCAAGTATCCAGACAGTTGTCTCCAACTGTTGTTATTAAATTCAGCAGGAAATCCATCCTGTCCAAAAGAATTATTAGTTTTCATTGCTCCTGGAAATGTCCAGAGATGTTAATTTGTGTGTGTTTGTGTTGCCCAAGTAGCCGACCAGTGAGCAGGGCTCTGGTTTGATCTTGTCCTTGAGCTCAGGGAGCTGGGTGGCAGCTGTAAAACTGAAGTCAACATCTAAGCCAGAGGGTTATTTTATGAAGGCAAAACACCCCAAAACACCCCAATTCCTCCAGCTAAAAATATGTTTCACATCAGAGAGTGGTATTTGAAATTAGTAGTTTAACATGTCAAAGAGGTGTCCAGATGCCATTAGCAGCATTTTTTGCCATTAAGAAGTTGATATTTGTCAGCTATTTCTGCCCAGAGATGTATGTGATGCCACAGTTTCCCTTTTTACATGCAAGAGGAAATAACTGTGGTGGCAATCTGGTCTTTGTCAAAGCTGTAGGTACTCAGCCACAGAGCACTCCTTATTCATACCATTAGCCCCATTGGGAGTGGAAATCTCTACCAAAGGAAGAGCCAAGCAAAAGCAGAATGGGAGAGGATTTTGCCTTGGCCAGGTGCCTAGAGTGGAATCCCCCTCTTGCCAGTGTCACCTCAGTGCCAGCAAAGAGGGAGCACCCTGGGGACCTGATCCCTCACTGTGTGGGGTCCTGGGCTGCAGAGAGCCGGCAGTCCCTGCAGGGCTGCTGGGAAGTGCTGCTGTGCTCCCAGCCAGGTGACCAGATACAAGGCAGCCATCTGAGGTAAATCCCGCTGCTTTGCCAGTCTGCAGCAGACAGGTTTCCCTCTCCTCCTTTCTACAGCACAGGAGAGCTTGAAGATACACCCTGATTTCCCTCCTGGCCCCTTTCCTTGGCCAGCAGACGCTGGTGGGATGGAGAAACCGGCATGCTCAGCCTTGGCTGGACCTCACGCTGCAGTGTTACCCCTCAGGTTCTGTCAGCCCTACCAAAATGATGGATGCTATCCTGCCATAAGCCAGGCAGCCTGTCAGTGTATTTGCAGTACTCAACCACCAGCCCCTGTTTGTTTTTCAGAAAAAAGAGCTCTAATCTCTAATGTGTTGAGAAAAATCCAGATTTATCTTTAAAATTTTGGTTCAGCTTGAAAATCATTGTTTTTCTGGCAAACTAAATACATGAACATTTTTAAGGGGCTCCTGCATGAGGTCTTCATTTAGCTCTCAATAACACCACAGCCCTGTATAGCCATCTGGCAAAAGTCTTCTGGAGAAATATGACAGACAGCCCAGAGACAGCCTTCAGAAATAACCATGCAGCACTGACATAGTTCAGATGTTTGATTTTACCAAAGATCCTTCTGGACATATATAAAATAGGCCTCAGTGAACACACCCCCCTCAGAGGCTCACTGCCAGCACAGCAGCGAATAACAGCTGCAGTCAGTGTGCAGGATGTCCCATGGTACCAGGGGGGGATGGAAAGGCTGGAAATGCAGCTGGCCAGGAGCCCTGCAGCCCCCCAGCACCAGCACAAGCTGCTGACACTGTCCTGGGGACGTGTGAGAATCATGCTGGGTTATGCTGCAGTTGGCCCCCCCACTTGCTTTCTAATCCCTACATAAATGTATGACAAACCCCAAAGATTGGATTTTATCTGTTGTGCTTTACTGTCACCCTTCCTTATGGCTGGGATGCCTGTGTCCAAGGAGCCAAGGAGCATTTCTCTAAATGCTGACAAAAAACCTGGTCTGGGATTCTGCAGAGGGTAAGGGCATCTTCCCACACACTGCCCAAAAGCTCCTGTGAGCACCAAGCTGCCTGCAGGCTGTGCTTGTCTCTATATTATTCTGTCAGGTTAGTGGGGCTAGCACTGAACCAAAGCAAATAGTTATTCATTGAGCCTTCAGATAAAGATTTGACAGAAAATAGATATAGAAAAGCAGAGGTATAGAAAATAAAACACAGAACACCAAGATTTGAATATCAACAGTTGATTTCTTCTCCTATTTTCAGGGTCTATTTCCTCACTCCAGGGACATTGACACACATTTAGGATTCAGAATTTCTTCATGTTTTGACCTTCTCTTTTCCCTTCCCTCTGCCTCCAAGCAGGCATCTTGGCACCAGGAATTTTGCACACAACCAGCCAGTCAGTGTGGCCAGCACTTAGGTCACCTGTGGCTAGTTGGGAATCCCCATGTTTCTAGTCAGCATTTTTAGCTTCTCTGAGTAGTTTTCATTCATAAAGTTTTCCATGGATTTTTTAGGTTTCATTTATAGAATATTACTTGCAAATTCACGAACTTTGGTACATTTGGAGATTCTCATGGAGAAATAAGAAAAAGGAGTGTGTTGTCCAGCTGTCTCTGGGGCAGCATGCCCTTCCCACCTTCTCTAGCCCTGGGAACTTCACACCACATGCACTCTTCATCAAAGCTCCAAAAATCAGGCCTTGGCAATTAGTAACAAAACTAAAATACAGCCACTCAAAAAAACATTACCAGAACCACACATACAGACTAAATCCACTTTTCCAGTGATGAGTTCAAGATGGATAAAATACAGGTCACAGGGTTCCAAGCAAAGAAGAATTTGAGGAGTCAACCCTTAACATTTCCTATCTTTCAAGTGCTGTGTTTTACTGTCTAATTGTTTACTGCTGTCAACTCTTGATTATCTGGTGTAGTGAAGGATTGGGATGACCAAGACAAAGTAAAAACAAAGATAACACAAAGCATATGGCAATTAAATGGCAGGAAAAAACCCAAGAGCAGTGTGGAAGTCTGGGTAGAACTGACCTGGGCAAGGGTTGATGTGGAGAACCATGTGATGGAAAAAGGGTGCGGCTGATGCAAGCCCTTTTGTAACTCACTTTGGGTTCTCTGTGTTCCCAGAATGATTAATGCCCAGCTTTGTTAACCTGCCTGTGAGTGGCTGAGGACTGTTTTATTTATTTTTCCTTCGTGGCCACATCACTCCAATAAAGTGTTTTACCCTCTGTGTGTTGCTGGTGAATGTTTAAAGCAAGGTCAGCACAGGGGAATGGCGAGCAGGTCACACTGTCAGCCACCCCCAGGTCCCTGCCAGCCCTGCCAGGAGGAGTTTGCCATCCTGACCAGTGGTGATGCCCTCCCAGCCCTGCTCCTGGGTGGGCAGTGCAGGCTGTCTCTCCACAGCAGACCTGCTGCAAATGGAGTTCAGTACAGGTGTATGCAGGGAAGCGATTCAGGAATCGTTCCCAGATGTTGTAAAATGTCTCCAGCTCCCAGCCAAGCTGCTGGGGGTTTTCAAAACAGCTTACCACTGGCTGGAAAATGTTTATAGGGGGAACCAAAAGGGCAGAACATTCATTTATGTTTGATTGCTCAGTGTAAGACTGAATGCCTTCCTTGGGCTTGGGCTATTTGGGCAGGTAGGCTGCAAGGAAGATGTGCAAAGCTTTATCAGGCAGCTCATTCAGGAGAGCTTATGACTTTGACAGAACTACTTTCTGAGCAGCTTTTTTCCAAAGTAACCATCCTCGCTCTCTCCCTCTGGCACTGTGAGCCTGGAACAAGCGTATCACAATTCTGGCGTGTGTGGGACATGCTACCACAGTACAGCAATATTATATGGCAAGCACAACATATGTTTTGGAAGAGAGTTCAGTTTATTTTAGCTGCTCCAAATTTACTTGACCTGTTTAATCCAGCTTTCACGCTACATCATTTCAATGACTGGGACTGCTTTTAGGTCGTGCCCCACAGAACATATGCAGCCAGCTGGCCTCTCATCTGTATGCTTAATTGTCCAAAATTATTTCCATGTGATTAATATAAACCCCCAACATCCATGATAGGCCAGGCCACTCCATCATCCAAGTTATGTTTGGCAGGTGTAGGGTCTGTCCCACTGAGAAAGGAATAGTGTGAACACAGCATGCTGGGGAGCCCAGACTTCTTCCTAGCTGGGTGTTATCTGCTTGTTCCCTCTCTAGGCTGGGTGTGAGTTAATACTGACTCAGGCACCTACAGCACACCAGTGAGGGGCAAAGCTCGTGGCACGGACAGCCCCGTCCTGCTCTGGATGCTGAGCTATGGTGTTGCTTAGTTCTTTGCTGCTCTGCAAATGGAAACAGCAGCTCAGGTGGTTCTGGTGTGGGAGCTGCTGCCATCCCCAGTGATACTCAGACACACCTCTTCTTTTCTGTGTCCCTGAACCCACAGCAGGGCACTGCAGCTGCAAGAGCTGCTGTGGTCCTGAGGCTGAGGTGAAGGTGCAGGGCCAGGTGAGTCCCAGGACTGCTGCAGGTGGTCTCTGGCACATGCTGTGCTGGGGGATGGGACAGCAGAGAGTGCCCTGCTGATGGACCACGCCAGAAGCACCAGAGGTGTTGTCAAGGGATGAACAGCCACAGTGGCTACACCCTCACCCTGCTCCCCAATGCACCTGTAGATGTGTTCTCTGTCTTGCAGGGACTTTAGTGTAGTACCCTGCCATGCCCCATACAAAATTAGGTGATTGCTGTGGCATCATTTCTTTACAAGAGAGCTGCTCTTCCCCCTTTCTACCCTCTGTTTTTTCCTGTCAACAGCAACAACCCTCACCCCTGCCTGGCAGCCACTCCCTCACCAGCCAACTGAATCATCCTGGAGACAGGAGGCTTTTTTGGGCGCTAACACTTCACAAGGCAAAGGCTTAGAGAATACACCCATATGCCCTGCCTGGAAACTGGCTCCCACCTCTGCGGAAAAAGCCAGACAGTCTCAATTAGGCATTCGTGGAAAGTGGGGACAAGCTGGGGCTGGAGCCAGAAGCTGTAAAATTTTCCACGTTTGCCAGCACCGATCCTGCAGACCCGTCTGCTCATTCCATCTCGGCCTCCTTCTCGCTAGGCAACAAAATGTGCTGAAAGGAGAAATCAGGAGGATCGTTTTCATACCCAGCATTCTCTGGTTGGGATGGTTTTTGCTGTGCTGCAAAACCACTGCACTGTGTAACTTGTCTTCCCTAAAGCTGAGGGGAGCGAAGTGCTCCCCCCCAAGGAGCTGTGCAGTGGCTCTACCAAAACAAGCAAAGAGGCTCCAACCAGGCCATTCCTGGGACAGAAAAATCAGATTCATCCCTGATGGGAAATCCTCCTGGAGCTCTTGCAGTGAGGTTTGACAGAAGGAGCTTTGGGGAGAAGAAAAGTCAGGATTATTTGGCTGTAACCCAGCTGCAATTGGCCACACCTGGAACTGGTAGAGCAAGCACGAACTCAGCTCACAGCCCTTGGAAAGCAGTGCTGTCTGCCTCATTTTTTCGGAGAGACTTTTTTGGTTCTCTCTAAGCCAGTGACTGGGACTGTGTGAGAAAGACCAAAAATCACAATTGTGACTGGAATACAGAGGCCTTGATTTGGCTCCCATAAGGGCAGGGAGGTGGCTGTGGTCACTTACCTGCATCCCTCAGCAGAACTAAAGAGTTTCTTAAGAGTAAGACTGGCAGTGGAGAGCACCAGGGTGTTTGTCTGTGCTGCAGGTGGTGTGGGGCAAGGTCTGGAATGTGTGTGGCAACACAATTAAGGATGTTTGGAGGGGACAGCATGTTAATGTAATTCCAAATTTGTTTTTGAAAAAGCAGGGATGGTGCAAAGCCTGTAATACAACTTTGGACTTTAAACAAGCAACAACTGTAAAATACAGGCAGCGGGGAGGAGTTGGGAGAGGCAAGTGAAAGTGGGGAGGTACAAGGCATAGAGGGACTTGAAATTTACAGTTCCAGTTGTTTTGGGCCAAATCACTTACAACCTATATCCATAGGTGAAGGAGCCTCTGATTAAGTTCACCAATTTTATAATCTAAACATACATGTCTCACTCCAGTCACTGAACAGACTTTACCCAGATGAGTTTTTTAGGAAAATAGTTTGGGAGGGTATTTGTTTGTTTGTTGGCTTGTTCTGGGTAACAGAACGCAGAGTTAGAGTGAATTCATAGCAGATTTCTTTTTCCTTTTTCTTTTTCTTTCTTCGATGTCCCCAAAGGGGATTGGTTACATGCTGGAGACTAGACAGTATCTGGGCTAAGAAAAACTGTCTTTTTTAACTCTTAAGAAAACCAGAATATGTGCAGGGTGCAAGTGAGGCTTATATGCCCATCACTACCTGCTGTATTGTCTATCTTTACAAAAAGAACCCAGATGACAAATTTCTCCTACTTATCATATTTAGAAAGCTGTTTGAAATCAGCCATATTTACTGGTAAGGTGTTGAAGGGAAGAATATGTTTGTGAAGTGCATTAAATTTTATTAAAAAAAAGAAAATCTAAGATTTACTTCACACCTACAGTCCTTGAGAGAGCAAATCACACACATCTCAGGCTGAATTTCCCCTTTGCTGGGACTGTAAAGCCTTATTTGACACCCTATTGTTTCTTCTTTTGTGCTGAATTCTTGCAAAGAGGTGCACAGAGTTCAGTGCAGGAAGGAAATCAAGGGAGAAAAAGGTCACTTTCTTCTCTTGGCTACATTTATTTTACAAAAGCCTCCTGATGTATCTTCTTTGGTCTGAGTATTTCTGTCTACCTTAGACTGACATTTCCTCCATGCATAGAGAGATGGGCAGAGGTAGCTGTGGCAGAAAAGATAAAGCTTTTCTCAATCCAGACATGCACATCTCATGCATTTCCTGCAGCTCCCTTGGAGGAAAAGGCTTAGAATCAGTGGATGGGGAACCATGGGGGCAGGCTGACCAGCATCCCTGTCAGTGCAGGGTGTCCTTGGCTGTGGCTCGGTGCTGGCCAGGAGGGCTGAGCACGGCACGGCGCGGCTGGAACCGCTGTGGGAGCCCAGCACAGCCTGGCTGCCTCCCGTGTGACACTGCGCCTGGCTCAGCCAGAGCCCCTGGCCTCATTGTTATGAGCTCCATTTACTGGACCTTTTGGATGTTAAGAGGTGATTAAACACCTCTTAGAAATTTTCCTTGGCGCAGTAAATTCTTTTGTGACCCCAGAAAACCATATGGTAAGGCCAAGCAAGGGCTAGACCCTGTCCTTGCCACTTGGAGAGCAGCAGGGGTGGTGTGGCCCAGCAAATAGGAGTGCAGTGTATAGATACATTTAAAATAGCTTTAAACACAGCTAATTAGGAATAGCTTTTTTAAAAAATACTGTATGCAAAGAATTTTAAAAAATTAAACCCAAACAAAAAAATTTTGCTATAGTAGTGCAATGTTCTATTGGAGACTACAAATTATGGTAGTTTTCAATTAGTTTCCTGCCAATTAGCCCAACTAAGTGTGAGCATAGGTGAGTTGTAAGGTCTTTGAGAGCATGAATGCTGGAGAATTGAAGGGTATTTCCCTGGGCACGTCTGTTTGAGGCTTCCCCAGCAGCTGACAGGTGCCTGCTGGGTGCCACATATTTCCTTACATATGGGGCTGAAGTATGTTTACATTCACATATTGCAGCTCCCAGTGTCCCACAAAAAAATAATCCTTGGGCCAGACAACAATCAGATTAGCACCTACTCAGATATCCTGAGTATATCCTCTTTCTACAGCAGTTTAGTGAGGGAAAAGATATGAACCACAGCCTTCTGCTGGCGTCATCTCTTGCTGCTGGAGGCTTCTGTGCTTTGGGACTTCCTGAGCAGGGTCACAGCTTCGTGGTTAACAACCCTTGCAGAATTTTTTGGTTTTTTTAAATGTGGTTTAGTAGTTGGTTTTGATCTCATTTATTCTTTTGACAGCTAGAATATCCTATGACTATGCATTTCAGTCTGCTGTGTGAAATTTTTGTTTTAATTATATTACCTCAGATGTTTGTATTCAAAATTCCTCTTTTCTAGGACAGTTGTAGAAGCAATTAATATTTCTTCCATTATTTGTGTCATTTATTATATTGTGGGATA
This sequence comes from Melospiza melodia melodia, assembly GCF_035770615.1. Taxonomy (NCBI): domain Eukaryota; kingdom Metazoa; phylum Chordata; class Aves; order Passeriformes; family Passerellidae; genus Melospiza; species Melospiza melodia. The sequence continues at coordinate 24,039,299 of NC_086202.1, forward strand.
CTAACACATCTGCCTTTAATGATCTCTTTTCCAGAAGATGGAGGCCCAGCGCACAGTCGCCTTTCACAAGGAAATAATTTCTTTCATTTCATCATTCCTGAATTTTTTGATTTCTGTTTTGTCCTTCTAAAGTGATAAGGATTATATAATGATGTTTTCTCTTTCTTTTCTTGTTCTTACTTCCAAATCCTCTGTCTCTTTTTTTAAACTATTATGACTTTGAGGTTGAACAATCCGAAATAACACAGCACACATTCCTGACTATTAGAAGCTAATTTAAAATCTGTTATTCAGTATGCACCATTTGGGGTGTCTTTCACTGAGCATCAGGGACTTAGCTGCTCCTTGTGTCTGGTTTTGCTTTTGCTACTCTGAATCAGTGTATTACTGTTCACCTCCCAACTTAATAAATCTAGTTTCATTCCTTCAAGTCCTGCAACACGTTGGTGTGAGTGGTTGTCTTTATTTAACTCAGACACTTTTGCTTCAGTTTAATTAAAGAAATGCAAAAATTTACAGCCAAGTATCCAAAGAAGTAAGCACACCTTAGTAACTGGGCAAGGTAGTAGTTGTTGTGTGTAATTGCTTTGTGTTCACATATTGTATAAGGCATTCAGAGGCATCAGCAGGGCATGTTGGAATCAATTTTAATTGATTGATTTTAAGGTGTTCCATTCAAGATTCTGTGCAGTGGAGTTTACTTGTGCATATCTCAGTGAAATTTCTACAGCTGCGGAAGCGTTAACTGTGTTGATCTTTCAGTTCCTGTGAACATTAAAAGGAGAGTTGTCTCTCCTAGATGTGAACGGAGCTATCCTTCGCCTCCCAGCAGCCTGTGAAGATTCCTGTTGGTGGCACTGATGCCTGTGGCCCTGTTGGGAGGGCTCTGGGTTTGTGCTGCAGCAGGCACAGCCGGGCAGGAAGCACTTGCACCTGTGGAGGAGCCGCTGCCCACCCCCATTCCCCTGCATCCCTTTCCCACCCCCCCACACAGCTGGCCAGCACAGATGGAGCCCTCAGCAATCAGGGCTAGTAGCCAATATAAGTGAGGCACAGACAAAGGAGGCCCTTTTCAGGGGCTGTGTGTTTCAACTCTCTGAATTTTGACCTGAGGGTACTCAGCAGAGGTATTTTTTTTTCCTTTGCTAGTGTTATTTGTCTATTTATTATTGCTTTATTTGTAAGCAGGGAATTTTGAGGTCTTGCTTCCTATTGTTTCTGCAGTGTATTCCTGTATTATTCCTTCAAGTTTTGCTGGGTGAAATCAAGTGGGGTGTGTCTGGCTCCTTGGAAATCCTTTCAGTTTTACATCCTCCTTACGTTCCCGAACTCGAAGGAAACTTAATGGAAAGCTGGCTAGTGCTAGATTTCCCATACCTGCTCCTTTGATGTGTTCAGAAATTGTCTAAGAGAAAGCTTTTTTATGGTGTTCTGCCATTCTCTTCTCTGGCTTCAACTGGTGAACCGGAAACTGGAGTGGTGATTAGAAGACAATCTTTGGATTACACCCTACTCCCCTTAAAATGTACATAAAGCATTTGGCTATGATTTGCTTTCTCTGTAGGCATGGAGTTTGGTTGGATAAGCTGGGCACATAAGGTCCCTTTTTACCTCTTATCAAAAAAAAAAAAAAAAGGAAAACCTTAATGATGACTGTATTTTTATTTAGCTAAGCTCATGGCATAGAAATAAAGCTTTCAAAGAATGCCTAGAGTTACTGCTGCTCCTGGTCTCTTTGGCCCTGGAACTGTGTGCCTGGGCAATGCTGTACCCAGGGCTGTCTCACAGGGCTCTGCTCTCTTCCACAGCAGTGCTGGCTGCCTCTGCCACCCTGGGCTGCACGTCAGGGATGCTCCAACACCTCACAACTGCCATTGCCTCTGCTTCAGTCTTGGCCCTTTGGATAAAGACCCCATAATGGCTGACTGAGGTAGGTGTTTCTCAGCATGTTCATTTGCAAAATGTCTTACAAAGCTTGTAAAAGGATTGTGAGAGGTATTATTCTAAGTTGGTTGAATGAGGTTTTGCAGTTTTGGTATAATGGCCAGTTTTCTGAATTTGGTTATCTGAAATGTGTTTGAGATACAGATGTTAAGGAAGAGCAATTGCATTACTTTCAGTAAAACAAAGGTGCTTGAGGAGTGCTGGTTGTCCCCACATAGGAGTTGACAAATTCTCTGTTTCTCTGAGTCCAGAAGGTGAACACTAGAGAAAAGCAAACCTACAATCACATGAAGAGTAAGAATTTTATATGTCCCAGTTAAGAGGTTTCTTTAGTTCTTAGTGGAAAGATCTGGCTGTCAGCATTCAGCCCTTGGTGTTTCGGGTTCCTTTTTCCTTGCCAACATCTCTTGTGTACAGACTTTTGCAGAGGGGTATGGAGACAGGAGCAGCCTTTTAAACATTTGACTTGTGTTATATGGCAGCGAATATTCCCCTTCCTAGTTGGGATTTTGGGTCTAGTCTGTATGCCTGCCATACAGTGGGAGGATCTGAGGAGAAGCTTTTGGTGTGATGTGACTAACATGAGGAGCAGGAGCCTTGGTGTGCTGTTTAATGGGTTTTCATTTAAGAATAATGAAACAGCTTTCTATTTTGAAGTATCAGTTTTATATCAAATCCCTGTTAATGAAAGCACTATTATTTTCCTGTAGTGGGAATCATTTGGCCCTTCCGTTGCAAGCAGGTTGGTGCATTGTCTCTTGACCTCATTCACACAGAACAGGAAAGGGAAATGCTTTGGCAATGAAAATGATGGAAGAGTTGTTTGTTTTTGTTGATGCAATATCATTTGTGTTCATCTACTTTTGTTTTAAATATGGAAAGGTTATTTCTTCGAGGAATCATAGAAAATGCGGTAATAGGGAGCTAAGACTTTTTGGTTCTACTCAGCATGTTTTTTTGTCTCAGTTAAGTGCTAAATCTGAGGTGTTTGTGGGGTTTTTGTCAGTCTCAGGAGAAAAGTACTTGCCACTGAACTTTGGCTGGGAGTGTGAGAAGAGCATTGCTAATACACAACAAGCATTTAGTAGGTCTAGTTCTTGCTAGCTTCTTGTGTTTGCAAAGAATGATGAATGTTATTTTTCACTACAGCAACTTTCTGGCACATAAACTTTGCTGTCCAACCAAAGGCTACAAGTGCACTTTGATTATAGAAGGTTTTCCTTGAGAAGGAGTAGGCTGTTAAGAACAGGAGCTGGCACCATTAACCTGAGGTGTCCCTCTAGCAGTGCAGAGCTGTCACCCTGATGTGACCAGGCTCCTTGCAGCAGAGGGACTCACTGCAGTGGAGAAATCACCTTCCCATGGTTTGGGTCGTGGCTGTGGTAGGGCAGCTTTGCTCCTCAGGCACCAGACTGTGGCTGGCCAGGCCAGAGCCAGGAACACACTGCAGCTGGGAGTAAATTGTCAAAGGAAGGAATGTTCAAGAAAACCATGCCACACTCTTGCTGGCTTTTTTGCAATACTTTAATACAGCATTAAAATGCTAGAATACTAGAGGAAAGCTGTATACTATCCAGCAAATAAGGCACATGTCGGAATGCCATTTTATGGACAATCCACAACAGAGGTTTTACAGTCTCAGTAGCAACACAGTCACCAGATGAGCAAGCTGTCATCTTGATTGCTGAAACAGAACTGGTACCTCTGAGGCCTTTGTCCATAGGTTTTGTTTGTTTTAGCTGTACAAGTTTATTAACAGTTACAGAAAAAGAAATTACACAATTTGCCAACTGAATCTGACAAGGTCAGTGGGTACAGTTAAACAAATGTAATAATCATTAGGTTAATTTTTTTTAAAGCTGAAGAAATTCATAAAATATTGTTAGTTTTAGCACTATTACACAATGCAGTGAGTGCTGTACTAAATAACCTTTTAAAGGAAACAAGAATCCAGTATAGGGCTGGGCTGACCTCCCATTTTAGCATGGTAAAATATCAAACTAAAAACTCAATCCTTCATAATATAATCAAACTACATGAAATGTAAAGTGTAAAATGCTTGGAATACGTGCACATGCATATTCTATATTGCTATCAGTTCTAATTAAAATAAACGTAAACCCCTACAATAATCTACTTCAATCCTTTTCTCTTACATCCTCTGATTGATATTATTGCTATAGATGATACTGCATAGCTGAGCTCACAGTCTGCAAAGAGTTGTGAAAGTCAAGTTAAACAGTGTCCCAACCAACTTTCTTCCCCTCTAGTCACGGGGAAGGGAAGAGCCACCATTTGAAACCCACCACTTGTGCTTCGGAGCTCCTGAGAGCGGAGTCCCCACGGTGCTTCCAACACCGCTGTGTCCCTCACGAGGCCATAAAGTGACAGTAAAATTCTGATATTTGCTCCTCACTTGCTACATGTCTAGTGATAGCTTTTCTAGCACTCGTTCCCCAAATACACATAAATAAACCGTATAAGCATTTTCATATAAGTCTAAGCACTTGAATAATACACTGGTTACTTAATACTGATATTTTCATCCAAGGATAACAAAAACAATATGGCTTAAAGAATTGCAAGGTTTTTTGTCAGAATTATGTACCAACTTTCATATAATATTTTATGTAGACAATATTTCCTTCTTAATGTAGTTCTGTTGCATACTTTATACAGACAAAAGCATTGTAAAAAAAACGTAAATTATTTCCATAAATATTTTCTTGAGGATACATCCTTAGTTCTGCAAAATACTGCAAAATACTTAAGAAAACTCTTACCTCCGTTAGTATCCTAGTTGAGAGGAAGGCCCTTCTGAAAGCTTCCCAATTGTAAAAACTTTGCCCAAAAAACAAACAATACTTTTTTAAAAAGGCCCTCAAATATATACAAAAAGTTACTGCAAAGAGTTTCCAGATAACAATTCAGTATTATAAGAAATATTTGTAACCATTCAAAAATTTTAACATCTAAAAAGGTTTCCAAAATACACACATAATATTAAAAAAAAAAAAAATTGAAAGAAACTCTATGTCAAGTATAACTCAAGATAAATACACATCTGCAAGTAAAACTGTAAAATACTTCATACAGGGGTAAACATTTATATCAATCATCTATAGCTAGTAACTGCACACGATTGTCCCTTTGAAATTCATCCTAGAAACACAATCCATCATCCCTATATCTAAGATCTCAAACAGCCCTCTGAGCACTTGAGCGATATAGCAACCTCAATGGACAGCACTGGTTTTGCAGATAAGAGATACGGGTGGAAGCCCACTTGGGAGCGGAGTGATATCTGAAAGAATGATTTTTCTATGGGGATAGTTCAATCACATTTTAAAATATGTTGGCAAAGGCAAGTGGAAAATATATGTCTATCTACTTAACTTGAAAAACACGTGTTCATGATTTATTGCTTACTGTTCAGTGGACAACTCTTAGGATCCAGAACAGGACAAAAAAAAAATCTTCTGTGTGACTGCAGGACAAAGACCACCAGTCTATGGAGTCCGACATTTCCAGAAGCTCTAAACTTTTAATGTTTTAAGTAGGTTTCGGGTTTTTTTAAAAAATGCTAGAGTGTCACAGGTATGCAATCCATGTATAATCTAAATTTCTTGTTATATAAAAAGGTAAAATGTACATAACACTTTTAGGTATAAGGCTTCTCTCAGGCATATGTAACTTCACATTTTTAGTTTAAAAACTAAGTCCCATATAATGGGGAACTTCAAAATACACCTGGTTTCAGAAAGAATATATACTCTTGTGTATTTATCTGAAATTAAATAGCAACTTTGAGACAAAAATGCCTCAAACATTGCTTGTGTGGCATCATTTTGCATCTGTTGTAGCAGCAGTAGGAACTGGCTAAAATGGGGCCATCCTTTAAACGACTAGGATATTTCTTCATCACCTTTAAATGAAGTTTTTGTAATAACTTCATTGTAGCCTCATTAGGTTAAAGCAGCTAAAAACCTATGACACACATTTCAAATTCCTCAAACATTTTTCCAGAGGTGTGCCAAATTTGATATGAAATGTTATGACCAACTCATTAAACAAATTGCAGGGTGTTTATTTGTTTGATTGGCTTTTGTTGCTGGTTTTAAAGAAATAAATGCAAGTTTAAAAAAAAGATTTAAAAAAAGGTGAAAATTTAAAAAAAAATAGAATAGGACAGAATATATTGGTGGGCTGTCAACAGCAAGCATCTGACGCTGAAAATCCAGTTTGCCAAATAAATGCACAGAGCCAAACTGCTCTCAGGTACGCCCCTAAAAAATACTCAGTTTAGGGAGGCCTGTATTGATTAAAAACTCTTTAAAAACTCTCTTTGTTGATGCTTGTTTCACTCCTGCCAATACCGTCTACTAATGCCTTCAACAACTGCTAGCTGATGCTCTCAGTGTAGGGCTAGTTAGAGAACATCAGAAAGCAGTCACTAAAATTTAAAAGATAAATCAATTCCTCATTTTTCCCATCAAAAATCTGCACCTTTACCAATTTTTTTTTTTTCTAATTTGGAAAGAGCTGGTTAGATCAGGTGATTTCCCTTTGTGTGGGGAGGGAGGGAGTAGAAGTAATCTATATTTTGTAATCAATCATCCTTTCTTTCCTTTGAAGTAAAAATTCAGAAAAGTCCCTTCTGTGCCACTAACTAAAACCCAATGATCATAAGCTGTTACACACAATTCTGTGGATGTGTTTTTCCAGCCGCTCCCAATGCACAGGCTCAGTGTGGAGCGAGCGCTCGGGCCCCGAGCTGCAGTGCCGGCGGCCGTGCAGGGAGGGACGGGAGATCCGAGCTCGGCGCTCCTGCCCTGCCCGGGCCGGGCTCACCCTGCGCAGGGAGGAGATGCCCGGACGGGATCCGAGCTCGGCGCTCCTGCCCTGCCCGGGCCGAGCTCACCCTGCGCAGGGAGGAGATGCCCGGACGGGATCCGAGCTCGGCGCTCCTGCCCGGGCCGGGCTCAGCCTGAGCAGGGAGGAGATGCCCGGACGGGATCCGAGCTGGGCGCTCCTGCCCAGGCCGGGTTTACCCTGCACAGAGAGGAGATGCCCGGACGGGGTCCGAGCTCGGTGCTCCTGCCCTGCCCGGGCCGGGTTTACCCTGCACAGAGAGGAGATGCCCGGACGGGGGGTCCGAGCTCGGTGCTCCTGCCCGGGCCGGGTTTACCCTGCACAGAGAGGAGATGCCCGGACGGGGGGTCCGAGCTCGGCGCTCCTGCCCGGGCCGGGATCAGCCTGTGCAGGGACGCGGTTCCCGCTGCCCCCGGCACCGCCGGATCTGTGCCTCGCCTTAGGCAGTAAAACCACGGCAGTGTCACTCCGTGCTTCCCCACACCTTGTGTTCTTCATCTGCTTCCCCCCAGCGCCAGGGCAGGGGGAGATCTGCTCTCCTCTTTGTTACAGATACGCTTTGTTACAGATATCACTGAAATAGTTTATATGTCTCCTGCCTAGGAACACATCAATAATATAAATACTGAACTCTCATAATATGCTCTCAAGAGTTATTATGCTACACCTATAAACGTTGTGTTAAAGTAGATCACGTGTATTTTTAGTATAATCTAAAAATCCATAAGCTAAAGGCATTGCCTCGCAGTGTTGAATATGGATAAACAATTCTTAATAGGGCACTGTCATGAAAATACCAATGCTTATAATGGCATCTTTTAGTCAGCTTTTTGTCAGAACCTGCTGGTGTGTGATCTAGTGATACAGCTACATCAAGAGTTGTGGTATTTTACTGGTTTTAGTGGTTATCATAACAGGGAGATAATTTCAGTACTGAACAAAATGTTTGATAGCAACATCTTAGTTTCAGGGAGAAAATAAAATAACATTTTCTCTTATCTTCATCTAAGAGGGTTTTTCTACTTGTTTAGCTAGATGTGAACCATCTAGGTGTTTTTTGTTTTTTTTTTTTGTTCCTGTACTATTAAGTGCTCAAGAGGAAAAAATAGATCTGGTCTAAAATGCTCCTCTTTCAAAATTATTCATGCTTGAAACAAACTATTGAGATTAATCCTAGAGGTCAAGCTTAGAAAATCCACCCCTAGATTTGCTTGTGTATTTTCTTATTTGTATAGACAGATTAGTATCTTTGTTGAGAGAATTTGTCTCTAAGTTAATTTGTGAATCTGTGCAAAAGAACGTGTTTGCATTTGAAAATGCTAAAACTGCATCTCTTCACTGAGGCAACTGAACTGTGTATTAGTGTTACTTTCAATAATATTATTTTCAGCTATTTTAGTTGGAGTTGCTAACTGGGCAAAAGTAGTTTCCAAGTGATTAATTTAGTTAATTCTATTTTAGCATTACACAGCACTTTTCATCCAGTGATGCCAAAACACGTAAGAGATATTAACTAAACCTCACAACTCTCCTGTGAGGTAGGTATGCTAAAGTATTATTACCCCCTTTTGCAGTTGGGGAAACTGATGTCCAGAAGGATCTTGTGACTTGCCCAAAATCAGGGAGCTATGGGAGAGCTGTGGTCAGAAGCCAGGAGTCAGGATGCTTATCCATTGCTGTGAGCAGCAGGCTGGGTCACTCAGGCTGCCCATAAATAATAGAGTTTTCAAGACATGTACCTGCCACTCCCACCAAACAAGCAGATGCAATTTTGCCCTGCTTATAGCAAAGCAGGGAAATGGCAAAAGCTGGACCGTGCAGCAGATTTGTCAGGAGCTTCATGTTCCCTAGGTGAATACTCATAAGTTCTCTACTTTCTTTATAAGAGCTTGTCTTGACATACTGGTAACATCCTGCTATCACTTGGCATAAACCCCCCACTTTCTTTGCATTACAGAGCTAGTCCTCAAAACACATTTAGTTCACATCAAGTTATTTAGGATTTAAAGTATTTTCTCTAAGTATCATTCATACAAATCAATCTCCCTAAAGGAAACGTCATAAAAATGTAAATTGCTGATGTAAACTCCCCCCCAACCTCAAACATTATTCCTCTAATATTTTTAGTGAATGCTACAAATTAATTGCTTGTTGTGTCCTTTTGCCAATGTACTCTCACACAGACATACAATCAGGATACTGTCTCGAGGTACTTTCAGTTTGCCAATCCCTGACAAGATGTTCTTTGCAGCAGGCTGTCTCTGTGCAAAGTTCTACCTGAAATGGGACAATGAAATAGAATTCCTAAATTTCTCCCCAGGTATGTAGGTCTTCTTCAGGAAGACATAAAGAAAGAGGGTTATATAGAGTGTTCTCCATGCCTTAAAATACCCCTATGGCTAACATGTTTCATATCATAACAAATTTCTGTAGTAGAAAACAAGACATAAAAATATTTCCAGCAAGTGGCTTTTAAACTACTATAAATAGTAAGTTTGGCTAATCTTTTAGTTAAGGATATTGGGGTCAGTTTGAAGTATTCTTATCCCCTTTTCATAGTAAATTTAGTGTGCTTGTAGCCTAATGAACATGTCATGCACGAAGAAGGGGCCATGTCAGTGGGATTATATGACAAGAGAAGGATCTGGTAGTTGCATATGCAAGCCAATTTTGTCTCCTACAAAAACCTCTTGGAATCTTATGGCATTCCTTTCCTACCCAACCCACGCCCCTCAAACAATTATTCACTTTTTTTTTCATGTCCTGCAAAAATTATTTTGCCTAAGCCCTGCCCAAGAGATGGTAACAAATAGAAAGAAGTCCAAGAAATCAGCAACACAAACCCCTTAAGACTTTCTAAAACTGGGAAAGCAGTAATTCCCCTTTTATGCTGGGACTTGTTTCATCTTCCTTTGTCTTGTCATATAATAAGAACAGTGTTCATGTTGTGGGTGAGTGCTTACGATTAGTGGCCCCACAGTTACTGAACCTCTGCAAAAGCCATACATGTAACAAATATTCCTTGTGAATATTATTCCTTGCCTTTTGAAAAGTACTTCATTTCACCTGGCTGTGATATAGGGTCTGTGTAAACAATCAGCAGAACCTGTAACTGTAGTTCTGTTGTGAACATCATCAGTAACACCTTATGTGTGTACATATATAAATTTACATATATATGTATACAAATCATAGTCCTGTAAATACCTATTGCATGCGTGCACATGCACGGGAGAAATGTTACATTCTATTAATGATAAGGCATATTATTAGATAGGCAATATTGGCAATTATTTTAGCTTTTATCTTGATCTGTTGTGCTGCTGTTGATGGCATGCTGCCAGAGAATCTCTCAGGATGATGGGGATGGGAAGAGGCCACGGTGAAGGTTTATTGCACACGGCGGCAGTAGTAGCCCAAGACTTTGCACTTCTCACACAGGTGCTGGGGGTGTTCTTTGCTCTGGTCTGACACATCCAGGCCGTCCGGCTTTTCCAGGGGTCTCTGCAGTGATGGGAAGGAAATCAGGTTAGATCCAAGGTTTTGTCCTTGGTACTCTTTATTCAGCATGTGAAGTTTACTGTTAGGCCCTAACTGAGCTTTCTACTGGTAATTAAAAAGGTACCATGTTCCTTTCCTGAAGGTATGGAGTGATTTTTTCAGCCCTTCAGCTCTAGGTTGGTTCAGAGTGACCTCGCAATTCAATGTCATTCTTCATAAAGGTGCTGTTAACTTTGTTGCAGACAAATCACAAAAATACTGAATTGAGGACTTCATTTCTAAAAAGCAGTAACAAAAGAGTTCATTTGCTTAGCTCCAGTAACTTAGATGTCCCAAAGGCACTAACACCTAAAGCCTGGGAATCCCATTACCCAGCAGTGCAGAGCAGGCATTATCAATGCTAGGACTAGCTGCTACATGAAGAAAACTGTCACACTATGCACAGATATTACATAGCTAAATGGTGCTTTCCCAATAGGTAGTCCCATGGTTTTGAGGCTGAAAGTTTTGAAGCAGAGCAGCTGCAAAGCTTTTAATAAAATTTTAAAAAATTCCAAACTTAAACAAAAACAAAGCAAAATCCAACATCATGACACAATCCTTTGCACTGAATCTGAGTAATAAATGATGTACTTTTAATAATATTCATGAAATCAGCGTGTTGGAGGAAATTAAGCTGATTCATTGTTATTAGGTATTTGTGCTCACAGTCATTCTGAAAATAAAATACCCAAGTTAAATATGGTGACAAAGTCAAAGGTTTGGGAAGTCTGATAGGTAGGGAAGTGATAGAGATGTGAGGTAGAAGTTAATAAAGTGTACCATTTGCTTGGAAAACACTCCCAAATTCCCTAACCCATAACTGATCTGTTTTCATGAAATGTATCTGAAAGGCTGTTTCATTGCACAGTGCCATGAAGGCAGCAGTTCTTCATGGGACTGTGGTAGACACAGCATGTGGTGTGAAATCTGAAAACTAGCCACAAGCTTCTCACTGTTTTTACAGGGATATTAGACCCTTACTTATATCTTCAAAATGTGATTCTTGGAGCAGTGGGCGAGTAAATAAAAATTACACCATCTTGGCCATTTATGTCTTAACACCTCTCTTAATCTTAAAGACTTTTCTTTATCTGTAAGGTCTTAAAGTACGCCTGATCATTTAAGATTTCATTTATAAGTTCTTTGTCAAGCCACCTACCTGAAATTCTGTGGACAGGAACAGAGATATTTAAAGCTCTTTTTTTGGCTATGTAATACTGCAAGAACTGCTCATAAATCGGGGAGTAGAAGGGTTTCTCTCTCTGAATAGCTAAAATGACGCAAAACATATTGTATTGTCTTGAACAAGGGATGTCAGTGAATTCTTGCTTACTTGTACTGGATTTTAGATGCAACAATCTTATTATGTTGCACATCTAGGCAGAGCAATATATAGGAGTGATTCAGTAGTGATTGTCAATGGTTTGTTTCTGATTCGGTGTTTTGAACCATGATATTGTCCTGCTCCACGTAGGTCTTTGAGTCTAATTTTATTTACATTTCAACTGCAAAGTGGATTTCCTGTGTAAGATGAGGAAGGTAGATGCACTCTTAATCTCTGCCCTGCAACCCTACTGAGCTTTAAACGTTTCATGTCACTATTTTGAGATTTGAGATCAGAACCAGCAATTCTGTTCCTAAGCTTGCAGTCCAAGCACTGGTCCAGATGCTGCTTATTACACAAGACAGACAAGTTGAACAAGTGTGCTTAGTCAGAAAACTGCCTTTCTACCTCATCTACCACTTATTCCACCAACATCTGCTCACAAATATTCTTCAAGAATTTGCATTACATAAATATACAAAGATGAAGCGCAGGTTCTGGAGTCCCAGGGGTTAATTTACACTTTTGAACAGCGAATGAGAGTTTTGAAATGCTACACTCGAAACAGGCTATTTGACTCAGCTCTGATTGCTTCTACATCCTAGCTGTGCTCTGATTAAAGAGAAAAATACAGCAGTTATCATGTTTATTGATATAAGCCAGATTTTTTTTTAATATGCAAGGCCTTGGGAATCATTTTTCCTGGAAATAGTGCAAAGGACATTGGGAATGCCTTGAAGCGCCAAGAGTTTTTGGATGGTTTTCAGAAACAATAGCTCTCCGTAGTTTGCTTTCCCCCAGCGTTGATTGAGCTCAGCTTTTTGGCCTGCAAAGCATTTTGATTTCAGAACTGTTATTGTTACCAGTATGTTACGACACAGGCTGGGGAGAGAGGGGTTACAAACGCAGGAAAGCAGGTTGCCAAGGGCCAGCTGGAAGGCACGAAGCCGTGCGGAGCCCAGGCTGCATTTCTGGTGAGGTGGTGGAGGGCTGAGGCTTTGAAATTGGTAGTGTACTTGTGTGGTTTGTGTCTCAAAACCATTTCAACCCAACTTTTGCATAAAATGAAATCCCACTTCATCTCCATTTGCCGTTTTCTCTTCATGGGTTTCTTGCACCCTGAGTAGCAAGTGTTCTTGTCCTGCTGCTGTCTGTTACTAATTGAGGAGAACCTAAAAGTAATAACCTTATACTCCTGGACCTTTTCTTACACCATGTTAAAAGTCTAGGATGTTAGTCACAGAGCTGTGTGTCCATCAGGGCTGGGCTAATCCCCAGCTCTGGTGTGGTGCAAGGAGAGGGCACTGGCACAGGAGTGTGCAGCAGGGCCTGGCTGTTGCACGCTGTGTCAGCTCTGGGGCTGCCCGAGTTCTGCAGGAGACACCAGGAACTGAGGAGGCTGCAAGAGCCCTGCACTGCTGCTGAGCACTCAGCCATGCACTTGGACAGGGTGTGGAGAAGGGGACAGGCTATTTGGCTGGAAAGTTAACTCTTTTCCTTCGAAAGCAGTGAAATGGGGCTTGTAGGCTTGTAGAACAAAAGTAAATCCTGCTATGTTCCTTAGGGGAAAGGTATCCTTTTTTCCATTAAATGGAGACTTTAACTGTAAAAGCTAAGTTTTGTTGTCTTTTTTTTTAATGCAAGCATCCACAGTTGTATTCTTCCGGACTTCCCTTTTGTGCATCTTTGTTTAATTTTCTCCTGGTAGTTGCAGGGTGGAAATAATCTTGTGCAGCTCCACCAGGAAAGCATTTGGTGGTGGTGAATAAAGATACTGCCGCAGGGGAATGAAGCTGACAGAAATTCATATTTATATATCAATTCCTGACCTGCAAATTAACTTTTGACTATGAGTTATTGCTGTGCTAGTCTAGATGTACTGCATGACCTGTGCATTCCCCAACAGTTAGCTGAAATCCCAAAGCTCTCAAACAAAAAACTCTCCCTTATGAAGTGTTAGGTGTTAAAGAAAGCATCACTAGAACATCCTGAGGGAAATTGCTTCCATCAAGGTGTAGAATGGAATAATGTGCCTGTTTCTGTTTGTATTTTCTGCTGTGGAATGGAACAATTTAATTGCACCACTGATGGATAGAGGATCACATCAGAATTCAAATGAGAGAAAACACTTAAAAATAATTTTCTGGACTCATTGACATCAAATCTTAATGCAGCAAATGTGATGATTAAATGTCAGATTAGGAATGTGCATAGAAAGATTCTGCAGCTATTGCTGGCAGGATAATTGTTAGGTTAACAGTCTTAAGGAGCCATGCTTCTCTCAAGAAACATATGATATTGTGAATTTGTAAATTTTTAGTCCAATAAAAGAATTGGGCCCTGGGGAAGAAAAGATTAAGTGCAATGTCCATTTTTGAGCAGCAGCCCCTCTGCTTTTCTGTCTGCTTGGGGGGAGAGGGACATGACCAAGGCCCTGGGCTGTTGCCGTGAATCCAAGAGACAGTGATAAGAAGGCAGCAGATCAGAGGCAGGATGCTTAAAGAGAGCAAGCAGGCTCTGTCAGCAGCATGCCTCTGGGACAGGCCAGCTAGGAATGAACGATAACAGCACGAGGGAAATGGTGAAAATCTCTTTTTTAAGAGTTCAGAAAAGCAGCAGTCTGAGGTGCAGTGTATTCCCATATCTGGAGTACACAAGCGTGGGCATGCTGGGGAGGGTTTATTAAATCTAAAGAGTCAAAAGATCATACTTGTAGGCTTCAAACTGCTGAAAAGTTTATTGGGCTTGAGTGATCATACCCACCCCTCCCCATATTGAGGGAAGCAAGGTGGCTGTGGTTGCACTCAGATATGGGAATTATGATGAGACCACTGAATTGCCCATGAAAGTAATAACTTGAGTATCATGAGGTATGTATTTACATACCAAATTATTTCCAGTCCAACAGTAAATTCCTGACAGCTGGAAGAAAATAGTGTCCAAGAGGACAAGTCAGTCACCAGATGGCTGGTTCTGCACCAGTGCAACAGCTGTCATCACAAACAGCACTGGCCTTAGCCACGAAGTCGGAGAAGAAGCCTTGATAAGAGGCCAGCCAGGAAATAACCACGGGTGAAGATGTTGCTGCTATAGTAGGCAGGGGAAGAAAATGAGAATTCAGAGCTTGGCATCTGGGTTGTTACACTGCCAAGAATGCTGGTGAATGACTATAAGGACTGGCTCTGTTGTTGAAGCGGGGTAAGAAGGAGCATAAACAACCACAAAATCCAAATTCCTTGGAAGAACAGGAGAGGTTTAAGTCTGAGATTCCTGTTTATGTTTAGAGTAGCTAAAGAAACTACCTGGGAAACAACTTTGGAAATTGCTATTGAGCAAATTTGTCTGGATAGCTCTTTAACTTCCAGTAAGGCTTGAGCTCAGTGGGCCTATGGTTTTTGCCCCATGTTTTGTGTATTCCTGTAAGCACTCCCATGGGAAGATTTGTCACTTGAGGGAGTGAGGTGAAAATGCAGAAATAGGAACACAGTGGAATAATTTAGCAAAGCTTGGTTGAGGAGCAGTTTTGCAGCTCAGGTGTGACAATCACCTGATTCCCTACCTGGTGGATGAGCTGGGGAATGAATGGCAGCAGCCCTCCTGTCAGGCCCCTGTGTTACCTCTTGGAATACATGCTCCACCATCTCTTTTAAATACAGAGATTTAGAGCTGTATTTATAGAGCACTCTAAAGTATATACACAGATGTAAAAGTGCTGAGAAGACTTTTCCTGCCCTAGAGAGATTAAAAACTCATTCTCACAGCTAGGCCATGTGGACTAAGAGCATAGGGCTGAATTGAGACATTCCTTGTGGGGAACTGGCCCAGGATAGTTTCCTGGAGTGAATGAGCCTCCGGGAGCAATGAGCAGGTGGCAGGAAAGTGTGGCTGCTCTCCTCTCCAGGGACTCACTAATGAAAGGTATGCATAGGAAATCAAGATTTGAGCATAGCTGCACGAGCCATTCACAGAGCCAATATATGTGCTTGAATGGCTACCCCAGAGCTATCCAGAGTGGAGATTAGGATCTTCAGTACTCTGGTGTTATTGCCTGAGCCAGTTACATGGGAGTACTTCAGCACCAAACCATTCTTTGTGAGACATGGACAAACCTTACAGTACTGGGAAGTCCATGGATGTGGGAAAGTGGCTGGGGAAGATGAAATACAGCTACAGAGATGAGGATGGGAGAAAAGGGCAAGCCTGGCAATTGGGAAGAAACTCCTAATTCACTACAATGAATATTGAGCAATCCTGAAATAAGATTTTCAAAATTTTGTCCTAAATTGGGCACATGCATCCTACTTTACTACAGTGATGCAGCAAGGCTTGGTGGCCTGAGATTGGATTTCAGCTATTTAATAGGCTCTGAAAGGTTTGATCTGTTTGGTGACAAACTGGGACAATGCAGAGATAGTCACTAGGCCATAGAAGAGGCTGGGGAAGAATCCTCAGAGGTGACTGTTTTGTCTTGTCTATGCACACACCCCTTCCTGTGTCTGCCACTGGGACCAGGTGTGGAACAGGGGAGGTTGGTTTGACCTGGTGTGAGCTTTCCTAATGAATATACTGAATGGAAACTTTCTATCATATGCCCTCACCAGGGAACTGTGCTCCTTGACTGTTTTAGGTATGGGCTGAGATGTTTATAGATTTTACAGTTTTGGAAGCTCTTGTAACTTGACAAAAGGTTACTTCATGTTGAGGGACCAGCAGTCATTTTCATCTGCTGATAAAATGACCATTACTTTTTAAAATTATGTTCCAAGATATTTTTTTTTTGTTAGGTTGCAAAAAAATGTTTGCAAAATGGTAGGGCAAAGAGTAAGAATAGGAGATGATGAATTCCAGCACATTGCTGAAGAAAAATATTGACAAGATTGCTTGAAAGGAGAAATAATTTATTTCACTAGAAGTAAATACTGTCTGTTCTTGAAAGGAGGTCAGAGTTCATCTGGTTTTTGTTAAACTGAAGAAAAAACTCAATTTATTGATTATTTGTACTATGATCAATCACATCACATAGTGTGGACATTGCTGTTTTGTAGCATCTGTCTGTTGTTTTCTTTAACTGCAACACTTTATTTTTTCAAGTGGAGTTAAAATGACACAAGAGAATCATGGTGTGTAGGGGGAGGCAAGATATTTTCGTAGGTGAATTATTTAAGTTGGAAAACCTGTTCAGTGGAAGATTCAGATGAGAATGCAAATACTCTGATCCGATATAATAAATGCAGAAGGCACACATAATTAACTGAGGACATCCACTGAGAGGGAGCTGAGGGCTTACAAACCTCTAGAAATGCATAGGAAATCAAACATGAATGAGGCCTCTGCCATGGTAGATACCAACAAGATAAGGAAAATCTAAAGAATAAATAGGAAACATATCTGGAAAATGTTAAGGTGGTGTAGCAGTGCTATTTAAAAAAACAAAACAAACAAACCATATTAAGTGAGCAAGACTTTGTTGTGCTTTAATTCTCAAACTAGATATATTGAAATCTAATGAAATTGTTCACTGTGTTTTTACAAAATACAGTTTTTGGTATAAGAGTACCGGTGACTAGATACATTTTCCAAAATGGAGCAGGATAGCTCCCCACTGATAAATGTTGACAAAGGTTTAGAGAGCCTGGTGTGGCACTGGATGCATGTCCAAACTCCATGTATGGGATAGCAGACAGGCGGCTGTGCCAAGCAGCAGCACAGACCTCCTGCAGCCTGGCAGCTCTCTGCTGCTGCTGTCTCTGTGCATGAATCGATGCTGCTCCCTTCACTGCCTGCCTGCTGCTGTTGTGGTTCATCAGAAGCAGCACAGGACCCCTCTGGAAGAATGAAAAGGACTAGAAAGGATGACAGTGGTAACACTGAGAGATAGAAGTAGATGGAGGTGAGGCAGTGATAAAAGCATGTAGAATCTTTCAGCTTGAGGGTCAAAGTTCACATTTTGGTGAAGAGCACCTAGTGACTGGTTACAAGTAACTTATATTGGGGAGCCTAGCTGAAATGCACTCTTGTCTTGAAAATCTCAGATAACTGCAATACCTGCTGCTGGGACAGGAACACATGGATAGACACGTGGTCCTCCACATCCATGAGTTATGGTGTGCTTAGGGAATAGCATGGAAACAGTGATGGGGTTGACTGTGGAGAGCTGCACTGCATGTGCTGGGATGGTTCCCCAGGAAAGTGCACTGTATGTGGCTTGGTGGCAGGCACAGCTTATGCAAGCACTGCAGATTGCAACTCTCCCACAGTGTGTGTCTGATTTAGTGATTTAGTACTGCTGTGTACACTGGACTCCTCCAGCCCCGCCGCGAGGGGCAGCTCTGCGCAGTGGACTACTTGCAAAACTTTATTACAAAAATGTACACTTCTAAGTCTATAATGCCTCTGTACAGTGTGGATGGGATACCCCTTGAATGATTTCTTGACCCTTTGAACATCAACATAAATGATGAAAAGAATTTTGAAGAACAAGGTAAATATTTATAAACTTGTGCTATAAATGGTCTTGTGCTATCAATGGTCCTGTAATTTCTCTCACCCTCAAGACCTTATTCCATGCATGTGGTAAGGTACTCAACCTGGATTTTGGATTTTTTAGATAAGATGTCTAAACAGAGGTTAGAACAAGAGGCGTTGGAAACTCTGAGATTCTTATGTTAAATTAGTGTCGTTAACCAGTGAGTTTTGTAGGCAAGAGTCATCTTAATATTGTTCTCTTTTATCACTACTCTTTGTAAGTAGAGATAGCCCCTTGAGAAAATCCAACAAGGGAAAAAAGCAGTACACATGCTGAAACCAGTGCAATGAAACAATAAATTGGTGTAAATATGAAGAGAATCAGAACTAGAAGGCCAATTGCTATTGCTGAAATTTTTTTACTCTTAAGATTAAAATGCCCCACAGTCTCTTTCTTTAAGAAAGACAGGTAAAGATTTTGGGTTTGAGGTATTTGTACTGAAAGAAAGAACATTCAAATTTTGCAAGTCTGATGACACCTGTCCAGATTTCCAGGACTGAGACAACTCATCTGGGAAACATTCTCTGTGGTGTGTTGCAGCCCATGTCAAGTTCTTTAAGTCTTACCCATGCTTTACAAAGCCAACAGCATTCCTAGCTCCGAGCCTGTTGCCATCAGGTCGGTATTTCTCCTACCTGTTTGTGAGGATAGACATTAATGTGGCACTTGATACATTCTTGTCCCATGTTAGCCCAGGAGTTTCCACTCATCCATTTTCTCTTGCATTTGGGGCACTTATATTCACCAAAGCAGCGTTTCTTGCCCTGGTATGGTGTCAGGCCTTCTCCTTTTGGACGAGCCTACAAAACAAAGAGAAATAGCAATGAATGACTGAAAATGGGTGGGTGTGGGTGTGTGTAGTAGAGAAATAAACATTTTTTAAATTAGGAAACTTTGGACAGAAGACACTGGAGGCAAGTATGAAGGACATGTCCCTTTAATGAAGAGTTCATATCTTGAAGCTAGAGTTTAACAGTTCTGGAGTGGTTTCTGTAAGAAGTATTCAAAAGTTCAAGAAAACATAATACTTGTTAGTGACACTGAGTGTTTGGAAATATACCCTTTCATTTTTTGAATAAATAGTTTTAATATTAGTTTCATTATGATAAAATCATCTCTATTGAGTATTTATCACTAGAAATATATATATCATCAGGAGGAGTAGGTCATTAGTAATAAAGTACTACTTTTTTACTAGAAATTCCAGTTTAGAAATCTAGTCTATTTTCCACTAAAAACCTGTAGTTAAGAAGACTTTTAATACTTCTGCTTTTCACAGCCTATATGTTATCATATGGGAGTGCACAAACTGGGATTGAGTAAGAAGGAAAGACACTCTGACTAGTGGAAATAATAACTTTCATTAACTTTATCTGGTTTCTGGCTCTTGGTAAATGGTTTTGCTATTTCTGCCTTTTGAAGGAAACAGGAAAGGATTCTCAAATGGTGTGTTGTGATGTCTGAATGTTAAATGTCCCTTAAAGAAAGCCTTTTGATCTAGGGAAGCCAGTCGAGTTGACAATGACCATACGCAAATACCAGGTTTATTTTTTGTACATGCATTCACTCACTAAAACTGTGTGTTGTGCTTAACAAAATATGGTGCAGTATGTGAAGATGAGGGTGTTTCATCCAGCTGTGCTAGGATAGCTGTAAAGATGATGTTTTCCTAGAGTCCCTAGCAGGTGTGGAAACACTGTCCATGTCACTGTGTTTAGTTTGTTGCTGCCTAGAGGGTGATACTTTGCCTGTATAGTGGCAGTGCACTATGATCACCTAGCAAAGGGTTCTTTGTCACTTACTTCCATGTCAAGCCTAAGCAGCTTTTCTTTTTTAAGGCTTCCAGATAAAGTTTACAAAAGTGAAATGAGCCATCATGCTGGGAAGGCATTTGTTTTTGTTTTGGGAGTTTGTACGATTTCTCAGTGTGTAGGTCCAAATTGCTTTCTATGTGAAAACACGGGTTGCACAAGCAGGTGGTTGGCAGAAGACCTGAGCTTGGCAGGAGCTCTGAGACTCGGGCTCCAGTGGCTGATGGAGATGGTGAACACTGTGTTACCTCCTGGGCCGCATGTGGGAGCAAGAAGGGAAAGGAACATTGAGTGCGCTCTCCCCCGCATGCTGTGGGTGGAAGAGCCGGGGACACCAAACCTACTCTAGCCCTTTTTTTCTTCCTGCAGTGTCAGTAAACAGCATTCTCTGGGGGTTTTTTTCTGCTTACTCCTCAGCATAGCAATATTCTTTAGAAGATTGTATCAGTAGCAACCTCCATTACAAAAAGGCAAACTTCTATAGTAATTTGCTTCTGACAAGCCACTCTAAATATTCTGGCTGACAACAAAGATAAAGCTGACCAGGACACACATATTTACAGGAGTATAGCACAGAGGAAAAAATAGTGCATTGATATAGTGAGAAACATTCAGACTTCCACGACTAAGTGAGTGCTGGCAGGCACTCAGAGTGTAGCTCTCCGACCCATGGTGTCCCTTGATAAGAATGAGAGATTGCAACTGAATATGTAGTGCAGGAAAATGTCAATTTATGGAGACATCCTTATTCTGGGTGCTTAATTTGGTTCTGCCTCTGAGGAGCTCATAGCACAACTCAGTGTAAGAAGCAGCCACTTGCTGTCTTCATTTAGAAATTCTTATGGAATTGAACAGAAACCCTGTGTCCAGAGAGCTCTTGTGTTTTAGAGACCTGCCTTCTCCTCCTGAGGCATCACAGATTGTTTTATTTGCAGTTTCTATGGAGGGGGATGGGGGGTGTTATTGAATGGAAGACATATTATTTTTGATTCTCTGATTAAGTCCCCCTCTATGTAAACTCATCCTGCAGCCAGATTTGAAAATGCAGCTCAGTGCCCCTACCAAGGAGTGCTCCTTTCAGAAAATGCGCAGTTTATAGGGTTCATTATTTCCAAAAGAAATAGCACTGACTTTGGAGACAGAGTGCATCTTGGAAGTCTTGTAAATGTTTACAAAGAGTATTTGAACATAACACTCCCACAGCAATATGTTATGTCAGTCCTAAAGAGCATTTAAACATCAGACTCCCACAGCAATATGCTGTGCCAGCCACAATTCCCAGATGGGAAACTTTCAGAGACGGCCACTTGGGCGGGCCAGTGACTGTGGCTTTGTCCAGGTCGCATACGTGACTTCAGAGACACCAGTGCCCTGAAACTCTGCCCTCACAAATGCACAGGGAGCACTGAAGATAATGATCTGTGGAGTCCTCTGTGTGTACAGCTAGGCATCAGAAATGGAGGCTTTCAATCCAGATTAAAAGCTGCTTCTAAAATCTGGCTTCTCCAACTTTCTTGGTAAATTGGCAGCAGAACCAGGAAAAGAATGTAGGAGGCCTGACTCTGTTGGTTATTTCCTGTTATAATTGCTAGACTAAACTTTTGATTTATTTTTATTTTAACTTTTTGACTGTCACAGCTCCCTCCTCAGTCAGTGACTCTAATTAGTTTGTTGGCAAAGTTACAACAATCTCTGTAGGTGTTTTGCCATTCTGCTTTATGGATGTTTACACATTTCCCTAATAGATATTATTTTTCTTCCCATATCTTCAGTTTCCCAAGCTGTGCCCCACAGGGAATTTAGACTTACAAACAAGCAAGCTCATTTTCTCTAGTGGGAAACATCATTAGGAACCACCGACAGCAGTGAAGGCAAGCCTCCAACTCCCTCCACCCTGCAGAACCAAGCAAAACGGGTATTTGACAGCATTTGGTAGAAGGCAAAATCTGAGTGCGATACACTAATGGCCTGGGAGATCTGAGGCTGGGTATTCTGGTTTGTTTGTTGTTGGGGGTTTTTTGTAGCTGTTGGGTTGGTTTTTTTCTTGATTTTTTTTTTTTTTTTAATTCAAAGTGTCTGGCTCCAGCAGGAGCACAGCTGAATTGCATAAACATTTCCAAGAAACAGCCTGCTCCTTGGCACAGAAGCAGCCAGCCCTGCCCACAGGGTGCTCGAGCACCCGGTCACTCTGCAGCTGAGGTATCTCAGTGCTCATTCAGCTGGAGGGCAAGAACTATTTTCACCAGAGGTTTTTTCCTAACTAAATGCCAAAAGAGAGCAAGAAGACACTTTGTGTCGTTTTGTATTAACCTAAAAATCTTTACTTTACAGTAAAAGTACTCTCCTATTCTCTCTCCCCTCCAGCTCCATTTGAATGGTGGTTAATAATAGGCTTTGGTTGATGTTTAGATCCTGCAATTCCTGTACTGAGCATTCTCTTCTTACTCTGTTTGCAGATAGAGATTTATTTATTTATGTGCAAAGTTAATCTGAAAAGTTATGCTCCTTTTCATAATGGTACAATATTTTGTTGTAACCATATTAAAATACACTGTCCCATTGCCTGTAGGCCCAGGTAAATCTTTGACCTGGTTTCAATCCTTGGCTGCAAAAACTTGGTGTGTCTGCATTTGGATGTTTCAAGGATTTACTGCATCCTGGACAGGATCAAATCCAAACAGATTTTGCTATGAGAACCAGAAACTAGACATTGCATAAAGTATGTCTCAATGTCAAGATCTAGGTATTAGAGAGTTTTGTGATGTTTTGATTTGGACAAGCACTGACACAACTGCCATCACCTTTGCAGGTGTACCTAGTCTGTGTGTGTTTGCCTTGGCTGGAAATAACCAGTGTACAAAGCCAGTGAATTTTGTGTGGCACAGTAACAAAAATTACCTCAATATTCCATCCCTCACTGACACCCAGCTGTCTCTATTTTTCATCTTCTTTCTTTCTTGAGCCAAAACCACAAATTGGCCATCATAAGATTTTAAAAGTGTTTAAGTTGAGCTTTTCTGCTGGTAACTGGCCAGTCCAGCTCTCTGTCAACCTATCAGAGAATGCATCTCTTGAGGGATCTGCCAAATCACTCGGCAATGACGTACATAATAAAGGACTCTCTGCTTTCCCTAAACAATTCCCTCAAAGTATCAGTTTGCAGAGTCAGCAAAAACAAAACATGCCCCCCTCCCCCAACATGCCCTGCTTAAAACTAGATTCATTATAAACAACATGAGGCTGAGTTTCCTCAAAGCAAAATGCAGAGACACAACTGAATGCTTTTCTTCCCCTCATCTCCCCCCAAGTTTGTTTTACAAAGATGAAAGGGCTCTGTACAGCACAGGAAAAGATGAAATCAGCCTAACATTGGTAGGTGTTAGGGTCTAGAACTCTGAGGGTCTGCTTGTTAGCATGCTTCATCAAATGAACAGAAAAGGGTAACAGCAAACAATAGCTTGATGCACTGACTGGCTCCTGAGTGGTTTGTGGGAGTGGGAGGGTCAGAGATCTGTTTTGAAATGTGAACACTCCAACACTCTCAACTGAAAGTCAGCACAACTGGGAGATGGCATTAAAAATGCCCTATTACTGTTATTGTGTACTGCTGTACGTGCCTATCATATCTTTCAATAAAGAGGTGATAATGAATCCCCAAGAGGTTCAATTAGAAAATTAGAAGTATAAGGACTGTTTCAGTGTTCTGGGTGTTGTGGCATTCCAGTCCCGAGGCTGCAGCAAGTTGCAGAGTGTTGGGACATTCACAGAAGTGCTCTGACCTGTCTCAGCTCTGTGCATGCTGTGTAAAGAATGAGGACACACTTGCACACTTATGCTGAAATGGCACATAAAAGGGAATCTTTGGATTGGTCAACTTTTTTTTTCCCTTTTTCCTGCCTCACTTTTGTGCTTCTCTAAATCTTGAGTGTCAACAGAATACAGAGGCAGATAGGTGATGTGTTGAGGAATGACACTGCTGATGTCTGACACCGAAGACTTCTGAGGGATTGATTTAAACCAAGAGGCACTACATCTTTAATTTGTATATGCAATATAGAAAGAGCATCTAGGGGATACAGAAACCATACTAATGCTTTTTCAGCTTTGTCTTTAGTTTAATTTGTGTATTAGTGATATAATGAGAAGTCTTGATACAGGTTTGTTAAGGGAAAAAATGCATAATGGTCAGAAAGGATCTTCACTACAGCATTACTATTTAAATAGAAAATTCTATGTGTTTTGCTGAACAATAGGAATTATGGAACTTCTAGTTGTATTGGATATTTCAAATTAAAGATTTATGATAGATAAAATTATATCTGAGCAAGACATGGCTGAAAAGTAAAGAAAACTTAAGCTTGTTTGTGTAGCTTAAAAGAGGAGGCCAGTATGTGTTTTATTGGACTGGGATTTTCTTAGGTGACTTCTCTGTGGCATGGCTTAGGGCTACTTCAGCCTCTGACTGGGGAGTCTACTGTATGGTTTTCCCATCTCTGCATCCACAGAAACTGACATTTAATTGAGTTGAGTTGAAGCTCATTGGTTGTTGCTGATCTGAAACCTTTTGTCACACATGTGCCACTGAGGTCCCAAATAATGAAGCTGTTACAGTCAGGTAAAGTGTACTTTACTCAATTTCCCAGGAGCAGAATTTTAAAGAAACCATGCAAATTTGTGCAGTGTGCAGTACAAACCAGCATTGTTTTTTATTTTTCTTGAAGAAACACCCTATTTCTGCTGTTCCAAACATTTTCACTCCCCAAGTCCTAATTTTTGAGAGGATTTAAAAGCATATTGATTAAGCTGTGTCAATGAAATTTTACAGGTTAATTTTTATATGACAGAACCCAATGTAGGCTTGAGTATGTACTTCTTGGTTACTTTGAAAAACCAGTTTTGTCAACAGTGTGGTGTATGTTGACTGTGATTTTGATCTAGTTTCCACAAAGGTAAACCAAAAGAAAGGTCTAGCAGTTTGTTACTAAGAACACACATATAGTTTCTGATGATGATTAAATCAATAGGCATAGTTGTCATGGACATGTTGATCATAGTCTAGAAATCCAAGAATCTGGCTTGGCAAATATTCCAACAGTTAAATCAATATCTGGTTTCACAGATTTTTCAGAGTCCTAGCCATGCTGTCAAGAGGAAAGATATGATATCATTACTATGCTAAGTTAGTTTGAAGCTGAATAGTTGCTAATTGGCAATTCTGCAATTATCTGATGTGTCAATTACCCAACAGTGAATGGTCTGAGAGGTTGATAGTATGGGTTTTCTTTGCCAGTCCTACTCTCATTCCACAGCTAATATAGATATAGGAAACATGTAAACACTCAGTACCATCCAGTCTGAGTAAACAAATCTGTTCATGAATAGCGTGCTGCTTTCACAGGCCTCTGTCCAGATTAAAAAGACTTATTGATGCAAGCAAACAGTAGAAGACAAAAGTATTTGGTAGAATGGTAACATGGTGATGGGACAGGTGTTGGACTTCCAGCACCTGGATTGAGTATAGAGCCTTAAGGGATTTTCTCTCTGTGTTCAGATTGTATCTCAGCTCTTCATCTGCACTGGGGAAAGATCCTTTTGCTGTTTCCTGCAACTTCTGCAGTTCTTGTGGCATTGAATAAATCTCTTTGGGCTACCTATGGTAATGTAGCTTGTGTAGCATAATGGAACCTTGACCTTCATCTCACTTACATAAGTGCTATTATGAAAAAAACAAGCAAATAGCACTCAAATTTTTTCAGTCAATCCTTTTCATAGAAGAACATTTGAGTGCACACTGTATTGCATAGAAACCTATTGTCCCTATAGTGGAGCCTTAATAGAAGGGTAAACTCCCCTTGCATTTACAAGTCTACATAATCTCAGATATACTTCTGCATTTCCTAAAGGTTCACATGAATTTTCCAGGTATGCTTATATATTTAGTATATCATGTGTCATATACAGGGCAACAGGCAGGCATCAAACATTCAATGCGTTTGGTAGATTTTCAGAGCCACAGAACTCTGCCAACCGTACCCAAATCTTCTGTTAAGGAAAACTGCAAATAATTATCTTGGTTGACTGTATTTCCAGGATTTATTTTACCTGCACATGCTACTCTTTGTTTGTTGAATGACCATGAAAGAGCTCCCACATGGGCTATCTATCCTTGTGGCCAAACACAGCTTTAATATGCTTGTTCCTGTAGGACCCTGAAAACAGTGAAATTACTTGGGCATATAAATAGCTGCCCAGTGAATCTTCTTTTGAAAGTATTGCATAACTCTGTCAAACCCAAAACCTAAAGTTTCGAGAATAGGTCCTTATGCATGTAAAGGTAACCATTAAAATCTGAACTAAGTATTAAATTGGGCAACAAAGCAAGCAAACTGAAAAAAATTTGCTTAGGAAATTGCATAGTGAAAACTGTTTTCAAGGTAATGGTTAATGCAGTACAAAGTAAAAAAGGGGGTGGGGCTAGAAAAAGTGGGGATGGAGTGTGCCTAAGCAAACCTGGGTCTTTGCTGTGTAATTTAAGAACTGTATGACTTAGAGAAAATAGGGATTTGCATATCAAATTAGGCATATGGAAGAGTTAAAATTACACTCGCCTGCTGGGATGCAGTCAGGCACTTCTTTTCAGCATTACGAGATCATATTCTTCCAAACAGCTTGAGATAAAAGGAAATGGTCGAAATCTTTCCTTTCCCTTCTCTGATACAAAATTGGACATGCTGAATTAATTATGAAGAAACTAGGAATGTATTCATTTTAATAGTTTCCCGATGTTTGGACTCTTTTGTTCCTCTTCATCCGTTGCTTAGAACATACAATAGCAATACTCTCCTCCTCTCCCTCCCCCTCTGGTGGCACACTATATTTAATATGTTCATATTTATTTAGTAGTTGGAATCAGGGTTTTGGAGAAGGGAAAGTCAAACCCTTGCTATAATCAAGCATTACCTCTTCCAAGCTGAGGTCAAGACTCATATTTTTGGACTTGTTTAACTGGTTCACCTCAGATGCCTTCATGTGGATTTCACAATTCTCCTAGGGCTAATGTGACACAGCTGGGGCACTGATCTAGTGAGAAACTGACAGGTCTAAGGATTGTGATCTGTCCTTTACAAAGCAGTGGAGTAGTTCTGATAGACCCCTTGCCTCCCCATAGGTCACGAGACTGTTCAGAACAGGTGGGAAGGCAGATAGATGTCACTGAAGGCAATTCTATTCCAGATCTAAGTGAGTAGCAGGTGTTTTTGGAGCCAAATTCAACAACTGGGATGTTGCTTTCTGCTTCATTGCTGTTCTGAGATATGTTTATGCAAAGTTTCTACCTGAAGAAAAGATGTGGCTTAAATTATGATAATGAGATAAAGCTGCAGATCTCCAGTTGATTTATGATGGTTTTTCTTCCTTATTAAGTGTCCAGGTAAAGAAGCTTCATGGGAGGACTAGGGTCCAGACATGGACACAGAAATGTCCAGGCTAGACTGGGTACACTCCTATTTGGTCAAAGCATATTTTCAAGTGTATTTGGATCAGAGAATTAATTTTCCAATTCATGGGGTGACCATAGAGTTTATGTAGGTTTTTTTTGTGTGCTACAGCTGAGAATCTGAGGCTTTTCTCTCCTCCAAGTATATGCAAAATGATAGTGTTGTCCTTACTATTAGAACTGTTTGAAAGATACACTGGAAATTAAATTGCACACATGGCAATTTCCAAAACATTTAGTACTTGCTCTTCATGAACTCCTGTACCTTAATCTTATACTGGGTGCAGCTTGATATAACTTTGGTGTCAATTTACAGAGGGGAGTAGAGAAAACACCTGTATTCAAGAGCTCTGTAGATGTTGAGAGGTTTCTCTGCTGCTTGAGTGGCACTGTAAAATCCTGCTGTATGACAAGCCATAGCTTTTGGTGCCTTTATCCTTTTGTAAATCTAGACCTGTTGTGGCTTTCCTCCAAGCCAAATATCTGCTGTGCTAGGCATGCTGAAAGTACTTGGGGAGGGACTTGAATGTATCAGTGATGCTAAGAAGAAATGTCAACTTGGGAATCTGCTGCTTTCACTTGTTCTTTAGAAACACAGTGTGTTGATGTCCTAGGATGTCAGGGGAGATAATTGCTTTATGTTAAGGTACTTCTTCATTGGAGGTGTAGTAGTTTTAGGACTTGGATGATGCTAACAAGGATATTACAATGAATAAGAATTTTATTCCAATTAGTACCTTTGATGTTCATGTATCTAAAAATAACATTAATTTCTTGCTTAGTTTTTAAATGAGACTGCATCACCCCAAAATATTGTTATTCCCATACTCACAGTTTATAGCCCACAAGTTTAAACTCATACAAGAGATGCTTTAATATTATTACTTAAGAAATTTTATTACTTAATTAATTTTAAAAAAATTAAGAACTATATCCAGTTTGTATGCAGTTTCCTGCATAGTCATTGTCCTCAGCTGACAGTGACCAAAGGATGAGTGCCTTGTACTCTACAGGCTGGGCAAAGGGTGTGCAGGGGAAAGCATTGCACTGGGAGGTGGGGAGGAGAAGGAGGTGGCAAAGCAGAGAATATTTTAATTCAATGCAGTATGAAATGCAGCCTCAGCAACTTACTACTGAGGAAATGGCTTATTTTGCTCTGATTTTTTTTTTATGTTGCTTGTTGCACCCTCTGGACCAGCACACTTTTTTTTGTTCCATTCATATGTGTATGAATTATTATACTGCTGAATTTCTTTTAGCCTGAATTATAAATGCTTTTGCTCATGTAAAGGTTTTATCTCTTCAAAACAACTCTTGGAAAGGAAAGGAAATATTGTCAAGATGATAAGGGCAACTTTCAGGGGAAAGGATGTTTCTAGGAGAACTCAGCCTTCTTCCTTCCTTCTGTTCTAAAAGGGACAGGATCTCTTTCAACTACCCACTAAATCTTTAAGGCTTCAAGACCTGGCTCATGGCATATCCCACACACTGCATGAGAATAGGTACAACTAGAGTAAGAAAATTCCAGCAGGAGAGTGCAGAATCATGAGAGTAATGTGATCTTGTGGTTAAGGCACAGGACTGGGCCTCTGCAAGCCCAAGGTTTCATTCCTGGCTTGACTACAGGATCTTTCTGCTGGTTTGTGCCCAAGTTACTTGATCTCTTCATGTCTGAATTTTCATCTGGAGTATGGGCAGTGCTAGTGTACCTCACATTCTGAGAATTTAATCAGCGTTTGTTACTACAAAAGTGAGCAGTATGCATGACTCTTGTTTGAACAAGGACTACTACAGGCCTGTCACTGGTAACGCTGGCCTTACCCCTTTGAGCCATTTTTTATCAAGTCTCTGCTTTTGGATGTTTTTGTTCACTTTCTTTTCTCTACAACCTGACTGGTTAAAGCAATGAGAACTGTAATTTTCCATTATCTGCTTGTGGTATCTCGATTGATACATTATTTAAAAAAAAACAAGCAACATAAGGTAAGACAAGTACCTACAGAGTTGTAAGGGTTTCCTAGGAAATTGTTTATGCAAAAGATGAAGCTTGGGCCCTCTCAGAAAGCTTCTCCCCTGTTACAAATGCAGCATAAGGACCACCTGCCCCTGCAACCTGCCCCACCCCACAGCAGCACAGTGGTGGAGGCTCCCAGGACACCAGCACACAGGGCAAGCTGTGGCCTGTCCTCCTCCAAGATGAAATACCACAGCAGGAGTGTCATTGCTTCTGGCTGGAATGAACCCTTTGCTTGAACTATTAAGAAACAGGGAAAGGAAATAAAGACCAGATGAGCAACCACCCTCCTTTTCTCCACCTCAGCCTCCTTCCCTCCACCTTCCTTCCCCCCTGCCATGCTGCCTACGAGATGACACACAAAACCACCAGTTGAGTCAGCCTGCTTTAAATTACAGCATTCTTTCTGAGTCTGGAAAAAGACATGCTATGCATAGCCCAAAAATGAAACATGATTTCAGATGCTGATATGTACACTGCATAAATGTGAAGGGGACTTTTTTTTGTCCTAGTAGTCTTTCCTCTAGAAATACTGTGCCAGGCCATACATGAGTATATTGAATAGAAGAAAGTCTCAGAAACCCACCCTTTCTGCCCAGAGCAGCCATGTGTTTGTTCATCTACTTCAAGAGCCACCAAATCCCAGCTACCTGACTTGGTTCATGTGTATGACACTGCTTGAGTGCTTCTCGCTTGTTCTGGCCAGCATGTACAGGAACCCCCAGATAGCTTTCTTCTACAGTAGGCTTGTTCTCCCTGCTGTGGAAGAGCAAGCTTTTAACATCTTAACTGAAGTGCATCAGAAAGTCCCAGTGTTTTAAATATAGCCATGGGATTGCAGTGAAAGCTCATGGGCATACACAACCATACTTCTAGATGACCCATGTAGTGTTTTAAGATCTTGGAGGATTTCACTGAAATTCTCACAAAAACAAGCTGAAGCAAACTGGTTCCCTCTGTAATGCCTTTCTTAATCACATGCAGAAAATATGTAGTACCTTGAAGGTGAGGAAGAAGGGAGTGAAACCAGTAAGCAGAGTGAGAATACTAACAGGCATGTGAAGGGTAAGAGGACAACATTGGTAGTGTTGGGTGAAAAGCACTTCTCACATCAGAGTTCTTGCTAGAATGAACAGGGAGAGTGGTGTCTAGGAGGTGACTGTTACACAACAATAAGGAATAAAATTTATAGCCTTTTCAACTGTTCAGATTTTGCCTTCTTTTATTTAACTGACACTTTGTCTTTTCATAACTAATGATTTTGTTGTTCTATTCAGTCAAAAAATAAGCCACAAGGATGTTTATCTGAAACTTCCTGGGAAACAAAAAGGTCATAGGTTAACTCAGGCCATGGATGTTGTGTGAGTTTTTGGGAGAAATAAAATCTTTTCTGTGTTGAAATAGGAAACTCATATCTGACTCATCAGGCTGCCTGCCTGTACTGTAAGTCTGTCTTTTGAACAGTGGTGTTTTAGGCCCATTCTGTATAAGATAGTCATTGCTGTTAAACATTTTGGTTTTGACCAGAATATAGTAAGAAAACTGAAACAGAATGGGAACTATCTAAACAAGTGAGCTGTAAGCACCATTTCCTTTCATGCAAGTAGATGCCATTTCTATTCCAGATTTTTTTTTTTTACTGCTTTGCCTGGTCCTTCTTCAAAAAGCAAAATTAATCAACCATTTGCAATCTTCACAATATGTTTGTCCAGTGGCACCTATGGCATTTCCTACGTTTTAGACTTTATTGTCAAAGACACAGCATTTCCTTATCATGGATGCCTAAAGCCTCACTTCCTGAAAGGCAACACTTTGTTGCCTGTGTACACAGCAGTAGCTGTCACCATAGGACACACTTCACCATAATCTCAAACTGGACAGCTTGGAGCATATTTCGTTGGCAGTACCCAGACCTGTTGCTAGCAGCTGAACCAAAACAGGAGAGTGGCCTGAGGCCAACTGGTAGTTCCATGTTCTTCAACATGGACTGGCTTATGAACATGCCTTACACAGTAAATCTTTCTACCCAAAGGAAGAATTTTTTTCAGGAAAAAACAAGCCAGCATCAGACCCCGCTACCAAGTTAGGTATCTCTTTTACTAGTGAATAACCCAGTGCACCACAAAGCACATGGGAAGGACAGCTGTTCAGCTACTCTACATGACTAGGAACAGTTTTTTCCTGAGGTTCTAGCTCTATTTTAGAAATTCATCAGCCTGTTCAAAATATCTGATCCCACTTTTGTACTTTTATAGCAGATAGTTTCAATATCCACAGGCCAGTGAAGTGAAATGCTCATTATTAAACAATAGAAAGGAAGAACACAAGTTCTAATTGAAATCTCATGGGACCAGAGGATCCACCAAAGGGCTGTAGGGCACAGAAGGCATGGCAAGGTTTTGTGCTGTATTCAGTTCTTCTCATGGGAACATATTTGTGACCAAGGCCATCTTCAGTATTTCTTAAATCTAAGGCACTCTTCTTGACACAGTGAATAGCCCACAGGAAAATATCTTTACAGTGCTGTCTCACTGTTGTTTGCTAAGAAACTATTCATTTTTAAAAAGGTATTGTGCAAGAAGCATCTGGTGTTAAATGCTTGTCATGCTGTTTGCTGCAGAGGATGATTGGAGAGGTTGGATGAAGATTTGAGGAAGGGAGATGTGCAGTTCTTTATGCCTTTTGCTACTGCTTCCACTTTCCTGTTTCATCCTGATACTCTTTCAACTCACAGATGCTAGTCTAAGGATAGATTCATGCCTGCTGTGCTTCCAGGGATGTACTACAAGTGAATTTGCCTTGATCTTGAAGGGGGGGAAAAATTTTAAACCATTGAGAAAACCTTATCAGGAGTCCTTGATTTTGTTTTTCATATTAAGGTACTCCTCTCTGTTATGTTGGATAATCTCACACTGGACAGCTTCAGTAGTATTACTGATTTAAGAAAAAAAAAAATCAAGAAGGAGTGATAAACTAGAACATGAACAAAAACAAGTCAGCAACACCTGATGTATAATAAGGTCTCTGAATGTTATTTTTCTGAACCAAGGAGTATTGTTTAAGGGGGTGCTCTTCTCCTAAGCTGTGGATTCAGACTCTTGTGAGGAGATTGGCACAACAGCAAAAGTCTTCTAGCCCCTTGATTTATTTTTTTTCAGTCTTCCCAAGGACCAGTTAATTTTATCCGCTCTGTGTTTTGGGGGGATGTGCAGTTCAGTGTGTGCCTGGTGAGAGGCTCATTGTCCTCCTCAGGCTCAAAACAAACCCTCGATTTTGGAAAGGCAACAAAAGAGGTGGCTGCTCCTGGTTTCCGGCGGCCCCGGCGCAGCTGGCTCTTTGTGCACTGGCTCACTGGGGCATAATGAGGAGGGCTGGGGAGGAGGAAGCTGCCCCAGGTGTGCCACCAGGCCGGGGACTCGGCGGGGACAGTGGCCCGGCTGTGCGCGCACGTCTCCCCACACACAGCTCCTGTGTTCGGCCTCGGCGCGGCCTTCAAGGGCCTCCTTGTCGCGGCACAAACAGCGGCGTCGCACAGCCTCCCTCGTGCGCTGCATCCTGGCCCCAACTGCCCGGAATAACCCCCTTTCTCAGCCCTAATGCCACAGCAGAAATGTCATCCTTATTCTGCAGTGCTGGCATTTGTCAACTTGGTGGGTACAATGACAGCATTCATGGAACAGGAGACAGGCACAGGGCCCCAGGAACAGCCACGGAGGGGACAGAAAATGGGCTTCTGTCAAACTTTGAACTCTACAGGAGCTGCTGTTTGTCTTCAGGTCTGGCAGAACTGGAGAAAGGGCTGGCTTGTGTTGACCACGTCTTCAGCTGGGGTTGTGGGGCAAGTTCAGGTTTAGTTTTTAGGACAGCTGACTTGCAACAAATGGCCTTTCTTCTGGGGCAGTGCCATCTTCAGCAATTTTACAATCTACTCTGCTCAGCTCTGTTCACTCTTGGACAAAATTAAACCTACAAGAAATGGATTTCTCTTCATACTTTACACATAGATGCAGCTATTTTCATATCAGATACTTTTGTCTCCTGTGCAACACTTAGAATTAAAAGGTTCTTGCCAGCCCTAGGGGACAGCTTGAGCTTTCCAAAAGGTGCCAGTGAGAGGCAGCAATACAAAGAAGGGGAAGCCTGCTCTTCCTTAGACATCCTAGTAAACCCTGAAGTATGCTGAGGAACAGTAGACATTTCCACTGGTGACAAGTACATCAACAACAACCAAGGTTAGAGATAGAGCCCTTTAGACAGTTTGCTCAATGAGACAGCAGACTCCTCACAAACAGCATTGGTTCCTCTTGCCCTTGCTGTTGAGTTAAAGTACATGGCTCAGGACAGCATGATGTAACCAAGAATATTCTACTTTATTGAAAACAGATCCACAGGTTTTGTAAATATCATATTACCCGCTATCTGAACACAAGAACTGAGCTCACTTAAAACTCTCTGTACTTGGGGCGATGAACAGAGGTTATTAACCCTGAAGTATTTTTGTTATGCAGACAGCTGCAGTGCAGGTCTTGGAAGGCTTGATTTCAGGCAATCTTAGTTTTCTATTTTAAATTGTCCTCTAATGAGACTGTTAAAACATACCTCACTGAAGAAGTTGCTGTGTTTTAGTGAAAAGTTAAACTAATTTTGTCGGCCATTAAAAACATGTCCTGGGCCATTTCCCACTTGTTCCCGTTACAGAGCACTCTAAAATTATACGGTACACCTGCTGGTATGGAAATGCACCTTTGGGGTGGAGACCTCTTCCAGCCTGTGCTTTGCCTTTTGCTACCTCTTCACAGTAATAAATCTGTGTCAAAGTTCTGGGGTACACTCAGTTGGTCTTCAGGAAGAAAAGCTACCAAATAGCTTCCAATATGTGAGGTATTGGGAAAGACAATGAGGTTTGAATTGAGTTTTGAGAGACTGAAACAATTTCATCATAATACATAATTACTTTAAATGTGGAGTTAATGACAGCAGCAATAGGAAAAGGACACAGTAAGAGAAGAATAATTATTAGGCATTTAACTTCCATGGGTAAACAGAAACAAGAGTAAGTGTTATGTATATTTAGCATGAGGCATACAATTCACTCAGCAAATATAGGTAATTTCCCTTATAATGGTGAATGTTACAGTTCACTTTGATATAATGTTGCTAGAGGACTCATCTGTAAAGCTCCATACTAAATATTGAGAGCTAATGGAAATGGACAGAGAGATTGGGACAGTAGGATAGTGCCTCAGGTGATCCTTTCCTAAATGTTGGAGTAGACAAGCCAGCTTGGAGGAGGAATTGTGTTCTAAGGCATTCCAATTACTCCTTGAAAATAAAAGGAAGAAATAGATGTCAAGCATGTCACTGTTAATCCCTTCTGATGGTTGTGGGGGTGCTTAGGTTGTACAACAAGATGCTACAGCTGTTGGGCAGGGCTGTGGGCAGCACATTCTGTGCTGCCAGGATGCAATCAGTGAAATATGTGCAAGAAATGACTTTAGAGACTGCCCACCACCCACTTCTTTTTAAGCATGTGGTTCTGCACATGAAATTGGGATATAAACAGGAAAAGCCTCCTCATTCTTCTTCTTATCTGAATAAGCAGTATAAAAGGAATTTCTCTATCGGTGGATAAGTGCCTTATTCCTAAATCATCTCTTGGGACTTGAGTTTAAAGAGTATAAACTAAAGTCATGCTTTTAACATCAGTTAAGGAGTATTTAAAAATCCCTTACCTTGCTTGTTCTTTATTCCCCACCAGGTATTAAACAGTGGAACAGACACATGTCTGCTTAGAAATATGTCAAGAATGGGTAAAGAGAACTCTTCAGAGTGTGTGGACAAACAATTTAAAGTCTATAAAATTAATCTTTATTAAACATAACCTACAGTGAACAGATACAGTGAACTAAAATAAAAACATAACAGGAGAAGCTATGAAGGAGAGGGCTATAAGAAAACAGCATGGAATTACACATTCACTGTAATTTGCAGTGTAGCAAGGAAGTTTAGTATTAATACCAAATAAACCTGCAGACACAGATGTGCCCAGCAGTCAGAAATTCATATCTGTGCTATCTCAGCAGCTTCTCCAAGTCAACATTGTTTCCTGCACTTTCACTATTTTTTAAAAATATTCTTAAAGTATTTCATATCAAAATAGTCATCTTCTCTAGAAGGGGAGTGGGACTACGTTGTTTTAAAGTTAAAATGGTAGTTGAGATGTTGTTTCAATGCTCTGCTTTTTTTTTTATTTGTGAAATGGCAAAAAATTTGTTGTGTTGTATCCTGTGACATTAGTAAACTTAAGCATACTAGTACTTCTGAGAAAAACTTTAAGAACAGCCTCCAGAATTTATTTATTTGCCATCACTGATCATACAGTGTTATTCAGTTTAGGTTCATGATCATAGTAGCTGGTTGAAAATATCAGGGTAGATGCATGTGAACTGGAATGGAGCTCATTTTTTTACTATGCCTATCCTGTCCTTTTGTTGTTTTCCTCAGGCTTTATCAAATTATTCATCACAGTGCTATTTTATATTAAAGCTTTAAACATGTAGCTATTTCCTGTAGGTAGGGAAATACAAAAGAACTTACCTAAACGTTTTATTTTAAAAATTTGAGTCTCTAAATTGGGATTACCTCCCAAATAATTTCTCTCTATGACATCTTGCAGTTTGTGCCAGTTAAATGATCTGTTATGAGTAAATTTGTCCAACCAGAGGTGTTAAAAAAAGCTCCTGATATCAAAAAACTGTAACCACACAGGGACTATCTTTCAGTTCTCTTATGAGACTGCTGTTTCATTGCTTCACTTAGAGGAAATGAAGGTCAGCTGATTTACCTCACAGGTTGGCCTGAGACAGAGCATGTTGCTCCCTGTCAGTGTGAGAAATGTTCTAGAAATGCATGGTTTGACTTGGGAAAAGGGCAGCAGTGAATAACCAGCTTGAGTGGTACTTGGCAAGAAGGTTGTGATGACAGTATATTTTTGAAGGCACCGTGAAACAAAGAAATGTTCCCAAAAAGGACATATGCACAACAAATTCCAGGGCAGAACAACAGCTGCAAAAATCTTTTCTGCCTTTGAACTCTGCTTTTAAACTGAGCTGCTTTGTTTCACAGTGCCTGCAAACAACTGGAGCATTTCCAATGTCAGTATTCATACCTGTTAGTAGAAAAGTCGCAGCTTTTTGCAGCCATCTCGGGGTGTAGGTGGATCTGCATTTACCAGCACTTTAGTAACCAGGGAGGAGAGCTATTTAAAGTTATTAGTTCAGATTTTACAAGTGTGATTTCTGCAGGCTGCACTGGCAGTGGGCAGCACTGCTGTGCAGGCAGAAGGGCTCCCCAGGGCTGGCTTGGTGCAGAAGAGGGACACAAGATTAGGGTGCTGCTGTTCGGTACACATCTGTCACTGGGGTAACTTGCAGCTATCTGTCTGCCTAGCCTGTAGGT
Organism: Melospiza melodia melodia; assembly: GCF_035770615.1. Classification (NCBI taxonomy): domain Eukaryota; kingdom Metazoa; phylum Chordata; class Aves; order Passeriformes; family Passerellidae; genus Melospiza; species Melospiza melodia. Next base: position 24,076,286 of record NC_086202.1, read on the forward strand.
CCTGACCTGTTCCTGGATATGCCCCCATGTGCCCTGGGGAGCAGAGAGAGGCCCTGCTTGCTGGGTGCTGCTGTCCCGCGGGCAGCCAGGCAGGAGCTCACGCTGCAGCTTCTGCTCAGGTGACTGCTGTGGGCAGTGGCAGTCCCCAAGTGATCTCATAAAAGCTGGGTGGTCTGCCCCGGCTAACACAACCATAACTTGCAGATTTTTGCTTAGGATGTTGCTTTGGAAAACATTCTCGCTGTCTGTATTCACTGGAAGCTGTTTTGGGACTCTGTTCAAGCATACATTTAACACTGCATGTGGAGAGCTACGCTGAAAATGTAAGGCAGCACTGTTACAGCAAAGTCAGGTTTGTAAACTTGCAGAAGAAATTGCTTTCAACCACAACTTAGCAATAGTCTGCTGAAGTGTGTGGGGCCAGTTTAGGATTTGCATTTCCCTCTTTCAAGCAATTAATTCAGCTAAAAGTAGATTATATTACAAGAGAAAACATGTAATGCCTCTTCTGTTAACCAGCATTATGGATGAACAAAGAACAGAAGTAGAATTGCACATGAGGCTCCTGCTCAACAGTGAATTTTTCAAACTACAGTTCAAAACTTCTCCCTAGAAAAGCAGTGATCAAGATTGCCTGGATTTGATCCTGCAGTGCCTGTGTTGTGCACAATAACAGCTGTTCTGTCCTGGCAGGGGGAAGGGGACAGTGTGGGGCTTCCAACAGCTGGGAGCAGGTTGTTTTAGTATTTGCACTGGTAAATAGGAAGGACAAAAGGAAAAAGTTGAGTCTTGCCAGTAAAAGGGCATATAAATAATGGAGAACTTTTATTTTGTCGAAGAGATAGAGACTATTCACAAACCTGTTTGCTGCAATAAATAAATAAAAGCCTTAGAGCACTGAGTTTTGCACTAATTTGTATATGGCAATTCTCTTCAGACTATTCAGATAGAGAATAACAGCCCCACAAGCAAAGGATATTTTCATTCCCTTTAATGGACAGAGCCAAACAGCCCCTCAGACTGAAAACAAGGTAGAGTTTGCAGAACAAAGTAAGAACCCAAGGCATATTGATGTCCTGTGGCTGGCTTGACATTCCTGGACTAATGGTGTACTACCACAGAAAGATTTAGAGTAGGAGGAAAGGGCCTGTGATCATGCTGAGCAGCGTGAAAATGAACTTCCCTTTGCAACATCTCTACTGTCTGCACATTTGCTTTCCCTAAGCCAAGTGCTCAGTCATGTAAACAGGTACTAGAAACCAAACAAGCCCAGGTGTTAGCTGAACCAGAATTACCAGGTGACACTGTCTAAACCTAGAGCCAAAATCCCAGTATGCTGTGGTACCTGACTACAGAAGCAGCAAACTGAATGCCATTTCCTCCCATATTACATAAAATGTGCTTTTGGTCCCTTCCTAACAGGAATTTCGGTGTGCAGCAGCACATTTTGAAAAGGATACTCTGAAACCTTGTGTTGCAGAGCTGATGTCACAAAATAGACACCACACTTGTAGATGGTTGGAAATTTGGTGAGTTAAATGGAAGTAAAAAGTTTGTGTATTACATCTGAATGCGAATCAGCTTCTGAAATGCTGACTAGTGCTGAAGGCACGTATGACTTTGGTGCTCTGTTTCCCCTCAGCAGAAATGGTGTGAGCAATACAATCAGTTCTTCCAGCCTTGTCTACATGAACATCCTTCTTGATGATCAGCAGCCTGAAGTCAGTTCTCTTTCTGAACACAGGAGACTAAGTGAGATGAAATGACCATCATAGAGTCTGAATTCACTGGTAGTTAATTAACAGAATTCTCTATTTTCATGGCTTTTTATTTTCAGCTGTAACTTTCATGCTCTTCTGTATTATTTTCTTCTTTTCTTCTTTGTTTCTTTTAGGATCAGTGTTGATGTTTAAAAACTTCAACAGTGGAGGAAAAACAGGATGTGTAAAATCTCCTCCAAGTTATTCATCTCTGTAGAAAAGCAGTGCTCTGTCATCTACAAATGAAGCTTTCTTTCTAGTTACACCTCTCCCTCCTCAGCACTCTTCTCCACCCTGACTGCTTGCTCTTTTTATTCACATTATGATAAACAGACTCATCTCTGTGGAGCTCAGTGGTTAGTAATAACTCAGCCCCATGAGGCAGAAATATAACTTTATAGTCTGTGATCTGTCAGAAGTGGTGATATGTAGGATTGTACTGTAAGGAGTTGCAGGAAATGCAGCTTATGGACCTATTTATTAAAATCTATTGTAGAAACAGATGCACAAGCTGTAGCAATTAATGAAAAAAGTCACAGAAATCTGACTGTATACAACTTCCAAATTATTTTTAAACACAAAATTGCACTAGTAAACTGTTTTCAATTAAAGATTTACCAGTTCCATTTAAAAATGAGCAGGAGATCACAACAGAGTGTAGAAACTGCAAGAGATGGAACAATATTGCAGGTTGGCTCATGCTTTTCTGTATTTCAAACCAAAAAAATAGCATAGATGATGTTTTTAGTTTTACTTCTAACAGCTTTTTGGGAACTTGAAATTTGCCGTTTTATCTCTTGCACAGCATCAGAATTGCATTTGCTTTTCCACAAGTTGACTGGAAATAAAAATGCTCTTGACTGGTGGAAAAAGAGGTTCCCTTAAGCAGAGAGCAACCACAGACAAACATTAACTAATTTCAAACATGCTGCTTAATACATTGAAAGAGATCACAAGAGCTGAAGTGTTCTGCATGCTGTGCAGATTCAAAGCTGGCAATAAGATATGCATCCTTTAGATTCACAGAAAGATGGAAGAAAGTATCCCATAAAGTTTGTTTTTCCAGTATAATCAGCTTAAAGACCAAAGCACTTCATCTCTCTCCCTTTCCTTTATTGCAGGGGAAATCTTGTTCTAAACAAGACTTCTAGTTTTTTAAATATATTGTAAACATATATATTGCAGTACATGTTTACTTGAACATAAGCTTAAAATGAGAACACAGTGTACTTGAGGCTTGTGGGAATCCTCAGTTCCTGAGTTGCCCTTGTTCCTAAATACAAGGAAACTTTCCATTGAAAAGGTTTTTGCCCTGTGGTGACAAGTGCTCATCAAATACTTGATGATACTAATAGGTGGGTACCCTCAGATAACATGGCCCAGTTAATGAAACAACTTGAAGATGAGGATTTTGTGGACCAGATCATCAGAGCTGTTTAGAATATCTCATGAACTTGGTACTGCTTGTTCTGTAGGATTACAGCATGGGATTCAGCCTGTAGTTCTGTTCTGTGGAACGCTACAGAACACAAGCTGACTCCTGAGTTGCTGGAGATGCATGCTGCACTATACTTGGATGCCTTCAGCTTCCTAGGAGCTGCAGGCATCACAGTCAGGTACACAGGACTGCCCTTGAGCAGTAAAGCAGCCTCAGCAAAGAGGGGATAACTGCAGCATTTCAGAGAGACAGAAAAATGTTCCTTGAGAATTGGGACAAGCTAGATTTGGGAAGTAAGACCACAACAGCCACAAAAGAGACTAAATTTGATCAATCTTCACATTGCACTAGTCCTAAAACATTGCCAAAAGCTCTGTCTTCTCACTGCTAGTGTAAGTGTAAGCTCTTGCTCTTGCTCACCTTCAAGCAGCTGATTTTCATCCCTGAATTCAATTCACCTCACTGAACGCAGGCTCACCGCATAGGAGTGACAGAGTTAGAGGCAGTGGAAACCAGCTTGTGCTCTGCGTGTCACACATAGACACATTGCTGGCATTTAAATGCAGCTTTTCTACCTAGTAAGTGCAAACACACAAATTCTGTAAGAGACCAGAGGGAAGCTGATTCTTGTGGAATGTCACAGCACTGAGCTGGGAAAGGGGAACAAATATTGGAAGTGCTGTTCTTGTTGAAAAAGACTGAAACCATCCTAACACATCACTCTGGCTGTCTGGCACCTCTTCCTGGTGGAACAGCTCTATCTCATGGACAGTTATGTCAAATGCTAAAGAGGTGCAGGATGAAGAGAATGGATGTGTTGTTTCCTCGTTACTGGAATGGGGTCATCCATCAGTGCCATTCTAGTGGTTTCATTTGTGTCCTGGCTTGCACCCAAGCTGTACTGGGGCTCCTTCAGTTAGTTAAGGTAGGCTCCCTTAACTCTTGTATGACATAGATTGCTTGCTACAGGCAGAACCTTCCTTAAAGAACTGTATCTGTACTCCTGTGAATAAACTGTGTCTATGCTTCAGCCAGACAAGAGGCTGTCCAAGATGCTCACATAGGGAAGGAGTAAATTGATTTGAACTTTTGCCATACATTTAACCAACTCTTCCATAAATATTAACAGATTAAGCATGTACTGTGCTGTTTAAGTTGCTACTGCGTAGTCCTAACTTTCCCCTTCCCCCTACCACTTCTGCCCTTCCAGTATCACGTTAATCAATTCTGCAGGCATTTGGGATCAAAAAGTACTGGCAGAAAAGGGACAAAAAGTTTTCCTATTATTACTGCTGAGCTAGAGGCTGGACCTGGGATTAAAAAAAAAATCACATATTAATACTACTGGCTACAAAATGGCTAAATTCTTAGATCCTGCAGTAGAAATTCCTTCAGCAAATCCATTTAAGGATTCATCTTCATCTCTTTTAAAATAAATATAACTTGAAAGTGTACACAAAATATATATCGCACTTTATGGAAAGGGGAGGAACAAGATTCTACCAATTTCAGGCATCCATCTTGTTAGTTTTAGGCTTAGCAGCATATCTTTAACAAGTTTGCAGGTAAGCATTCTTTGCTTATTCAGTCTATCCAAGCCATCTCCTAGTTTGTCTGTCTTTTAAGTTTCAAATTGTCAGCTTTGATGATTATTGTTGGTCTCTGCAGCTCACAGCAGATACATATATATTATTATTCATTTTGTTTCTGTTAGTTGGGTTGTGTTTTGATGTGAGGCCATTAGAGTGAAATTTTTTTCTACATAAATCCAAAAAGGCTGAAAAAATTGTAAAGGAACTTCACTGCTTGCTCTAAATGGAAATAAACTGACAGGGTCCAAAGTTTCTACAGATTTCTGTGACCTTAATGAAAGTTAGGCAGTACAGTTCCACACAGCAACCTAGAAATGAGTAAAGTGAGTAGTGTTCAGTATATAAGCAGGATGTCAGGATTGACCAGTGAAGGGCTAGCAAAGCCCTCCTGTATCCAGAGGCAAGGCCAGCCTCACCAAGCAGCCTGTGGAGAAAGGCTGGACACAGTCAGTGTGACAGCCCTGTCCCTCTGGGATACAGATCTGCTGGAAATGGCTGCCACTGAGAGTCTGGTTACCCTGCACAGGGCTCCTGACTCCACTGGTGCCAACTCCCTGACCTTTACAGACTAACAGAGCTGCCTTTGCACAGCAGATAAGCAATCACCTGCTTGAGGTCAGAGGTGCTGAAGCTGAGTCCCAGAATACAGGTAAAGCCACATCTCTGAGTGGGTTTCCAGCTGTGAGGATCCAAGTGCATGGCACATCCTTGTTTTTTCCTGTCTTTTAGGCATAGCACTGAACATGTACCTATCTTTCTCCCAGAAATCAAACTGTCAGTTTAGGAGCACAGTGTGATTTATTATTTATACGTGAAATAGAGCTGCTTTTCTTCAGTGTGTGCTAGGGATGTTCAGCAACTTTACAGGTGACTTAAAGGTGAAGTCCTAAATCTCTTGCACAAGTCCATTGCATTCATTGAAGAAAGTTAATGAAAGTAAACCACACATATAAGTTGATGCATCTAAATACAGCATAGGAGTCTTGGCTTGTGTGTTGTCAGTAACACTGCACTGTTCCCCACAATTCAAAGATTGTATTTTGAAACAGAAGGCTGGGAAGAACAAGAACCCATCAGCCTCTGCTTTGTGACCACCAGCTCTAGTGCTGGAGCAAGTGTGGCTAATCCAGAGCAAAGTTTATTTCCCAGCACTAGAAGGGGGTGGCCCCCTCAACAGCCTTTGGCTTTGAGATGACTTTAGCTCTTTGCAATTGCCAATACAGCACCTGCACTAGGAACAAATTTTAAAAAGTAGGTCACAACTGCACATGCAATTACTGATTGCACAAACCAGGCAGGCTATAAAAGTGTCCTGGTGTATCTGCTTTAAGTCCTGGCATGCAATGTCAGGAAACCCAGAAAACACAGGACCACCTGTGGAGTCCTCACTGCAGTATGATCCTGTTAAGTTAATACTCTCGAGCCTCTCTGCTGACTAATACAGGCAAACATTAGAGCCAGCCAGGATTTTAATAAGCAGGACACTTCTACCTAGGGTACGTGCCAGCCCTAGGCTTGCTGCAGAAAGCAAGCACAAAAGTAAGCAAGAGGTTAAAAAAGAAAACGTCTGGCTTTTTCAACAGCTGGGTTCCATTGTGAAAGGGTCATGTGGTGCCAAGGAAAACAGAAAATAGGAAGGCACACAGATTTGTTAGTTTGAAGTAATTGACCACATGGTGTCCAATGGTTTGTGTTCTCATGTTCTCCAGAGTGAAGTCCCACGGGAGCTGAGGCAGGGGTTCCAGTTCCTAGCACTCTATTGTTTACCCTGATGGTTTCCAGATGCTGGAGACAAGGACAGTGAAATCTTTGGGATGCTGCCAAAGAATGAAAAAGACTAAAGAAAACACTGAGGGTATTTTTTTAAATTTTATTTTTAAAGAGACAGTACTTAGTGAAAAGACCACCTTCTTTTACAGTTCCTTGCTCCCTCAAATACACATGCCCACACTGCTTCTCTCTTTTTCTGCCCCTCTGCCCCTTCTCCTCCTTTTTTCTTTTCTTTTTTTTTTCTTTTCTTTTTTTTTTTTTTTTTTTTTTTGCATTTAAACAGCTCTGTGACTAACCAAGGGAAAGCAATGCAGGGTTTTGGTTGTTTTTTTTCCCTTGGCATCCATATCTCATTTAACTGTTCCATGGTGGATGTGCAGAAATGGTTAGAAAACCCCAGCAAAAACTTCATAGCAGGCAGATCACCAAGCGAGTGTCAGCAATGATGGGAAAGCCTCAGAAGGCTGTGAGTTCAAGTTTGCTTTGGCATAGCTGGAAGGAGCTTGCAGAATTCTACAAAGTGTTTTCAAACATCTGAACCATGGAAATCAGAGAAGGGGAGCAAGACTGGGAGAGCACTACACAATTTCACCAGAAAGGAGAGAAGAGCAAGAAAATGTAAAATAAGAGGAAAAAGTCCCAAACCCCTCCTAGAAATTAATTCTTCCAGAAGGATGAGATCCAACAGCAGTGTTTGGAGGCCTGTATTTTAGTGGAGTTTGGCTGCCAGCACTCTGAGTTAGAGCAAGTTTCTACATTGCACCTACGGGTATGTGTGTACTTGGTGTTAGGCAGAGACTGGGGAAATCTATAAAAGAGTAAAGAGTTCCTGTTGTTGCCATCAAAAGGTGGTATGGAGAAATCAAAAGGAGAAATGCCACGTGTACCTTGCCTTTTCTTTTAGAGGAGTATCTGCTAAAGTAATTTCTTTGTTATAGTCTTCATGTCTCCTGAGAGCGGTGAGTGGGTGCTTTGCAGACAAAAATCCTCCTCTAAAGTAGTCTTGGTTGAGTTTAATCTGCTGCAATAAAACTTTAGCAAAATCTGCTGTTCAAGAAAAAGCAAACAACAAGTTTGATTCTAGATTGACTACAAAGTGTAAAATCTACTCATATCATAGTTCAAAATTCATCTATAGTCAGAACCCTAGGTAACCTGCTGGCCAAATTTTATACCCTCTGATATGGCCTTCTTCTGCTTATTCATTGTCTTTGAAGGAGATTCTTACCAAACTCAGTGATGCTGAAACCTGGTGTTCTAAGGAATGATAAAAGGGCACAAGTGCCTTTGCTTTTTCTCCTTCCTGTCCCCTGGACAGGCTCAAAGAGCCCTCATGTCTCTTCCCTTTGTGATTGAGTAGTCTGTGTGTGTAGAACTGATAAAAATGCACCATAGAGAGGAGCACTGGTTTGTTTGTACTGTACATTAAAAAGATTTTTAATGCTAAATTACTCCTATCTTTTTCTTACTGTATGTATTAACATTAACACAGAAGAGCTGAATTTAGAGAGAACTGAAATTAAAAAGAGCTTAAGAATGGCTTATCAGATGCTCTAAACAGGACTTTCAGCATGAGCCTATACTTCAGAAAGTGGGTGCAGGGTGTGTTTGTCCATTGACCTGTACATGCCCAGACGTTCTGTGTGTTGGATGGTGCTGACATGCAGCTCAAAGCACACACCTGGTAAATCCAGTCAGAAACAAAATGAGGCACTTGATGTTTAAATTTATGTATCTGTTTGGTGACATGCTAAAGATGTTATTTTGACACAGAATTGTGTTGCTTTCCAATTCCAAAACCAGATCAGACCATGCTGAATGCTAAAACAATGCAACATTTTTATCACTTTTGAAGTGATGAAGCACAGACTCAACCTTAATTTTTTGCCTCTTTATAAAAACCTATAAAATCTAATCTGTGTTTGAAAATAAAATTCCCTATGATTTTCTAATTCACCTTTTTCCTTGTTCCCAAAGAATATGTAATAAGTGAGTTGCAATCCTATTTCCCTCTCCACAAACTGAAAAGAATTTCTAAGGTTATTACTGCCTAGTACTTGAATCACATCCTGAATGGTCCCTGACATCAGCAGTCAGGTCAAGATTTGGTTTTACTGTATAGCATGCCTAATACTTTAATTTTTTGTAAATGAAGATCTAATAGTAGCTATAGTAACTGTATTGCTGTCTCTGAAGTTGGGCCTTTTTCATTTTTATTGTAACTAAAGGTTACAATAAAAGCTATTTCCTTCGCTGAGCACTATCATTTCATATAGGCACATGCATGCCAGAATGGCTGAACTGAGCCAGACAAAGTGCTAGCCCAGCCCTTGGTAGATCCAGCCATGGATGTCAGAGAGACTACAGAACCAAACTAAGTATAAAATAGTTTTACCCCAGTAAGCTCCTCCAGACCCCACCAATTTGCAACTGAGGGATGCCCTGAGCCAGTGATGGTATCTTCACCCAAATTCTGTTCTGGTCTTGCTGCTCAGAAGTTGAATCCAAGAGTACTGTATCTGATAGAGCACAGCTGATTAAAGAAGGAGTTAATAACCCTGTTATGAATGTGCTAAGCAAGTGCCAGTGCTGGATCATAACTCACTTCCACTGAAGAAATCACAAGACACTAAACGTTCCATATTCCTTTTCTGAGTGCAGATGATGAACAATGATAGTGTCAAATGCTCTATGTTCCTCACACTTTGCTTCTAACTTGAAAGACACAGAATCAAAATTACTTACAGTCAGCATATGAAAGATATGTTTTCTTTCAAACTGGTACTTTTTGGAGGCTCAAATGGTATCAAGTAGATTAGCAAGAATGTTTTTATAAAAAGCTCTGTTTTCCCTGTTGAAGTGTCTTGGTTCAAACGTGGTGCTTGTTTTGGACTTACCAAGACATGTTTTTCAGTCTAGTTCTGAAAGACAAACTCCTGCAGACCAAAGCCATTACCCCATGCTCTTCCTGCGTGCTGATCTTACAAGGACAGAGAGAGGACTGCAGACAAGGCTGACAGTTTGCCCTGTCCTCCCTGCACCTGCACTCAGCAGGGATTGCATGGTCTCTGCAGGCCAGCAGAAGAGCTTCCCCAGGGGCTGTCCAACGAAAATTTAAACTTCAACCAACTTCTGATCTTTGTACTATGATGGAAACAGATAAAATACGGGGGAAATACTTTGAGATGGAAAATATAACTATTATTGCACTACATTTGTTCATTGCAGTATTCTTACTTTTCTTGCAAGACTTTGTTTACTGCAAAAGACACAGAGAGTCCTGTAGAGAGCCTGCATCAATCTCTGAGTATACATTGCCTCCCTGATGTTTTCTGTCAGCAGACTTGAAAAGAATAGGTTGAAAACTGAAATTAGTTCTTGCTATACATGGAAAGAATAAAATGCATTGCATGAAAGAGGGTAAAGTGGACAGAGCTTTAAAGAGCCCTTAATAGATGTTGATTTTTCCTTATTTCCATAACACTAGATGTGGTGGAGATGAGCAGGGACTGAACCTTAGCTAAACAAATATCAATATACAGATAAATGTGCTTGGTGGCTTTATAGTGGCTGTGAATCCAGCTCCTAGCAATTCCCTCCTGAAGTCTGTTAAAGAGATGAGCTGTATAGGAGGATTTTTACTGCAATTCCCTAGATACAGGCCCTGCAATTTTGACTGGCTTTTAGGTACTCCCTGAGGGGTATGTTACCAATTTCCTTGTACTTTCTGCTTTTCCAGGCACCTGAATGAGAGTTTCAAAAGCTTTGTAGAAATTAGTATACTTGGAGCTGCAGGTCTGTGCCACAGCACTGTGAATATCCAACATGCTGTGTTAAAGCTTAGCAGTGAGACGGAAACCTTTCAATTCCATTGCACTTTCAACTGCTGCCAAGCTGGCACTCCAGTGTGCAAGTTTTGAATCAAGCCTGGTGTATTTTTTTTCCAGGCAGATTTTTTCCTTACTGTAAACTGGCTGTTCTATTTCCGAGTAACACTTCATTTAGGGCAGAAAAGGTGGCTTGAAGGATCTCTAGGACAAGCCTTTGCTGACTTTGAAAGAAGAAATAATTCCTTACTAGCTACATTTTTCCTGTATGTATATTTATGATATTGGAGAGATGAACAAAAATACTGGGTATTTATCTGCCTTTTTGTTACATCTGTTACTGAAATGATTGAAATGTTTTAAATAATGAATACAAGAAAGGGCACCAAATGCTTCATAAGGAGAAAATGCTTTAGAGGGTTTCTGGATTTGAATGCTGAGTTTCAGTCATCAAGAGGAATTTTGTTTTCACAAAGTATAGTTCATCAATCTGTTTTTTAGATATCCAACACAGCAAATTAGGGGCTTTTTTTGTATCTTCTGTGATTTTTCAGAAAGTTGGGAGTACCATACAGGGCAAACTCAATCTCTAGCACCAGAAGTGAAGAGAGTATTTTGTTTTGTATTTTTTTTCCTGTAATTATTCTAGCTGATTATTCAAACATTTAAGAGCTCAAACTCTTTATTTAGTGCACTGTATTGGCATTGGAGATAGATCTATAATCAAGACAAGAAAATTTAAATACAATATGTGGATATATGTGTTTGTTAGAGAGATGGAAAAAGAGAGAGAGAGCGACCCCCAGCATTTGTCTGGGACTCAGTGTGCTAATAATGTGCTGGCTGCAAACAGCTGATTCTCTTCAAGTACGTCTGACCTAGCAGATGTCTTGAAGTTAGGGAGCTATGACCTCAAGCACTGGCTCATGGAGAGGTTGGCTCCCAAAGAGGAGCTCCCAACGAGGCAGTCAGAGAGAGAAAATAAGAAAAAAAACTATTTTTTTTGTTGCATCCGGTTAACCGGTAACAAAACAAGCAGAAAAACAAACACAACTATACCCTGAGTTTCAAGAGCTTCAGCTCCAAACTTAGTTTGACCTGCTTACTCTGGGCTGGCTTTAGAAAATGAAATGCTGTCTTTCCTCCTTAGACTTGAAGACTGTTTCCTGCCTGGGATTTATGGCTAGTGGTGGACCTCAGAGCACTGCATAATGTTCAGTATCAGAGGAAGTGAAGTAGATTTAGCTGTGAACACAAACTGAAAAGGGGATTATCAGCAGATTTCTGCAGCACTTGTGTGTATTACGTGTAGCAGGCGCCAAGGAGTTTTCTCCCTTCTTCTTCTGGCTTGTTTATACTCAGTAAATTGCATATCTGGGATTGTATGCTGTGGTCAAAATGCCATCAGTTAAAAGCTGAGCAGTTTGGAGCTGGTTATAGTGCTCTAAAATATTCCACATTGATACTATCTTGTTCCTCTACAAAATACAGACACTGGCTCTTTCTGCTGCAACTGTTTAATGTTTTGGGGGTTTTGCTGTTTTGGTTTGGTTTAGGTTTTTTTCTTAGCTTTGAGACCACAGTAGTGCTTTCTGTTATAGGCATTTTGAGTTTGCATTCTCTTGTCAGAGTGTGTGAACTGATTATGGTACAGGCAAAACCTACTGCTCATAATCCACAGGGAAATCAGATAACAGAGTACTGAAAAACCCATGGGGTCTCAGGCTGGGCTTAACCAATGGCAGCAGAAATTGTGCTGGAGAAGTCACTGGGAATAAGACTCTACCAGTGGGATTAATGTAAATAGAGGAGTGGTAACTTTTTATTTCTTGCAATTGGTGTCTGATTTGAGAATTGAATATAAAGTGCTAAAAGACTATGGGTTTTAAAATTTGAGTGAGAGCCTCAAAACTGATGCAGAATTTATGACAACCAGTAATATTTTGCATTTGTTGTTATTGTGTTTCCCTTGAAGTACTATATGGATATGACTTTGAATTCCCAATTCTCCTGTGCACACTGCAATAAGCCTGCATGCCACTGCCTTCCCTCCCAGGCACCCTGTTCTCACCCCTCCAAAAAGCCTGATTATTTTTTGAAAATCACTGAGCATCCTTCCCCAGGCCACCTTAAATCTGTATACAGCAGGTCACTTTGCAATAATCACTGGGAAATGTTGGTGCCTTTTACATTTTTAAGGTGCTGGCTGTTGCCAGGAGGGAGAATACACAGCTGGTGCACTGCAGTTGCTTGGGCAGAACCCCAAAGAGGAGTTCAAGCCTTTTAGACCCTCCAGAAAAATTGTGCCTATGGTCTTGTTATATCTTGAGCATTTTGGTTGCCTCTTTCTTTCATTTGTTTTATATTCCATAGGAATAGGAAGCCACTATTCCTCAGGTTATGTCACAAAACCAAACTTCTAGTAAGAAAATATTTACACAAAATGCTGAGTAGGCATAATTTTCTGGCTCCCACAGTAATCCTCTGCCTACTGCAGATTTTGGATATAAAGCACAAAATATGGCTGAAGGGGAACCTGTGTTATGGGGAAAAAAAACTTACAGATCTAGAACAGGAGCTCAAGGGGAAGAAGGTTTACTTCCAAATGCCACCTAGGACATGTCATTGCCCTTCTTATTCCTCACACTTCCCCATGGATCACTGGATACTCTTGCCTTAGAAGGAATGTGACAAGGCTAAGTGAATAACTTTAGACTCTTCTTATTATAGCAATGTGGATCAAACAGAATAAAAAGAGTGTAAGAAAAAAATTGATCAAGTTTTATTACTGATGATGAAAAGCTCTCTTTGAACTGTAAGATTGCAGAATATGGTAAAATATTTGAGAATGTAAAGACTCTGTCTTTGGCACTTTTTCATACCTAAAGCTCTCAGCATGAGAACTGAGATCATAGAATCCCCAAATGTAGGTGTTTGCCTAAATCTGCTGTCACAAGCCTAATCACCTAAGCAAGCAAATTCTTAAATTTATATTTAACTTCAAAAGCACATAAAAATTATACTGAAATCAGGTACATTTTGCTGGATTGTGGTCTTATTATTCCAAAAACAAACCTAATTTGAAGGCACCTGAACTTAGGTTTTTCCTTAGAGAAGAAAGAAAAAAAAAAAAAAGTAGTCTTATCTCAACCCACTTTCATTCCTCTGTGTGAGTAATGTATGTGGGGAAAAGTTCAGTGCTTGCTACTCTTCCTAACACTCAGACTATTTTAGAGCAGACAAAAAAAGAAAAGAACCATTGCTGAATGAGACTCTGTGTCTGTTGCTTAGCATGGATCTCCTCTTGCTGTGGAAATACGTGTGAAAGCAAAAGAGACATCTGCACCAAAGAGCCCAGTAACCCAGAAATTTCCTGTCCCATTCTTTCCTATGGAGAATGCAGGGATTTGGGAGCTCTCACAACAAACATGCATCTATATTCCCCTGTAAGACAACTGTACAGCTGGCAGGATTGCAAGGTGCCACAGAGTGCATTTTTTTTTTTCTTGTCAAACTATGCTAGGAATGGATAATCCTGTCTTTTATTTATACATTAAAAATATATTTGAAAAAAAGCCCATTGGGATATCTATTAAAGTCAGATAGAGGTAAACAAACATGTAGTAAACAAACATATAAATGGCTATTTCCTAGGCTTTATGATTGCTTCATTGAAACAAAGAACTTGTGACAGTTTTTGCTGTAGTGCTTTATAATGCTTGCTCACATGCACCAGAAAGACTGAGGAAAGACTGACTGGTGAGGGTGGGGTGTTGTCTTTTTCTTCTGGTGATGATATAAGGTTACATAAAACTGGAAGAAAGCAGTTGTCTTTCACTTGGGACAAGGATATTTTTCTGCTGAGTTAACTTCAGATGCAATTAAAACCAGAGCTGTGATACAGACTGGGATGAATGGTCATAGGAGACCTATGGAATTACTGATGCAACACAGACTTTCCTGGCAGCTGTGGCAGTTAGAGACTGTATACCTATGGCTTTGCTCCCATTCCGTTTGAGAACTGGCAGACATCCCATTTTTGTCCTGCACAGCACCCTGATGCCAGCTGTGGGCTGTCCTCTAGTGCAGCCACTGCTTTGCCTCAGGAGCATTGTTCTCTGGAACTGCCTGTGCAAAAACTGACCAATTTACTTTGCTACTTGATCTTATTTCTTCAGCTGTGAAGAAGTAAGAGCAAGTACAGAAAGGCTGTACCAAGTGACATTTACCCTTTACTGGGAGCACTGGGACATTGCTTTCTGGATCCCAGCTAGAGGTGGAACCTTATATGCAAGGTTTGCCAGAAGAACTCTTAGAATGCGCTCCTTCTTTCTCTTTTCTTCCTTCCCCTGCCCCTCTTTCATTGTATGGCAATGGTGGAAGAAAAGAAGGAAAGTAAAAGACAGGAACGAAAATAAAAGATAAGGAAGTTGATATGATCAGACTAAGAAACTGATTATTCCCATTGTATTTAAAATCCATGCATTAAAAAAATGTTGAAAGTGTAGGTGTGCAAACACTCTCTGTGACTGCATAGATGTGAACTGAGTTATTCTGCTGTGACCTGCTGCCAGTGTCGGCATGAGAACACTCCATCACTAGGACCAGATCAGTAATGAGTTCTGAGAAAACAGTGTTTTAAATAGCACCTTATTAATACCTTGTGCTTATCTTCATAGATTGGTCTTTTCTTGGCAATAGAGCTGCACGTATTTTTTGTTAAAGACTACTTAGATTCTATGATTCAACTGTACCCTCTTACAGAAGTTAATGTCAGTCAGCTAGAGGTTTTGTGTGAAAAAATAATAATCTTAGGTTCTAGTCTGGATCCATGCAGGATGGCCTGTGGCACAGTTGGAAATTCCCAAAAGCTTAAGGAAGATCTTTATGCAAGTAACTATCTGACTGAAAATTTAAGACCTCATATGTTTTGCCACATACTCTAAGACCAGAGCTGTGCTCAAATGTCTTGCTATTTGAAAAGGAGCATATTAAAAATTCATTTATCCTTAATGGTATATCTATTTTTTTTACTTAGAATTAAGTATCAGCCTTTCCTCATGTAAATACTGAAGCAAGCACGTGTGTTCAGAAGGACAAAAATAGGATAAAGAAATTTGCTGTATATTGGCTTGGGATCATTTGTATCAGTTGAAGTACAAGTAAAAAGACTCAAGACTCCTCCTGCCATTTCTCCAAGAAGCAAGCATGAATCTGATAGAAACATCTGTGCCTGGAAAATGTGCTATGCTCTGGCCAAGCTGTCAGTGCAGAGTGAAATATGGGGTAAGTGAAAGTACTGCCCGGAAAAGCAAGTAGTAGTAAAGCTGTACAGATGTGAGAGAGAGGCTTCTCTGCTGCTCAGTGATCCCTCCTGCCAGGGCAGGC
This sequence comes from Melospiza melodia melodia, assembly GCF_035770615.1. Lineage (NCBI taxonomy): Eukaryota > Metazoa > Chordata > Aves > Passeriformes > Passerellidae > Melospiza > Melospiza melodia. The sequence continues at coordinate 24,092,061 of NC_086202.1, forward strand.
CAGGGAAAGAGAGCAAAGGACAATAAATGGTCAGGGCTGAATGAAAATAAGGAGGAAAGAGAAGGAAATCAAGTGGCAAGTGAGGGACTGCAAAAAAACACTGGAAAAATTTTGTTTTGTCAGCATTCAGGTTTTTTTCTTACATTTCTCACAACACATTGCTAACTCACCCTGATATGTCAGCCAGCCAGCTGGCAGCCTGTCCTGCAGTATGCTAGCTGACAAAATGAGGAGAGCAATGCATTTTAGGAATGGCTGAACCAAGCATGGTGTCTGCATGCAAAACTGTAAGGTCACCTCCAAGAGCCCATTTAGTCTACAAGCTAAACAAATGTAACTGATGTTCCTTCAGATGTATGACTGTTAAAGTTGTCCAGCACAAATTTCCTTCTAATCTGACAATATATTTCTGACCAGTTCATTGTGAGAGCATTGGTTATTCTTGCTGCATTGGTTATTGCTTGTGTAGATAAGATCCTGCAAAGACTCTGCTACCTGTTTAGATATGGGCTCTGAGAAGGTCAAAAGGGTGATCTGTGAAAATAAAGGCTGGTCAGCCTCTCTTAACAAAACTCCCCTGTTTTTACACAGTAAGTGAATGAGCACAAGGTAGAAGTGCAGAGTGGATAAACTGGAAGTTCTCCTGGCTCTCACACAGATTAAAATATGAAACTGAATTAGAAAATAACACATTGAAAAGATATGTATTATACTATGCATAATTCCAGTCTTTGGCACTCACTGAGACTGGGGACCAAACTGCATTCAAAACTAGAATCAAGGATTTATAAAAAGTGAGAACAATGAGTTAGACATGGTAAAAACTCATCTGCAATTAATAAAAAACCAGTGTTCAGCAGGACATGTGGCAACTGCAACTCATAAAACAATGTGACAAAGATACACTTCAATATTTTACATAGTTTTTTAAAAATTTCTTGAAGTATCTGTTTAGTCGTTGTTCTTTACTGAGAGTGATCTCTCTTTTGAGGCTGTTTCTGTATAACAGTCTGAGAAAAGGTGCTGGGTGTCTCTAGACTTACACAGGCAGTGTTACTGTAATGTGGCAGATGATGACTCTATGGAGAGGGCTGGAAACATGAATCATGAGTGCAGGATTCCATGGGAGCATAGTAGCAGGCAAAGATGAGCTAGAGAAGGGCTTGGTGAAAACCAAGATGCTCACAGGAAGAGGACACTGACAATTATGCTAGTGTTGGGGGAGAGACAGAAGAGGATGGAACCAGAATAAGGGAGAGATCTGAACTTAAGTGGCATTGTGCTGCAGGCGTGCTGCTATTTTAGTCAATCTCCTGGAACTGCAGGGTTATTTACTGGAAATCTAGCCCGAAAATGCATTCTTTGTGTAATGCTCTGAGTAGGAAGCCACCCCAAGGGATGTGAATTACCAAATACTGTGACATGATGGTGTAGAAGATAAACCCAAACAAACCATTACTCTCAAAGGCATATAGCTAAATATTTATTTCAGAGTCAATTGGGAAAAAAAAAAAAAGGATTTTCATCCAGCAAGAGTACACAGTATAACTGCAGGTCTAACTTGGCTCTGCTGTCTGCTCATGCTTTATTCCTAGACAGGACAGAATCAATCTTCATAGACTTGGGGTCTGCAGTGGGGTCAGTCCTGCCTGAGTCAGGTAACAGAAAGGGCACTTTCCACAGCACTAAACAGTGCAGCACCTATTCAACACACAGTATGATAATCATAACCTGAGTTTATTAAAAAATATGTGGAACAGACAGGATTTATAATTTGCACTAGATTTACACAGATTTAATAATTTAAATACCATTTAATTCTTCAACCAGTGTCAAATTAAGGTTCCCTGGAATTCATCCAGTAGTTATGTGGCAAACTTGCCTTTCATGAATTTGAGAGTTTCCACAAGTCAATCTGTTACTGACAAGCAAAATTTTGAACATTTGGATTTCTTCAGGGAAGTTTTGTGGACATTTATTCCTCTCACTGAATATTTTCATTCATGAATAACCACAAAGATGCAAATGCAGTTATTTTTTGAGCATGTGGTCCTCCTGAATGAATAAATGTCTCAACATTTATCTTCATCTGTGAACACCGAGAAAACTGATCTCTCCATTTTATTTTTTTATATATCGCAGAAATTTTGTGTGTTAGATAGCAGGCTATGATAGTCTAATAGATCAATTAAAATTCTTTGCTACCAAAGGAACAGTAATGTAAACTTCTATTTGTGTAACTTGCAATTTACACATGTAGAATTCTTGCTATAAAAGACTGATTTTTTTTTTCTTTTGGCACAGCAGTTCAAAGATGAGCAGATTTTATGAATTTAACCATGGAAGTCTGTTACCAATTTTCTACACAAAAATTAAAAGAGATACTAGGATCAGAGTCAGTTCCTCAACACTGTCTAGGAGTTTTTGGTCACAAGCTTAATCTGTTTAACTGCCTGCCAAGGCAAGTCAGCTGTTAGTAGCAGTTACCAAGTTTCAGTAATTTTGATTCTGAAGAAAAGCTTTAGAATGGTATGGCTGAGAGGGGGGTGCATGGAAGAGGATTTTCAATTGGTGTTATGAGTTTACAGAGACCCACAGGCTTTAGTGGTGAGTGTCATGATCCCCACTTTACAGATGAGATACAAGTTGCAGCTTTTGCATATGTTGTCATTATTAATGCAACCCTGAGGCATGACAATTTAGTGCAATAAGGGTGTTTCTCCAAGTGTCCTAGGTCTGGGGCCTGATTCATTTGCTGTGAAGCAATCACTTTGTCTTCCTGTTAGGAATGCTGCCATAGGGCCCCTGATGCTGCTGAATCATCCCCTCATGCTCATACACACTGGTAATATTTGTTAAATGAAACACTATGTCAACAATCCTTGCTTGGCAGTGGAGAATGCGTGGCAGGAGATATCTTTAGTATCAAAAGAGTTGTTACCCAGCAGGATACATCACTGCTTGAAAACAGAAGTTTATGGTTCTTGAGCTGGCTCTTTACTGATTGGCATCTAGAGGAAAAAAAAACTGATTACTGATAAGGGGCCAATTGGTGTGAAATCCCACTCTACCCTATTTCTTTAAAGTCCTGTAGTTTGTTGCAATGCTATCTAGGACTACAAGGCTCTGATACAAAATCAGAAGCAACTGCAAAACTACATGTATGGTTTTGGTTACTGATAAGACTGGGGCAGTACTACAAAATTAAGAAATATTGGTGAACACAGAGAATAAGACACAGATGTGGTGTGCCTGTAAAGCAAAAGAACTGCAAGCTGAAAGCAAGATAGCTTTGTCAGAAACAGTGGGACTTGAGTGTCCAGTTTCCTAAGGCTCCTTTGAGTTGTAGCAAAGAATGGAAAGTTTATTGCACTCACTCCTTCTAAGACCCAGCATCCCTTGGAGACTTGTGGGGAATAGGGAGTGCTCAGGTGTCTAAAAACCAAGAGCTATGGGATTTGGATCGGGATCTGGTTTTCAGTCTTGTCTAGGGAAAAAGAAAGGGCCACAAACCACATCACTATCAACATTATAAATGGCTGTAGGTGAAGTTTCCTCTGGAAGCTCTGCCCTGTGCCATTAACCAACATGACTTCCTGCTCAAAATTCCTTCTTTTCAAGAAGCCAAGAAGTAGAGACTGACTGGAGAGAGTGAAAAGGCTATTTTAGCTACTTTAGGGCTTGGGTTTCCATGAGGGAATTGGACTTGACTAGAAAAGAAATGCTTTGTTTGAAAGGGGAAAAAAATCCCCACAACTCTCTTGGAATCTCACTCCTTGAACATGAAGCTTTTCTGTTCCTGTCATAATAAGCTTCAGTTTCTGTTTTGCAGTCCTTGAGTCACCAAGTGACCAGAGACCAAGCCCTTCCACACACACTCACACTCTTCTGCTCTGTTTCCTTCCCACTTTGCTCTGCTGGGATACAGAACTGCTATTCTGCTGGGAGGGAAGAATGTCATTGATTATGTGCAAGATGAATTCAGAACTTGCTTTACTGGAGGTGCATGCTTTAAATATAAGCATTCTATAATTATAAATCCCAGAACTGGTTTTGTTTGTTTTAGCCTGCACTTGGAATTTGTGGAGGGAATCTCTGGGTACTTTAATCCAGGCTCACTACTCAGAGCTTTGCTTAGTAAGCATTACAAATATTTAATAGCATCTTGGCATTATAAGTAAGTGCATGTGAGGAAAAAAACCCAACCAAACTAACCAAAAGATTCAGAGGTGTCTTGTATAAATAACTAGGAGAGAGTTCAGGATGGAAAAAAAAGCCCACAAAAAATAATCCAGGAATACAGAATGTTCAGGAGCTTATGAGCATCCAGGTCCATGGTTTGGATTTGCCCCTTTCATAGCTGCAAATCCAATGCTGGGCTGGGCTCAGACACTGAACAGTTTGCTCAGGCAGGTTCAAAGATTCTCTGGTCTGGAGCTGGGATCCAAGTTACTTCCAAGAATAACTTACATTTACATTTTTTTCCCTTGTCCTCCAAGGCCCTAACTATTTTCCTCTTGGCTTATGAAATGTGAATGGACATCAAAGGGGATCTTCTATATTAAGACAATGTGTATCAGACCCTACATAAAAACAGGGAAGAAAAAAGTCCTTTGTATGTTTTACAATGATCTAAACTTTAGAGCAATTTCTCTGGATGTCATAGGCTGGTGCTGCTTACTGCTCCATGTAGCAATGAGAAATGAATGACTATGGTGTTGTGTTTTCTCTGTCCTTATGTACCATAATTCATGGTTTCAAACACTATTTCCTGAGCTAGAAACCTAGCAGGATAGATGGGAAAAAATCCAGAAACAACATTTCAGCCATTATGAGCCATAGCTTTCTCTCAACATACCAACATTTCTTTGGTCTTTTTTCTAATTTTTAGCTTAGGCAGGCTGAGGTGATAGTGGTGAAGTGTTGTGAGACCACAGAATTATTTTTCTTAGCTGCTAAGATATGGTGGATATGTGTAAGGCAGAACATACATTCTTCCAGGCTTGTCTCCAAGGGCCTGCTCACGGAAGTGTTTACGTGGAAACCACTACTCCCTGAGGAAAACAAAATTAGGGAGGAAAATTTCTGTCCACTTGCTAGAATTTACTATAACCTCTGGCAGAGCTTATGTTCCAGAGAGAGCTTGATTTTTATTTTTTTATGATATATTACAAGCTACAGAAAGGTGTGCATTGGAAGTACATAATCCTGTGCTAACCAGGGTTTCAGATAGCCTGCAGAAGGAGTGTTCTTGTGTTGGAATATATCCAATAGATCTGTACTTCTTTGGAGTATAGCTAACTAAAAGAAGATACATAATGAAGGCAGCTAAAAAAACACTCCAGTGAAGATGCATTTTAGCTGAAGATGCCAGAATCCTGCTGATGGAAGTCAGAGCTATGCAGCTGCTCATAGGATGGTTGGGTTAGGTGACTTTGCACAAGGGAGGCCTCAAAACTTAGCCATCCCAGTTAGTATTTTCCATTCTGTGGAAAGAAAGGAAGAGAGAGAGGAAATCTCTTTCCTTCTTTCTCTGGATGATGTGTGTAGGATGAAACAGTTCTCTGTGGAACTGGTAGGAAAGCAGGCAGGAGCAGATGTTCCTGAAAAGGGCCTGGATCTTAGGGAAGAAAGTGGTGAAGTGTAGTTCAGGTACATCTAATGGCTCCCCATCCCAAGAGAAGTAGAAATAAAAAGATTAAGCCAAGCTGTGTACTGGTAAACAACAATGGAACAATGGCAGTGACAGCAAGGAGCTCAACTGCAGTTACAGGAGGGTGACACCTCAAATTTCACTTGGGCATTTTGGGTGTCCTGTACCCATGGCACATGGTTTGCTGTCTCCCATTATCCTCTTTGCCACAAAAAGAGAGCCCAATTCAGTTTACCTTTGTAATAAATTTATGTACTTCCACATCCAAGGTGATGGGAAAAGGCTCAAAGCCTACTACAAACAAAGGACTAAACTGAGATTCCTCTCCCAAGAGCCCAAGGACCATGCTATGAACAGCACATCTCAGCCTGCTGATCTTCCAGGGCTCTGAAACCTGAGCCTGGGTGAGCTACAGTGAGATTCATGGCCTGAGTGCTGAACAAGGACCAGCTCTCCTGAAGCTCTCTCTCTCTCTCCTGGTTTTAATACATTTTCAGTTCTAGTTACAATTAGAGCCCTCTTTTTCTTCCTGTCATGTTCTCCACCTCAATACACACAGATTGGTTTTACTTCTTAATGCCTGGGAATGCACAGCTATCTGTAATTTTGGATACACAGGAATGAAAATATCCAAAAAATACAGTCCAGATTTTGGTTGAAAGCTCAATTTCAACCGAATTAGTGGTTTAGCCATTAATAATGAGATCCTTAAGTTAGAAAATTTATATCAAGGTGAGAGCCATTGTTCTTCTTTTATATGAAGTCATATGAATAATTTGAGTGGAGGTTCCATGCTTACAGAGAGTTTTTAAAAAATCAGGACAATATATTTCCTCATGGCATGGTATAAAAGATAAGTTTTTCTAACTAAAATATCAACAGGAGAGAAATCTTTAGAGGGGAAGGTATAAACTTCATCTCAACATGCAGAGCTCTGGGTTCCAAGTATTTATCTGAGTGGTATAATCATAATGATAAAATAAAACCCAGAAAGTCTTCATTATATGAAAGAAATGTTGTAGAATGCTGTTTCCTGGAGCTGGCTTTAAACCAGAATCTCTTGTGTGGGTGAGACTTTAAGGATTCCTTTAAACATGACTTGGATTGCAAGGCATCTGCAGAGCATTACTGCTCAGATCCCTGGACCACCACTTCTGCATATGGATAGCTTCAATGCATCTATTGGCTTTTTGAGGGTTTTCTTTTCCACTGATTTAATGTTGTACCATCTTCTCTTCACCAAGGGAGTGGTTTCCTCATTTGTGATGTGGTAGCTTTTGCTAGTTTTGGAATTCCATCTTGGAAAAAAACCACATCAGCATCTACAACATGTTGTTATAATTATGTCTGAACCAAAAATCATTTGCATTATCCAGTCAGAGGGGAGTTACTGCTCTGATCTGTCACTGAACTTTACTTGACTGGCCTGCTTTTTTAAGGTGTTTTCTTATGCTAAGAGCTTCTGGGAGAACTAAAAGTTACCTTACATGGGATAAATATTGATAGAGCTGACTGTATGTTAACTGGTATTAGCAATTTATTTAAGTGCACTTTTGGTCTTGACTCAGCCCCAGAAAAATGAGGCATTAAGCTGCCCACAGCACCTCGCTCAGCTGCACATTTGCAAGCAGGCTGCCTTTGCTAGGGTGTCTGTACAAGCTATGGAAAGAATTCCCTGGCTGGCAGCAGCAGAACACAGGCCAGAGGAGCTCTCAGCTGCACAGCCCAGGCAAGGGCTGGCTGCTCATCACAGAGTTAAAGTTCAGAGCCACGAGGTTTCGCAACTGGGTTCACAGTGGGGCCTGCTGCTGTTTACTTTAGGGGAAGATGGAGGCCTGCAGGGGAGGAGGGAGTCCCTCCCTCTCTCCCCCATGTGCTCCCGAGTGCTGGACACCCCGCTGCAGCCTGTTCCCAGTGATTTATGCAGCTGCTGCATGGGCTCTGGTTTCAGGAGATGTGAGCTGCAGCAGCAGGTGGGACTCCCAGACTCCAGACCCGGGACAAAACAGAAAGAAAAATCCATCCTCTTCCCAGGGTGGTGAGGGATCTGACAAGGAAGTACTTTGTGAGCCTAACTTTCCCCTATGACAGCAGCCCCAAGGATCCCTGAAAAGCCACCTGCCACTTGCAAGGTAATAGGAGCCTCTGTAAAAATTCAGGACAACTAGTCCAAAGTATAAGAGCAAATGTTGCTGCACTGCTCAACATCAACAGCCACTAAGTGCAGTAATTTTTCTGTGTGTTAGAAGTTCTTTGTTTGGGTCTGTGTACTTGCACATCCTTTCAACTCATCAACTCTGACACGCAGCACTTGCCAAGCTAGGATTTTAAACTACCTCCCACATTAGCTGTGGCATAAAGAGGGACAGGATGCTCTTTATTTACTGCCATTCTGGGGATTCTTCTCCAGGGCTTGCTATGGATGTTTTTACAATTTAAAGTAATTTGTAATTTAAAGCCACAATACCCAGGCCAACGATAACAACAGTTTTTCTTTTGAGCTCTGTAGAAGTTCACATCCTCTGCTTCGTATTCCCCTTCTCCCTTGCCTGCACTTGATGTGTTCTGCCAGTAGGCTGACATCAGATGTAATTTTCAAAGAACAGAAACTTCTGAGATATTAATTTCAAATGCTGTTTTTCTACGCTGAAGTGTGTACACAGGGAGATCATTGTTGGGCAAAAAGCTGTGTGGTTGAGGACAGGCCTGGGAAGAGCTGCCTGGGACTGAACCTAGCTTTTCTCAGTTCATGCCTTACTGCTCTGTGTGCCATTAATAGTCTGTGGCAGGGATGATGTGCTGCCCACCTCAGGCAGGGGCTGTGAAGAAGGTCAGCACAGATGGAAAGCCCTGTGCCTCAGCTTGGCTGGGGTTAGTGGGACCCTCACACACATTCCAGGCTTATAAAAAGATCTCTTGATATCAGTTCAACCTCTTTAGAAGAAATATGTCATTATTCATTTTTCAATTGGGTTATAACCTTTATGTATGATATATTCCTTTAAAGATGGAGGTTGTGACTGTTTCTCTTGGAAGATTAAAGGTTATTGGAAGGAAGTCATGACTCAGAAGAGGAGAAAGGGGGAGGGGGAAAGATTTCAGACCACATTTTCAAAGTGATCTCATTAGCCCCTCTAAGTGAGCAGCTCTCCAAGTCATGGCAGTGACAGACCATAAGACACTACTACACATCAGGCCTGCCTGGCCTCCTGCATGCTTGGATATGTTTTTCCCATGGCCTTCTTTGCACTCTTGCCAGGCCAAGATTTGTGTCTGTGAAAAGTTCTCGGGACAGTTGGAGTCTCCTCTGCTCTGTTTGTTTCGCTGATGCAGATGCTGGAGAAAAGCTGGTGTGAAATCACTGCATGAACCTTGTGAAAGGAGCAGGGGACACTGAGCAATCTTCACCTGTGCATGAACAGGTGTAGCTCCTTTAGCTGCACTTTATACTGAGGACATACAGAAAGCTGTCAGCTTTATATTATTCATTTCTTCAACTGTGTGCACAGGTACAGGTTGTTTTCTCACTCTAAACCACTTCAAAGAACTGAAATTCTTTTTTTCTCATGGCTGATGCATACTTGGTAACTGGTCTCTATCAGTGTTTAAGAACTGTAACAGAGCTTTGAAAACTCTGTTTTGAAAACCATGTGTAGGTGTTATTCTGTTTTGTCACTCCCTGCTGGCATGCTGCTCTCTAGCACAGGGATATGTTTGTAGCAGAGCCTGCAAAGCTGTGCTCAGCCCCGAGCTGTCTGCAGGAATCTATGTACCTCCATGCCCATATTTCTGTGTTCAAATGGGGAAAAAACTGGCACATGGAGGACACATCTCTGCCTCCAAAGAGCCTACATTCACATCACATCAGCTCTTGAAAAATAAAAATCTACTCTATTATTATCATATTATATAGCTATTTTCAAGACTGCAACCTAAAGGATGGGATCTCCCCTTCCTTTTTTGTACAAGTGAACTAAACTCCTGTCTCTTCTTGACAATACCTCAAAGAACCTAGTGTCAAAGCAGACCTGAAGGGGATGTGTCTGGGCTTTGTTTTCCAATATAAGAAACACCTTCTGGAAACTTAGCTGTGTGTTTGCATGCTGTCCACATCATGACTTGTTGCCCTTTGTCATCCTGCCAAAATAAGGCAATTCCACAAAAAACAGAAGTGCAGGCATCTCTGTGGGATAGGTGATTGGGTTGAAATAGTTCTTTGCATGCATCTGGACTTCCTAGAATGCTAATTTTCAGGTTATGTATTTTGGGAAGGGAATATATAGCAATAGTCAATTAATAGTTATTCCAATGAACTAAGCACCTACCTTAAATTTTCAGTACTTAGTCACATCATGTGTAAGTAAACAGTTTTGAGATGATATTTCTAAACAGGCTGAGCAGTGTATAAGCCTGGTTGCTGAAATTGTTCTTAGCTCAGTTCCATGACAGCAGTTTTTGTTATTCTGGTCTGTATGGTGATTATATTTTTCCTACTAAATTTGGAGTCCTTAGCATTCTGCTTGAAGAGGATAGAAATGTCTATTTAAAGGACAGTTTCATCAAAAACAGATGAAAGAAAATAGCAAAGAGTGGTGATTATCTAAAGACTTTACATACTTGAGCCTTTGTCATGCTATGTCTGATTGCCATTCCTGTACATAGACTGGCAGAAACACCATTTGAAAATTTAAAAATCTTACTGTGTGGGAATTTAAGGATAATATCTTCATTGAGCACCCCAGAAAATCAGGGCTTGCTTTACAGCTTAATTCTGTTTTCATTTTCCTGGCAAGAAACACACAGATCAGTTTTGCCTGTTCGCCAGGAAGAAAAGTCTATAACATCACCTTTATAGAAAATCCATTACTCCTCATCTCCTTCCATGGAACATAAGCCATTTGAACTCCTCTTATCAGTAATATAAAAATAGTGCTAGATTAATCTCCAAAGCATCTTTACCTGGATTAATTCTTACTTTTCCATTAGTGCCCATCCACCTGCTGGCCAGAGCTTGTGCTCTGGTTGGCGTCAGCTTGGCATGGCACTGACCTGGGCAGGCAGGGAGGACACTATTGATGGAGGACAAAGCTATATGTCTTCTTATAAATTGCTTTTTAGTATACTGAAAGCTAGGATTAATAATGGTTTAATTTTCCCCCTTTCTATATTCTGCATATAGCCAGTGATCTTGTACCTTTCTGGTGAATTTTGCTATCTCTTGACATATATATGGTCTCTGCAGTCAATCATCTTCACATCTTCTCTTGAGGCCTCATTGTGCTAACTCTGTATTTCAGGATTTTCTTCAAGAAAAACACAAAAAGCAGATCTTATCTCCTGCTACCTCCATGTATTTTAGATCTGCCAATAAACTTGTTCTCACCATTACTTGCTTAGACCAAGATGAACAGCACCACCAATACTTTCTGCTGTAGCTGAAGCCAAAGTATAAACAGAATGATTATTTCCAAGGTTCCTAAGATTATAGGATAAACAATATGACCAATCAGGTCATTTCCAAATGAGCTATTTCCGATTTTTATCGCTTTTCAGAATTTTCCTTCCTTAACAACAGAAATCTTGCTCTTGTTAGCTAGGCCAAGCTTCAAAAAAATGCAGAGGTACAGATTAATCTAAATGTTTTTAAACCAGCTCTTGTTAGTGTTAGCAGAGAGGTCCAGGCTCGATGAACAGCCTGTGCTCCAGTGCTAGCTGGAAGAGCACAGCAGCAGTGTTTAAAGGCAGGTGTTTAAAGGCAGGTGCTCATCAGCTTTAGCTGGCAACCAGCACCAGAGTTCTACTTACAGTTTCCTTTGAAATTTAGAGATCAGGTGTGCTGAGACACAAACAGCATGAACATGAGTAATACTGACAGCAGTAAACACAAAGCATTTCAGTTGAGGACATGTGCCAAACACAATAGCTCAGCCTGTATAAAACAGCTCTTCATTCAGATCCAATTCTGAACTGAAAACATTTAGGGCTGATACTTATACATGAGCCATGCAGCTAACACAAGTCAAGAGAAAGAGCTGGTAAGGTTGCTCTTCAGTATGCTGCCAAAAGAGTATTTAATTGTGGATCACTGAGACTCACAGTCTTCCAGAAGTGGTTCTGGTTCTAGGAAAGGTGGACTGTGGATCTTTCAGCTCACCAGAAATGCACAAGCAGTTTAGTGAGCAATTAGGGGGAGAAAAGGGAGTGAGGCATACCTGCAGAATCACTGTTACAAAGGCAGCTTCCACTTTATTGCAGCGTTTTTGTTTTATGCTAACTGATTTTATTGGACTAAAATCTAATGCTAGACTCAGGGATGATATCACAATCATGCCATTCAAAGACAAAATACTTCTAACCCTCATCAAGCTCCTTATGTTCTCTTGACAACAGCAGCATAACCTTATATTTATCTAGCATCATTCAGACAGTCTAGCTTTTAAATAATCTGTAACTTAACATTAGGAGGTAAACTCTTTCTAATTTTTGTGTTGAAGATGACGCACTTTATTTATAGGAAGGTAATTTCTCACTTTTTTTTTTAGTGACTTGTCTGTGACACCTGATCTGAACCCTTGTAGCCTTAAGAACTTTGATTGTTTTTTAATGTGGCTAAAACAATAGATTTGTGAGGACAAACATGATGAATAGAAGTGATTTATTTTACGTACTGAGCTTAGAGTATTTGAACATAGTATTTTACATCTTGCAACACTGTTCACTGAAGTATGACTGTATTATAACAAACACACATGCAAGAATTCTGTATGTCTGACTCAGGCTCATTTCAAAGCTTAGTGGAAGACAATGGAATTTCCATTGCCCTCAGTTAGACTTGGGCTTATTCTTTATTGGAATTACTGCTCATTTGGTGGAGTATAAGACTGTGTTTGTACACATGGTAAGAAGTGAACTCCACGGGTGCTGCTTTATAATGACAAACCAACACATTTCGGATAACAGGGATTTGGATTACATCCTTTCTGGTAAATCAACAATACTGATCCTGATTTATGTGTTCCCTTTGAGTGGGTCTTTGGCTAAAAACATAGTCTCAATCCTTATAGGTGGCACAAGCTAATTAAGTGCAATTTTCCTTTCTTTTAAGAAAGCCTGATAGTTAACCCTTTCCAGTCTAATCTCAAATTGACTATTGTATTCCTGAGCTCCAAATGGGGCTGCTGCATAGCTGACAACCTGTGCAATGCTGTCAGGGTCAGCTGGGATGGTATCTGCAGACATGGCCTATAATAAACCCTGAGGGTCTGTCCTGTAGCAGTGTCTCCCCATATGGGCATCTCCTGATGGGCTCTTGCACACACTGAGCCAGCAAAGCCTGCTGGTCAGCCAGACCTCTTCTGTTTGTAGCAAAAGAAAAAGGGGAACCCTCTACATGTGCTTTCCTGTTACCCTTTTATAACTTGCCAGCTGAATATTAGCAGCTGAGGAAATAGTGGTGAGATCCATGACCTGGAGAGGGATCTTGCACACTACTAAAACACACCTTGAAGCAGGATTACAGCTAGGGTGGAGATGGATGGAGATAAACATGCTCCAAAGTGCTGTGCCATCTTGAAACTGCAGGTTTCTCACAGACTCTGGTTTTCACTTAGAATTTGCTCTTTATCCAACTGAAAGAAGAAATATCTGTACACGATGCTGAGGCTTGCAGTGTCCGCATTCAGGATCCAAGGACTTGTTTGCCTGATCATCCCTAAGAGAGGAAGCTCTCTCACACTCCCAGCTTTGATGTCACAAGCCATGTCACTGATTTTAGAAGACAGTCTGTTGAGCTATATGCAGGAAAGGATTATGATATAAGAACACAAGTGGCTGCTTTGGGTTTCATGGTTTTGGGGACTCTGCAGTTTTGTGTGACAGTGCTAGGGAGCCTGTTCAGTTTGCTGACAGCAGTGCTCTCAGTAGAAGTAGCTGCTCCCCAGACCTCTGCAAATTGAAAGGCCAGACTTAGCCATGCTGTTTCTTAAAAGTGGCATAGCCACAGGAATGGATTTGTGACAAGATGGCAAAAGAACAAATCCCACCATAAAAGAACAACAATGAAAGGCCATAAGGGGGGAAAAAATTAATTCCAGAGTGGGCTGATGTGCTTACGCAAGACAATTTACACAATCACAGCATTGTACAAAGAAACAAAGATATGGCCTTGGGGAAGCCACTGCCATTTTGTAAGTAATAGTTAAAAAATGCTTGCACTGACTGTACCAAGAAATGCCTGTAGAGGCAGGGGCCCTAATAAGGAGCAGCAGGCAGCACCCCAGTGGGTAGACAAAAAGACATGGCTCCCTGAGCAAAGACTGGCCCCTGGCAAACACAAAGGGCTTTAGGCTGAGTTGCATGCACTGGCTGTACCTCTGAGCTGGGCAGCCTCACTCCCATCTTCATGTAAATTCTTCTGGGCTGGACATATTCTTAGAGATGCAGGAGAACAAGGGGTTTCACAGCAAGAGCTTCCATCCTCACTTTACTTTATTGTTTGCGTCTCTGGTGCATTGGGAACTCAGCGTGCTCAGCTGTGTTTTTAGAGCAAGTTCCTCCAGCATGGCTACTTTGTTGCTGCTCCAGTCTGCTTGTATTTAGGCTTCCCAGGCAGGATGGGAAAACTCCACAAGTGTCAGTAAAAATTAGGTTTTATTTTTGTCTTTTGAGCTAAGAATCTAGCAAATGTTAAAAAGTGCTTTGGCAATCAAGTGTTGAGAGAAAAAGGTGCTTGTGCAGCTAGAAATATAAATTATTGGTGACTGATTTGGAAATTTGGTAGCTGACATTTAAAACAAGCAGTACCTCCCCAAGGTCATCAAAGCACAGTGCCGAACTGGATGAGATGGTTTTAAAATTCTGACCAAGTTTCCAAAATGTTGGAGATGAGAATTTCAGATCGTGGGAATTCTAGTTTGCTGAGGTGACTTATGTTTGTGTAAGCATAGATTAAGATGTAAGCAGGAAGTTATTTTTATAAAGTAACAAGTAAAACTTAGGAAAATAATCCATAAGGAAAAAACCAAATGTATCAGGTTTTCTAAAGGAGCCTTAATGTATCAAGTACTCAGTTTCATAAAACTGCAGTAAGAATTGGTGTCAAAATCCCAATCTAGATGATGTTTTGCTAGTAAATAAGTAAATGTCCTATAGATTTCAGAAGCAGACTGACACTTCTGTAGATACATCAATTCCAAGGAAGTAAAAAATTACTGTGAGCAGTTTTAAGTGAACATTGTCAGGCTGTTATAAAGTAAGTGGTGGGAGGTGTTGCCACTCATCTTCTTCCTAGTATTAGATGTGAGACCTCAGTTTAAATGCCTAAGAAGAAAATTCCTAGCAGTAAGGTATAGAAAATTCCTAGCAGGTTAGGAAATTGCAGACAGGCCACTCTTTCAGCTGTTTGAAATCTGACTGCAGAGAACACTTGAGAATATACAGACTGAAAGGCAGCACCAGGAGCTGAGGAAATGGCAAGGCTAACTCAACAGACTGTTCCATTTTGGGCAGTGATTGCTGCTTCCTCCAAGCTTCCAACACTATCCCCTTCCTCTCCATTCTGCTCAGATTTTCACTTGTAGCTAGAACTGTGTAAATATCTACTACAGTCAACTCGTGTGTCATTTTGTGTGTCTCTACCTTCTAATTTCTTCATTTTCTATTCAGAATAGACAAAGAATTGCCAAAGATGGCACAGCAATTCCTCTCATGTCCTAAGTTGGACAGGCTGTACAGCTGTGCTTCAGTTTCCAAGTCAGTAGGTTCAGCATCAGAGAGGAGCAAACCATGTTGGCACAGATGTGCAGGTTAGGTGGGACTTAGGTCTGTGGCAATGTAAAAGGGACCATTAACACCACCTACAGCATTTCAGATAGGTATACTCACAGATTCTTAGGTCTCTATGCAGTTTTCCAACAGCTCTCAATTTAGCAAGTGTCTAAATTTAAGCCACCAGTTTGCCACAGTGGCATCTTCAGCACAGAATTTGCTGGCACAGTGCGCTGCATGAGGAAGAGCACTGCTCTCCTGGTGCTTTGATGTCACTATCTTTAGATTCTTCTGTACTAACAGGATAACAAACTCTTTCAAATAGATTTAGCCAAAACTTGGAAAGTTTCTTTCTCCTCCACTGTGTTTTTTTAAAAGAATGTGGTAGACAGATATTCCTGTATGTGTCTGTGAGGTTATGCCAATTTGTTATTAGCTTGCCTGATAAGATACTCCAAATTGTACCAGTGACCAGTGATTGCAAATGGTTGTTTTGTCTCAGTTTTTGTTTCAGTTGAATGTAAATCTTCTAGGATCAAAGGGCTCTATAATCAGAAAGATGTTATGAAAGAAATGTTTCCATCTCCTCCTGCCACGTGCCTTAAGGCTACAAAAGCAGCTCTCTTTCAACCCTGAAAAGAAATAGCAATAAAAAGGCAAACCATCAATTAGAATGTGGAATTGTCTTCAGTGTGAAACTCCTTTGCTGAGTCATGTAAAATGGGACAGCAGCAGTGGGAAAACACTGCTTTAGGGAAAGACTGTGCTAATCTGGATGACTGAGGTGTTCTCTGGCAGAATTTGTAGGGGTCTGCTGCACAGCAGACCAGCAGCAAATCCAAGAGGCTGTTGCAGCAGCTGAACCATGAAAATGTTGAAACAGATTGTCCTCTGAAATGAATGTTTTTGGGGGGTTGCAGTTGTTTATAATTCTGTGATGAAAATTTCAGGTTTGTGTATAAACACTGGGAAAAGTGAACTAAGCAATGTAAACCAGTATTTCACTTATTTTTGAGAATTCTTTTGTAAAACTCGATGTTTACAACACAGTTAGCACTGTCCTCCTGCCAGAAGATATTGAAAAGGGAGGAAATGAACTGTGCAGTCATTTACACCCCATGAAAAGATATTTGATAGCTTAGAAAGATTTCTTGGTTTCTCTAGTGACTTGTTTCTAATGTAAGCTTGCTGTCTTTATATTCTGGTCACGTACAGAATCAAGCAAAAGAAGCACTGGGGAAAAAATTGTAGGGCCAAATCCATTCTAATGTAGCTTCACCACAGTTGGTGGAGTTAAGCCAGGAGATAATTTGTCCCAAAGATTTTGGAGCAACAAAGTATTAAACCAAAGCTTAATAGAGCATTAAAGCTGACAAGAGTAAGAAGAATTTATTTGCAATTAATTTTTACTCAGAGTCTGGTAAAATGGTAAAAGGAAAATTTTCAAAAGCTGCAATGAGTGTGCACAACCTCTGTCTTCTCTGGAAAGGAAGCTGGCCTTTCCCATAGGTTTCCATAAACTTATCTCCCTATAAATATACACTGTTATCTCCTGGTTTTGATCTGCTCACTTGTCCAGTAAGGTCCATGCAACTGCTAACTTTTAAAGCTTGCCAAAGCTGTCTGTGCTCTCAAAGTCAAACAAAACATTGCACATAGAAAGAAAAAAAAGCGTGTTGCTGATGAAGACAAGGATAGGAATGACCTACTAGGACAGATGCACACCACATCACATAATAAATACATTGTTACTGCATGTGGTATGACATCACAGATGTGCCTGGACACACTTGATGATTTAGCACCTTTTGCTGTGAGATAAAGCTGTGCCAGATTATGGCAGAAAGCAATCTAGGCAGCTCAAGTATGAAACGCTTTCCCAAAGACCATGAGTAAATCATTTGATAAAGTGTTCAGCTCTTTTCAATATTGCATGTTTGGTTCTAAAGGACAACAGGTGTTCCATGATCAAAGATCTCCAATTACAAAGATGTGTAGGACAGAGAAAAAACACTCTGGGGTGGTGGGACTTGTGTGGTTTTTTTCTCTGATTTTCTTTTTTCTGTAGTACTCTATCAAGGGGCTCTGGGTATTTAGTATCATTCCTTTCCACACAATCCAAGTCATTTTCTTTTCTAGAGTAAGGAAACAAGAAATCTTTGGTTAAGCCCATTCAAGGCTAGTAGTTAACCTGATATTCTTCACTTTCATCTGGGCTACGTTATTTCTCTTTTCTAATCCTCGTTGATAAAGGCAAAATTCTCAAAGTTTCAGATAAACTCTCCCAGGTTTGGATTCCTATCAAAAATATTCTAGACCTGCTAAAGTGAATTGAATGTATCTAGATTGAAGACCACTCCAATGCCCTCTAAAAGGAGTAACAACTGTACTAGCTAGAGATACTTGAGATCAAGTATAGTACGGCTAATGGAACTAAAAGTCATCTGAAATCTTAATTTCAATATCTTCTTTTAAAGGTATTAATAATGCAAGATTTCTAAAACAGTATAAAAAGTTTTGTGAGGATAGTTTTTGACTAAAGAAAATTGATCAGTACTGAACTAAGAGGGCACTATGGAAGAGTATTTGTCTCTGCTCTGAGGGTAGATGATGCTATGTGCCCTTCAGGCTGGGTTCATCACCATCTGTCCAGACTTAACACTCTTGTTATAGTGCAGTACCAAACTATGGAATTTCTCTCCATCCTATCACTTTCCAGTTCTGTCTATTATGAACCTGGCTCTGAATGTGTGGAAGTTCTTTTGCTCTTGCTTAGTACAATAATTTGAGACAAATATAGACTTTGAGAACACCACCATCAGTGAAAGGGACTGCTTTGGTGAGTCCACCTGAAGCCCAACACAGTGATGACTTTTCTGGTAACTGCTGCCCAGATCTGATTCCAGTCCTCAATTCCTCCTTTGGCATGCTGACAGCGATAAGAACTATGCAGTATTATTTTGTGCTTGTCACAGGAACAAGCAAGGATCAACTGCTGGCTTCACCTGGGGTAATGGTTTAATCATGGCAGTACCTTTATTCTACTGATATGTATGCAACTAACTGAGGTGCTGAGAAAGCTGCAATGTTGAGTTCTTACCCAGTGCAATTTGCAAACTCTAGGAAAGGCTCTAAAAAGACCTAAATGGGAATTAATTGTCTGTTTCTTGCTTGTTCATTTTCCTCTCCCCTTACACAAAACTTGGCTAGAAAGAAAACTCTGTTTCACCCTTCCCTTATTCTGGATCATATGGATCAGAACAGGATCTTGTTGCACATGTTGTTTTAATCAAAATAGGCAGCGATAGCACTAGCACAGGAGCCTATTTTTATCATCTGAGAAACAGCTGTAGATGAATCAAGAAATAAATTCCAGCCTACATGAAATTTCAGTGGTCCAGAGTATGGTTATCACCTGTCCCCAGAACACATGCAATGGGTCCTAATACATGTCTGGGGGGAGATTGATTCGGTGAGGACAATGCTCTGAGCCACACTGAAGAAAGACTGAAAGGCTCAGGTCATCCACCTCCTGTTCCCTCCTATTCCCCACTCTAGGAAAAAACACAGGGCGTATTCCTACAAATCCCCCAAATTTCAGCTTTTGGTTTTGGCAGGTTGTTGCATAGAAAAAGTGTTTGCAGATAAAGAGGGTGAGAGAGAAAGCAGGCAGGCATGCAGGCACAGATGACCTGTGTTTAGAGCAATGCTGCAAATGGCCATGAACAGGTTAGCTAAAAGTTCATTGGAATAGTGCCATCTGAAAAATTGAGGGGAGGGGCAAGTGTGAGTTTAACTTCTTTTCTGATTGCTATCCATAGTCAAAATCATCTCCTTTGTAAAAAGGAGGCTGCAGAGACCCTCTGTTCATTTGAGTAGAAGAAAAGCTTCCTAGCAAGAGGGCTAGAGAGATCCTTTCCTATTAACCCTTGTGTTGTCTGTGATTCACTACTTTACATGGAGGATAAATGCTCCACAGAAGAAAGGGCTGGTACCAATAGTATCGTTTGCTATTTGTGGGAAGTTGTCTGCCACAACAGACCTGGTAGAAACTCATGGATAGGCTCAGTCTCTGCCCAAGGAGTTTGTTATTTAGATGATGACATCAACTGACTGGAAAATGACAGAGGATTGCTTTTAGGTTGAGGGTAGGTGGAGTACATTCTGTGAGCTTTTGTAGTCTTGTCAATGACTACAGTGAATACATCAAGGCTCCACTCAAGTGAGCCAAAATGTTTTGACATTAAGTGGGGAAGTTTGGGGTAAAGTAGACAGTGGTGTTAACATAGTTTGAAGGCTGGCTTCAAGGACAGCACCTTCTTCTCCTTAATTCAAAGTCATCTCTTTTAAGAATGAGACTTCATTTTATGCTTTCAGTTTCTTCTGGTGATGAAGGATTAAGCTGTATATGAGGCTGCAAGTTTACAGCAGCAAAAAAGGAGGTATGAGTTAAAAAACATTTAAACCTGAAAGTAACAGCTGGACATAGATGAAGTATGAGAACATGAATCTTTCAGGCTTTAGCTGAAGATCAAACACACTGAGAAAAGTTGTTTTTTCCCTCAGTATTTTCACATGGCTCTGCCTCCAGGCTTCAGGCGAGACCAGAAGCAAAAGTGCCAAAATATCATGAGAAAAGCTGCTCTTGCAAAATTTCTGGCCTGACCAGAAGTAGGAAAATCTCATGAAACACTGTTCTCATTTGCTTTCCAGCCCTGCTTGGCACGTCCAGGAGGCTAAACCAGGTTCCTCTTGGTTTTAAACCATATTTGAATTCTTCTTTGGTTTCTCATGTCTTTTGTAAATAGTACTCTGTAAACCTGTGGTAGGTCAGCTGTGCTGACTTGACACATTGATCCCCAGACCAGTGCAGACCAGCAGTGATTGTTTTTCAACCTTGTCTAAAAATTATTTTTAATTTACTACTATGTGGAGATCCTGAGTCTATTGCAGTAGGAGCTAAACAAAATGACAGAAAAAATACTTTGGCCAAAAGAGCTGACTGTAGTCAGCTGACTGTAGTGGGTAAGATGGGATTTTGCACAGTTCATTATCCATAAAACATGGACATATAGTATTGCTAATATCACTAATACAAGTGTATATAACTAGGCAGCATCCAACCTACATGTTTTTCAATCTTAGTCCACATCTTAAACCACAAGACCATTCTCTCACTTCCAAAGTAATGTGTTACACATTACAAGAAGTCTAAATGCAAACAAAAATATCTGAAAAGCACGTTGTGCAGGAAACTGGATTCAGTGAGTTCAGCCTGACTATGACCATGTAAACTTGTATGTTCTGTTGCTGTGCCTGTAGACAGTAAGCAGAACTGAATTTAAGGTCAATATGCACAACATCTGTGCTTACTGAAAGAAAAAAAAAATTCTAACTCCCACATTCTGAAACTAGTAAAACTAATGATGACCTACAGAAGAAAAAGATATATTTTTAAAATACATGATTTAGAGAATACATTACTGTAAAGTTGAGTACTATAACCACCAAACAAAGGAAAGAAAGTTTGGAGAGCTTGCTGACTCAGCAAGCTTCTGTGGAATCAAGTTCTCTAGGAATTTTTCCATTAATTTAGTGTCAGCTGCTAAAAGCCATATACTTTTGCTCTCTTTAGAGAATGCTGTTTTAGTTGCTACAAATGTAATTGAAGTAAGAACATAGTTCTCGTTAAACAATCCACTTCCCCCATGAAATAAGCAATATGGTTGATTTCAATGAACTACAGGCACACAGTCCAGTTTCTCTTTATATTAACAAAATGAGACAAAACTCCCATGCTGTTTTCAACCTATGTTTTACAGTTATGACATGTAGCCAACAGCAACACGCTGCACTGAAGGTCCATGGAGACACATTTACCAAAGAGGACCTGGCTAGGATTTCGAAAAGCATGAATTCCCTGGGCAGAATCTCTGGGGTACTGTAGTGCCTCAGGGCAAACTGGTACAGCCAAAGAATATATTTCTGACTGTGCTAGAAAGATGCCCCATGCAAAGTCCATTAGGCAGAACAAACACAGTTCTGTTTTCCATGATACCAATGGATTCTAAGGGCACATTACCGCCTTCTTGTAAAAAAGGATCTTCTTTGTGATTGAAATTCCTGAGCACAGTGCACACTGCAGCTAAACTGGGGAGGTCTGCACACAATCTCTCTGTTGTATTTCTGTCATGAGTATGTGGTACTGAGAAGACAATAACAGATGGGACAGTTCAGTCCTCACTGAACAATGCATGGGGTTGTATTTTGACTTAAAATATTTTTATAATTTAACAGAATCGAACTGTCTAGGATTTAATACATGAAGCAGTATCAAAGAGCAGCTTCTGGACCAAAAGTGTTTAGAAGTAGTCCAGTATTTGGCCCAAAGATGCTGTGATGCAGAGCTTCACAGTGATACAGCACAAAGACAAAGCATTACTAGTGGATGCTGTATTCAAGATGCTGTAAGAAAGACCACAGTCTGTTATAGAAAACCTGATAAATTTTAGGAAGGTTTCTAACCTTTATTTTCTGTATTTATTTTGTATAAGTAGCTGTCTCTCCCATATCAATATTAGTTATTAAATAGTAGTTGAGAAAACTCACTTTCTAGCTTTCCCATCCCTGTGGGACCAGGCCCCTTTGTGGCTGTGTAGAAGAACAATGCCTAGCAGAGTGAATCCAAGACAAGTGACCATACTATAAATGACTAATAGTATTGCTCCACTTGTAGATAAAAGAGGACAGTGGCTGCAACTTGTTAAAAAAAAAAATTAGATTCTGTTAGCTGACCAATGCATTCCTCAGGGTACCACTATGTTTTTCATTTAATCTTGGGCCTGACAATTAACTTTCCTCCAAAGAAGTAACAAATTAAGATTTAAACTTTGATTGCAAAATAACAAACCATTGCCTCCCAGAATTTCTCTTCTCTGTTGGTTAACCATCCCCAAGTGCTTTAAGCACATATTCTCTGAACTAGCAGAGTTTTGATTGAGGAATATTTTCCACAGACCCATCATGGTTATCTGCCAGCTGTGCTGGTTTTCCTTCCAGAACTACACCATTAACTAAAACTACATGATCACTGCTGAAACAAATTACTGTTTGCTATATGTTTAATTTCTCTTTCTTGAGTAACCTTCTCCAGAGTGAAAGAGTGTTAGTTAAAGGTGAGAAAATGATAAAGGCATAAATACTCTCATAAATGGCTCTAGAAGGAATCACCACCATGATACAGCTCTCTCACTGAAATGATGAGCCAAAAGCATGGATATGTACAGTGTTCTTATTCTTTTCTAGTCCTTAGTTCCTATCTTGACTAGCTTAAGCCAGAGCTCTGAAAATACAAAGTTGAAAGGGAAATCAACGTGGGGTTGATTTAACAGAAATTAATGAGACAGAAATTAGAACAGTGACAACAACTTATGCTGGCATTTAGGAACCATTAGTTTGAGTGATGATGTATATTGGTGCATGTAGAAGGTGCTCAGGATTGATTTGTAGGCCTTAAAAATTAGTCACTGGCCTTAGACCAAGCCCATAAAGTGTGATTGAAAGTGTAAGAAGCAAATGGGGAGGGAAAAAAATATTTCAGGGAAACTTCCATACCAGAAGAGCAAAATGACTAACGTCACAAATTCAAGCATCATTGGGCAATCATGAAAGCCAGTTAGCTAGCTTTTCTCTAAAATTATATGAATAAAAAAAAGTTCAGAAAATAATATTTGAGTTTACTTCTAAGTTTCTATCAGTCTGATAAAACAAAAGCTAAGCTGTTTCAACTGGGGATTTTTAATGTTTTGTGATTTTCATCAGTGCACAAAATATTTGGCATTTTTCATCTAATATAATTTTGAAGTGCTGTTGTTCCAAAACCTTTTCTGCAGAGGTTTTGTAGGATTTTGATCTATTACTCTTTATAGATAAACATTTAAGGTGTGATATTACCTGCTTGTAATTATACAATATTTCTAATGGGCAAGGGACCATAAGTAGTATTATAATTACGCCCATACAAACAATTATATGGATAGGGTCAAAGCCAAACATTCAAAATTAGAATTGCTTTTATATTTTGGAAAAACATTAGAACAGCATTGACTCTTACTCATAGTGACGACTTAGTAATTCAGTGTCACAAATTTACCATGCCCTGAATCAGCCCCACAGCTGAATTGGTTGTAATGAGTGTTTTTCAGTATCAAAAGCAGTTTAGGAGTGAGTTGAATGTGAAAATAAAAATTCATTATTCTTAATATGTGGATGCTGAAGCAAACCTGTCTTTTGTTTCACTTTGATATTACATGAAGGTGTAGCCAGAAAGAGGAACATAGGTAGTAAGGAATAATGAAGTCTGCAGAGTGCCTGGGATGTGATAAATAATGAAGAGATCAGCTGACTGATACAGTGATCTCAATCACTGCAAAAGTAGCACAGCACCATGTTTTACCATAGGCAAATGTAAAACTGAAGGGCTACAACTTGTTACCATAAATTGAGGTTTCTTCTCAGGAGAATGATTCAGAATCAGCTAACTTGGGTTTCCAGTATGACTATGAAAAAAGTAACCTTTTTCTTCATCACAGATGACCTTGTGCACTATAGCTCTGGGTTTTTTTGGTTGGTTGGTGGGTTTTTGTTTTATTTTGGTTTTTGTGGGGTTTTTTTTCATTGTTTTAAATCAAGGCTAGTCATTAAAAAGAAAAAGAAAAGCCTACTCTAATTTAGTTCTCTGAGCAATTAGGTCAGCTGTGCAAAAACAAGCAGAAAGTTTACTACTTGCAAGGATCTGAGTGGGTAGTAAAATGCTGGGAACAGCGTGTGGATGTGCCACAGGCAGCTCTGCAGCACTGCCCCACGTCTGAGCCAAGGGTCTTGGAGTCAGCTGAGATGCAGGTATTCAAAACTTGTATCACCAGCCTTGGATGAGAAAGAAGCAGACAGGTTTCTAGGGAATGCCATTGGACAAAAGGAGAAATGTCAGGTTTATAAGGAAATGCATGGAAAAGTAAAAGGTCCAGTAATTGTTCAAGGAAGTTGCCTTGCCTCTCCTGACAACTCAAGATTGGCATAATGAATGTGATTTTCAGTTCTTTCCATCACATGAACATGCCAGCTATATCAAGTCAGAGTGCCATGCCAACTGAAACTCCCAGCTAACAGCATCTTCTGGCTTTTCCTGTTTGATACTGTGGACCAGATAATCCCATATTACAAACAGATACATCCTAGCAGACTTGAACAGAATCATGCTCATTGGTCTTTGAGGGCTTGCCTGCCTTGACCTTTAAAGCCTAACACACAAAACACTGCTGCAAGTTCAGGAGAGGTGGTGAGGTAAAACCCAGCAGAGATGGAGAAGAGTGAAGGTCTTGAAAACCCTGGTCCTATAGTTGTGTTTAAAACAGAGAACTGATAGCAAACTGTCTCACTGCAACACACAATCTGCAGTGCACAGAATATTCTCTGTCAAAAAGTTGATGAAAATACTAAAGCTAATGCAGATATTCTGATTTAAAATGGAGTTCTGCTTTTATTTCTCTTTCTTTCCATTCTCTCTCATTAAATTGGAACAGAGAAAATGGTATTTGAGGCAGTCAAAATGTGTACTCTATATAATTGAATCTCTATGTGCTAATCCAATGCATTGAGAGATTCATTGCCTCCAGAATCTGAAATGCACTGCCTGCCTCAAGAGAAGTTTCCATGTCACTACTTAGATGGGCAAAAGTCTCTCAATTCATTGACTTGATTGGTGTTTTTCCCCCAGAGTGTATTTGAAGGACAAAAAGCTGCTTTTCATAGACATGACTATCAGGCATGACTATACCTCTTAGTTCCTATTTTATGGGACTGGCAGGATGGTAGCTCTGCAGAAACTACTTCCAGAAGTGGAAATTGCATGTTGCAATGCATGCAACCCTAATTCTCTCCATGACAGTGCACTGTGGCATGGAAAGTGCAGCTGTTTTAAGCAGAGCCAGAGTTTAGGTCCAAGTCACTTCTAACATCCTATGAATCACATATTTTAGCATCCACCTTGTTAGACTTGGCATCTCAGATGGCAAAAGGTGGCCACACTATCTTCCCTCACAGTGAAAACCTGTTCAGCATGACTGATATTTAATTCAAAAGGCTCCTCAGATTTTGTGTTGTGTAGCTGATATGTAGCACAGAGGAGATTAAAGAAGACAGAATTAGACACTTTTCACTGGTATCCAGTGGCAGAGGAGATCTGATCCAAAAGGCAATGGGCACAAAGTGAAATACCAGAAATTCCTTCTAAATATAAGAAGAGCTGCTTTAGGGTGAGGGGGACTGAGCACTGACACGGGATGTCCAAGGGGGTTGTGGTGCCTTTCTCCTTGGAGATACTGAACACCTGAGTATTGGGCAGGGGGTTGGATTAGCTGATCTCCCCAGATCTCTGCCAGCCTCAGCAGGTTTGTTGTTTTTGTGATTTAATATTCTGCAGTCATGTGGAAGGTCTCCTGTAAAGCACCTGTGTTTTGAAGGGTAACAGGGAGAATAAAAGTGGTATTTAGTATGAAAAGTGTGGGGAGGCTTGCAAACATCAGGGGGTTTTCAGCTTTAGAAGTTTAATATGGATGTGCTGAGCACTGCATTTCTTGATTTATGTATGAATGCAAAAGTGCATTAGACTAGATTTTGAAGGGGACTGAGTGCATGAGAATTCTTCTTTAAACATCTACGGATATTGGTGGACATTTAGTGGATTGTTTTCAGCTGTCTTCCCTTTTTACAAAAATTCTAGCAAACATACTTCCTGGTCCCATGCTTCTGGAAAACAAAAAATGCTGTTTTTGTTGTAAAGACCAGTATTATAGGAATTTAGTAACCAGCCATAGTTAAGCAAAAAAAACCAGAATATCAGAATACTGGTAACCCAACTGCAGGTTAAAACTGTACCAGACTGCTCAGATCCAACTAAAACCAGACTCCTTTCCCACAAATTGATCATAAATGAAATGAAAATAAAGTATTTTGTTCTATAGGCTAGATGTTTAGTTCTACCTGGATGAAGTGACACTACATGAGCAGAAAAGGCTCGGCTTATATGTGGTGGAACACCAGTTCTTCCAGTTCTGTATTCTGTTGGATGTTTATCTGATCAGTCCACATAATTTTCTCCAGCAGTAAATCAAGGAGTCAGGGAGGGCTTAAAAGAAAATTCAGCTGACAGATGATCTGTCTTATGGACATGTACAGTATGGTACTTTCTACAGTGTCCAAATTCAGTTATTTATCTCTACCTTAAGTAAGCAGGAATCAGGATTTTTTTTTTTAAGAATCAGTATGGAATAAATCAACTTCACAAGGAGGGAATGAATATTTACTGCTGGTTATTCAAGTGCTAGCTAAGTCTGACATGGAGTCCTACTAAAATGTAATCTGGCCTTTTTCAAGAACTTTAAATTGCTTTTTCACAGATCTGAATCTATACATTTAACTAGTTATGCTCACTGCACTTTGGCTGTGTTCCTTGCTGTAACACAACCACCCAAACTATGTGAAAATATCCAGAGAAGAAACCACTGTATCATAACTTGCAAGATGTGCTAAGCAGATAAACAACATCTTTTCTAGAGTGATTAATAAAATGGCAGTGATGAATGACATGAGAGACAGTGGAGATTAAAAGAGAAAATTATGGAAAAAGGTTGAATTTGGAAAAGCTAGATAAGGCTTGTGTTTCTGGGAACTGTATACAAGGAATACGAGAGCTGTGCTTTCCATTCCCCATCTGTTTTGGTGTGCTAAACATCCATTCTTCAGCCTTAATTCTCTCACACCCATGGAAGGCACCTTGGAAAGAAGTCTGAATGGGTCAAAATATTGATCTTAGATACTCTGGGAAATAAATGAGGGATTTACCTTTACCAGCTGGATAAGGAGACTAATTGATTGGGAAAGAATGTCAAGAATGGACGTGAGATAAAGAGAAGGTATGACATGATGCAGAACGTGGGGTCAGCAGGGTCAGACCCTCTGTATGTGCTCCAATAATTTTGCTGGAGTGAGACAACAGGCTATTTCTGAAGGCTGACCATCCAAGGTTGCTTCTGTCTATCTTCAGTTCCTACTGAAACAAGAAGGTTTTTTGCACAGAGATCAGAGCTGAAGTCTTTATTTAATTTACCTTAGGGTGATGCTCTATAGTGCCCTCTGATTGTTTTTCAACAGCTGGTAGTCTTCAGGCAACAGCTGTCTTCTCACTTCTCTCACTTCCCTGGCTCTTATCTCTATAGCTTCTGCTTTTGGCCCTTATCAGACATCAAATGTATCAGGGGCTTGTAACAGACATGACTATGAGGCAGAAAGAAAAGATGTGATAAGAAATGTTTATGAAGAGTGATGCTTTCATAAGATACTGCTCTTCCTCGTGTAAAAGAATGGCAGGGTCCAAGGGGTTGCACTGAGGTGGTTTGTATCCCTCATGAAGGGATCATCTGGGCTGCCCCCCTCAGGAGCAGAGACTCTGTCACTGGTCCCCACTGTGCTTTCTGTGCACAGTCATCCTGTTGAATCCCTGTGTACAACTACCAGAGGAGCTGGTTAAAACAACACAGGCTCTAATGCAAAGTCTGCACACTGGACCCAGCTCTTCACCATCCATCATCACAAGTTATGACCACTGTGACCACAGTTCAGATAAGAGCAGCTCATGAATAATGAACAGCTTGATAACCTGGGCCAAATCCATAGTACTGGATGTGTGCTTTGAAGGGCCTGTAGTTACAGAGCAGCTCCCTTGGTAGGAGGCACAAATTTCAACAGCTCTGCTCAGTCTGACAGCAGAGAGCTCTGGAGCTTGTGCAGACACTGAACTGCTTCTGAGCAGCATCCATGAGTAACTGTGCCACTGGACAGCTGCAAGATTTGTCTCTATCAGTACAGGTTTAATCACAGTGTTCCAAGGAAAAGAGTGCAATATTGAAAGATGTGAAGCTGTGGCATTTAGAAATCCTAAATCTACAGATTTACATTCCAACAAGTAGGGTTTCAGGACTTTTGCATCAGAAGTAGCCTGGCCAGTGGCCTGCAGCAGAGGCAGAACGTGCCCAGGTCTGCAAGCACCGCGGTCAGAGAGATCTGGGAGAGGGGAGGCCACTGAGAGGAGGCCACTGCTGTCAACCACTCTGCTTTCAGTCACAGAGGAAAATTCCTGCAGCAAAGCAGCACTTTGTGACTTGGCTTAAGTCAAATGTAGCTGAAATGAGGAAAGCTTGCAATGCCTCACATGAGCCTAGGGATAGATGCCTTTCAGAGTCAAAACAAACCTTGATGCATCCTACTGTTACTGGAAGTACAGAGGACACCACAATTATTTGTTATTAATGAATTATTTCATTATTCAGTAGTTCTTCAGTAGTAGCACTGACTTTGGGATATACTAGATGTTTGGGGCTCAGACTAACTGATAACATAATCACTCAATTTCTTCTCATGTTTGCACCAAGAATCTTAACTTGCTATCAATTTTACCTTCAAACCATCCCCCTGCTGCCCTCTGCTCTCTGAACACACACTGAAATCTAAAGTTTCAGACATTCTAGGAATCTTTCCTGATTCATTTTTTTTCCATTCTCTGAGAAACCTGATCCACCAGAAGGGTGGGAGAGCTTATTGTTTTTTCGTCTGACATCTGGATTTCATTAGCAGACTCATGCGTGCTGAATCAGGAATGGGAGCTCAGAAGAAAGCAGATGAGAGTTAAAATTACGTTAATGTTGAAAAAAATGTCCCTTCTTTTCTCCAACTTTGCAAACAAACACAACATGTGAGTCACATTGTGAGCTCAGCACAAGCACTACAGCCACATTAGCTGCACCCACTAATATTGGATCTGTTCTACCTCAAGCACCTACAGAGGAGAACATTGTGTTATTTACTTCTATATATCAGTATGTAACAAGACCTCAACCAAACCTTTCCAGTAATTTCACATTAATACCACTACTTGGTAGTTTTGTAGTGTCTCCTATCTTCTATTTAAAGAAATTCAATAGAGTATGAAAGGAAATAATTTATCACAAACCAACCATAAAATTACAGTTAAGACTTGCTGCTTAGGAGACTTCTGCAAACAGCAGCAAGAGAGACCACTATTTTTAAAGTTTAACAGGAGTGTTAGCAGTGGCTGAAAAGTCAGACTGTTATTAATAAGCATAGCTTTCACTGCAGAACAGCAGAAATAGCCATAGAAGCAGTAACTCTGTCAGTGCTGTGCGTGGTGCTATGCCAACAGCTTCTGGATGACTGAAAGAGCTCATCATATTTGCTAAGGCTGATAGTTACTGGCATAAAATATCCACCTTTACAACCTGCTTTATCCTTCTTCTCCCTCCCAGTGCAGGACATCTGGCACCCAGACCTCGAGTGCCACACTATCTAGTCAGACAGCCCTGTCTTCCATGGGCTCTAAGAAAATGAGCAGAGTCTAAGCATCATTTGTGTCTGGGTCACACAGAGAAAGGGGGATTGACAAGAAGCTTTTGGTCATGTTTTAGAAGATCAGATGTGTCTAGGATAAGGAATCTAGCAAAATTACAAAATGGTAAAATGCTGAGAGGGCAGTGTGATTGTAGATACTGGAGAAAAGCTGAAAGAAAAAAAAAAGCTGCAGAAAAACATGGAAGTCAGGCTCTGACACTCCCCTGTAAGTCACCGCAAGAAAGCTTCATATGGCATTGAGACAGATCTCCATCCCCTCTTGAGGGCTTCACCTACACATCTGAGGACTATGTGACATCACATAGGATACAACAGTGTACTTAAATGAGCTAAAAATTGATAGAAATTTTTTGAGTCACTAGTGCAGAAATGACTAGCATGCTGTAAAACCACAGTATGGTTAGTTTCATATGTGAAACAGCACTCTATGCTGCCTCAGGAGATATGGATACCAACTTTCCTGAGAAAGGTACATGCCTGTGGCAGGAGATATGCTGGTAAATATCTACTTCCCATCACACACCTCAGGATAGGGATGAGGCCTTTATTTATACAAGAAATTCTTTTCAAGGAGACTGGACAATTCATGGATTGATTTGATTTTCCTTTCTCATGTTTTTTGCAAACACTTTGACCAGTGGCAAGTGCAGCACAAAAGCCACTGCAACCACTTTGGTGCTGGTTTGTCCTCATATAAAGTGTACAGATAATCTGGCCTTGAGACAGCTGACATAAAAGGAGGATTTTTTTCATGAATTTTGAGAAAACTCATGAAGACAGCAGTGAGGTTTGTCTTTATATTCTAATCTATTGACTCTCCTTAGCTAGAGTTTACACAAGTCTGTTTTCAGTAGCAGAGCTCCAACTTGCCATAGAAGAAACAGAAAAAAGAGGAAATACAAAATGCAGGTCTGAAATGACTAGTATTACATTTTAAAACTATTTAAATCAAAGCCACCTTTCTACTTAAATGATTAGTCCTCTTGGATCTTCTAGGAAAGCCTTCTTTTTTGCCATTTGTTTGGAAGAAGCCTTTCTTTTCCCCACTTTTTGCTCTTCTGATTTTTTCAACTGTGCAATCAGGAATAAGAGAAACGTGACTGCTATATAAAATCCTCTCAGAAGCTATCTCTGCTCTCATGGAGCCCTCTGAGGGTCTCCTTTCCTCACACTGTGGGACTGCCAGGGCAGTGTTTGGGGGGCTGGGTGTGTACCTGGGCTGGGTGTTCCTGGCTGCAGGTGGTGTGGGCAGCCTGGTTCAGGTGCAAGTGTTCATTTGCCTGGGCTGTTGCAGTTTTAACTGTAGTTGCACACCTGCAATGTGGTTTAGAATTAGAAATTGACTTGAAACCAGTGTTTTGTATGTGAAACCTTTGAGCCTGGGAAATGTTCAAGGTTACTCTGAACTCATTTCCAAGATTATAGCTTAAGACTGTGTTGAAAACTAGTTGAAATGTGTTATTTCTCTCCAGAATGAAAAAAAAATATTTACAGGGTTCAATAATAGAGAAGATCTCAGAAGGTGCTGCTGTACTCTTATGCACATTTCTACACAGAGAATGAGTTAGAAACAGAGTAGCAAGTTTCTTGTGGAAAATCAGTCAGAAATCTAAGGATAAACTAGTTATCAAGATTATGTCATTTCCAAAATGTATGCTGTTGCTGCTAAAATCCCCAAATGTTTCAGTTTAAGTGCCTGTATATAGGCTTTATTGCTTTAGCTAATAATTTGGCAGTGACCAGGCTCTGAAATAAAAGGCTTATTCATTGTTTTCTCCAATTACTATACAAACATTTTAGCTTTCCTGCCAAATGAAGGGCATTTGGAAAAAATATCTTCAAACCTTTTTCCTATTTTTTTTGGTCTTAAAAAAAAACTTCTACAAACCTGAGAAATGCCTCTTTAAATAACAATGTTCCATCAGAAACATGACTGATAGGTTACAGTATAAAATATAAAATGTTAAGGAATGGAGTCTACACTAAGTTTACCCCAAGCCTCATGTCTATGAAGCTGCCATTCCCTGTATCAGCACAGCAGAGTCCTGTTCCTGATCCATGCAGTGCTGCCTTCTCTCCTGCTTCTCTCTCTCAGGTAGTCTGAAGGATATCTACAATCCTACCAGGCACAGGTGACAATATCTACCTGAGAAACTCTCTTCATATCTCATAGTAGACCTTTTTATAGCTATGAAAGGAGACATAACCAAATATGTAAGGCTCCTTCTACATTTATTGATATAAGCCAGATACAGTAGAATACCACCAGTATTTGTGCTATAGCAGGGAAATGGAATAGGGATTAACTTCCATTTAGTATCTTAAGGGATTTCTTGAGGGAAGTGATTCAATGGGAGGGCCAGGCAGGACTGTGTGGGACATGCTGACAGCAGGAAAATGAGAGGGGCCCCTGGGCTGGATTTGTGCCCTCACAATCTACTGACTGTCCTGGGACAGCAGGAAAGCGAGGAGGGGCTGAGCTGCACCCTTGGCTGCTGCCAGCACACACTGCTCATCTCCTTCAGCCATTTGCTCTGGTTCACTGCTTTTGCTGTTTGCCAGCTTCCTCCTCTGGACAGGAACTTCAAAGGAAAAGGGAGGGAGACACGCAGCAGTTGACACCCCTGACAGTCACTTTCTCCTCAAGAGCCAGAGAGTTTCCCATTTCCATGACACCATCCCCGCCTCTGCTCAGAGCTTGAAGGCCTTCTCTAATTGGGCATGTAGTTTATCAGAAAACACATTTTCATTTTTGAGAAACAGGGAAACAAGGTTCTGTTAAAACTGGGAAAGGGAGTTGAAATATTTATGCATTTGGCAGATGTGAAATTTTTTGGAATTTCAAACCAGAAACACCAAGACATAATTTTTCATTTTGGGTAAATTAGGCTTTTGAAACATTTCTAAACAAATTCTTGCAAAACAATTTCAAGCCATTGCAAAGCGAAAAGCTTCCACTTCAGGTGTTTGCTTCAACTTTTGCTTTTTCAGCTGAACAACTTGAAGCATATTTTCCTGGAGAAAATTCATTTGGAAAAAAAAGTTATTTGATTCCTGTTTTAAATATAGATGAAATGAAGCTACCTTTTTACAGAAAGTGTTTGTGCAGGGACATTTGGACAGGTGGTAAGTTTAGAGGGGCTTTTTAATGTATTTGGTGTTGTAATAAATGCCTGCTTGCTTCTACTTTTATGCTTTTATTTAAAAGCATTATGAGGAAGGATTATGGTAGATATTAGCGCTGGGAGACAGATCTTGAAGAACAGTGATCTTTTATTGCAGAGCATGAAAACATAGGTAATTTTCATAAATAACCCTATGATTAAATTTGAT
This sequence comes from Melospiza melodia melodia, assembly GCF_035770615.1. NCBI lineage: Eukaryota > Metazoa > Chordata > Aves > Passeriformes > Passerellidae > Melospiza > Melospiza melodia. The sequence continues at coordinate 24,125,293 of NC_086202.1, forward strand.
GGGGACATTGGAAAGGCACCAATTCCAACCTCCTACTCAAAGAAGGACCAACAGTGAGTTGAGGTCAGGTTTACTGCAACTTTGTCCAGTCAGATCTCAAACACTTCCAAGCATGAATGGAAATTCCACAACCTATATTTCACACTAAACCAAAATACTTTTATGAAGTGAGAAAAAATAGCTCACTTAATTTTCCATTATTCACTTCTTATCAGTGCAAATGAGGAATTGATAAACGAGTGTGGTTTGACCTGGTAGCTCTCTCTTTACCTTATCTATAAATCAGCTGGTGGAGGGCTGGAAACCAGACCTCACTTTCCTCCTCAAAAGGAATGCTCTCAGTACTAATTTCAAAGCTAATCACCTAATTATGGTTTATCAGGAGTTTTACTGCAAACCAAGCAAATACTAAATTGTTAGTAAACAGAGTTCATATTTAGACCAGTGTAAGAGCTATATTCAGTCTCCTTCAAATGAGTTTATGAGTTCCAGTGACTTGCACAGGATTTGGACCCAGTTTATTGTGCATGGATTTTAAATATAAATTATGCATGTTTAAGACAGTGAATTGTAATATTAGCATGCAGATATGCAATAGCAGAAACACAAGGCTGGGAGGTGCTTTGGGATGTTCTCCTCACTTGTCCCTGGGCAGGATCACCAGTGCAAATCTTGGTTTATGTTCACCTACACTGTTCTGACAGTCCTCCAATGATCAAGAGCAGTTTACTTCAAGGCCTTGCAGTCAGAGCAGCTTAGCTGAAGGCCACTGCTGGACTCATTAGCTGTGGCTGTGGGAAACAAACTGTGCCCTTCATGTGAGGCTTTCCACATACTTGCAAATTTTTAATGTGACTTTTTGTGGGAACAAAGAACACTGGTTCTTCAGCCTTTCAACACAAGTCATGTTTCAGAGACCTCAAACTGATTTTTCTCCTCTCCACTTTACCCGGAATATCTGTGCCCAACCTGGAGCCAGAGGAGGCTTTATCAGTGCCAAGACCTTGTTCAGTTTAAATGCTGGATATCCTTATGGTTTTGCATTTAAACAGTATCTTTTTCCTGATATCTACCTTGTTGCTAGTTGGCTTGAAATTATCTAGAAAGTGAATATGCAAATGAGATTCAAAGGTGAATAAACAGTAGTTGGAAAACCTTGATGAAATGCAATCCCATTCTGTGGTGGGTGATCCAACCAGCCTGTTGCAAGCTGTGCTCAAGCAAGCATTGCTCTCTTAGGGTATTTGCCTTTATCACCTCTGTCTGCACTGCAGACATCCCACAGGGATGAAAAAGCCCATTTGAGCTTGTGTTAGTATATAAAGACTGAAGCACAGTAATAACAGCTGAGTCATGGGCCTGAAGGAGGAGCTTGGGTTTGGCTGGACTTGCAGACTTCTGGGAATGTAATGTCAAGCAGTGTGCTAGACAGGAAAGGGGCACAGACAGAGTTTACTAGGTGTTTTCTGTTTTCTTTTTCACTGTCCAACTGTTCTTACTTTGGTATGTTAGGGTTCAGTATCTTCTTTTCAAGCACACAGTTTATCAAAAAACTGGACATAAATACCATGTACTCTAGACACAGAACAAAACAAGAACTTTTGGAACATGCTCTCAAAACAGGGCTCTTTGGATCCTCTCTACACATCTACCACTGTCTGAGTTATTTGCCTCTCATAAATGGTTTGAATCCGTGACATGTACAGCTTATTGAGAATTTCCAAAAGAGTACAATGGGTATTTTTTGATCTTTCAGACACTTAAATAGCTTACATTTTCAGAGATCAGATGTATGTGGCCAATTTATAGCCCACTATAGTTTGGTTACAAGATTTCTGCAAGTCCTCATAATAAAAGTAGAAATTATCTGAAAAAATATATTCAGCTTATCTCAGAAATGCTGAGAAAACTTGGCACAGCTAGGTTCAAGCATATGAGAACAAAAAATAACAGCCTGCAATAAATTTTGTAGTACATTTAATATCATGGAGTTGTCAAAGTGGCTCCATGTGACAAAAAAAAAAAAAATCTAAGCCAAGTCCAAATTATCTACAATAGTTTAATGCAGGTTCTCAATGAAAAAATAGGAATAAATGAAATCAGCATGTTGTATATAAAGAGGACTCTTCAGAGCCTCACATTCATCCAGTATCTTGTAATGTGGAATTTAGGTATGTGCATAAGTACACATAAGAACACCTGAAAGCTACAATTCCTTCTAGAACCATGTGTAGGAGAGAAATGTGCATACCTCAATGTATTTCAAAGCTAGAGAATGAGGGGGCTAGACACAGAGACTTTTTTTCTGTAGTGCCACACATGGTTTGAAAGCAATTACATATAGCAGAGATTTAACACCTTTTCCCTCCGTGTAACACAGGCTAACAGGTTCTGTTCAGCACTGACCTCACTAACACCACTAACTTACCAGATGTAAAATTGTTGTTTTCTTTTCTTATGTGTCCCATATTTTCATCTTTACCTCTGCAAGAAGAATATTCATTCTGGTAATTCAAATACTGATTTATTTGTATCAGGGATACTTTAGTAACTCCCTAGGGAGACAGAATAGGAGCATAAATAGGAGAGGCCTGTACAGCACCAGATTAAATGCCACCAAGTATACTCTGATCACAAATTATGGTGGAACCTGAAAAATTGAGCCCATACAGGGTGTCAGATTCCTCCAAGAATGGGGAAATTAATCCCTCATCCTATAACTGAGTAATAATAATGACCTCTCAGTTCAATAGAGAAATGACACATTTATTTGCATGCTGTCTCACAATATCTAAAAACCTACTACAAAATGTAAAATGTAGCAACTGTCAAAAACATTTTCAGAGTCAATGTTAGCATTTTCTAAGGTCTGTGATCTCCTTTAATTCCAGAGCTCTTTGAAATCTCACCTTTACTTAAAAGGGAAGATAAATTCCAAGAAGTTCGTGTTTGTTTTGCCTTAAAAAAAAAAAAAAAAAAAAAAAAAAGATTTTGGATCTAAAACCAGACAGTTAGATTTTTCCAACCTTGTAGAGATGCTAGTTTGTTCCTCATTGTTATCTTAGTCAGCCTTTGGTACCTGGAGAAATCTCAGCTGGGAATTCCTTAAATGTTCTGCACCTTTGAGATCCTTGCACAACCATAAGGCACAGGTGAAACCAGATGAATGTTTGAGGCATGAGAGTTGCTCCAGCTGTGCAGCCAAGGAGCTGCCAGAGCTGCAGTGTGTGTGAGCACAGGGAGGGACAGCTTCAGGGCAGTGTGATCTGGCAGCCCAAGCTAGGGGCTAAGAAGAAAGGACTGAACTCAGCTTGACACTGATTTCTTCCACATCCTGCATGAAACCACAAAAGCAAATCTCTGCAAACTCAAGCAGCCACAGCAATTACCTACTGCTCCTATTGACTTGAATTTGTGCTCTCAAGGCACTTCAGTTTTACAGGATCTGCTTCAAAGATCCCTGTTGGCAGTGGAAAGACTCCCACTGTTGGCCCCATTAACGTGGACCATGCCATGCATTTCAGCCACAGGTTTAAACATGCAGTGCAGAAAGAGACTGAGCTTCCCACTACATATATGTCTGTACTCCTGTGAGCATGCCCATGGCATTTTCCTCTGTAAGTACAATGTAAAATTGGGAAACACACTGTGCAACATTCCTCTGTCTCCCAGAAACTGGGATAAATAGTGCCAGGGCATGGGAATTTGACTACAGAACAGTAATATTTGCCTATTTACTTTCCCCAGCACATCACCATGAGGTAAGGGTTCCTTGCCTGTGCAGAACGTCACAGGAATTGTCAGAAAGGTTTTTCAATGAGCTTGGCACTGGCACAGTATTTGAATACAGTTAGGGCAGAAACACCAGGTAGAGCAGTTTGAAAATTCTGAATACAGAGATGCTTTGCTGGAGCTCTGAACTTGGGCTTCTGTTGCTCCTTATTAAATTAACAGCTGGAATGACATATGCATAAAATGAGGTCCAGGATTTGTGTGCTTACTTTCCTAAGTAGATTTCTGAAAAATGACAAAGGTTCCTTCACTCAGCAACATCTTGGAATGTGAACTAGGTGCTTTATTTACAAATGTCTACATAGATTGTATCTAGACATAGACACCATACCCCATTATTCTATACTTTTTGCAAATTAAACCTCTATGATAGGTCTGAATTTAGGTTGATGACATTATGGAAGAGAATTCATGTCAATAACATTCTTAACAATTGAAAGGAGCAAGATTCATTTTTTATAGGCCATACTTGGTACAAAGGAACTCACTGTTTATACTTTATAGGATTTAAAAATAAAGATATAGTGATAATGGGTGAAAAAAGACAATGTAATTTTTTTTACAAGATCTTCTAATTATTTCTATACCTGCTATACAAAAAAAGGTCACATAGAATCGTGTATCTTTAATATTACTGGTCCAGAACTCATTGGTTTTTCTTTTCCTGGTAGGGGAAAAAAGCCCCTATGGTCATGAGGCATAGGTACAATATCTTTGGGTACACAAATAAGTGTACAAAGTTTTGACAGATCTATATACATACATATACAGATAGATATATATATATATACACATATATATACACACACACACACATATATATACACACACACACACACACACACACACACACATATATATATATATATATATATAAAATGCAATCGACTTGTAAACCAGACAGGAAAAGTACTCTCATTCCTTACCTTCCTTGCTATTTAAAGAGAAAGATCTTGTTTATTTTTTATGGCGCTGTCAATAATAATTTAAGAGCAGGGCTATATTAAGAACACTGCTTTTAACCTTTATTCTCCACACTTTTTCACTTCATTCAAGTCAATAAGAATTCTGTATGTGCAAGAACATCAGAGAGGTATGAGTAAGATGTTATTGTCTAAGCCACTGAAACTCACAAATTAGTTTTGGAAGAAATGTAGGTATGCTATAAAGATGACACTAAAGATTAGTGTTGGGTTTTTTATGGACATAATTATTGCAACAAACAGCTTTTTGAAAATGTAGGCAAGTTGGAAATGATGAATTGCAATCATAACATTGTTCTTATTTCTGGTAGTTTCCTAAACAGAAAAGAACATTTTCTATCACCATGTATGACACAAACTACATGGTAAAATAATAGAAGACTGCTAAATCCCATTTCAATTTTGAAACAGATAGTTGTGGACACAATATTAGAGAAAGGGCAGATACAAGAGGTACTTAAAAGCTAAAGCTGGCAGTTTTTGTTTGTCATTATTTAACCTCCTGGAATATGATCATCACTTAAAATATCAATCTGAACTGATACATGCATTTTCATCAACTTTTACAACAACAGAAAAACAGCATATACTTTCAGTGGTGATAACAGGCAGAATTAAGAGAGGATATTTAGTCCTAAAGCTATTACACAATTTCTTTGCTATGCAGAAAAAACTTCATAGAACACCCCATTTCAAAATGTGTTTCTTATTAGGCAGTTTCATAAAAACAAAAGAAAAAATACTGTATGATTTACTGATACATGTTTTGTCCAGATCAGATTGGTTTATCTCTTTTCTTTATCCTGGTTTAAGGACTTTAAAAACACACAACTACAGCCCTTTTGTGGTAGGATTTGCTAAACAACTTATTTTTGACAGCACTAGCAAAACTAAGCATCAAGCCTAAGATATTAAGCAGTGCATATAATGTTCAAATTAAGAAATCAGTTCTTGTCAAAAGCAGTGGTAACAAATGGGGACTTTATGAAAAAAGCCTGATCCTGCCATTGCTGCTCCCATTTTGTGCACAATGTTTTGAACGTAACTTGTGTACACAGGATCATCCTCTTTAGAACTGTCCTCATCTCAGATAACATAAGCAAAGTGTGCATGTTTCTGTGAATGCTTAACTCTGCTTTTCCTCAAGAAAGCACTTGCTGATTAAACCAGAAAGCACTTGCCTGTGGTAGAAGAAATCTCCAGTTAAAGAGAATCAATTTCATATCACCTGTCCCTTAACTAGCACAAACAGAACTGTGCACACAGAGCAGAAGGCACTGAAAACTCTGCTCTGGGATGCCACAGGTACGTGTGGCCATGCATGAGCAAGGAGACGAAAAGCACAAAAGAACAGCCTTGAGAAGGCCAGGGGAATAGAGGCTCTGTATCCTTTGTGTGAAGAAACTGAGAAAACCTGGCTAGGTTAGTCCTACAGAATGAAAGCTGAGAGAGGATGTGATTGAATGCTGAGAGAGGATATGATTGCAGTCTATTAATACATCCTGAGATAAACACCAGGGAGGGATAAGAGCTATTTCAGTGGAGGACAATGTTGGCAGGAGAACAAATGACTATAAAGTGGCCATAAGTTACATTCAACCTAGAAATTGGAAGATTTCTAGGTAGGAGAGGACTGAGGTTCTGGAGCAGCTTCCCACACCAGCAGTAGCAAAGGCAAAATACTGAAATGCTTCCCAAGTAAAACCTGATCAGTTTTCAAAAGGGGCTATATGATATGACTGCCTGTAACCACAGACTCCATGTGGTGAGCGAGCAGATGTTTCCCTGTCCTGGGCTCCTTTACTCATTCCTCCCAAACTCACAGGATAGTCACAGAGTATGCCAGTAGGAACTCTTTCCACTTCCTGGTTCACAGAGAAATTGAAGACTTGACAAATTAAGTCTGAAAAAATATATATATACAGGATGTGCAATTTAAGAGAATTAGTGTTACTACACAACCCTAAATCGTTCGTATCTCCTGGATTTCTGTGTGCATGTCTTCAATTTTCACTAACATGTTTAATCTCTAGTGCCTCAAACCCTAAAAATACCCATGAAATAAATAATGCATTACTGCTCCAACACTGACACATTCACTTGGTCTGTGTGAGCTGCAGCTTGCACATACTGATTGTAAAGAGACCTGCAGCATTCATTTGCTTTCTCACAGAGCATGGCAAAGCACAACCATCCATCCCCAGTCCAGCAGTTTCTCACTCTGCCACATATTTAGTAGTTGGAGTTTCAATCCTCTTGTTAAGTAATGTATGCTATTACATGGTTCTATCTTTACATTCTTCTGTAACATGCTAAATTAAGTAGATTAAGCATTTAAGTAAAGAAACCAGAGTACTTTTGATCTCCTAGAAGCAAAGAAAATGTCATAGTTTTTTCCTAAAGAAAATTCTTACTCAACCTAGATCAAAATAAGAAGTAAAAATATTTTCAAGTGCCACACCCAAGACTGCAAATATACTTTAATTCCATAGCTTTCATTAGAATTAATGAAAGATATACAGTGAAAGTGATAAAGTTAGTCTACGCATAACAGCAAGAGGCATACACTCAAAGCTCATCTGATGTTAGTCTTGATTTCATGCTCTCCTTCCTCTGCTGGCAGATGTTTTTCTGCCTGTATTTGGTTTATAAATGTCTGACATCCTCAATAGCAAACTTACTGTAGTTAATTTTTATGCAGATTAATTCTGCTGAAAGTCACACAATAAGAGGCTAGGAGGTTAAAGTCATAATGAAGTGGATGCTGGTAATGTCCACATCTGTGTTTTTAGAGTATTGGCAGCATTTTAATTTCCTTGGGACTTTACATAGGATGTTGTTGAAATTGTGAAAGTTTAAGCCAGCAACACAACTGCATCCAGCTGAAACCAGAAAATTAAGAAACCTGGTTCACTGCACTTGGGAGCCTCAGGGAAAAAAAAAATTGTAGATTGGCAAGCGCTTTTAGTGCACACTGGTTTATAACTCTTTTTGAAGGAAATAAATATTGCCAGCTTTGCCACTACAGAAAAGTTCTAGGAGTCAAAGTCATTTTGCGAAGTACAGCAAACCTCTACTGTAGGACAAAAAAGACTTTGCACTCAAAATACCTGGAGCCCGTGTTACTGCAACACTGATTCAAAGTTCTCTCTCAATGTAACAATTTCTTCTCCTTTAGCATATGTAACTTGTTGCATTAAGTGCCGTTGCCAAACTGATAACACAGAGTGCTGCCCGACAGAAAATTACAGAGTAGCCATTTTTAAAGTTACCAGAATCTGCTCAGCTGTGTGCCTACATTAATGTTTTCTGTAGTACTTACAAGGCAAATGAAATAGTGTATTTTGTCTATCAACATAGTGATAAAGAATAGATTAAAGGAACACATGGCTAGCTTGGCCATGTCAAGATACTTCTTCAGTGTTACTCACTCTGAAGTATTTCAGTCAAATTCTGTGTTGCTAAATCAAGGACTAAAGAAAATCTTGATGCATATTTTTTCAGAATATTATATATTACTTACCTGGGGGCAGTCTTTGATGTAGTGTCCCTTGTTAAAGCAGAGGTGGCACAGGTAGTTAGGAGGTGGCCTCTTGCTGGGTTTTCTGGCTTCTGAAGAAAGAGATAGGTCAGAGAAATGCTCGGTGAGGGAGCTTAACCCATCCACAATGTTGTTAAGGGAGCCATAAGGGGATGCACTCTTGTAGAGACTGCTGCTCAGAGCCTGCAAAAGAAAACAAATAAGTCACATGCAACACTGTATTAAGGATTGTTCTGGGGGAGATGTGAATAGGGGATGGATAAAAATAGCAGGAAAAACAAAGTGATTATTTTTTTCTTAGGAACATGGCTACACATTTGAGGGAAGCAATATACAGGCTTCACAATGGCAGTGCAATGGAGCCGGTTACCATTGCATTGCTCAGGAAACTTTGAGCTTGCCATGGTTCTCTTAGTGCAACCTTTCCATTAAGCCATGATTGCTTTCTTGTGTTTGGCCATAATGCATTCATAGTACAGTCAGATTATGCAGGCAAAAAGCTGAAAGAACAATTCACAAAACAGAACCCTTTTGTGTCCAAAACTATTTTGGCAAAGAATACCGAAGTCAGAGAAAGGAAAGAACACCAAGAAAAATGCAAAGTAACTTCCAATTTCCAATCCGATTAATCAGACAGTCAACACAGAGTCCCATGTTCAAATAATAACAAGAAGCATTGAGAGCTTCATCTGGTTTGGATTTTCTCAGGGAGAACCTGCTGTGATTTAAACATTTCCTGATAAACAGTAAATACCTGGGTTTTGTACTTCACCTCAATAGGATCTTCACTCTCTCAATCTGCAAATCCAAATCAGTAGCTCCTAATTTGCTATTCAGTAGTTTTAGAACAGCAGGAAACCCATCAACACCTAAATAGGTATTCTCCCTAATGGAGATAAGAAGGATTAATTCACTTTAACCACTGAAGGTCCAAAAGAAACCTTAGTGGAGTTCAAAAGGAAAACTAAAACTCTTTTAAAAATTAACATAATGAATGACTGTAGAAATAGGACCAACTGTTGAGTGTCCTTTCCATCCTCACATGATGGGACACATTTCACATGGTGTTTCCACCCTAGGTCTGCAATGCTAAGCTCATGTAATTCTCCTGCCATCAGAGAATTACTGCTGGCTTATGGGAAAGTAGGTAAGAAGAGGTCCAATCTGTGACTCTGTGCTGTAATTTTACTGAATTCTAATATTTCGAAGGGGTCTTTATAGGTGTTTTCATGTGTTTATACATGTTATATATATTTTGAAGACATGCACTGAAATTGATTTAGAGTTTGTGAAATTAATCTGAACTTGAAATGAAGTTAATTTCAGAGATCTCAAACATTCAGGGTCCCTGCACAGTGAGTGTTTTCTGGGTGACAGCTGCATACAAAAAAAAAAATATTAAAGGTCTCGGCACAAATACCTAGGCACAAATTCAGGGATAGCCCCAGCTATCCCTGAATTCCATCCCTCCACAGATGGTGTACAGGAAAATTCAGCCTAGTAATCTGCTTCACCCACTTGCACTGTAGTCAAACACAACATGCTGAACTCCTCTGACTCCTCTTGCCAAGCTGAAGCTGGTGCACAGCATCAGGATCAGTTCAAGAGGTCCCAGAGTGGAATCTGATCTCACCTGGGACTTCACATATGCCCTGGGCTAAAACCTCCTGTGTAGCATTGTTCTGTGCTGTGCAAGATGATGTGGCTGAGAGGAGAATCAGCCACTTTGTTTCAGGGGTTAAAGCTACAGATTTTAAAAGGAAAAGGTATTTCAAAAATTAATAAAAAGCTTTTAGCTGCTTTAGCCATCAAGCAACCAAAGAGACCTCCAATGGTCACTGGAATTTAGTTCTAGGATTTATTGGATGCTATTGGAATGAGAAATTCTTGGCATCAGATTTTGAAAAGGAAGGGGAAGTGCTGTGAATGCCAAAATAGTATTAATTAAGGGTCTCCAAGAAGTTCTTGTCTCCCTAGGAGCCACTTTCTCTTACATACTCTTGGAAAAATATAAAATCCTTCTTTTTAAGAGATTCTCTTGCCAAGAGGTACTTAAAGTACTTCACCTGCATTACACCCATTAGTAGCTCTGCAAATTCCTTACTATCTGATTTTACAGAAGGGTGAAAGTATAAACACAGAACGTATGAAGTCACAAATTCTTTACCTATTGCTGAAATCTGGAATATCTTCTGGGGATGCAGAATAACTCCTGCCCATCAGGAGGTTGTTAGTTTTCCCCCCAGGGCCAACTCAGTAACAAACCAAAACATATCTGTCAGCTGCCTACAGTGGGCTTTGAATTGGACATATGGCATGCAGTGATGACTGTTTTCTTTCCTACACATCCTTTACACTGAGCTGTTGCCCTCATTGAAAGGGAGCAATTTGAAACCACAGCTGGGTATTTTGTAACTCACTCCTCCATCAACCCTTCCTGGCAAGTTTCAGGTCAATATTGAAAACAAGGTGCAGTTTGGCACCTTGGCAGCAAACCTTCACAAACTTTTATTTCAACTGAGGCAGCCAGAAGCTGTGCCGGAGGCTGGGATCCCATCAGACATGGGCTGCACTGACACTAAATCCTACCCCTAGCAGTCACCAAGGGTTCTGTGGCCAAAGAGTGGCACACTGCTCTAAAAGTGGCCACCTGGTTCAGCTGGCAGGGCACTTGTGCCGTGCATGCCACAGCTGGACACAGCAAAACATTCAGTGCACACACAGCACCGTGAAACACCTCCCTACAATCATCCTGAGGCCCAGTGGTAAAAAGGAAGAAACAAATATAACATCCCAGAACATGACAGTAAAGGAGAAGATGGACATTGCTGATGACACTGGCACTTTAAAGAATAATGCATTCCTTTGGAAAATGCCTAGATGATCCCAAGATGCAGCCCATCCCTCTGGGTATAGTCAGGCAAAGGATTCAGCAGTTCCTGCCAATCTGACCTGGAAAATGGCCTTAAATCTGTTTGACTCCAAGTCAATGTGAAAAACACATCAATCTGACACTTGAAAGTTGCTATAAAAAGCACCAGCACAAATGGTGCTACGTCCTGTTTCTAGCTCTGGAAATCTCTAGTTCTTCAGAAAGAGATGAGGAAATAAACCATTCCCAAAAGCCAAGTTATATAATAAGGGTGGTAATGGGAAAGTTCATCCCGGCCCCTGGAATCACATAGTGAAAGCTTAGGGCTTGTAACAAATGTGATGAAATGGTGATTGACTCCATTTTGTCATTGTAAAAGACAAAGGGTGAATGAATATTGCTGAGATACATAAAACAGTTTTGGTTTGCGTTTTTTTTTCTTTCTGGGGCACTCAATTGAGCAGAACAGGCAATTCAGCCCTTACTAAGTATTTGCACTGCTGCAAAGAGGATTTTTAAGAAGGGTTTTGAATAAAAACTTTGAGCTTCACACCAAAAGGAGATGTCCAGGGGGTGATTAGAGTGCCATGGAGAGTGTTGATGGCCTCAGACAGAAAACAGAGATGAAGAAACAAATGCATTCTGACTCACTCTGGTCTCAAGTGTATTAGTACTCAACTGGGAGGTGGCAGGGAGATTGCTCCTCTCATGAATTCCACCAAAAGCAATGACTTACTCTGTGTTCACAATGCAACACTAGCAAAGCCAGCCTATTTCTTTAAATGGTAGACAATAATACCTCTCAAATAGAGTCTCATTTTGAGTTGAACAGGCAAAAAGGCTTTGGCAGTGAAAGGGTTAGTGCTCTCAAGGCGCCTGAAAGACCACACTGCATGTCCTAATTACAAGGCTCATCAGCCCAGCTGCAATGAATTCAGGATTTCCTTATCTTGCCATACTGGGGGGATGGGGAACGTGGTGGTAAAACTTAGAAACAGCCTTGGTGGGAGGTTCGAGCTGATAATGTAAGTTTGTCTATTTGTTTGTTTTTTCCTTCCTATGAAACTTGTTGATTTAATTGAATATGAACCAAACTGAAGATCTTGTGTTTTCCAAAGGTAACCTCACTGCTGGGCAGGTCTTTAAACTGTATCTGTTGGTGGTGTTGGGAAGCGAATTTCCCTTGGTTATTTGTTTGCTCAGTGTTTCCAGTTAAGGGGCACATAACCTGTAGGGTTGCAGTGTGGTCCTTTGTGAAAGGCAGCTATTGTCTTTTAGGCTTCCTCACTCTGATTTCCAGTTGGGTAACATACATGAGTGACTCAGGAGTTCCAGTAGCTAATTCACCTCTAAGTTATTCCTCATTTCATGAATAATTGGCTAATGCTCCTGATTCCCTTGGCTGGGTCCCTGCCTTTCAGAAACATCTTTTGGGATTGATGTGTCAACAGGTAGAAAAAGAATCCCTGAAACCCTGGCTTTATCTCTTTAGTTTCTTTTTTAGCAATGGTATAATGTTGAGAAGAAAGACAACTTTGAATGTGAATATGCAATGAAATGTTGAAAGATAAATAAGAGGCAAGTCTTACATTCCAAATTTCCCTTTGGTATGTATAGCTACTGCTTTACCCATAAAAGTATGTTTTTTAAAGGTACTAGAAAGCACAGAGAGCACAACAGCCTCTCAATTATGACATTTATGCCTGAGCATCTACCAGACCAGCTGGTATTAATAAGCAATGGCAACTTGTTCATATGGGAATGGTATCTTCTTATTAGGCACGGACTGGAAAAGTAGAGGTATCTCTGGAAAAACCAGTTTCTGCCCCAAGTTCAGTTTGTGGTTGCTGGACCCTTAAGGCAGTGATAAAGCTGAACATATCCACATTACATAAAGCTAGAATGACTTGTGCTGGGGGCTGTATCTGGCCAGTGCATGCCTGATGCTCCAGAAGTTAGTGTGATATTTTGCTTATGGTTCTCTCTACAACTGTAGTAATTGCACATACTGAAGTGATGTCCTGTAGCACTCCAATGGTCCTACAATCTAGTCCAGCCATCAATGAAATAGCCTATATTTGAAAAGAAAAGAGCAAAGATTTTTTGAGGACTTATTTTTGCTGCTGACCTAATAAAGGTCATAAATAAAGCAGTCTTAATGGACAGAGTTAAGTTCAAATTGACAGATGCCATGGCTGCTTGAAGTTTGTAGGAAAAGGGAGTTGGATTGCCTTGTCATCAGTATGGAAAAAGTAAGGTTTTCATCCCCTGTAAATTGTAAATATTTTCCAGCCTGTAGGACAGTAACCAGACTAGCCATGCTACTCATTAGCCCTGCACTGAAATATCAAAAGGTGCTAAAGTTATCAGCTTGGATTTTCACTAAGATAAGAACTGAGTGGTCCCTGTGCTGTGTCATGGATTAAACAGTGGGATAGACAAGTCATTGCCCTCAGTTGTTACTTTCATGTTAGAGGAGAGGGAAATCTGAGCTACCCAAACAGTAATTCAGTGGCTTGAATGTGTAATATACAAAACTTAACCCAAGGGCCTATAGCTGGTTTATTTCCTAGTGCCCCAAGGCTTGTTTCTGATGTGGGCTTTATCCACTGGGCCATGCAGTAGGTGGGAAAGCACAACAGTTGCACCAGAAGACAACCATGTTTGGAGAAGAGCATTTCAAATCTGACTTCTCTGTGCTTCAGCTCTTCATAAGTGGTTAAAACAGTTCCCTGGTTTTGTCCCCAAAGAAAACATCCAATGCAGAATCACAGAATAGAATCATGGAATTGTTTAGACTGGAAAAGGCCTTTAAGATCATCATCAATGTTTATGGCCAACCTCAAAGCCTTCTGAAAACAGAGGGATTAAATGAAAATACTGTAATAAATTTAGTTGTATTAATTTGAGCCAGAAGAAATAGAGAAGTTTAATTACCAAGGCTGAACTGGAAAACCTCAAAAACTGCTCCTGTATGGCTTGTGTCTGCTTTAGCTCATCTGATAAATTGTATACTTTTACAAAAAAACAGCTTAAGAGTTTGTTCAGTAACATTTTATCATTGGAATACTGAAAGCCAAGCTCATCACTCAGTAAAGAAAATGTTTGCCTGGAGCAAGAAAAAAAAAGACTCAGGTTTCTGTTTTCCTCTGAAGTCAACTTTTGAGTCAGCTGTCAAAAAAATCTGGTCTTTGGCCTGACTTTTAGTAAAAAATCTGAATTACTCAAGTTCTCATATAAAACCACAGATAAATGCAGATTAGCCAAGAAACCTTAATGCATTCCCGGTTAGTTAGACTAGCCAAGTATACCTTAATTCATCTTTCTTCTGCAGGGGGTTTTAGACAAATACATGTTTATGTTAAACTGCTAACACTAATGTCTACTTCTAAATATTTTCAGATAGATGGCACTAGGCCTTTCCTTCTGCAGAAACAGTAACTTAAGGGGACAGCTACAAACACAGAGTGACCTGCCAGTGGTTGTGAAGAGTCATTGAAGGGCAATGAATCTTTAATCCAGCATACAGATCTCCCTAATCTAGTTATTCCAAATCTGACAGCTCAGCTGGCTGTGGCTTCTCAGGCTGCAATTGCTGAGACTCTGCAGAACAGCAAGGGGTGCAACCCCCTCCTCTGAGCAGGACTGGTGTGTCCCTTCAATCGCTGCAAGGCTGGGGAGCAACACACGCCACCACCTCGCCTTGCTTTAGATCTGCCAGGCTTTAACACTTGGATCCAAAGCTTTCAATGAGTTACTCAGGTCTTAAAAAAATCCTGCTCCCTCTGTGCTGTACAGTGGTAAAGTCATGCTGACAGTTCAGGAATTATTCAGTCACCATCTCCAGGCTTGCTGGAGCTCAGGCAGGCCTTTTGGCTTTCTGCTAGTAGTGTGATCCTCCTTATTTCAGCCTCAGGAATGGGTTTGCTGTGGATATCAGCGAGGACACTCATTTTCCACAATGTGCAGGGACCTCACAAAAGGCCTTGAAAGGCAGATGTGGGAGAGGACAGAGATTTGCTCTGGTCAGAGGTGCGCAGTCTTGAAGGAACTTTCTAAATCGTGCACCAATCCTTTTCATCTGCTGAATGCCCAACAACTGCCCACTTATGTAAAGAGAAGCTCTAACACATGAGCACTATATTAGGGACACCAGAGACCATTCACATTGCAAATTTGCTTTAATACATCCCCGCAGGAGCCCTGGATTCCCAGGCTGTCCCCTGCCTGCCCGAGCCAGGTCCCCCCTGGCCACCAACCTCCCTGACCTTTGGGGAGAGGCTGTGGGGAGGGTCCCTGGCAGGCCCCTCTGTCCCCCTGCCCAAAACCAAGTCCTTTTGCTCGAGACAGGGGTCTCTGGTGAGGCACAGGTCATGAAGGCTGTACAGCATGAAGTGAGGGCAGAAACGGATGGACATGTTTTGATCCCTGCACTTTCTGTTAACATCTCTGCTTCCTGCAGGAAATCTTGTCTCAATCTGACCTGCAGTCTGAAAAACAAGAGTCGAGTTTCCTCTCATTTGGTAGGTCTTTTGACACTCCAAACGCAAGAAAAATAACACCCGGAAATAGATATGTGCCTGTTCAAGGCACACTTAGGGAAGCATTCACCTCCTGTGCAGCTCTCGCATGATGAAAGGTTTTGCTAAGAAATGTCCATTTTGGGTTAAACAGAACTCTAAGTCTGAGACAGTTTTGTTTATATCATTTACATCCAGTAATGCCTTCTTGGCACAGAAAGCTCAGCGACGGCTGCCAAGGTTTGGAAGAGGCGAAGCTGAGGTCGCTGTCAGAGGTAGGAACAATACATCATCTGCCCAGAGCGGGCCCCTCTCAGGGCCTGGGCCCCAGCTCCTGCACTCATGGGAAGACAAAAACCTTTATTAAATTGAATATAGGGAGGAAAATAAATTATTTCTATTACTAGGTGACAGGCTGGAATTTCATTTGGTGACTCCAGCTTTTAGATAGTTTTATCTACGTTTAAAGTTACCTTCTTAATCAACTGTGATACAGCACAGCTTGAAGCGTGATCTCAGCAAGCAAACCTAAAACATCACAATCTGCTTCAGATAAATTATAAAATAACAACTGAGAAATCTGGTTTCAAAGTAGATTTGAGGGGTTTTTTTCTTCCCATGCTGTGACTGTTAGAGGAATTAATCTATTATTGTACTAATTTCAGTTTGCAATGTATGTTAGAGGAAGATGGTTATAGAAAAACACCTCTGTATTTCAAGGACCACTGATGCCCAAACTCTCTTAAAAACTCTTGCTAGTCCTCTATTTTCAGGATGCAGTGACTGTACAATAGATCCTCTGCTCTCCTTTCAACCACAAGTATCCATAGCCAAATGACTATTTACAAAATAGTTGCCTAGCAGGCTCCCTTAGTGTGAAGAAATATAGGCTGCAACTCCCCTGCAAAGATCTCTGAGATACCTGGAACTCCTAGAAGCAAGAGAAATCTGTGAGACCAAGCTGATGCCCCAAAGTGTTTGCTTGGTTGGCATTTAGCTGGATGAGATGCAAATACAGATTTCCAGGTACCCACAATCCTTCTATGTAAGGTATTGCACTTGTGTTCATTGAAAAGAGACACCAAATCCTGCCGCATGCATGGAGTAGGTGTGGGTGGTCAGTTAATACAGCAGGAATTTATCTCTGCTTTGCACATGAGCTCAAGTCCTGGATCATGAGGGCATTTGCTAATCTTCAAACTAAATTTGTCGAAACACAAAATGTATTTCTTAAGAAAGAGGTCTGGAAGACCAGGCAGCAGTTCTCCAATCAGCAGCAGTTGAAAGAGCTAAGAAAAAGGGTCTACATGAGGCTCCTTAAAACTCCTCTTAGTCCAAGTATTGGATTTGTTACTAGTTGCTTACACCAAAACATATGACAGAAATTAAGGGGCTAGGCTTGTGATATGTTAAAATGTAAAAGCCACCAAAACTCCCCACAGCTGTGCTGGCCTGGCTAGACAATGAGGGACAGGGAGAAAGGACTTGTAACCCTGCATTTATTCTGCTTTCCTCAAGTGAATCTGTCTATAATTTTAGATTCTACTTTTAGCAGATCACAAATGGTTTGCAATGGTTCTGAGAGTAAGAACCAACCTGCAGGAAAAACCAAGTGATCCAGGCTTTTACACTTAAGAAATACTGTCTGTCTGAATTAAGTCAGCATTACTGTAAGATTTAAATAGCTTTGTAAAATTTAACTAGTTGCTTTGATCTATTATAATTACTCTGGAACCCACACAGAAGCTAAGTAAACCATGAGGAAAAGACTTATACTCTCTCCATTTAATTTAGTAATTTCATTGTGGCTTTCTAAAAGAGGAAGAGCAATTCCAGAGTTAGCAAAACGGGCATCGGGCTGTTGGCAATTTTTCTGAAGAGGACAAACTGGGGAGAGGTATGGGTATTAATTGTTACACTTCATTAATCTGTTCAGAAAATGGAAGGTTATACCCAGTATCATTTTTTAGGTAGCATTTTTTGTGTATGCATCTAATTTGGGTAACAGGATACAGCTGCTTTTGTTCCTATGCAAATACATATTATCAGAATTGTATTATTTGGTTTTGTAATATCTGTGCTGCACTTTTTGACAAGTGCACTATGTCATTATTGTTCATGCTTCTTAAAGATGAGAAGATTCTCTGGTCTTAGATTTAAATTTCACTTAAATTGTGTTTCAAAGTCCTTTTATGGTGCACTTAAACCCTGATCTAGAAAACTCTCCTTGGCGTTAATCCTCACCAGTCATCTGTCAGTAAAATGCAATCTTTTCTTCTAGTTGTCAATTACCAAGTAGCAGGACCATCTCTACAAGTTCTATCTTGTACAAGTACACAAAATCTCCCAAATGTAACCAAAAAGGCCTGGCTGTGGGGGGAGAGTGGCATTGGGATAAAAGCAGTTTGCTACACCTCTTGGTAATCTAATTCATTCCATACACTTCATGAATTAATATATTACTTCAAGTCAGACTCAGTTGTCTGATTATTTGTGCAGTTCACTGGAGAAGGATCTTCCCTTTCTCTTCTGAATAACTGAGTCTGTGTCTCAGAGCAAAAGAGGAGTGGATGAAAAATCATTACCCAACACAGTTACATCACCCCTTTGTTTGGGTGCTTTGGCATGGAAGACACTGTAAACGCATAAAATAACTGTAAATGAAAGCTCTGTGTATAAAATATAATTGTAACAAGAATTCTACATCCTTTTGCCTCCAATTATAGGTTAGTGTGTTTTTCTTTTCTATAAACTGCCTGACAGGTTTTTTCCAAGATGTGAATGTATTTGTGAGGCAGAAAAAGCATGCCAGTGCCTCTCTCAATGAGGAATTTGCATATATACAAAATCCCAAGTGATTGAAAAGAATTGGCCATGATTTTCAGCTAATCCAGAATAAAAAATATAACTGTAAAAAGAAATATAACTATAATAATTTGATATTTCTTTATTTTATTTTTCTTTTCAAGCTATCAAAAAGAAATCAATAGTAAAGTAAAAAGTGCATATTCCTCTTCTTGAAGACCTGACTTACTTTCAGCAATTAATATTTTGGTTCTTGCCAGCTTTCCAAGTGTGGCTCTGATTGTGATGTGAAAGCAAGGAGCTGCAGATTACTATGGTGGATAGTACTTTCACTGCAAATGGAATAAAGCCCAGGTGTAAGTCATCTTTGAATTAGTTAAAGCTGGAGGTAGGGCAGGTGTGCTGCAGAGCTACAGCAGCACTTGCTGGGAGCAGGGGGAGTTTGTGGGCAAGGACACAACACAAGAGGCTCTGGCTGTTGGAGTAAATTCAAGACATTTTCTTCTTACTTCTGGGAACTTTCTGCTGTCCTTAGTCAGGTAAGGAAGCCAGAGTAAAAGCAACACACTTGTATTTAGAACACTTTCTTTGGTGAATCAAATTTGGCTCTTGTGCATTTCTTCCTGCAATCAAATTGCTACTAGGTAACTCAGCCTAAGTGTCAAGAGTAAGAGAATATCTGCTACATGCAGGACTGCCCACTTCCAAAAACACACACAAACAAAGCACTTGATCCTGGACAATAGAGAAGCCTAAAGCCACACCAAGGTGATACAAATGGAAGAGTGTAATTTGGATAATAATTTGAGTTTCACACTTTTTATACAAGATATAGATCTTATTTTCTGACTCCACTTCCTATAGTACACTCACATGTGGGGTTTTTATTTCCCTGGCAAACGTGGGTGTTTTCCAAAGGCTACAGAAGTAGCAAAGCAGGAGGCCATGGCTGCAGAGATAAGAACAGGGTGCAAAAGAGAATGCTCATAGACATAAACCCCTGAATTTTTGCATTTTAAAGCATATGTCCAATTGGAATTAGGAACAGAATAGTTATTAGCTCAAATACCTGCAATAGGATGTAAGATTTTGAGAGCAGTGTACAGGGGGCTGTGAAAGCTGCACTTTGTGTGCTGAGGCAGCACCATCAAAAGGGCTCTGGAGCTGGCTGTGTCAGGAGGACAGAGGCTGGTCCTGCCAAGATCTCCAAATGCATGTTGTCCTCTGATTAATGTAAGAGATTCAGCTCTGGAATCTCTTAGGAGGTCTGATGTGAGAATTGACATTTAACTTCCTGAAAAGCATTTTGGAATTACTTGTCTGGCACTTTAAGTAGCCACAAAATATTGGTAGTGTACAATCATCCTGAGGCAGAGAGCACCAGTTCCTGCAAGACAGGAATTGTTATGTTAGTGCCCTTTCAATAAAATTTGGGGAAGGTTAAGAGCACTCCAATGTACTTACACAAAGAATATTGAGAAAAAATTAAAATTAGGAAATAAATAGTAATCATTATTATTCAAGGACATATTCAGGTACCATAGACTGCTACTGTCAGTCTGTAGCTGAGAAAGCAAGAAGTCCTCACTTGAATGCCTAGCACATTAAGCACCTTGTGGATCAAAAGCATGCTGTGTGTTAGAACTACTAACAATGTTACACAAAATTAAACAAATTGGACACGTTTTGGAAGATATGGCAATTTCTGCTAACTTGCCTCTCTGTTGAGTCTGCCTTCAGACCGTACTGGTTGTGAGCAGCCTCTTAAAATGCATTTGGTTTTCCCTTTAAAATCTATTAATCATGGCTGTTCTCGAAGATACTGCACTTAATTCAGGGAACCAATGGCCTGATGTGGTATGGCAATCACTGTATTCTTCTGATACTAACAGAATGGAGATTTTTTAAAATCTTATCATTATCCTTCAAATTACTTCATCTAGGCCAAATAACAGATATTTCTTCGTCAAGTATCAGCCTAGTATGTAGCCCCCTAATTCTATGAAAGACAGACAGACAACAAGTTTGATAAAATACATTTTCTGTAAAACTGCCAATTCCCTTCCCTATGTTTTTGTTCTTCCAGTGTTTCATCAGTTTCTGTTGTTAGCTTGTGAATGTCACTATCTTCTTTGGGAAGTTACCTAATCTATCCCAGTGCTTTTAGACTTGCTTATTTCACAGGGATTTGAATGTTATTTTCCACAGCACTCTGTGAACTTTTTTTACCTCCATGCATTTTTCTTTCCAAACAAGTGATCCATACTTTACAGCAGCAAACTGAACTAGCTGGTGTGCTCTTATTTGCAGTTAGTTCCCCTCTTGCCTATAAGGACTGGATCTGGATTCTCCAATTCAGAAACATGGAAACGGTGATTATGTGCAGTTACTTGTGCTTAAATAAAACCTGTTTTAGATCCAGAAAGTGGCTGCCATAGAGGCTTCTAGAAGGAATTTTGCTCTTGAAAGACACAGAGTAGAGAAAAAAAATCAACTATTATGACAATTTCTAGTTACTGCTTGCTGTCTCTTCTCGACCAAAGACAGCATTGACCTGGTAGGATGCCTCCTGTCAGTGTAGAAAAATATCTTATGGGTCTCTTGACCCCTCACTCTAGGTTGTTCAGTTATAACCCTCAATGACAAAGCCACAGATACCTGGCTGTGTCTCACAGACATTAAATTCCCTGTAACCAGCCTCACAATAAAACCTGAAATACTTGGCTCTGATGGATGGTGTTATAATGAGGGTGGAACTCAGTTCCATGGCCAATTTATTGCATCTTAATGGTCTAACATGCTTTTATTTCATATCTAGGACAACAAATGCTGCCATAAAGTTTGGTTTAAAGCAGATCTGTTTTGCAAAACGAGTCTTGCATACAGAACAAAACACTCATTGTTTCTTTACTGTTTAAACCTTTATTATTGTTTTTTTTTTCTTGGTACAATGGGCTTTTATGCACCAAACAGCTGTGTTCATCATGTTTATTTAGAAGGCATCCATTGTAGTGGAAAAAGTCTGGAGGACAAAAATCTTGAAGTACAAGACTACTCTGTGGGTGCTGGCACTTTTATTTTTTTTCTGTCCTGTTCCTTTGGTCAGTATGCAAGTCACATACACAGGCAGTGCCATGCAGACTTGCAAACCCTGTATAATAGCAACTTTTCACAAGCGCTGTCTCTTATTCCAAGTGTTCTTCTCCAGAAAGTTTCAATTGCAAGGCAACATACAGGACACACAACTATTTTACACCCTATGATCCTATCATTTTTCAATCTGTTGCTATTTTGGACCCTCATTAGGTCACTTTCCAAATATTGTGTACAGCTATGTGTCAATCATTGTCACAGCTCGGCTCCAGGCTAAGCCAACCCAGGACAAAACCGTGAGGAGAAAAAAATGCCAACCAAAGCAAGCACTGTGTAGAAAACAGTCAACAGTTTGACTGTGGAAAGCTATGTGTTGTTCCAAAGATAGCATAAGCCCACTTGCTGCAGAAACAGCATACAGTACTAATGCTCTCCAAAATAATTTTATGTGGTTGAAATGTGTAGTGCATACCCAATGGCATCTGCAAATAAACAGATGTTAGAATCTCAAGAATTAGGAGCATGACATCGTCGGAAACTCTTGGGTGACTCCTGCCAAAAAGCAGCCTAGTTTCCCGTTTCTGGAAAGAACAAGAGCATCTAACATATTGGCAGAACTTCTTTTGAGCAACAGTATCTCTAGCACCTTCTAAAGCCTTGAATGAAAGCTGCTGTATAAGCAGGCAGTGCTAGCCTGGGAAATTAGAGGGTTCCATACTTCCAGCAGGGCAGAAGCATTCCCATGCCAGAGGAGATAGCTCTGTTCCTTTCCCTCTTTTCAGGTTACCATGTCTTAAGACAAAGTTCAGGTGAATACTGGAAACACAGAAGTGTCTCCATCACCCACATAGTCAATGCTGTCATCACAGGCTGGAACATGAATGGCAACAAACTAACACGCTTTATCTTTTAAAAATAATAAAACAGCTGCATAGCTGTTTTAGAAATGGCTTCTTATTTTCTGAATGGTGAATGCTCTTGTCTTTCTACAGAGCTGGAATTCTCAGTTCCTCTCATGTGCCTCAGGAAACTGTAATGAGGTTAAAAAGAGCAGAATAAAGTTGCAGCTTGTGGATGATAGGAATCCACACAGAAGGTGACTTCTGGGATCTGAAAACAGCACAGCTGGGGGGAGGCTGCACAGGGACTGACTGTTTGGAGCTGGGGCAGAGACAGGGGCCTGAGGAAGGCCTGGCATAGCAGGCAAATTATTTTCCAGAAGAAAGGTTAGGGGGGAAAATGGAAAAAACTATGAGCCAAGTGGAAAGGGAGTGTGACAAAATAATTAGCCCCTACTTGCACAGAGTATAGTAGAAGCCGAAAATTAACTTGGGGATCTGTCAGGAAGAGAAAACTGTTTCTCAGAGACTGTTTCAAAGACTTCCTGAATGCAGACTCCATTTCCTTTTTCTGCCAAAAAATAAAGGATCTGCTGTGAGCAGAATGTATCCTAACTTCAACAGACACGGGCCTGAAGAGAGTCCCAATCTGGAATCCATGCTGGCCGAACTCCTGGAGCCTTGCTGCTACCTGGGTACCATAAAGCTCGAAAGCCAAGCAGGAAGGGGTCAAATCTACAATTTGTCATCAACAGGTAGGTAGCTAATAGTTTAAATTGCACTGCCTGCCAATCTTTTTGTAAAATCAACGTGCTTATTAGGTATATATGTTGTTGAATTGCCCATGTCATGTCATGCTTAATAAGACTTAATCAGGTTGAATGGGTTCCGAGCCACTTACTCTCAAAAATAGTATCTATTTTGAGATTGGATGTGCTTTGTTAAATTCTTAAAGAAGAAAGAGTTTCTAATTAAAGGAAAACGTGTCTATGTAACTCTGGCTCTCAGCTGTTAGCAGCTCTATTATGAGCGCACTTGGGGAATTTGATTTAGTTTTAATTAATAACTCCAAAACTTTTCTGACAGAACAGAAGAGTGTACTTTGATTGAGAATACATTTTAAGTCGATGTTTAACATAAAAAGGTGCTGGAAATGTCGTTCTGTGGGAAGTGCCAGAGCAGGTTGGGTGTATAGTCCATCTGACCATATGAAACAAAGATGCTGTTGAATGCCTCCGGCAAACTCCCACAGTAGGGTGCCAAAGTGTAGCTGGGTCTTTTCTGGAGAGGCTGGAGCTGTGGTGTGCGAGGTGCCACCTTGCAGTGTCTCCACACATGTGAAACCCCTCCAATGCAGAAGTGCTTGACCTCAACAACTTCCTGTGACAGGGAGTTCCACAGCGAATTGTCTTTGCATATCCCAGTTTTTTAGCTTCCTTCGTTTTGGTTACATTTAGTCTTGTTTTGCGTTACAAAACGTGCACAAAACTTTTTTGCTGTTTTTGTCACGTTCCTGTTTATATTTCTTCCTTTCCAATAGTGCCTGCCTTTGATCTCTCATAAGCCATATGTATCAAGTTTTTAAAGTAACGCTTTAGGAAAAAAAAAAAAAAAAAAAACAAACTAAAAGGGGGGGTGGCGGCAGCGGTGGTATTTTTGCACGTTATGACGGATGTAGCACTTTTTGCGTGTCCTGCCCCCCGTCCCTCCGGCTGCGCACGGGAAATCCGTGTAACCATTGACCAGACTGTCAACACGGGCGCCCCGCGCCGCTGGCGGGCGGCGGGAGGAGGCGGCGGCCGCGCCAATGCCGCGGCGGCGGCGCCTGGCCCCGGCCCGTTAGCGGGACGGGCAGCGAGGGAGCGCCGGGCGGGAAGGGGCCGGGAGGACAGGGAGCGTGCGCGGGTGGCCGAGCCGCCCCGGCGAGCGCGGCGGGGAGCGGGGCTGCGGGCCCGGGGAAGGGGCAGGAGGCTGCCGAGGCATCATGGCGGTTGTGGCCCGGGGGGGCCGGGGGCTCCGCGCCGGGCGGCGCGGCGGACTCACCTCGCTCCGCTGGAGCTGGAAGAAGCTGTTGAGATAGCTGGAGCTGAGTGAGGAGCCCAGCTCCGGCGTGCTCTTGGTGTAGCCGAGGTCGGGGTGCTGGGACGAGGAGGGCTCGGGTCTGAAGGCATCGAAGGCGCTGGCCTGGTGCGTGTCTTGCAGCGAGAGATAGACCCAGTTGAGGAGCTGGGCGGGCTGGTACACGGGCGCGGCGCTGGTGTCGATGGTTGACAACAAGCTCATCTTTCCCCCGGCTCCGCCGGCGCGGCTGGCCCCGCGGTGCCGGTCCCCCTCCCCGCGCTCCGGCAGTGCCGCTCTCCCGTCCCTGCCCGGGGCGCTTCCTCCTGGCCGCCCGGAGGAGAGGACGGGCCGGGGGCTCGCTGCCGCGCCCCGCGCCGCTCTCGCTCCCCTAAGGCCGGCGGCGCCCGCGCAGCCCCAGCGCTCCGCGCAGCACGGGCATCGCTGCTGCCGCCCGCGGGCTCCGCAGGAAACTTTGTGCGCGCTCCGTCCCGCCCGCCCGGCCGGTGCCTGCCCCGCTATCTGTCTTTATTCCCAGTCCCGCAGGCAGCGGCGGGGAGGGGCTGCCGGCGCTCCGGCGGCGGCGCCGCGCCCCCATAGGCCTCCCGGCCGCCGCGGGGGTGCAGGGGCGTCCCGGCGCCGCTCCGCCCCCGCCCGAGCGCGGCCGGAGGAGCGTGTGCGGCCGCGGCTGTGCCCGCACCACCGGCCCCTGCCCGCACCACCGGCCCCTGCCCGCACCACCGGCCCCTGCCCGCCGCCGTCCCACCGGCTCCCTCGCTCGCTCCCCGGCCTTCCTTCTCCTCCTTCCTGAAGATTTTTACGCCAAACACGCGCAAAGCCTTCCCGAGGGCTCCTCGCTGGGCCCTTTTGGGCTTGTTTTTAACTCGACAACTTTCGCTCGGCTCTTGTCAGCCCGCCCGCTCTTTTTATTCTCATTTCTGTTTCTTGCTGGTGCTGGGAGTTCATTGCAATCTGAGGTTCCTTCTCGTTAAATCTCTGTCAGAGCTTCAGGTTTGCGAAGCGCTGCGCGGCCGCTGAGGTTGTGCCAAGCCGTGCAGAGTTGGGTTTTCCAAATAAGGCAGGCGAGCGGCGCGATGTTCCCTTTGAAATCCATCTAGGTAGCCCTGGCGTGGGCTCGGGGGAGCCTGGCTCTGGTGGGATACCCGGGAGTTAAAGCTCACTAGGCCTTTTAAGGAGTCGGTAGCACAAAAGAGGATGATGAATGATTCCTGCTTTAGGAAGGAGCCTGAGTGGGTAAGCTGGTAATTACAGTTCATAAACTCTTCGCTGCTGCCCTCCCTGCGATGAGTGGAGCAGGGCAGCTATTTCTTGCTTTGGTACAAACACCGTAGTAATCAAACTAGGAGTTTTCAAAGGAGCTCCCAGGAGGTAACTTAAAAACTTGATCGTAGCTCTTTGTGCTCTTTGCCGAGTGACAAAAGGGTAGAAATTAATGTGTCTTCCCAATATGGTTTTGGGGGGGGGGGGGGGGGGGGGGGGGAGCCTTCTTTACTTAGATAACAGAAAAAAAAATCTGACCTTTGAAACATCAAAGTTGGTATCTTGGTTTGCTGTAATAAGCCATATGTCTCTGCCAAGATAGGAGAAAAGTCACTCTTCTGAAAAGGCCTGGTTACAAGCAACAGAAAATGAGGGTCAGTGTACACACAGTAGAAAAAGCTGTTCAGTTGTCAGCTGCAAACACCAAAGATGGATGCATTCAACTTTTGAGAGCTGCTAGATAGGGCAGCAGAGCTATCTGTCTGCAGGAATTTAAATGCAGGTGAAGATTCTTACTTTCCACAACTGCAAGGTCAAGCTTAGAACAGCTGAATCGAGCTGAATTCCTTTAGAGAGGCTACTTTATTTTTTTTTCTTTTCTTTTCTTTGGGCTTTCTTAATTTTTTTTAGTAACCAAGTCCTTGCAGCACAAATGGAGTTCACTCTTTTGTACACTCTATTAGAAGCCCTTTGAGGCACATTTAAATGTGTGTGCATCAGCATGACAAGGAACAAACTTCTACCAGTGTAAAGGGTCTTTATACTCTGTCCACAATGGAGATCATAACAGAAGAATTCAGTCAAATTGCATCCCATACTCAAACAGTTCCATAGTGTTTTAAACAAGGAAAATATGGATGAGGCTTAGTGACTTAAATTGTGGAGGAGGATTTTCCATGATTTGCTGGTAAATGAAGAAAAACCCCAAGAAACAGATATCACATCTGAGGAACTTGCCTTTCTGGCAGATGGTATTTAAAAAGTCAGGATATGGTAGGAAGTCCAGAAGGGGGAACTAGGCTGAAGCTGCTTGTTTTGTTGTTGTGGACTTGTTTGGATTTTTTTTTGTAAGCATGCTAATTCCTTCCTTAAAGACAATTTCTATTCTTATCGCTTCCCTCTTTTACTTGCTAAGTTAAATACATGTATTTGTATTTTGCAGCTCCACTATGCACTCTGTTTAGTAAGATGCTGTGAAGGAAATAGGAATTCTGAACAGGCAGAAAAGATAACAAAAAAGGGTTCTTGTAGCAATAGAGGTCAAAAGCAGAGGTCAAAATAAAAAGTGGTCAAGGTGGTGCAATGTTTTGGATGAAGAATTTTTGTTCTATTTTGATACTTTTTCTCCTAAATTGAATATGGCTCTTATTGTAGGTGGTTGGATTGCTTTAGTTAGACAACACAGTAGAGATTGCTGTGGGACAGGGGAAGGTGGAGTTAGGGTGCATTTATTGCAGCAGCTGCATTCGTGAATGCAGCAACCGCTTGTGATGTGAGGGGCACCATGTGCTCCACCAGGTGCATTTGAACACCCAGAGCTTTTGGCTGTCCCTGCCCCTTGGCAGCAGCCCTGGTGGCTTCTAGTAACCATGCAGAGGAATGAGTAAATTGAATAGATCCTTTGTTTGGCATATCAGGGAAGGGAAAGGCTGCAAGTGCATGCATTATGAGGAGCCTAGCTGAAAAGCACCCACTCTGAGGTTCAGTTGTCATCCTGGTCTCCTGTGCAATTTCTTCTGGAACAGTTTCAGGCAGTTCCTTCTCATTTCTGTATTTAATACTGCTCTTAGCTTAGCAAAATGCTGCTGCCACCTTGTTACAGTCCACTTAGGTTCATGATAGCAATTTTTTCATTGGGAGGCCACTCTTCACCTCTGGGAGTTGTAGATGAGTGAGGAGAAGATGGATACAAATGGTCTGTTTAGCAGAGACATGACAGTGCAGAAAAAAGTGCTAAGGTCAATTGCATCTATTCTTCTCAAATACTTGAGACAAAAGTGCCCAATAAGGTAGTGAGATGGCTTTGAAATATCATCTAGATATGCACAATATCTTCCTATTGATTATTTTGGAATGGAGTATAAGTGACATTAACTACATGGATTTTACATCAGCCTTAGGTTGCCAAAACATCTATGAATCCTCTTGGTTTTATTTGAGTACTGCTAATGAAATAAAAAATAACTGGAACTTTAACATCAAACGTTGGATAAATGGAATAGCTTAAGTGACTTGGAAAATAGAAGCCTTGAAACAAGGCAAAGGCAAACACAGGGACAGGATTCAGCTGCTTCAGTCCTATTGTTTAAGTGATCATGTATTTATCATGTATTTATCCAAAATCTCCTTATAACTGCTCACTCAGCCTGTCCCCTTAGTGATCTGGGCATCTTGTGGCTGCACCCTTCCCACAACATCTTTGCAAGAGTAAGGAACATGATTTTCCACTTCTGGCCAGGACTTGTTTCATAGTCTAATGTATTTATGTTCTTGCTTGCAATGTTCATACCTTTAGATGATGTCAGCCTTTAAACGATATATGTGATTTAATTTTCTTTTAAAGAAAATGTTTATGCTCCTCCATATTTTAAAAATGCATGTGCCCTACTACAGATATCCTGTATTCTTGTGCTTTTAAATTTGTCTTGGTCTGAATTGCTGTTTTAGTCATCTCCCACATTAGATGGGGCTCCAGTAGGAAAATAGAGCAAATATCCAAAACTGCCAGTAAGACTAGAGAACATGGGTAACTTGAGCCCACTGTATTCTCTGGTTTCTGTAATCAGGATATACATAATGCAATAGGCTGTTCATCTGCAGTGTAGCTGAAATATTCCAAACAAATGTTTTTCATCTGCTGCAGCAGAGATTCTTATCTTATTATGAAATAATTTTGCTATGCGGTGGAAACTGTGTGAGCCCTCCTCGAATTATGAGAAGGCAGTTCAGCAGAGTTGTAAACTGAAAGCACATCTGCATGTGGCATTTGTGAGTTATGGATGTTAAAACCACTTGTGTTTGCTGGGTAGGTACAACAGTTCCACTGCCAGCAATGAAATGTAGCATTAACCAAAGTCAGTCAGAGTGAGTCTGGGAAATGCTTGTGCTTGGGTATGGAACTCCATGGATTTTTGCACCTATCTAAAGGATCAGCTGCAACCCAGTGCTTAAGTACAAAAGTAAAAATTCCTGTTTTCTTCCTCCTATAGTTTTGACATAGAAAATCCTGGAATTATATGGGTATAAGGTATAGTTCATCCATATGTAGAATGTTAGTAAATATATACCATATGCAGTAACAATGCTGTGGATAGTGTGTGAAGCACAATTCCTGCAAGGCTGTCTCAAGCCACCAAGTAGGTAATTGGTGTAACAGATCCTCTTGGAGCACACAGATCCTGCACCTGGCCAGTTTGTGGTTTCCAGGCCTGGGGCCTCCTTGCTTGCTCTCTGTTAAGATGTCAGTGCATTGCTGAGTAATTGCATGAAATAAGCCCTGGATCTGAGTAGCTGTGTGAGAAATAGTGGTTGATCTTTCTGTATTGTTTTACAGAGCTTCCTGTACCTTCTTCAGCTGCAGCACAGTCATCTGAATTGTTCCATTATTTCAGTTTTGAAAGGCAGTATCTCCTTGTTTCTAGTACTGATCTAAAAGTTCAGCATCCATGTCCAAAACAGTAGCTGAGGTATCTTGTTCCTTCTCCTCAGCCCAGCCTAACCCCTTTGACTTGCTTGACCCAGGAATCCAAGAGAGGGATTCCAAGGAAAAGAGCAGAGGAAATGAGAAGAGCAGTAGCAGTTAGGGAGAAGTGGGTGCAGGGGAGCCCATCTGCCTTACCTGAAGTGTCTGCATTGGAACAGCTGCTGACGGTTGCTTCTGCAGGCAAGTGGGGAGGCCCAGGGATTTTGTGTCACCTGGGGATCCCTCTAATCTGCTTTATGCTGTAGGAGACCCCTTACTGAGGGTTAAATGGCCTCAGTGCTTTGTAACTGGTTCCCAGCTGAAGAATAAGTTAGGTGCTGTTTACGGAGCCCCTTAAAGACCTTGGTGTTAAAGAGGGCAATAAAAATCCTCAAGCAAATACCCAAGGAGGGAAAGGAGGATTCTTTACTTGATCCTTTTGGCAATGCATGAAGGGTTTGATTTGCATTTTTCTATGTGTCCCTTTACTTTATACAGTATCTCTGCCCATCTACTTCTCTCACCAGTTCCATGGCACTGCAAGCTCCAGGAGACAGAGATAGTGCCTAATTGTTTGCTACTTCTCTGCTTTTCCCTAAGAGCTGCACCAGATCTTTTTCTTACACCCTGCTTGCTGAGGCAGGACAAGGCTTTGAGTTAGAGCAACTGCAGGAGACAAAAAAGAATGCCAGAGATAAAGGTACATGTAATGGTGATTGGTGGATGGTACTGGTCATAGTGGTAAATAGGAGATGAAAATGACAAGAGGGAACTGCTGGGAGCTGCAAACAGAGTGGCTGTGCTGGGATGGGAAGCTGGGATTGTATCTACAATTATCTTTTGATTAATGGATTGTTTGACTGCTTTTTGGGATTGTCCTGAAGTCAGATGGGGTCTGGAAGCAGTATTTTATTCATGGTATGGCAATCTGCTGGCACCCCAGCCATCACAGAGCATACTGCTACTCCCTGTGTCAGTGCTGCACTCTCACTAATTTCTTCTTAACGCTTTCTTTACATACCCAGTATTGTCAGTGGGTTTCCTTTTTCTGTTTTATCCCCACTTTCTGTTAGTCTGGATAGCAGAATGATTTATTTGTTCATGAGTGTAAATATTTATCCATGCTGAGCTGCCATGTTAATTCTAGAGCAGGCTAGAATTAGTTGCCAATCTTAATTGGCACTAACCCTGTTGCAGCGAAGTTTGTTTCCTAGGTACTTTGAGTCAGCACAATGTTTATATCAGACTTGAAAGCTCTCCAAGCAGGTTTCGGGCAATCCTTCAAATAAAAGGAATGAACTGCAGATGACTGAAGACACAAGGGTTTTTTCTGAAACTTGGACCTCTGTCCCACACAAGGGCTCAGTTCTTGCCTCAGCACACCTCACACACCCACAGAGTTTGCCAGGGCCATTTGCTTTTGGGCTGGCTGGGGCAGCCAGTGGAGTGGCAGTAAGTACTGATGCTTTCACAGCTCTGTGCAGGAAGAGGCTCTTCCCTGCTACTGTCCCACCAAGGGCCTGAAACCATCAGCTTCTATAACACAAATGTGCTGTACAGGTTTTGGATTAGGTTTATTACATCAGTCCTGGTATATGGTTTAATGAGAACAGTGATATTGGTGCAGACAAATATGGACTAAATTCTAGTTAGAGAACCCTTTCCATATATATACGCATCTGTCAATCATAGATTAAAGTCACAGTGATATTGCATAAGTTAGCACTGCTAATGGAACCCCAGAACTACTTCAAAACATTAAAATCTGTCCTCTTCCTTTTTAATCCAGGGTTGTTTTTCACCTCAATTAATACAATTGACAGACATCATTCGATCTCACATGTATGTCTTGTTTAGTAGAAGCACTACATTCCAGTCACTCATCAAGAAAAAGGAAATACTCACAAGGAAAAAAGTGCTCTTTTGAAGCCTGTGTAAAAACAATTCTTGGTATAAAACTGCTTGTCTCTACTCAAGTCCCTATTCATGTTAGTCCAGTTTAATTCAACTGAAGGCAAAACAGGAATTTCTAGCAAGACATTTTCTTTGTTTCTTCAATGCAATCCTGAATAAGAAATATTCAGTTATAGTGAAGATTACAGTAAATAAATGAACCAGAAGGGTAAAGGCACTCATACCTTAGGGAAAAGTATACCACTCTTCTTGGTGTAAAACTGGAATATTTTGAATTCTTATGGTAATTTTTCTTGCCTGCTAACCTGAAACTTTATTTTTACTCTCTATGTTGGCCTAAACACTACTGCAGACCCTTACAATGAACCTCTTAAGCTAAGACTGGTGCCAGCCCGTGAGTACTGACCTGACCCTGCCCAATGCAGTGAGACAAGGAACTTCTCCTCTAAAGGGCTGAACAAGCCTACCAGTGTCTCTATCTGAAACACAACTGTTAATTTGGAAGTGTTAACATGTACCACCTGGTCCTGTGAGGATGGGATTAGCCAAGGGTATCATTAACACTAATAACTCGTTGAATGAAAGATAAAAATGAAAGCTGAGGAAGTCTGCAAGGGTATAATTGCTCCAAAATTAACTTTCCAATATTTCTACCTAATGGAATGTCATATTTGCTCAGAAATGTAGACAGCCAATGAACAGATAGTATGTTTATTGATTAACAAGTGAAAAAAGCTTATTTTCCCACCTTTAATATTGATTGCACCTTGTTTGCTTCCACTTGTCTCAGCCCAAGCTGCAGGCCAGGGCCAGCTACAGAGTGTGTATGTGACTGTGTAGCTACAGAAACACCTTCTCCAGCTGATGTGTGTGTGTCCACCTCACTGTTTCTGCCACAGCATCCCTGTCCCTGAGTCAAAAACATTCATCCCAATCAGCACTGTCAGAGACATTCCTTACAAGTGTCACAAGTGAATTGCTAGGTGAATAAGGACATGAAGGAATGGGTGGATGTCCCAGTGGAATCTTAGTTCTCACCTTACAAACCATAGCAAAAGGTCTTGCACTTTTTTACCCTGGGAAATATAAAAGCTAAGTATAGAAAATCATAGTTTAACTCTTTTCTTGATGATTTACTCCAATGCTGGTTGCCTTTCATGCCTTCAGGTGAAACATCTTTCAGGAGAGGTGCTCCAGCTCAATTGCACAAACACCAGTGCTGTCAAAGGTACTCTGTGTTCCTGCCATTGCCAAATTTCAGCTTTGTCAATAGCACAGTTATGTGTTGCATTCACAATTGTTTTTTCTATCTCTAAATATTTTAATTAAAAAATGCTACAATAAAATTATATTCAACAAGAACGTATCCAGTTCTCTAGCAAAATGGGACACTACTTGAGCAAACTTACCTGATTTTGTTACATTGTTTCTGAGTTAGTGACATTTCTACTAAAATGTTATGTTACTTGATAATATTTTCACTGAAAAAACCTAAATTAAAATCATCCGTTGAGTCTGTGGGTCCCCAAACCAGCTATGTTTTCCGAAAAACAAAAAAAAAAGGTTGAAATTTTAGCTAGTAATTATGCATTTATTTTACATATGTGGAATATGCAGTTTGTTTTCTGTCACTTCTAGTGGTGCAGATGAAATTATTGAACATATGAAATTGTTGAACCATTTTTCTGACAGTCTGGCTTGTTTTTGCTTAGTTGGACATCAAGGACAATGACAGTGAGTAGGAGTTCAGCTGCTAGTCTGTGTTCATCTTTGCTGTCTTGGGTTCGGAGGAAAGGAGAATTCATTTAAAAAACCCTTTAAATGTTAGAAATGGGTTATTGTCTACCATTTTAAGAAATAGAACACTGTCATGTACAGATTACTTCCAAAGGAACAGATGCAAATTGGTTTCTATGGTCTGAAAGTTGGGGTGCAGGGTATTGCCCCTCATTAATGACAACCAGAGGGGTCCAGAGCACAACTGAAGGCTCTGCAGAAAACAGTTCATGTTCTGCTTTACCACTGGTGTAATGTTATATGTGCTTGTCATTTTGCCTCTGTGTGTTTTGACTGTATCTATATCAAAATACAGCAAAATGGGGATGACAAATAGTAACATCCCCAAGGAGGCACAGCACAAGAAAGGATCATGCTTTTCAGCTGTTTCTTTCTAGGTCATGAATGACTTGCATGAAGATGTTGGTATCCTGCATCTGTTTCCCTATTTTGTCAGATGTTTTGAGGTGAGATAAGAGGATTCATGCAGCTAGGAAAAAAAACCCCACAACCACTTATCTGTATTGTGGTTTTTATTGTGTTAGCAGAAAAATATCAGGCATCCCTTGGCAAACTGAGTGTTACCAAAATGTTTCACTTGTCTTAAGCTTACCTAATTTTAGTAGAGAATTCAACAATATATTAGAAATAAAATCCTTTATTTATTTTAAAACTTTCTCCTTGATGAACTGAAAATATGACTGTGCTGCAATTATTGCCAAAATTATGATTCTCTTTAAAAAGTCTTTTGAGAAGAACTGACAGTGACAACTAATATCCCCAGTAAAATGTTGTGGTTTGGCTTTGATTTGTGGTTAACTGTGGCTGGGGTGTCAGCTGGAGTAGCAATTTGCAGAAGTACTTCCAAAATCATAATTAATTTTCAGCTGTAGTTGGACAGTTTGAACAGGGTTCAGATTTGGTTCTATTCTCTGTTTTAAAATACCTTTATCTTGTACTGTTTGTACACTTCAAATATTCTCTTTTTCCTTCCGCCATTATAGCAAAGTGATTGTAATTGTTTCATAAAGAATGGCTCTAGAAGACCAATAAATAAATAGTTCATGCTATACCCCATAAAGATCTGCTTTCTGGATGGCTTGATGGCTGTATGGTAGCAGAGGACTTGGGTTACATTGAGACATTTTTAAATTAACACTCACACTTTAACATGAATAATTGCTTTTCCTCATAATAGCAGCCAGTCTGCAAGGACCAATAAATTCCACTGAGTTACCAGAGACAGAGCTTAGTCTCCTTGGGTTCTAGAATGCATTTTTAATTGGACTACTATGGCTCTGTGGTACTTGCATATTCCATTGAAAGCTTGAAAACCACTCAGTTAGAACTCCAGAGAAATTGAAAGAGTAATATATCCTGCCCAGGTGCCTTAAATTTTTGGCTTCTGGTAATTCTTAAAGTTTGGGAGAAAAGCCTTATTCTTTTCAATCTGCTTCTCTAATCATTCACTTCTTACTGAGTTATTCTTCATCATTGAATTCTCTGTTCCTTTTCTTGGTCTGTAATAGTTTGGGTGCTTATTGTTTTGAATGTCTGTTTGGAGAAGTACCAGTCCAGCCCAAGGGGTGGATGGCAAATAGGATTATATCTGTGTTAGTGATTTAGTTCTTTATAAAAGGCTCAATGGATCTGGTATCCCCATCCTACACATTTTTGTGGTTCCTTCTCCCTAAGGCGAATGATAGTCTTGCCATCTAGACCAGCAGTCAGAGCACAGATTTATTTAGCACATGCTATGGATGCTCTGAGATGTGAATAAAAACAAGTGAGAACAGTCCCAACTATATTTAAGATGGGAACTGCTCCTGGTCTGGATTAAAGCATTGGCATAATGTTCTCTAGGTGAGCCTACCTGAGACCAGAACATGAACTCCACTGCTCCTCTGCCTTTCCTCCTTGCCCTTAAGAGAGATGAAGTGTATTTCTGTTACTTCTGTGCTGATCCTGGGGCTAAATGCAAATTTCTGCCTTTCCCCTTCCCATCCATTCAGGATGTATTATGGTAGTTCTCCACCTCGTGTGGGTTTTTGTTGTTGTTGCTGGGTTTCTTTGTTTTGGCTCTTTGTTTGATGGGGTTTGTTTGTTTCTGAGGGTTTTGTTTGGGTTTTTTTTTTGTTGATTTCCTCACCCAGTTATACAGCTTTTTATGCTTTCTCTTCTGTGGAGGCATGAAAGACAGCTCTCAACCAAGCATTTTTGTTAGCAAGGGTTTCAAAACGGTAAGATGACCCCCCTCTGTGTTTTTGAAGAGCACAGAATATTGCATGAAAGCTTGCCATACTGACATTTCTGGAATCACAAAATGTTTTCATGCTGTGATACCTTGAATAGTTTGTCTTTACTTGTGCTTTTTTTATGTTTCTCTCATTATGGAGGCTATTTGTCCTTTCTCTGAGGCTTAGTGGTCCAATGCAATACTGATGTTTACTTATTTGCTTGGAATGGAATCAAAAGTATGTATTATTTGTCACAGGACACTAAACACCCATTAAGTCAGGATTTTATCAGTGGTGTGAGACAAGTTTCAGCCACCAAGGGAAAAAGAAAATGGCCTTGTATAATTATTTTCACGCTCTAAAATATTTTTCTTCAGTGACCTTCAACTCAATGGTACTCTTGAATTGCTAAATCCTTTATCAATATTAAATAAGGGTTGGTGTATCCATTTGCTAGGTGTTATTAAAACAAACTCTGTAGGTATATAAACTTGGACCAAGGACCTGATTTGAATGTGGATAAATGTGAACCCCTAGCAGGAAGAGGCAGCCAAAGCTCTGACCTCTAATTTCTAACTCCAATCACTAACTCACATAGCAGGGACCTGATGAGTGTGCTTTAACAGTGGGTATTCTTGAAATACTCCCCTTCCTTGAAAAAATGGTCTGCACTTGGGATGCAAAGTCTCATCCTGCCTTTACCTCTGAAATTAGAAAAAATTTCAGTTAAAAAAAATCCTAGTCAGCCAGTCTGCTTCCAGAACTTTTGTCCCACTGAATTCTAGTCCTCTTTAAAGGGCTGACTAGAATCTGGACGCATCAAGAATATTTGTCTTTTATTTCATTGTTTACCTTTGAACTAGTTTTCTGCCTTTTCTAATGAGCTGACTTGACTGCTAAAGCTGCTGGCATCCCCCAGGACCCGGGAGCAAGGAGGTCTCCGAGCCCTTTGCTTTAGGCTGCTTTGCCACATGAATTTCAGGGGAATGGTTTCCACTGTTTATTGGGACTGGGATTAAGAGTGGCTGTGTTTTGAGTGACAGAAGCTACTGGGGAACTCTAAAAGCCTCCATTTAACTTTCTCCTTTCTTTTCACAGCACTCAGGCAGTGCTGTGAAGCTGCAGCACTGTTAAGGCAAGCACCCTCACCGCAGAGCCGTGAATTTACAGCGCCCGTCTGCCTTTGGCTCCTCCGTGCTCAGGCTGGGAAAGGCGGTAATGTCAGCCCACCCTCTGCCTGTGGGATACTTGTGGGGAGCAAACACAGGGTTCTTCTTGTTCTTGCCGTGATCGATTGTGTCTGTCAGACACCTCACTGCACAATGTCAGCTAGTTCTGATATCCCTTCAAGCTCCAGGTCGCCAGGAGAAGGCAGTGAAACCCCAAACCTTCAGCGGTGGTTTGGAGCCCTGCAGCAGCCAGGGTTTGTTTGGCCACCTGTGTGTTTGTGGCTTTTAAGTGCCTGCTCAGACCCCGAAGCTTCGAGCCTAAGCTAAGGATTTATTACGAGTTTTGGACTTTAAACATTTTTTTTTCACATTAAGTTCTTCTATTACTGTTCAACTTCTGCTCATGCAGCAATATAGGTACAGGCTAAACTTGAGTATTGGTGTTTTTGGATGACATTGTTAGAATTAATACAAACTAAAACCCAACAAAAACCCCCTAGCTTGCAGTGAAAAAGCCACTTTTGCTATAGCTTCAGTGGAATATCTCCAGCTCCCTTGTTTCCCACTGGCTGGTTGTGACAGTTTCCCAAACTAATAAGCCACCCTCTTCTAACAGGAGGAAGGCTCTGGCTCTGCCATAATCACTCCTAGCACCCTGGCTCTGTGTGGAATGCTCCCACGTCCTGGGAGGAATCCAGCATCAGCTCTGCAAACCACAGTGCATAGTTATGCATATTAGAAATACTTTCTCAGAGATTTACTTTCTCAAATATACCTGTATAAAAAGCCATGACCTAACAGTTCGTACTGGCATATCATTATTTGGTCTTGACTTGACACTTGATGCCCATTAACATTCTTCTTGAAAAAATCATATTTTAAAATTATTTATTTAATAGCATTATGCTCTACCTTTTTGTGTAATAAAAATTTAAGTATTGATAGTGTATTTCAATATAAAGCAACACAGAATATACTTTTCCTCTTGATCCCCCGTATTCCTCTAATTCTCTTTAAAGAAAGAGTTCCTTTGCCTATTTATTCAGAGCTCCTTCATTTCCTGACTCTCTTCTGGTTTCAAATCTCTAATAAATGTATCAATAATACAATTAATAAATGGAGATTGGTTGTCCCAGTACTATTGTTCTTCCCTAGCAGGAAGAGAGGTGGATGTCTCTGGTTACGTGCATGTGTGCTCACAACTATTTATTTTCCTTGTTAATATTTGTGAGACAGCTCTTCACAATGCCTTGTGAAAAAAGCACATAAAACCATATTATTGGCTATTCTGTTAACTTATTAGTGTAGTCAAACTGTTGAAGGAGGGAACAGATTTTCTTTAAAGGAACCACACTGCTTTGACTGAGCAGCTATTGCTTTTTATCTCAATGGTCGACTATGCTGTCTCCAATAATTTTTCACTAGTTTCCCAGTAAAAAAATTTATGATTATTAAAAAGGAATTATTTATTAAAGACTGTGGTTAGCTAGAACTTCTCAAGTATTCTACACTGTTGAGTTGACTGAAGCTGTAGCACTGACAAACTTCCTCCATGTAGACTTCCCACCTTTAGCTTTTTTTCCTTTTTTTTTCTCACACAGAAGGAACATGAAGAAAGAAGAGTTTAATGTGGGGTAAATATTTCAGTCACCGAGTTATAAAAAATTATTTTGGTCACTCTAAATTTAACAAAATGAAACATATAGGATGCCAGCATTTATCTCATGAAGCTTTATGAAAAAAATTACAAATTAAAAATTTAAAGCAGCTATTAAATGTTAACGTGCATTGTTAGCATAGTTCTGGGGTTTTTTTAACTATTATTTGCTTTTTTAAAAATGCTACAGAGTACCTTCTGCTTTGAAGAAGTACATTTTGAAATACCTGAATTTGCTGCCTCCTATCTGAGGCTGTACCTGTCTTAAGAATAAAGCAATAACCACTCAGACTTTTTCCAGCAGCAGTTATTATAATTATCAATTTATTTGTTTTCAGGTTTTAAAAGTGGCTATTGGAATGGTGCTTCTCAGTTGTTTATTTTAACCACTGGTTAATCAAGACCCAGTGATTCTGTTGCTTGCTCTACATGGACAGTAAGTTCATTTTCTGGAAGGCTTTTGATGATCTGTTAGCAGATAACACAGCTATTCCTTTTCAGCTTTCACCCAAAAGAAAATGTGGTGTAAGTGTAAAGGGCTGTGCTTCTTTTTAGTCTTATCAGCAACTTCTGATTACGTCAGATTCTTTTGGAAAGTGATGTACGAATATGACAGTACAAATTTTTAAGAGAAAAACAGTATCTTTCCAAGGACAAATTATTAAGATGTTATTTTTCTTCTTTGACTATCCTGTCCAATATCTGACACCTGTTATATTTTTGAGATTTAGCTTAAGCTAGATTTTCTTGCAGAATTTCTTCAAAACCTCTTGCATTAACTGTTAACCTGGGAGTGCCTAAGGATGCATAAGGGAATTCATTATTCATATGACTATGCATGAGCTAATTTTTTTTTCTTTACAGGTCTTGCTCTACTGTCTTGAAAATAATCACTGGTTAAAGCTCCTCAGTGCTACACAAAAATTTCAGATGAAATTTCAGCTATAGATTTGAGATGTTGCTAAATTGCATAGGTGCTTAGATGAAGTGAGTTAGTTTAGTTTAGCCTTTCAAGTGTACATGTCAGTGGAGCCTATGTCTTGGCAGACTAGGAAATCATATATATTTATCCTTTGGCCAAGGGTTGGCCACAGTGCCGCTTATATAGACAGTGACACAGCAGATCTTTCCAATCAGTAAACCACAAACCTTAGTCCTACTGTGTAGGACCACACGTTTCCAATGTAAAGAGAAAATCATGTAATTCTGACAGGGTTTGTCACACAGCATCTGTACAGCCTACAGTATGACTGAGCCAGCTGAATGCACAGGCTCTTGTCTTTTGGAGTTCTGACCACTTTCCTCAAAATACCTGTTTTTAACCTTAGCTGCAGTAGATAATAGTAAAGAAATTTCTACATTTAATTAGTTTGGCCGCATGTTATTCTGTACACCTATTAAGCACACTGTAAAATATTTCTTTATGCAGTATAACCTTTCTGTAATTACCCATTAGGACTTGCTGATGTGTTCTTTATCTAAGAAGAAAATTTTCTTACTTTTTACTTTGCCATAGAAGAACAAATTACTTACATTCATAAGCAAAAGCAGCGTGACTAAAAATCAGTAGTTATATGTTGAGAACTGAATTTTGATATCAGTATACTACTACAGTGGGCTTCTGATAAAGCATTGTCAGTGTTTCTAAATGGCTGCAATAAAAAAATAACCAAAAACCCAACACAAACCCTTTGCTCCTCTGCAGGGTGTTTAAAGCATTTTGTGTCAGTAAAGCCTGCTGTTTTGAATGAGTTTCATATCAAGACCAGAAAATAAGTGACGTGGCTTTATCAGCTTTGCAGCAAGTCAGACTTTGGGAATGTTACTGTTATCTTGTTTGTGCCTCGGATAACTAATCTGCAGGGAAAAGGCTATCTTGACCTATCTTAGAACATTTTTATAATTATAGATTTATTGTCTGTAAATAAATTTGAGACCTTGCAGGAGTCTTTTTAGAAGTCTGAGTTTTCACAACTGATGTTTTGACCTTTTTCCCACTTATTATTCATCGCTAAAACTTCTCCTCTTCTTTGGGGAATTTATTTTCACTGCTGAATCTACCAATCTTTTTTTTCCCCCAGCCCCCTTAAAGAGCTTGACAAAGAGCTAAGAAATTTTAAACCTTTAGCTGCTGAAGTATCTTCTTGGAAATTAAACTTGGAAAAGTATGTCACTGCTTGGATTAAGAAGGGCTGCATTGTTGGTTGGAGACCTCCCATAAATGCTGTGTGGAAGCATCTCCTGGCAAACAATGGATGCTGGGAAGGAAATTAACAGTGATCCATTGATTTCTTACTATGTTTCTGAACTGTTTGTCTGTTTTCAGCTTCTAAACAGTGAATCAGGACACAGGCAAGTCTTGATCTCATAGAATAATCACTGGTATGCAGCAGCACATCTTGTGGTTAAGGCAATAACTTGGGAAGAACTGTATTGCAATTACTTGTTTATTACTTGTTCAGCCACTGAACTACTCTATGGCATTAGAAATTAGAAAACCCCTTTCACTTCTTTCTGTTAACTTCCTTTTTTTTTTTTTTTTTTTTTTTTTAGATTTTGTGGACATTTTTCTAGGTATATTTTATCCCCTGTTCTCTTTTGCCAAGCTCAGCACAAGGCCTGCCTGGACAGAGCGGTCACATCTCCATAGCTCCATCCCACGTGCCCTTTACTGTAGGAAAAGCAGCCTAATAGGTTTATATTGTTACATTGGTTGTACTGTAGGGGAATGGGAAGCAAAAATCATATGTTCTTTTAAGTATTTTCAGGTTAATTCCTTGGCTTGACAGATGTTGCTGAGTAATTTCATAGTGTTTGAAAAACAATCTATGGTGAAGAGCACAAAAACCTCAAAATTTCTCCTTGGGAAAAAACTCAAAGCCAAATAAAAACCAATACCCCAGCCAAAAAATAGAAGAATTGAGGTCAGAAATAGTAACTATAAAATTATAGTGAGCAAAAGAAAAAAGGAATGCTATATGTTGTACCCAGAAAACAGAAATGTATGAGTTCTGGTAGACAAATGTAGGTGTTCAGGAGGTGGCTGTCAGCAATATATGTCTTTCTTGCCTCTTATTTGTCTCTTCAATTTCTTAGCAAAGAGCTTTTAAGCCTATAAGGAGGCTTCATGATGGAAGTCTGCATAGTTCCAATCTCAAATACATACTCTTAATGGTTTCCTTTATTTTGATCTGTGTCTGCAGTAGTGCATAGCTTTGTGCAGGCACAGCAAACCTGCTGATCAAGGTTTCAGTAATGAGTTTCCTCATGAGTGTTTTCTGGTGTGTTTTATCAGTGTGTGATTTATTCCCATTCAGTTT
The DNA here is from genome assembly GCF_035770615.1 of Melospiza melodia melodia. NCBI lineage: Eukaryota > Metazoa > Chordata > Aves > Passeriformes > Passerellidae > Melospiza > Melospiza melodia. The sequence goes on from NC_086202.1 coordinate 24,166,832, forward strand.
TTCTTGGAATGGAATAGGAAGAAAAATCCCTGTTATATGGCTGCCAGCTGTTTACAAACAGACTTACCTAATTAGTTGACTACTCAGCCCTACAGACACGGCTGGAACATGGCTCACTTTGCTTGAGCTTGCACTTCAGCACTGGGTTTAACAGCTTTGTTGTGTGTGCTCATATTTCTTCTCTTCTACTGCTGTGAAGTAGCAACCTTGTTAAAAATACAGTTGTTGTTACAAGATACCTTAGTGGATAGCAGGAGTTGGTGTAAAAAACTGAATAAGAGCCTTCACCTCAATATGTTTCAAAGAAGGTCTAACTCTTCACAGAGTTTAAAGCTGGAGAAGGCTATGGAAATGTTTGCTCTGAACAACCCCAGTAAGCAAGAGAGTAAATTTTGCCAAGAATTGGAAAATCTTTCTAGTATCGTTGGCTAAAAATATCTTCTTGATCATCTTCTTGATCTGAAAAACAGCCCTGCAGCAGAAAGGGCATCAGCTCCAGTGGGTAATCACTCTCCAAATTAAAATTGTCCTCAGCTGCTAGTTATCAGATTTTTGGGTGGGGCTTAGTTTTTTTTCTGCTGAGGCTCTCCAGGCTAATAGGTTTTGGTTTTTCTAATTACATGGTGCTTCATTTCTCTGAAAGTTCTTTTGTTCCATAATCATATTGCCTTTTCATTTTACTATAATAAATTGTTTGAGGCCCTTTATTACCAAGTAAAAAATCAATTCTAGAATATCTTTTTAAAATTTTTAAGTGTTTCCTTCCTGCTACCCTGCTCTCCAAACTACATCTGGTCTTATTAAAATGTGGATGTCATCTGTACACAGTTTTCTAGTACTGATACCATATATAGAGATAAATCACTCTGCCACTAAAAATCAACACATCTGCTTTTGTTTGTATATCTAAGAAACTTTTTTTTTGCCTGGAGCACATGGAAAGATAATGCTGGTTCCAAACTCTTTTTAATATGAACTGCAATTACATTACTTGCTTTTGGATATCATATTTTGTGTACCTTTTTGGACTTGCAGGAATGTGGGGTTTTTCTACAAGTAATTGAGGGATTTTTATCATTTGCCTTCTCAAAAAAACCTCAAAGTAGAACTTGAAGTCTCTAGAATCAGAATTCTTTAATGACTTCCTTCTCTTTCCCATTTCCCTGTACCTGTACTCCCAAAGCTGAGGACAGAGCTTCTCCATGTTACTGGTCTAAGGCCAGGTAATAATAATAAAGTGTGAAATTCTGCACCTGCAAGAAGTGACTGGAACTCCAGGCAGGTGGATGATGTACTGCAGTGCATGCAGTTGTTAACTTGTGACACTGTTACATTTATAACAGTTGTTAGGTTTATAACATTGTCATGTTTATAAAAGTTGGATCGAGGCAACTCTTGGAATATAAATGGCCCAGAACTGTCCAAATATGGGTAACAGGGCTTGAGTTGAGGCTGAAGCCAGCAGTTGGAAGGAGCAGTGAAAGGCTCCCAGGGCACAGGAGTGATATTCTAGCCCTTAGGGGGAGATCCTATCAAACATGTTCTCACTTTTCAAGATGCTTCCCCCTCACCCTACCTACTCCATTCCTCTCTTTGCCTTTGGTGCATATTACTTTTCATGGCAATTTAGCTCATGAGCAGTATCATTAGTAGCTTGGTTCTTGCTCATGTTTGAGGTGGCCTCGGTTTGCCTGTTTCATCAATAAGACATTTTTACAAACTTCTGTTTGAAAAAAGAAAACGGGCTAGACTTTTCCAGACCTGTTGTTCTGTAGGTTTCCATTTGGAAAGTTCATCTATGCAATAATTATGCTGCCAAAAAACATAAAAGAAAAACAAGACTGCAGATAGCTAGTGACTAGTTTGAATGTTTAAACATAGAATAATGGAGACTGATTTAAATTTTTTTTTAATTCAGTTTACTTGCTCCAGAAATTCCGTTTTAATAGTTGAAAAAAGACAGGAATGTCTTTTCAAGCAATAAACTAGTAAGTGCTGGCTCATAGAGCAGTGCAGAAATGGAGGCCTATACTCTCCAGAATTTGGCAGAAGAGATGTTTTAGTCAGAGTAACACCCAGATGCTACAGAGCTTCGTTAAAGGAGAACTTAAGATTTAAAGCTTAAGTTGCACTTTTTCAAGCCTTTTTAATTCTTTTGTTATAATATTTGATACTGCTTACACACAGAATGCAATTATTTGATGTATATGAAAAGAAACTGCAAAGCAGAGTTTGTCAGGAAGCATTCCTGCTGCAAGAGCATTCGCTGCAGCTACCTGCAGCCATAGGGAAGCTCTGGAGCTCTCTCCTGAGGCACCTGAGTTACTGCTGTACATCCTAGAAGCCTTGCTGAGGATTTTCAGAAAAACCCCAGTGAGAGACCAGCTCACATTTCCCTAAGATGAGCAGATATCCATAGAACTGGGACTTTGCCTAGGTCTTATAACTCTTGGTTTTTAATGAATTATGAGAGGTAAATTCTTTGATATTTATGGAGTATTTAACTGTGTGGGACAGGAATACTGAAAAATGTAATGCAAGGGGAAGACATGACACCACAGCTGTGCAAACAATGCTAAGATGTTCTTCATGCCCTCTCCTCACTCGCTGATTTGCATCTCCTTCCTCCCCTCACATGGTCAGAGAACACCAAGTTTGAGATGCTCGAGGTGCAGAAAATAGCTACACTCTCATGTGGTTTATTATGGGCGTAAGTTATTAATGATTGTTTAAAGAGCACAGTGAGACTCATTCTGTTACAGCCCCTGGGACATCAGCCCTAGTTTGAGTGTCCAAGAGGATTCTGAACTATGATCAACATGACACATGCCAGTAGGTGTATCTTCAACAGAGGAATTGCCATGGGGCTATTTTTAGTGTAGCTATCAGATGTCTTAGGATGGAAAATTGTAGAGCTCTCTTCCAAAAGATTCTACAAAGCCAGACAGGATGGCCATGAAAATAAAAGTAGATTTTTAAGACTCTAGCAAGCATGAATATGTTTTCAGAAAGATGAAGGGGAATTTTTGCTAATTGTGCAGGAGATGGAGGGACATGCCTTCCTAAAATTATGGTAAATTTTGAGTTCTTTAAATTTGTTTCACAGGTTGTTACTTTTTCTCGTGCTTCACAGGGTCAAGTCCTAATATCTTCCTAATTTACACCTGCTACATGTAATCCCCTGCCTATTTTAAGCCTTGGCTGTACAGACTGAGCTGGTACATTACTGCCACGTAGAGTTCAGTGCCAGCTACTGAATGCTTTTTATTGAAATTTATACAGCCCGTGGTAATCAAGAGATCCTTAGACAGGACTGCTTTCACTAATCATGCAAATAAATCAGTGCCACTTTTTCTTACTATTTTATATGCAGCTTCCAGACAATAAAGCAGGATAGCATTAGTCATGTGCAGTAATGCTAAAATAGTAACTCAAATATTATAGCAGGTATATATGGTAACAGCCACATTTGTTTGCAGCACAGAATGCATATGCATATACAAATGCATGGGCACATACTGCGTAGCTGCACTGAATTGCATAGTACTGAAGAAGTATCTGCTAAAGATTGTAATGAGAGAAGGAACTATGCTGCAAAGCATGACATGTGGCTCCAGGATCTTAATTTTAGTAGTATCTAATCTCTCTGTGGCAGCAATGCAGCAGCTCAGTTTCCACAGTCAGGTGTAACTTCTTCTTAAAGTCAGGCCTAACTACATGAGAACAGAAACAACTCTGAAGATATTCCTTTAAAATTCCTTCCCAAACTCGTGTAGAAGTGTATGTGAGGATGCTTGCTTGAATGAAGAAAAATCATTTTGAGGACAGGACTTAAGTAGTCTCTTGTTTCACCAGCACTATGTCACTGATCTTATTTTCTGCAAATATGCTGGTGGAGGTTTTCTGAGGTTTTTCTATTTATCTTGGATATGGAGGTTTTCTGAGATCTTTCTATTTATCTTGGATATGGAGGTTTTCTGAGATCTTTCTATTTATTTTGGATATGGAGGAAAAAAATTTGGTTTACTTTTGAAGTGATAATCATGACAATTGAGTGGCTGCAAAATTGTAGTCCTCCATAGGAGTTTTAATTGTTTCTCCTTATCCTTTTTATGCAACAATTGATACAAATTTTATTCCAAGCCAGGAAATGATTGAACAAAGGCTCAGATGTTGGTGAATATCAGTGAAATGTTACCTGAAAATGTCTGTAGACGGATGTGCCTGCATCCCACTTCAGCAAGTGAAGTGTGTGACTATTTCCTGCTCTTTGCAGATGGTGATCCATAAGGGTTCTTGCAGGTTACATGTTACATTTTTTACTAGTCATAGTATTAAAAGGAGTTATAGGACTGTAACTGTTTTATTGTCTATCTGGGCCCTCTGAAAATCAACATTTTGATGGTAATGTGATCTCCCCATTTCCTGTGCAAAATCTTTTACTGTGCTCCCCAGCTGGAATTTCTGCTCTTTCCTGTTTCAGGGTGTTCATGTACGGTGACTGTTGGTATTTATAAGTTTGCCTTTCCCTAGCCTAAAGATTTTTTTGATAAAATGTTAGCACTTCTCTGTTGCTTTATTTTCTTCCTTGTCCTTTGGCAGCTTTCCACAGCTTTTGGCAGTCCCAGCTCTTTGTCCAAGCTGTCCAGCAGGAGATATTCTCATTCTGGGTACATTTCTCAGAAAGGACAACTTTTGTTGCTGCTCACAGAAGCCTCATAGAAATCCACACAATGTTTCCTTTTCAACCAACAACCTACTGTATCTCTAGGTTCTAAAGGAATCTTCCTGCTATCAAACTGCACAGAGGTGAAAGTCATCTCTTTCACCTCACCCTCGGCCTTTCCTTACACATCACATTAAGCAGTTAATTATCAGTTTAGTGTAATTACACTGGGGACTGAATTTTATTTTTTTTCTGCCAGAAGTGCTGTGCCCTAGTCTTGAACTACAGACATTAGATGGCCTGTTGAATGGAAATCTCAGTGCTTGTGGAATTATTACACATATAAAGTGGGTTTTGTACTTAAGGAGTAATAGGATCAGTAGTTGTGTCAGTTGTGTCAATTTAAATGATAATTTATTAAGGACGGGATTAATAAGAGCTCACTTGCCTTTGGGAGTAGAGTTAGAACCTTGCTCTAAATCTTCTGTGCCTCTCTTTAGCCTGCCCTTGTTTCATTGTGTTCAGCTGATCAGTCAGCATAACTTAAAATTAGACAAAATTAGGCACTGAATTAAAGGTTTTATTTTTATTTTTTCTGAAGTTAGTAGTGCTTTCTAGTCCCTTGCAACTTTCAAGCTGTCTTGCAAGCACAAGTGCATTGCAGTCATAGTAGCAGCTGCTATTTTCTCTTGTTCTAAGCAGGGCATTCTCTGCCACTCTATTCTTATCCCTCTGCATATTCAGTTTCTAAGCAAGAGCCTGTTAAAGGGTTTTCTTGAGGGGAGAGTTCCCCTATTTCAGTGGGCCTTTCCTGACTAGAAATCCAAGTGTATTTTGAATGTAAACTTTCTTCAAACACATCGGGCACTGTTTTGTGGAATATTCTGAAGAAGCTCTCTCACTCATGCAATTCAGCTTAGGTTTTATGAGATTTGCTCATGTCAATCTCTTGGACACTGGTAGCTATGTATATATGTATGTGTAGGTGCACAGTTTGTGTTAATTGGGGCGGGGCTGGGCTGAGCCTCATCCCCCATGGGCACAGCTGTGAGCAGCAGGTGAATCCCATTGGAGCTGACGAGCCATGGAGTGCCCAGGGGCACTGAGCAACCACCAAAGGGAACAGAGGGCACACAGGTGCAGTGCATCAGCAGGAGGGGATTAAAGGCTGGGCTGAAGGACAAGAGGGGCAGACACCTGAGTTCTTCTGATGGGGTAAGGTGTTACTCTGTAAGGGTGAGTGCTTAAAGGCTTCTGGTATTGTGTCATGATACTCTGTGTGTTGTGGCCGTCTCAACTGTGATGCGTGTATATATATATATATATATATGAAGGTTATATATATATATATATATATATGAAGGTAAGTAATTCCTGTTAATAACTTGTACCTGGTAAAGTGGCTGCACTATTAAAGCCTTCCCCCACCTTTCCCCAAATCCTAGGAAAAGGATTTGAAAAATTAAGTTCCTCAGTTCTTCTATTTCTGGTGATCGAGGTAGAAGTAAGAGTCTAATTTGACAGAGATGGTAAGTAAACTGTTTCTTCAGTTTCCACTATTAGGACTGTAGAGTTTGAATTGATAAGTTTCAAACAAATTTTAAAAGCCTAGAGAATAATAAATTTAGAATTGAACTCAGGGTTAGATGCAATAGATTGCAAATGCAAGGCATAGTGGGAGATAACACTGAACAAATGCTTAATCTTTTTTTTTTTGCTCTCATGTACATAGATGAACTACTGATTTAAATGCATTCATTGAAAGAACATCATGAGCCTATTGTAAAAGAAAATAGAAGCAGCATATTAGTAAAATATTAATATAATACCAGATTTAGAGAAACTGTAAACATTAGAATGGACTGAGAACTAACTGTGGAAATGCAATCCCTGAATAAGAGATAAATTATTCAATGTTCTGGCAAGGAAATACATATAATGCAAGCTTGGGGTTGTAGGTGCAGAAGGTAGTGATCAAAACTGGCCATTTTATTGATAGTCAGGACCCAGTTATTATATTTGGAAAACATGGACAGACTAGAAAATATGTGCAGAGCTAGCGCTTCATATAGTACATTAGTAGAGGCATGAATAGGGAATGTCATTTTCTTCAAATCCTCAAAGAACAGAAGTCCTCCTGCAGAGAATTCGAGCTAAATGCCAGCAAATACTTGGTGAACTCCAACATTGGAGAGTGAAGTGAATTATTAAACAGGTGCAAAACAGAGACTATCAGGTTGTAGTCAGGAAAGAGAAATTCTTCTGCTCTGTTGATGGTGAACACTATGAGACTGCAAAGATGAAGGCAGTGGAATATTTTTTTCACATAGAGAGTAATTTGGTATAAATGCACAGTTGAGATCAGATTTGTTTAGGTATGGAACACAACTAGATGAATCAATGGTATGTGCTCCCTATTTTTAGCATCTGTAATCTCACGCCTTCAAAACTATTTCATTATAGGAAAATAGATAGCAATCTCTTCTTTGACATACTTTTTCAGGGTACTCCAGGGGTGCAAAGCCACCATGCTGAGCTGTCAGACTCCTGGATAAAACCCTTCCTTCACTGTGCATGGTGTTCAATGGCAGGCCATGACATGGGCTGCAACAGTAATTAGGTTTTATAGCATGAGTATTTTTGCCTTTTTACAATCTATTGCCAGACTGTACTATTTTAAGAGGTGAGCATGTGCCTGTTGAGGCTTGATCTGAGCTCACTAGCTGGGGTCTTGCACGCTACCAACAGCTGACAGAACAGAGAATTTAGCTCCAGTCCTGTACTGAATTTCATGCAAGCAGCCCCTGAACACTGTTTATGGATGTGCCTCCACAATCTCACTCTGGGGAACTCAAGCAAGCACCAGATTGTTCTCTATACCTGTTTTTCACTGTGTGTGAAGTGAGGTGGTCTGTCTTTGTAGCTGGAGCAGGCTGCTGGCTTACTGAGGAAATGCTATGTTGCCAGGATCCTTGGAAACACCAGAAAGGAATGACAATGCTTCTATCTGTTTTCTTGATTTTTTTTTCCTTTGACTTGTTTTCCCAAATGTTAAGTTTAGATACTAACATCCTGCAGTACGTGCACTCTTTCTGGCTCATCTTTGCCAATGCTTTCCATTCCTGATTGCAGGAGGAGGCAAGCCAGGCTCCCCGAGGCAGAGCTTCCTTTGGGGTGATGATAATGCAGAAATCACCAGAGGGGAGGGAGGACACAGCAGCCTCCATCTCAGTCCTGGTATGCCTGGCCTTCCCTGCTGCCTGAAGCTCCCAAAATCGAAGGCTGGCTTGATCCCCTCCTGCTGTTCTGTCCCACATACTGCAAGCATTTTCTCACAGGAGTTTTGTGACCTATGAATAACAGTCCCAATTTTGGGGACTATCACATTCTATAAATTAGTCAAAAGTCCTCCTTTTTATTTTTTTTCCTGTATGGAGAATGGTATTATTTCAAGATCATGTCAGGACAAACCTGACCATTTCAGACAATTTCTTTTGTGTCTTTGAGATGCTCCAAAGATGCTCTATGGCCAGACAGCAGTAGAAATGTGCATGAGGGATGCAATGTTCTGGTTTGAATAGTGTTTCCAGCAGTCTAGGAAAAAGTGAGATCTATGTCAAGTCTTCAGGTATAATTTCAGTGATACTTAGCTGATATAAACCATCTTAAAATTAAAGCACTCTCCTCAGTTTTGTAGATCATCACCAGGACTTTCAGGTGGGTGAATATATTGCATCTCCACTTGAACTGATTAAGAAAAACTATGTTTTTTGAAAATAATTTCCTTTACACTTCCCTTTGTAATTTCCATGCTTTTACTGTCACCATGTCTTTAAAAAGATCCTTTTACAATACAACATATTAACAGAAAACTCTTGCAGATTTTAGTTCCTTTGAAAACACTAAATGTATCTTCAGTTCAGCATAGTTACTGTAACTCACTTGACATGGTTCAACTTCTAAATAACTTGGAACTTTGAGAAAATTGGAGTAAGGAGCTTTTTTAAGCATAGGTGAAGTAGTCTGTGACAAAGGAAGAGTGATGCCAGTTTTTATCAGCTGGTTCAGGAACTGCTGCCTGATTACCTCTGGGTTCATCTGTTCTGAGTCTCAGATAACTTCACCTTACCAGACTTGAGAAGGAACTACTCTGACCCAGTGAAAACTGACTTGCCTAAGCCATGGACAAAAGACAAAACATAAATGCTATATTTGATTACTTTACACTGAGGGATTTGAAAACCCAGGTTAAAGCCTGAGGTGGTTGCTCTTTGAATTCAACTTGTTTGAGAAATGGGCTTGAACTGAGGTTCTGAAGGACTCGATAGAAAGATGGGAAAAGTTTCTGTCAAGAGTTTTTTCTTTTGTACTGACTTAGTCTTGCAATAGTACAGTAGTAACTCTGCTCAGAAGGCTTACACATTCAGCTTGTGTCTTTGAAAAAGCTCACTGTGCTGTCATGAGCAAAACAGGAAACGTGTAATGGTATGATCCCAGAGGAGCCCATCCAGGGCAAACTCTTCTGACCTTGTGGAAAACGCATCCAGCCCAAACTCACAGTCAAATGGAAACATACAAGTTAACCACAGAAGTTAAGAAATATCCTCATCATTAAGTTGTTTTAACGTGGAAAGTCTCTACATGAGCAGCTGAGCAATGAATAACACAGCCTGCAAGCTGATGCCACTGCAACTCTCTTCATCTTGTTTTCCCTTTTCTTAGAAGCAATATTGTGCCCCAGCTTGTTTTCATTTTGCAAGCGAAGTGGTATTTTGGAGTGAATGATATACTTTCAGATTTACACACTATTAGATATTGTTGCTTTCCCCAAAGAGTAAGCAAAATGTAAATAGCAAGAAGAGAGAGAGACATAATTCAAATGAATCTTAGCAGCAACAGCTAGATTGTTATTTAAAACTAAGATTTGATTGAGAACAGATATTTTGGTCCAGAAATTCTCTATTCTGGACCAGACCAGTTCTCTGCTCTATGTAGTTTTGCATGTGTCAGGGTACATTCTTGCCCTGCACAGGTACAATAACAGGATCCAAACCCTGTTCTTAGCAATAACTGAGGCCATGTTCCTTGAAATACATGGCCAAGATTTATTTCATATTAAACTAGAATTAGGGAAGGAACATACTATTTGAAACCCAAACAGCTACATTCTAATTTTAGAAGCTAATGGCTATAATAATTGTTTTTTAAGGATCTGGGAAGAGTTTTAAAATTAGAAACCCTGTGAACTATGGCAGTTTTATATATTCCAACTATAAAGCCTACTACATAGAGATGTATTAAATATTTATGGTCAGACTAGTATTAATATCTTTCCTTAAAATTTTGGTTATTTCAGTAGCATGTGTCTTCACCTACTGATTGAAACAATATTACTTTAATAGTCTTTCTGTTAAATACAAAGCTGAAGTTATTCAGTGCAACATAAACATTTAGCTCTACAGTTTAGTCTGTAAACACTTAAAAGGTTGGAATGTTTATCTAAAATGGCCAGACGTCCAAAACTTGCAAAGCTGATCTGTTTCCAATGTTAAAAGAATTAGAAAACAAAGAACTTGACTCATCTGAAAATGAAGAATAAAAAAATCTCAATTTTACTCCCATCAATAATTAAGCTCAATTTAGGTGCAGTTCTGAGTTTTCTTGGCACTGATTTACTGATCCTGAACTCCTTTTAAAAGATAACTGGTTGAGATTAGGACTGCTGCTGGAATCTCAGTGTAAATCCAGGTCCCAGTAAAAGGATGAAAGGGGATGGAACAGATGCAGATAATACTGGTTTTAATTTTTATTTTTCTGAAAGACTCACTGGGGTATATCAGGCTGAGAAAACCCACAGGTTTAGGAGTGCTTCATGAGCACTTCAGTCTTGACTACTGTAAAAATGGCAATTTCTGTGAGAAGGAAGGAGCTCCTTTCACACAGATGTGATTGTAACCTCATATTTTTGTCCTTATGCTACTGCTGGGAAATCACCAGACCTATTTGCTGCTCAGTTCTTGGTTTGATTACTTAATATTTCACAAAACTGTAAGCTCTGGCAATACACTGTAGTTGTAAAGTGTTTACTTTGATGTAATAAGTATAATGCTGTTTCTGCCTTTTTAAAAATTTTCCCTTAAATGCACTGAAATGCTATGTCCAAGCTAATCTGGAATGTGATGCATGTCATTATCACATCAGCTGTTGAAATCCTTTCATCAAGTCATAAGGGAACTGACCACTTCAAGTAAGGGGTAAGCAGCAGAAACCATAATGATCCAAACAGTGACTATAAAATACTATATTAGTATTTTCATAGTTCACAAGAAAGTTTGGTTTATTCTGTGATGAAAAGGCAAATGAAGTTCTGAAGGTCTTACAAGTTAGTTTGGTTGGGAATAAAATTATATGATCCTTTAAGGAAATCACAATGTAGAAGAAAATCTTGGGTTTTGGTTGGTTTCTTTGTTTGTTTGAAGGGGGGATGGAGGGGATGTTTTGTTTTGGTTTCTTTTTAATTATTTTTTTTCTCCAAACCACAGCCTGAATAGTTGCTGTTTCATGAGCTATGACTGTAACAACAGGAAAGAACTCAAAGGAGTTTTACAGTTAAGTATTGATTTGCAGTCATAAGGGAACTATATGTTTATCTGGCATAATTCTTCTCAATGTATTTAAGAGTAATTACTCTCATAGATATTTCATAGCTCTGCCCATAGTTATAATTGCTGTAATAACACAAACGACCGCTTGAATCCTCCAGTGCACTTCTAGTGATTGGATGTCTGATATTACCCCATGTTTTGATTTGCTAAATACCCCGAGGTGACTGTTTTGCAAACCTTTTTCATCCTTGCTATTAGTGCAATGAAAGCTGCTCAGCAGGGACACCGTCACTCCAGCAAAGCTTTGGTAGACAGTAAGAGGACTCCCTCTGTTGGCAAATCTATGGGTAACTGAGAGAGAATGAGAATTACTGTGTGCTTGTATCTTCCTGGGATACTTGAATTTTGTGAAATCTCTGCAATTTGATTGATGATGTTGTGCTTCAACAAACAAAACTAACTAGCCACAATCTGCAGCTGAACTGTAGAATTCTGGTCTATTTACATCTGAGCATCATTGTTAAATTTTTTCTCCTACCGCATTTTTGTGTTCTCTGCTGTATAAGCAAATTAAAATTGAAGGAAGCAGGAATATCAGTGGGTCATATTTATGAGTGTTAAGTATTTCTCAGGTGAAATAGTACGACTATTTTAAGAAAAGAAAAATGCTTTTCCATATTTTAGGAGAGGGCTCTGACTCATCATAGAATGTTTTAAAATAGACTGAAAATCTGAATCAAATGTTAGCACTGAGCTGTCATTCCTTTGTGCTTTCAGCCAGCTCAGATAATAGGCTTTGCTGACAGCAACTGCTTTGTAGAAAACAACAATTTCTTTTTTTTTATTACTTCTAAATATGAATATGAAAGTCTAGTTCAGAATGCAATGAGGCTCCCTTCCTTAACACTTCAATCAAAGGCGGTTTGCCGTGTTCAAAATAAGGATAAGAGGTACAAAACAGAAAACCAAAACCAAACCAAAAAGCATTTGAGGCCAGCTGTAATCACCTAGGACGGAGGGAGCTGGAGAAAGAAAAGAGATTTCCTTGGCAAGGGTGGATGACCATGGCAGTGGAGCCTGTGTATTCAGAGCTGCAGGGGACCTGTGCCACGAGGCCACCCGGGGCTGCTCTGCTGTGCACTCCCACAACACCAGGAGACTCCTGCTCCCTGCAACTGGAAGGCAAGCCAAGAACTATGTGCTGATTCACAGTTCAGCTGGGTGGGCTATACTTGTTGGAAAAACGCTTACTTAGCTCTAAATTTGCCTTCTTCCTTTTACACAAACGCTGCCTGGTTGCTGCCAATACCAAGAGCACAAATCTGACTCTATTCAGTTTCAGTTAAATACTGTGTTGTCCAGCTCTCTCAGGATCTGATCCCTAGTCTGTGGTTAGGGCGCTTACCTGCAAGCAAGGCTGTGCTGTGACACCTATGAAAGGCAAACTTTCAGTGCTTGCTTTTCTTAATAGTTGCGAAATATTTCAAGCAATCTTGCTTAAAAGGTCATCTGTGCTAAAGATGGCTTGAATGACATGGTTTTCCTTAAATGTGGAAAAGGCTCCTGGTGAGTCAGGGCTGAGTCATGGGAAGATTATGCTGCTTCTCTACATGAGACTTGGTGTATTGTGTCCAAGAGTTCTGTCCCACAGAGCTGTTTTGCCACAGCAGGAGGCATGGTTTGAGGAAGTGCTGACCCATATCATTAGTGAGGTGAAGAAGCCCCAAACACCTCGCTGTGCACAGATGACCCCCACAGGCATTAATGATCAGAACTTCTGAAAAGCTACACTTTTAACTGCAGTTTGAACTGGTTTTTTTTTGTGGTCTTGAGAATTTTTTATTAAGCCTTTCAATTCTGACTAATAGTTACAAAGAAGTCTAGTACATGTAGGATATTTATGTAGCCCTCTTAGTTTTTATCATCACACTGAGGATTGATTAATGGTATTTATTTCCAGTGTTAGGGAAGAGAATTTGAAGAATGAACAGGCTAAAGTCATCTACTAGGCCTATAGTCAGCTAAAATTACCCAGATCTTGATGTTTACTGAGTAGTTGTATTTTCAGCTCCATGACTGTTTTGATGTATTTAATACACATATAAGCTATAGGCACTCCTTTGTTCACAGAATTACCACACAAATATGAAAGAGGGGCATATAGCAGATGAAGGAAAAGAAGAATAGTTCAATATGTGTATTCTGACATTGGATTTAAAGGTAAGGAGAGCAGAACAGATGATAAATGAGAGGGTTCAGTTCTAATGAATAGGACAGTAAAGGTAGAAAGCTGTGGGTTCATGACCTGATGGGAGGAGCTAAAAGGTGTCAAACCAGAATTAAGGCTAAATGGACTTTTGTGAGTGACTCCAAATCCCACCTTTTTCTATTAGGAGTACAACAGAAGCATTGCTGTGAGACAGAAGTATTAACAGTTACATCAGAAGTGAAGGAGTGTAAGAATTGAGATCTTTCTTTCCCAAATCCTTTCTCAAACTTTATGGTGTAATGGGCACACCTGATCTGAGTCAGTGGTACACCATTTGTTGGCATCACCAGCAAAAGGGCTTGGCTGGAGCCAGCTCTGCTGTGCAAACCTTGAGGAATTATGCTAAGCTGTATCTCTTCACCTGAAGAGTTTGGGTCTTACTGGGAATTAACAGGACCAGCCTGAACTGAGACCAGACATATCTAAAACTTCTGTGGCTGCCACCAGAGAGGAGTTTGACTACAAGCCAATCGCTTTACACTACAGGTACAGTCCAAGTGGCAGTGGCTGCACAGTGGTGATGTCCCCTTGAACAGGGGCGGCTCCCAAGGCCACTCCTCAAGACCAAGAGATCCCTTGCCTGGCATCTGAAATCTACAGCAAGGTAAGTGACACTTGATGTTAAATCTAAAGCATCCTCTACACAAGCTAGCTTAATTATTACAAGTGTGGTAAGTAATAGAGTGTTTGACCACCTTGTTGTAATTGTTTAGTAGCTGTTTAATCATCATTGTTAAATCACTCTTTAACAAAACTTTTTGCTTAACCCTACAATAATGACTTCTATTCATAGCTTGAAAACGCTTTGATACTGCTGAATGGCCGAGTTGCTTTGCTCTCTACTTCCTGGAGGAGCAAAAAATAGGTAGGTATTTGTGTTTGCATCATATTAAGTTCCACCCAGAAACTTTGTGTGGCTGGAACGTCATTTACAGTGATGATGCAATCAGCTCAGAAGGGCATTACAAATTGCCACAGCTGACACATAGGGATGAATGGCTCATCCAGAATGCATTCAGATGGGGTTCCCATTCAATCAACTGAACTGCATTCAGCAGTACTGAAAAATACTAGCAGATATTTATCTATTTCCCTATACTGGGAGCTTAAACTCTGTAAGTGAAGTGGGTATTCAGTCTGTTTCTGTGAGTTCCTTTTCCTGTTGGCTAACTCTGTTACTTAGAGTTAAATGTTGATTGGGGTTCAGAATTCAATTTTACACAAGACACAATGCAAAGCAGAAAATCTAAACAAATGGTAGAAAACCTGATCAGTAAAGGGGTGGACTAGTGACTTCTATGAGTGCAGGTGGTGAAGTGTCAGCCCACAAAGTCAGCCAGGAATGCCCACCAAGCAGGAAAACACAGAGCTATCCAACTGTAACATTTCAAGAGTTTAATGAGAAGTTTCTGTTAATACAAAATGAAAATGAAAACACTTCCATCTGTCATTCCTTGATGAAAATGTTTATTTCAAGGCTATACTCTGCTGCATGTGAAGGGTAATGGTTTACATACAGATGCATGCTCAACACTCCAATTCACTCTTAATTTGAGTGCTTTTAGTAGCAATGAAAGATGTTCAGATTGACAGCCTCACAGATCAACGCTTACAGTGTGATGGTTTGGGGGAAAATGTGAGATATAGGCAAGAAAATAATTTCAATTTTTTTTTTTAATGGTAGAGACCTACCCAGGTCTAAGGAAGATAGTTTGATAACATAGTTTGTACAGTCCATCACAAGTTCTGGCCCAGTTTTGAAATGGCTGTAGTGTTGCATTCCTCAGCATACAGCAAGTTGAGCCCTAGGCTGTATTACCTTTATTCCAGACTAGTGGCAGAGCAGACATTAAACATTGCAGTCTCCTGTTGCAACAAAAATGCACTGAGGAAACTAAGCTGGAGTGCAGAGGTCATTTCAGCTAAGCCTGCCTCCAAGCAATGGATTTTAAGCAGTAAAATTTTCTCAGGAGTGTAACACAGATTGAGGATAGTGCTGTTATCATCAAACGCTTGTTATCTTCAAGTCTGATAAGCTGGCATATACAAAGAACCTGTGGAGGAACAAGCAGGGGAAGCAAATCCCAATGCATGATATTGTCTTGCAGGCATCTGGTTTAACTGAAGGCCCAGTTATGAAGAAGGAAAACAGGTGCATAGAAGAGTTGCAAGCTGATGGAGTTAGAAACCATGTGCAAAAAAAAAAGTAAGTATAAAATCTACAGAATGCTCAGGAGCAGTAAAAAAGCAAGGAGGGAAGATAAATGTCTTGTGGCTAAAGCAGAGTGAAAGGATTCAGGCCCACGTCTTTCTAAAACCTCCATCAACCAATAGGACTGTAAAAAGAGTGAATTACAGCTCAGCATGACTGAGAGAACATCTTTTCTCATAAGAGAGTGAGTTACAGATGAGGTATATCAGTTCCTTAGGGCTCAAAATGAATGTAGGCTGTATGTATGTGCACCTTCAGAGATCTGGACCTGACCTCTGGGGTAACCTGGACCATTTGGGTTCCAGGCTAGCACTCCCAAAAATGTACCTCACACTGACTGGTACTTCAGGGTCCTAGACTGTCTAAAAGACAGTGTTATAATACTCAAAGATTTTATGTTTTCCTTAGTATTTTCTGCTGGCTTTTACTGTGTAAACACCCAAGGTTTTTCTTTTTGAGTTTTCAACAATGGAATATTTTAATGATAGAAATGAAATGCTGTAAAATGAAGAAGACAGCACCTGTGAAATCAGGAGTGTGGATGTTTTGTTGTATTGTTTCCACCACTCAGTTCTGGTCTGTGTGTTATAATGGCACAAATCCACTTGGAAAAGTACAAGGCTGGAGCTTGTAAGCTTGGAAGGATCACTAGGAAAATGCATTGCTTGCAGGAAATGCTGCTGTGATTTTTGTGGTTTCCCCGACAAAGGTTTCTCTGTTTCGATTGGTGCTGGGTCAGTATTGGCACAATGTCAGTAAGCAGTGGGACTATGCTTGAGATGACAGGCAAACTCCCACTGTCCCAACACCAAGGATTCTAGTTTCTGCTTCATTTCTGGCTGTGGCATCCCTGTCTGTATGAATTTGGTTTGAAATGCCAATACAGAGTGCCAGGTTTTTTAATATGAGTAAAAGTAAACCTCTGTTCAATTGCACAGCACATGGTGCTTTGGGGTTCTAGCCTGGTTAAATACCAGCTTAAGTATTAAAACCCAAGGAGTTGGTAAATAAAAAGATATTAAAACTCCTGGAACTTTAAGTAGATGCTGACAAGTACATATGCTGTCTGTAGCAGTTTTTGCAGGAAAAAGGTTTTACTCCAGCCAGAGGTTCCAAAAAGCATGGGCTCAGAGGTTATCATTCTTGTGGAAAAATTTCCAGAAATAAAGTATGTTAAGCAAATGTCTCAGTCCCTGACTGTCTGAAAATGGCAGGTAGTGAGGTTTCCATACAATGATTTCTTTGTCAGAAGAATATTCCATATGCTGCCACAGCTAGTCCAGTTTTCTGTTTATGAATGGAGCATCAAAGGTGTGAGACTTCCAGTCACTGAGCCTGGATAAATAGAGGGATTCATAGAAGTAAGCCAAATCTAGACCTTGGTTAAACCCATGGAGGATTGCAATTGACTTGAAAGCAAGCACAACCTGGTCTGGAATGAATACCAGGCCGGTTGCAGCAGTACAAGCTTCCTTATACACCCCCTCCAGCCTAGGCATTGATACTCAAAGGGCTTTTCTACATGAAAAAATAGCAGTACTAAAGTTGTAGAAATATGAGTTTTGTTTTTTTTCAAATGCTCCTGGAAGAAATAATGCTTTGTGGAAGTTGCTGTGTCCTCATCTGATGGGAGTAGCAGCTCCTCTGAATGGCTCCTATCCTGTTTCAAAGCTACTCTGGTTAACAGAACTCTTGTGTTGGAGCTAATGTGGCCCCTTTTGGCTGGCACAGGTGAGAGGCGTTTAACTCCCTAGAGAAGCAATACCAGCAGACTCGGAGCACAAAGATCCTTGGCCTTCTTTCCACCTGAGCTGCTCTGGGCACATCTCCATTTCTCCATCTGCCTGCACTGTGAACATCAGGATACACTCTGCATCAGAACCTGTGTTGATGTTTAGCTTTGCCTATTAATGAAAAATGTCTTTATCAGTGAAGCTTAAGGCATCTTAAGATAATTTATAATTTGTGCTAAACCACAATAAGCTAATGTGCTGGTTTGGACTGAGATGCAGTGTATCTTCACAGTGGCTAGTGGGGGCTATGTTTTGGATTTGTGCTGAAGACAGTGGTGATAATAGAGAGGTGGTTTTGTTATTGCTGAGCAGGGCTTGCACAGAGCCAAGGCTATTCTGCTTCTCACCCCACCAGTGAAGAGTCTGGGGGAGCACAAAAAGTTGGGCAGGGACACAGCTGACCCCAAGGGATATTCCAGCCCATATGTCATTGTGCTCAGTCTCTGAAAGCAGGGGGGACATTTGGAGTGATGGCATTTATCTTTCCAAGTAACTGTTATGTGTGGTGGAGTCTTGTTGTCCTGGAAAATATTGAACATCTGCCTGCCCATGGAAAGTGGAGAATTAATTCCTTTTTCTTTGCCTGTGTGCATGGCTTTTGCTTTTCCTATTAGACTGTCTTTATCTCAACACATTTTCTCCTTTTTACCTCTCTCATTCTCTCCCTATCTTACTCGCCAGGGATGAAGAGAGGCTGTGTGGGGCTTGGCTACTGGCTGGGGTTAAACCACCACAGATGTTCTTATATTCAAATAAATTCAGCTATATTCAAATATATTCACTTGCTTTAGACTACTTTAAATGTAGCTTTTTCCCACAAGTGCAGCCTTGGCCTCTACAGTACCAATTAAAATTTTGATGAGGGAGAGGGGAAAATGACAATTTCTTTTCTCTAGTTCAATCACAGCTGCTGTATTTCAATGATTGGCCATTGTGGTGTGTGAAACTTTTATGGAGAAGAAAAAGCCCAGGTCCTCCTCTGAAAGCTATTGGTGAACAGGATGCTTTAAGAAGTGTGAACACATCTATCCAGATTTAGTTTCATTCTAAATGAAATTACCTGTTACAAAGCATACATATTAGAGAAGCAAGTGTTGGAAAAGAGGTTCTGGACCCTGCTCACAAAATTCCCAGCTGCCAAGTCAAGTTCGTTCCCCACCCAAGTTGTATAATGCTGTGATTCAGTTAGATAATGCTGTGTTTGCTATTTTTATTAGTGTCTTGGCAAAAGAAATATAATTGGAAAATGTTAGCCCTTTTTATTTTCCGTTTTTATTATCTTGGTTTTCTCTCTCTAAATGCTTCCATGTGAGCAACTTCACTCATCTTTAAAGAATGCATGTAGGGGGAAAAAAAGTTTATTGATGCCTTTGACTATTACTGCTTGTACTAGAAAAGGTCGACACCATCAGTCTCCTTCCTCTTGATTTTTTGTGGAATTTTACTTAAGGAAAAGTATGTTTTATACAAAATGGGGGGGGGGGGGGGGGGGTTCTGTACCACCGTGTTTGGAAAGCATGTTTTCTGAAATTCCTGGTGAGAATAGTCAGGGATGGTTTGGGGTTTAAATCCGACGTTGTGCTGAACGTGTACAACCTTGCCTTGACCCAGGATTTGGTTTTGCCGTGTCCAGGCCACCCGGGCGAGGCTGCGCTCCGGGGGAATGCCCGGGCTGCCCACGGGGCGGGCGGAGTTACCTTTCGTACCCTGGGTTTGTGTTGGTACAATGGGCCTCTGGCCGGAGCCGCCTCTTGCTCAAACCTGCTGAGCGCTTTCCACCCGCGGCCGGTGTGGGGCTGTCTGTCCGGTGCGGGGCTGTCTGTCCTCCCCTGGGGCCGGTGCGGGGCTCTGTCCGGTGCGGGGCTGTCTGTCCTCCCCTGGGGCCGGTGCGGGGCTGTCTGTCCGGTGCGGGGCTGTCTGTCCTCCCCTGGGGCCGGTGCGGGGCTGTCTGTCCGGTGCGGGGCAGTCTGTCCCCCCCTGGGGCCGGTGCGGGGCTGTCTGTTCATTCCGGGGGCCGGTGCGGGGCTGTCTGTCCCCCTCCCCTGGGGCCGGTGCGGGGCTGTCTGTCCGGTGCGGGGCAGTCTGTCCCCCCCTGGGGCCGGTGCGGGGCTGTCTGTCCTCCCCTGGGGCCGGTGCGGGGCTGTCTGTCCGGTGCGGGGCAGTCTGTCCCCCCCTGGGGCCGGTGCGGGGCTGTCTGTCCCCTCCTGGGGCCAGTGTGGGTCTGTCTGTCCTCCCCTGGGGCCGGTGCGGGGCTGTCTGTCCCCTCCTGGGGCCAGTGTGGGTCTGTCTGTCCTCCCCTGGGGCCGGTGTGGGTCTGTCTGTCCTCCCCTGGGGCCGGTGCGGGGCTGTCTGTCCCCTCCTGGGGCCAGTGTGGGTCTGTCTGTCCTCCCCTGGGGCCGGTGCGGGGCCTGTCCTGCCGGGGCTCACGACGCCCCGCAGCTCCCGGCAGGTTTTTCACCGGCCGGCCCCCGGCCCTCCCTCGCACGGAGGCCGCGGCGGGGCGGGCAGAGTGAGCCGGGGCCGCAGCGGCTCCTCCTCCTCCTCCTGCCGCTCCCCGGCACCGCCCTGCAGCGCCGGCAGCACCTGGGACGGGCGGTGGTAGCAGCGGCTCCCAGGACCTTGGGTAGGCGCGACCCCGCGGTGGGACGGGACTGGGGCGAGGGGCCGGGGCCGCCCGGTGCGGCAGGACCGGGCCGGGGCTGTGGGGTTATGGGCCGGGCCCGTGTCCGCGCCGGGACGGGATCCTGGGGCGGCCGGAGCTCGCAGGGGGACAGGCAGCGGCTCAAGGGCTGGCCGGGCGAGCTCGGGGCTTGCGGCAGCTCCGCCGCTGGGGCGAAGCAACGCCTGCTTCCTGGGGAAGTGTGCTTTCAGAGCAGAGGGCATGTTTTGGTGTTGTAGCTGCAGTTCGGTCCTTTGCCTGTGTCCGTAGTTTATCTTGAGTTTATAATTTTGGTGTGTACAGTTGTCAGGAGAAAGCAGCCTAAGATGGTAGGCTGGCCATTACGCAGTGCTTTTTTACTCCCCCCGAAGGCCTCTTTCTCTAAACTGCTCGTAGTATACTTTATCTCTTCTTATACCATATGTACTTCGAATGTCTTTAAGATAATTGTCTTCAAGCCACTTCAGTTGTCTTAAAACGGAAACTCTTCAAACTCTTGCTATGCTGTAGCTATATGTGTGACAGAACACAGCACAAATATCTCCATATTCAGAAAAGCAGTTCCTTCTTGTCCCCATCCTGTTTCTGTAAGGGAATACTTCTGTAAGGCAGTACTTATGTGGAATATATTTTTCTTTTAAAATATATTTATAGTAGTTCCTGGAAGCTTCTTCCTGTTAAGGAGGAGCTGTCGAGAAGTAACGTTCTGAAGGGAGTGGCAGAAGCCTGGGAGGCATCTCAGCCGAGGACGGGGACAGATGGCGCTGGGGCAGGAGGTGTGGAGGGAAAGCAGACCGGCCGGAGAGGAGAAGTGCTGCTGCGGTGTGTTTCGATGCAGGAGCTGATTATGGGGGTTATGCCCCTGAGAGCCCGGCTGCTGTCGGTGTGGGAGGTTCATTCCCTGATACCTCCCCCAGCATACAGTTATTTTCTGTGGAGTCAGTCAGTGCTCTGCTGGAACACCCCGGGTAACGTCAGAAACGATACAAACGCAGTGCAAGTGTATGGTTGCTGTAAAGCCTGAGTGTATGAACCCTTTCCCCATAGCTTGGCTATTTCTGTAATTTCCTGTATTTTGAGTTGCTGTAAGAGTCATGTGGACCACTCTCCTCCCACTGATGCAGCAGATAACTTGAACTGAGTATTGCTTATGTGTTTGCCTGTAACCCTGTCCCCAGTACATTTCTGCTGAGTGCCTAATGATTTTATGTCAACAATATTTATGATATTTTTATTCCTTTCTCTTGCCTGACCTTAGTATAAGGTCAGAGGCCAAATGTCTGCCTGGACTTAAAATTTCTGGAGTAGCCATCACATTCATTCATATGACTTGTCACCACTTTAGCTCATTATTTATAGTCCCCAAAAGTTTTGGATTGTTAGACTGAGAACTCTGTGAAATGTCAAAATCACTAAAAATGTAACAAAACCAGCAGTGGGATGGACCTATTTTATTGGGGGTGTTTATGTAGTCAGCATTGTAAAGACATAGTGTTAGATAAGAGCTTAAAATACAAAACCTGATCTGCTATTAAAAAATCAAGCCAAGAAGCTTGTCTGATTTAAAGATTATGGGGGATGCTGTTTGCTAAACCTCTAGCAATTTTGGAAGATGGAGCTTCCATAGGGTCTGTTCAATAGCACTGCTTTAATCAGGGCCAA
The DNA here is from genome assembly GCF_035770615.1 of Melospiza melodia melodia. Lineage (NCBI taxonomy): Eukaryota > Metazoa > Chordata > Aves > Passeriformes > Passerellidae > Melospiza > Melospiza melodia. Next base: position 24,188,698 of record NC_086202.1, read on the forward strand.
GATAGAGCCAACCTAATTCTAGATCTGTGATAGCAATGGAGGTATATATAAAAAAAACCTAGTTGAAGCAGTGATGTAATTGAAAACAGCAGATGGTTGAATTGTGACAACAGAAATAGTAGGGCTTTTGAACAAACTGCAAGTTTCTTTTTAGCCAAGCCTCTATATAATAATTTGTACAAACTTCTCTGTCAGTTTCAAGTTGTGCTTGGAGGCTTCCATTACATCAAATATTCAGCTAAGTAATGGCACCAGTGTTATTTCTTTTGTTTATTTCGTACTTTCATGTTTACTACCTTGAACCATGTTTCCTATTGTATGTATTTTTCAAGTGTTTTATGTAAACTGTTGGAAATAAGGACAGGGACTTGTTAGCTGCATGCAGTGTGTTTTGTTTTGAGTTTCTTTTGAAGGTAGCAAAAGACTTTTTAAAGGAAAGGAAAAGGCTGCTTATTTACCCTTCAGTGAGCAGCACTTTCACCTATTTGAAACTTGAGTTGTCCCTTTACTTCTGCCAGTTTATTTGAAAGTGGGTGTGGCTGATACAAATGCTGAATTTCCTTCTCAGTTCTGCAAGCTGGGAAGAATGTAAAGCAGGTAAGCAAACCTAAGAACAGCAATAGGCATTTATTTTGTATTGCTTCTATTGTTGCTCTGTGCTTGTTCCTGATTTTATCAGCACTCGCTAGACAATCTTGATAAGAAGTTAGATCCTGAATGGGTAAACCTGGTATCAGCTATGGGACAGAGCTGTGGAACTCAGTGGTGTCCTTCCAAGAGACAATTCTGTCACATTCTTGTGTGATTCTTGCTTGGCACCTAGCTTTTTGTTTGTATGTCTATCCATACTGTTCAGCGGTGACAGATGCTGAATGTGGAGCAGTGCCAGCCGTTAGATTGTGAATAAACTGAATAAAACAAACACAGCCCCACCCAGCTCCACTACCTGGCTGTTCCTGCGCAGTGCACTGACACTGTGCCCTCTGCTCGGTAGCAATGGCCTTGTTTGAGATCTTCAAAGACAGGGAACCAAGTGTGGCCTCCTTTTTTGCCTTATGTGCTGTCTGTTTGAGAGAGAACTTGCTATCTTACTTGGTAAGGGAAGGTTAAAAATCTTTTGGAATTCTTGTTTTGGTTGGTTTTATTTGTTTTGGGTTTTTTTTTTTCCTTTTGCTGCAAAGTATGGGGGGTGAGGGTTTTTTTGAGGGCATTGGGAAATTCTTCACCAGTAGGAGAGGTGGGCTTCCAATTCAGGCTTTTAGATCTTCTGGTGAGCTTAAGAACTGTCAAATACATCAGTTCCATATTAAAGATCCAGATGAGTTTTAATGCTTCTGAAGGTCTCTTTATTGTGCTAAACTTTACTATAGTCAATATGTAGTGAAGTGATACTTGCTATAATTAATTTCTACACCCCAAAGACCTCTGCCTTGGCTAGAAAAACATGTCTGATTTTGGACTTTGGCCTAGTAAGTTGCTCTGAATTAAATGCTTAAGTTGCCTGAATTAGACAGGCTGAATATTTCTTTTATTATTGCTAGAGATAACAACTTTAAGCTTGGGAATTTGCACTTATTTAGTAAACAGTGTGATCTATAGTCACAATAACTGGTTGTTTGCTATGCTTGGCAGTGTTTTAAAAATACTTGGTTTCCTATTAGCTAGGAGAATAAATGCATCTTACAAATGTTAGGATTCTGGGGGAAAAACACTTCTCAGTAGTAAGCTTTGAGGACTAAAGCTTGCTGATCTCAAGTGCAGTCTGGATTTGAAGGCTATAGTCTTGCTTTCTTTTCACATCCCCTGTTAATGGTCGCTTGGAAATACTTGTCTATTTTACTACTCCAAGTTGGTTCTTGAATAATTCTGTTCCTGGAAAGAATTAATCAGCTGAAAATGACTAACTCCTTATAGCCTGGAGTGAGTGAAGGTTTGTCCATTTGCCCACTGAGTCAGTAGAGAACATAGCTCAGACTATTTATAGTACTTTATTTTTTTTTTGCAACAAATTATTTTCTGTAACAAGTTATGAGTTTGAAATAGAAAAACCTCATTCCATTACTTCTTCAAACATCTGTTAACCTTAATTTGTTCTGTTATTTTTTTTTCTTGCTTGTTTTGTTGTTTGGAAGGGGTCTATCTGTATTGTCATAAATATTTTGACTGAATATTTTATATATTTGAGAGTGTTGATGTGTGCTACAAAAGGAAGAAGTTGCATCAGGGCAGAGTAGGGATCCAAAATGAAACTCATCTCTTGGAATTAACTCATGTTTTTGCTGCATATAGATCTTGAAAGGCCATGCAGCTCAACTAAGTTATTTGGGTTTTGAAGCCCTACGTAGGGCTTCTGTCACTGGAAAGGCTACAGGAATGTTATTAGTAATATTTTTACAGCTCAGTTGTAGCTTATGTGGGTGTGTCTTCCCATTCAGCTTTTCTTTGTTGAACATGGCATCTCTTTTCAGTTCAATTTTGGCTAAAGCTTGCAAGTGCTACCTTTCTCACCCCCTTGTGCCAGCAGGTCAAAGTGCTAGATTACTTACTGTAATAAAATAGATTATGGTATTGAATTAGAAGGATCACTAAAACTGGCAGAATTCCTAGCAAGCAATTCAAATGGATAGTTTTTAGAAAAACTTCATATATGAGTTTGTTTTTGTTACACCATCTATTCACAGCTGTGAGTTGGTTTGGGCTTTTTGTTAAGGAAGCTTTTTTTTTTCTTTTTGTAGGAAGTAGATGATGTGTTAATACTCCTTAAATATACATTATTGGATGAAATCCACTAAAAATTTGTGAAGGTGAACAATGAGTGATAAGATCTGTGTAAAAGAGGTTTCCTGAGTGTTGGCTGGCATGAACTCAGCCTTGTTGGAAGATAAACCCATTCCACTAAATTAGTTTTTTTTTTTTTCCATAGTGAAAGGAAGGCTAGGCAGGAGTCACATACACAGAAGACTTAATGATAAAACAAAATTTCCAGACTATTTATCCATCAGGATGAAAAATATTACAACTGATACAGGAGAGAACAATTTGTATGCTGCAGTGCATGAGTCAAAGATAAATCTTGCTCAGGCTGGTAAATAGCAGTTAGCTGGTTCAGTGCTGACTGTGGTTTGTCCTTGTCTTGGAAAAGCACAGTGCTGGATGCCTGAGCTCATATCTGATGAAAAACGACAGCATATTGTAAGGTGGTAAATTCTGTTCTGCTGGTTTCACAATCAGGGATCAGGCTCAGAGCAGGTACTGTAATTTATGGCTTCAGGCTGCTTTGTCTGCTGTATCCTGGTAATTAACCTTGTGGAGGAGTCAAGGCCAAGGGTTTAACTTTACTCAGTGATCCCTGTGAAATGGGCATAATTAAATAATTTTGAACTAATAAACGTTATGGTTTTTCATCTCTTTTTGTTCTGAAGTTACTGTACTATGGCATAGCTGGAGCCTGAACAGCAGCCACTAAATAAATTCCAGGAATGGGTGTGAATGCAGTGGCTGAGCTTATTGCTATTGCACCTTGAAGCAGAACTTTTCTGGCAGCCTTGAAGTTTTCTTCTTTATTTCTGCTGTTATGGAATTTGTAGTTTTGTTATAAATTTTTCAAGTTGTAGTCCTTCTGTACTGTATCTTACAGAGGCATATTTTCAAGATTCCTGTTGAAAGTCTGTCACAGATTTAATCTTTTGTGAACATGCCTGTTCCCTCTTAGCTTTGCAAGCAGCAGAAAAATGCTTAAGGGCCTGAATGGTTTATAGCTTGCAGTGTGAAGCATGATAGCAATGTTGACTGTGGGAGTAAAACCTCAGGTCTTTATTTAAAGTTGTGAGGTGGACCTCTGGGATTGAATACTGGGAATGGGGAGAGGACCTTGACAGTAGTTGTTCTTTATTTTCTTCAAGGCACTCCCTCTTTCCGTGTGTGGTTTGGTTGTTTGGATTTTTCCCTTGTCTTATGCACTACATTTTTTTTTTGACTGAGCAAACAAAGACCTTGCTGTTCCTGTGTCCTCCCACACAGTGTTTGTACAGCAGGGTGGGTTTCCATATCTTCTGTTCCCTCGCCTGTGTCACCCCTTTGCTATCAGCAGTCAAGTAAGAATTTTAGTAAAATATTGTGGATGTAGCAGGAGAAAGTGTGGAAGATGAGAGTAGAAGATGACATGGAGGCTTTGTTGAGGGAGTGATTGGGAAAGGTGACTTCCTATGTTAATATTTCTAAATTTAGAGTATTGGCCAACAGAGGCTCAAAGGCACTGTGGAAAAGGTGGCGATCAGGGAAGTTTCTGAGCATGAAGAGTCAGTGTGTTTGCAGCTCTAGTTTGCCTGGAATCAAACCAGTCTGGGAAAATTTCCCCTTGGAAAAGCCCTGGATAAATACAGTGTTCAAAAGAAGCAAGTGGAACATCTTTATATAGAAACTAGCATTTTTTTTCGGGTTGCTGAAGTTGGCTGTTTTTTTTTTCCTTAACCTCAGCTTTCATAGCCAAAAGGCTCTTTTAATCTTGGGGGTTTTTCCAGTTTGAAATGAGCGTTCTATATGGGATTAAAAGCAATCAAACAGACTTGCTAAGAAAAACAAAACCTATCCCATTGCTTCTCACCCTCTACCACAGAAAATGGTTCTTTGCCTTAAATTTGTGTCTAAAGCTTTATTGAAAAAGGCATCTCACAATTTTTTTGAGTACCCTGCTGTTACTGTATTTTTATGTAAAGCTAAAAAATAACTAAAAATATAATTATGATTTTACCTGAGGAAATAACACTAATTTTGGTTTTGTAAATGTACACATTGACATCACGCATGCTAAGAATCTAGATTGTGGGGGTTCTGTCGTTGGTTTTTGAGTGATGTGGTAATAATTGCTCTTTTATTTTTCCATGCTTTATTATGCAAAGCCCATTTCTGAATGAGAGAGGCTCTGAAGTGTGCCAGGCTGCCTTCTGTTGAGTTTTTGTAATGTTATTTTTGTTCTGCTGGCCTCTCTGCCCTGCCGTGCTCGGGTACCTGCCCGGAGGTGGCAGCGTGGGCCCGGCGCTCGCAGCTCCAGCCTCTGGCAATGGTGGGGCCAGGAGGGAGGAAGCTGCCGGCTGGTTTTCCAGCAGCAGAGGGAGAATACTGTGTTCTGCTTTTTCTTTCTCAGCCTCGCGAGTTTGGGGTCAGTCTTGGCATGGCTAAGAGCAGGCATTGCTTTTCTAATGCTGAGAAGCTGCATTCACATATTTATTGATTCTGTTAGGTGCCACTTACTGGAGCAGAAGTAAAGTAGGGTTATGACTTGTAGTGTGCTCTGTTCATTGCAGTTTCTGTTAGTTCATTTCTCGCTCTTTAAATTTAAATGAGTATTGCAGCATGAAGTCTGAACAGTTTTTAAGTCAATTGCAGATTTCCTAATTGTATTTCCATATTAAAAATAAAAGCACAAAAAAAGGTGTTTCTCCATTTCAGAGTTGCTATGCAATAGAGCCGTGCAAACCAGAAAGGGAACTTAATGTGATAATGCAAAATGAAAACAATTTCACAAGAACAGCACCCCTGCCAACTCAAACCAAATCTAAAACAAAATTCCACAGCTGAAACCCAAAACACAGCAAAACATGCCAGATGGAAAAGGTAGTGCTTTAGGGGAAAGGGTTGGGGGGGGGGAAATGGGATAATTCACACAGCAGTTCTAAAAATAGAATGTGGCTTGTCGTTAAAAATAGCCTTCAAAAAGTTAACAGTCATTATAGATATTTTTCTTCTTAGTTACTTTTACCATTCTTCCTGGTAGCTGTTCTGTTTAAAATAAGGCCCTTGTATTCTGGAAGCCAGTTTTAATTTTGTCCTTCATTTAGCTGTTCTTCCTTTCTGACCTCCACTTCTATTTTGGACAGGTAATGACTTTGTGCAGTTCTGTGCTGACAGAGGCACTATCCATTTTGAGAGACTCAATTTGTTCTAGTGATCTTACCCTATCAGTAAACCCTTCCTATTTTATGGCAATGCTGTAAGCATGAAAGTGTATCCCTTCTGCTTCTTACTCTGACCTTGCCCTTCTGCAGATGTTTGCATTTAGGTGCCTTCTAACAACTTCTTTTAGTTACTCACTTGAAAATGTAGCATCTTTGTCAGATGATTTTCTACTCTTCATTGATAAGACAGTTCTGTATATGCTGGAAACTTCAGGAGGTTTTAATAGCACAGTAAAGGAAACAAGTTCAAGTAATACATCCCTAACAACATAATAGAGCAAGCAATAAGTAGCAACTGCAACAAATGAGAAAACAAATAGTGTGAGGAGTGACTCTGCAACTGCTTAGCTGTCTGTTTATTAGTCAGGAAATGGGAAGAGGTTTCTAAGGGAAAAGCTGGGACAAAGTGTGCAGGTTATGTCTGAATTTTGGTAACTGGCTATTGCATACATGTTGCCTCTTAGTGTTATGTGGTGTAGTGAGTGAAGCATTACAGAAAATAACTGTGTCACACAAATTTTGCAGGTCTTTGCAATGAGTTACCCAGGCTATCCCCCAGCAGGTGGATACCCTCCAGCTGCCCCAGGTAAGTTGTTCAGATGAAGTAAACATTAAATGCAGTGGTGGTTCTATCTGGAGTGGAAACATGGCTTAGATGAAGAACAACAATGTGGAGGGTTTCCTTGACTCCCTAAAGCTTTCTGTACTTGCTTGTTAAATCCTGTTTTATCTGGGCTGGGGATTCTGATTTGTCTAATATGTGTGTTCTGCCATGTGCTCATATAGTAATGTCCAGTTTCATTCTCAAATAAAGCACAGAGCATTAGGAAATGGTCTCAGCTTGACCAAATCAAATAAATGACAAGGATCAATGTCTGGTTCATACTGAGTCTTCAAGGTGGGTAGTGAGACAAATGAATATGGGGAGAAATCATTGATACAACTGACAACCATATCCCCCAAAGAAATAGGAAATTATCCTTAATTCACTTTTCTTAGGCAGGTGGTTGTGTACAAAATGGAGAGGGCTATTAAAAAGGGTAACAGTAATAACATAAAGCTGATGAAATACTCAACCACTGCTTAGTTACCAAGCTGAACTTTACAGTTCTTAGTGTTGTTGTAAGCTAGAAAGAAAGGGCTGGAGTTATGTAGGTATGGTGAAATGTGGCATTAGGCTAGCTCAGGAAGGGGAAGCAGTGTACAGTGAGAAGCCCAACCAGCCAGGAGGATAAAGCCTATTTTTCAGCAGAGTATTCTGTCTAAAGACTATACTGCTGTGTGCAGACAGGTTATGATTTGGGGTGCCTGGAAATGTTCTGTTGTGCTCTGTGGACACCTCTCAAATGAGCAAAGTGGAATTACTATCTTGCTACTGGAATACCCAGACAGCTTTGTACTTTAGGTGCTCTCAAGTCAAAATATGGTGTTAACAGTCTTTAGTGTTAACCTTCAAAGAGGTTTAGAGTTGTTTTAAGTGAGAACTTACAGATTCAGTGATAACTGACATGATTAGAAATACCCAGTGAGACTTCTCTTTTTATAATAATTGCACTGCTACCTTGCACCTCTTCAGTTGATTTCCCTGATAGTGTTGAAAATACATTACATTAGAAATTTAAGTAGTAAGAACTTTCAAAAGGCATAGTTTCTTGTTTCAGCGCATCTGTGTTTGATTTCAGGTAGCAGTCCTTGGGGTGGTGCTGCCTATCCACCTGCAAATCCACCTCCAATTGGTCTGGAAAATGTGGCTGGCTATGCCAACCAGTTCAATCCCAGCCACATGGCTGGAATGGTGAGTTTGCTTTCATTTAATGTGTTCTGCTGTGATGTCCTTAAGGGCAAAGTTGAGCTTCTGGAATTGTCACTGAGAGGTTTATCACTTGAATTCTGTGCCTTTCTGTCTAATCTGTTTAGGTGTTGAGCATTCGATATTGCCTATTGAGGAAAATGGTTCCTGCAAGCTATTTCTTATTTTAGGAAAACAGAGCACTAGTTAAATGTTGTTAACAGTCTAGCTTCAAAAGTTGTGGACATAAAACTAATATAACTTGGCATTTGCTGTGTAGAGGAATTCACATGGGCAAACGCAGTCTGGATTTTGCCTATTTACCTGGATTTTGACCAGTCAGAGTAAGGAAAAAAAGCTGTATAATTAGAGGTATCAATGATTCATCCTTGAGAAAAATATGGGATCAACAGTCTCTTACAAACACTGATGTTAAACAGATGGAAGTAAAAACCTTTTACATTGGAAGCGTCTACATTTTCTTCAGTCAGTGTGATTTTTTTTTTTTTTTCCTAGAGCAGAAGTGAGTGACACTTCTGACAACTTTAGTCTTCAGAAATCTGTTATGCTGCATAAGGAATGCAGTTTGTAGGAAGATATTTGCATCATAGATGTTTTTCTGAGGCAGTGATTAAATGAAGTGATTTGGCAGCCAGCAGGCAAATTGAACAACAAGCTATCTAGGATGCATGAGCCTATATCCACAGCAACTAGTTTCTGACAGTGCTGCAGTCATCCAATGTCACTTCTGGTTTCTCTCTAGAAGAGAGATTTCAGTGATAAGATTTTGATGTGAAGTGGAATATCTTAATTTCAGTTTCTGCAGAAGTCTTTCCAAATATAGTCCAGGAGCTCCTTCTAGTTGTAAACTACTAACACATCGTAAAACAGCCAAAGGTTGCTTAAAGTCCTTGCATCCAGGTGCAGCCTTGTGATCACACAAGGCAGCCATGGGCAAAGAAAGGATTATTTGGTGTAAAGTTTTAGGCAGATTTTTCTATCCTGTTTGCTATCTTCTGCAGATAAAGAGCTATCTGTGTTGGTGGGAGGGAGGTTGTATTAAGCATGTTACTGAGACTCAGCTGTTGGTGCTCCTTTCTCTCTCTTGTTTTATTGCTGTCACTGCAGGCATCCAACCTGGCAGGAACCTTTGGAGGGGCAAATCTTCCACAAAGCATGTATCCTTCTGCACCTGGGGGTTATCCACCAGTTCCTCCAGGTGGTTTTGGGCAACCCCCACCAGGACAGCAGCCCTCGTACGGAGGGTACCCTCCGCCTGGAGGAAATCCCCCCTCCGGAATGCCATCTTACCCAGGATACGGGGGCGGCCCTGTGCCAGGCCAGCCCACACCGCCTCCTGCCCAGCAGCCCATGAGCTATCCAGGCCTTCCAGCAACTCACCCAGGGCAGCAGCCCATGCCAAGCTATCCAGCAGGTCCAGCTGTGAACCCGTCTATGCCTTCCTACTCAGGAGCTACAGGGCCTGCAGTCACTCCTGTAACAGTAAGAGCATTCACTGCTTTTCAGTTGAGGTGTGACTGTATATGTGTTCCTCTGCATTTTCTTTGTGTGTGTTAGTGTAAACCGATCTCAAAATTGAAAAGAAAGTTGTGAAAAAAAGTTTGAGTAAAGAGAGCGACGGAACCTTTCCTAATGCAAGCACTATGAGCTTATATGGTCTTGAAACAAATTATGTTTTACCATGGTATCCAAGAAAAGAGGTTTGATATTAATTCAAATTAATTAATTAATCTTGCCTTTCCTAACTTTAGCAAGTATTGCCAGTTGTATATACAGTAACATCAAACCTTAATAATTGGAGAACAGATTTAATGTCAGCAAACCTTGATCTTGAATTTTCCTGTAAATTGTGTCTTGGCATTAACAAATTGCTTAAGGCAAGGTTGGTTTGAGTTTTCTTTATTACTTTTGTCACAAAAAGAAAACTGATAAGTGATCATCTTCCTTAAGTAGTAAACCACAGCATTTCACTCTTTGACAATAATATGCTGCTAACACTGCTGTTGTTTAACACTACTGATCTCATTTCAGCACGGAAACCGAGGTACGATCACTGATGCACCGGGCTTTGACCCTCTGAAGGATGCAGAAGTCTTAAGGAAGGCCATGAAAGGATTCGGTGAGCAGTCTGAGGATTTATATTTCAGTTAAAAGTAGGACTGCATCTCCATTCAGCACTGATATTTATTTCTTGCTATGTGTGTACTGAGCAGGACTGAGTGTGTACTGAGTCCTTGGTTATCAGAAGTACTACTGGAAGTTCATGTGGGCATAAACAATACCATGAGTTTGGTTGAGTTTTTCTTTGTATTCTTACTGTGTTTGTCAGCTCAAAGTTCTGTGGTTGGACACAAGAGTAGATACTGTAGATAAATTCAAGGCATTCATGTCCTTCTGCTGGGTTTAGAACAGGATGAAATAGAGACAGAAAGCTGAATCCTCACTCATTCTGTGATGTCTCTGTGTGTGTACAGGAACTGATGAGCAGGCAATCATCGATTGTCTTGGAAGTCGTTCAAACAAGCAGCGGCAGCAGATAATCCTGTCCTTCAAAACAGCTTATGGAAAGGTAAGTACATTGTGAGGACAGAAGGAAGAAGAAATGAGAGCCTGCATCCCTTCGGTGGCAGTGAGAAGACATAATGGTGGGGAAAAAAGATTGGAAGGTGTATTACGGGAACATGGTTCTTGGGTCATAGCCAGTTCAGAGTTCTGCATTTTTACCTGTGCTTGACTTCTTCATGCAGTGTTGCAGATGAAACATGTAAAGCAGTTTCTATGCTAAATGGTTACTTTGGCTCTTGGATCTGTGCAATCTATTTAATTGGACCTAAATGGCCTCAGTGTACAAATACCATTGTACTGTTTTAGTATTAAGTGGAATAGCTTTACTTTGAACATACATTACTGGTGCTTACGCATAAAGAATTCTTAGTAAAATGTGTATTTTTGGTGTTTGCTTTGGTCAGGTTTGGTCTTTATGCATTTTTCCTTGTTTTTCCTTCTCATTAGGATTTGATCAAGGATCTCAAATCTGAGCTCTCAGGTAACTTTGAGAGGACCATCTTGGCAATGATGAAGACACCTGTCATGTTTGATGCTTATGAAATCAAGGAAGCTATAAAGGTTTGTGTAGGAGATACAAATTTCCAACATAGAGGAAATAGTTGTGCTGGTAAAATACTTGGTTGTCATTTACAAGTTTGGATTTATTTGGGATTACTTGCTTTGACTTCCTACAAGGTTTTATTCTGCATTTTTTCTATAATTTTGTTACATTTCTTTTGTACTAGGTTGTAGAAATCAAGAATCTTAAGTGTTTCTCCTTTGTTTTAGGGTGTTGGCACAGATGAAAATTGTCTCATTGAAATCTTAGCTTCCCGCAGTAATGAGCACATTCAGGAGCTCAACAGGGTCTATAAAGCAGGTTTGATCTTTTGCATCAAAATTTTCTTCCTTTTCTTACTCAATCACTGACTGCTAGTAAGAATTTAGGAAATGAGCAGGGTTGTATGAGGATTCATGTCTCTGTCTTTTCCAGAATATAAGAAAACCCTGGAGGAAGCAATAAAAAGTGACACATCTGGGCACTTTCAGAGGCTTTTAATTTCACTTGCTCAGGTACTTGCCTGCTGGGATTTTGGAATTTGTTTCTTGTGTGTTTGTAGGTGGTGTGGATTTTGTTTGGTTTTGGTTGTTTCGTTTTTTAATGTAAAAAAAGGCAGCTCATCAAAGCCCACCAGTAATGTTTTTGGGTCTTCTAATTCTTTCAGGGAAACAGAGATGAAAGTACAAATGTTGACATGTCTGTTGTCCAAAGAGATGTACAGGTCAGTAGAAATGCTTCATTTTTTATAAGTATAGTCAACTCAATATGCTGAAATTTGGCTGTGTGGATTCTGCTTACTGTTAGTTTTGGACACCTTGTGATGACTTCTGATGCAGTGCTTATCTTTAAGTGGATGGAAAAGATATAAGAAGCTGTGACAGCATTAGACCCATGTAGGTGCAATATAGAGATGAATTGGCTTTTCCAAGTGTTGGATTATGCTGCTTTCTAAGGAAATTGTCTGAAGAGATTTGAGATGATAGGTGTGTGGATTAAGGTTTAAACTATTCAACACCTGCATTAGCCTTTGCATGTTGTTTAACAAATCTGGAGTTTTGCAGCAAATAAGGTACTTGGACTTCATAATGCTTGGCCCATTTCTTTTTCTGTATCTTCCTTTCACTACATAGCAAAGGGGAAACCCTGCATTGTTTTAGCCATACTAGAGTCATTTAAATAGTAGTGTCATTAGCTTTCTATCTAGTGTGCCTTAGCCAAAACACAAGAACGTCCCAGAGCACACCTAGAATTGTTGAAGGAAACCTAGATGTGTAAGGACTGTTAGGAAGAACAACGTCCCTTCCTTTAGTAATCTGGAGCACTTCTGTTTCAGCAAGCTAGGAAGACTGAAGCATAGCATAGGGAAGGTTAGAACTAGTTGCTATTTATCGCTTGCTCCTGTTTTGCAGTAGTGCATAGGCTAAGAAGTTTAAAAGGAGGAGAGGCTGCAAGGAAGCAAATCTGTAACTCAACTGTTCAGCCTGAGTGCTTTTCTGAGTAATGAAATGTGAATTCCCTTCTGTGCTCAGGAGTTGTATGCAGCTGGAGAGAACCGTCTAGGAACTGATGAATCCAAGTTCAATGCCATTCTGTGTGCCAGAAGCAGGGCCCACCTTAGAGCAGGTAATGATGTCTATATAAACTGTAACTCGATTCTGTTGAGTGTATTGATAAAAATGTACAGCACTGCTCTGTGCCTGAATTTCCTCCATCTGTGAAATGAGCCCAGAAAGATACCAATGAAAAGCAAGGTGAATTCTGCTGAGGAAAAGAAAGAATCACCTTTCTTAGATACCAGAGCAGGTAGAGGGCATACTTGTTCAAGTGATCCTCTGACGAAAGAATTGCAAAACTGGAATTGTTTCAGTCTTGCATACTTGTGTGTGCAAGACACTTGAAAACGTTCCCCTTTTACTTGCTAACATAAGGTGCTACATCAGTCTGTTGTGGTGGAAATGTTTTAGTAACTACATAGAACTTCTGCATTGTGCTATTGGGTGCAAGGTACTTATATGAAGGAAAGGAGTGTGTATGAGAACCTGAATATTTTCTTCTTAACTTTATTGAGACTGGAAGCTTTCCTAAAACATGGCTGTGCTTTCTTGGTCTAGCCCTTTAATGAAAAGGGCACATATAGACAAGCTAGGAGGAGCATGATAACATGTCAATGGTTGATAACAGTATTAATCCTTGAGATGTTCAAACTAGTGTGAGTACGCTGTAGTGTCCAGCTGAGAAGTGCCACTGAAATGAAGCCATCCAGCACATTGCAGTGCCACCTCTTGTTGTGGAACTGCAATCTTTCTTTTCCATTTGCAGTCTTCAGTGAGTACCAGAGGATGTGTAACCGGGACATCGAAAGCAGCATATGCCGTGAGATGTCTGGAGACCTGGAGATGGGCATGCTGGCAGTAGGTATGTGCCACCTCAGCAAGGTCATTCCTGCTATTCCAGTACAGCTGCCTCCGGTGGGGTCTCTGACTTCAGCTAAGGGTGTTCTTATTAGTGGTAATTCCAGTTTTCTGCTTTTTATGTTGAGCTTTCTGTGAAGGCATTTGGGATTAGTAAAGTGGGGCACTTCACCTCAAAATGACAGATGAAGCTTTTTTATTTCAGGCAACTGAAGAATTTAAATTTCACATGTTAAAATGGGGAACAATTCTATAATATGTAATTATTAACTATAATTGACACTGCTTTAAGAAGTGAACTTTACCAACTCATGGGTCAGTGAGAATGGAGTATTTAGACAATTTTAGAAATCATTAATTAAAATACAGCATTAGCCCTCTAATTAGTTACTTCTACCTCTATTTAGTAGAAAGAAAACTTAAATTTCATTGCAAAAGGGTTTTTTTTCCTCACATTTACTGTGGCTACAATTTTTTAAAATCTTGAATTGCCCCCAGTACTTCTGAGGAGTTAAACCTCTTACCTCAAGTCTACTGTTGTCTCTTCAGAAGCAGTAATTTGTTTCCATGAGGTTGGGACAAGGCCTCAAGTTGCTGTGCAGTAGTTTTATTTAAAATGCTTTATTATAGATAGAACTGTGAACCACTTTCCTGTCATTTTTCTTTACGTCTCAATTTCTTTTTCTGTTTATTACTGTAAATATATTGTGGTATCTAGAGCTCCTGCTTTAAAAGTGTCATTCTTTGGTTTTGGATATGGTAGTAATGGAACCAAACCCAAAAACTCTTACCAAAATGGGAAAATTGGACTTTGCATCACTTGGAAATGAGATAGAAGATATTTAGTTCAACCACAACAGATTTTTTTTGCTGAAGTTTGTAACATAATCTTGGCAAAATGAAAATCAATTTTAAAAGCCTCATTTTTTCACTCCTGTCTTGTGCATGTGTGAAATATGTAACTACTGTTCTTATTCTGCTTGACCACATTGTCATTGTACTGATCTTTTAATGACACAAACTAGATCTAGGTCATTGTGTGTGATTGTTTTACAAACCTTTTCCAGGATTCAGTCTTTGTCACCTCAGAAACTACTGTTAGAAAACCAAGCTTAGGGAAAACATATTTCTGTTTGTAGAAAAATATTGCCTTGGTAAAGAAACTGCTCAGCATTTAGAAGGCATTTGACTTCATGGAGCTTCATAGTGACTTGACAGCTCTCCATGTAGGTCCAGATTTTAAATTGAGACTGTAGCTGGCAGACAAGCTAGCTTGTCTCGATAGCCTTTTGAGCAGGGCTTGTCATTAATATTTACTGAATAACTCCCTTTATTAAATAGATTCTGTGCAGTTTTTTATTTATATGTACATACACGTGTATCTATATCAGTAAGTTATATTAATGTCATTTGTTCTGTGGACCTTACTTGCAGGAAAAAAGGGGTTTCTAATTGAAAATATTTGATTTTGCTTTCTTTAAAGCTTTCTGGATTGTACAACTGGTAACTTACAACAATATCTTTAAACATCTTAGAATGCAGGTGTGTTGTGTTAGCTAAATAGAGTGATACAGAAACATGCATTTCATTTTGTCATTCATTTTTGAACAGTATTGTACATATCATTGACAGTTTTGTGGTGAACTGCTATCTCTCATCTACATTTTCCTACTGAGAAAAATACTTCTTCCTATACAGAATGTGTGTTCTATGAAAAACATGTCTGGGTTGACACCTTTAGTTCTGTATTGATTCTGTGGGATTGATTTTGATACCTTATTGTGCTATTAAATGTCAAGTGTGGTCTGTTTCCTCTGTAGTTTGCCACAGTTTGCATGATTGTTTACTTGTAACAACGTTGCATCAATATATAGATTTTAATTCTGATCAGTGATGGAGGATTCTTTCATTATCCTGATTAACATGACAGCAATTTGACTTAGATTTTGCTCTTTCAGATTTCTGATGAGCCATGCCAATTAAATATACCATCCAGTCATTACTAAATTAGCATGTAAAAATTTTTCAGGAGTCCTGATGAACTTTGTGGCTAAAATAAGACTTTAAAATAAGGGTTGTGATGACTCACCCTTAAGGAGAAGGAACCACCTAAGATTCCCTGCTGTCATAGATGGTTTCCTAATTTGTCCTAGGGCGGGACTTGAATTTGTCACACCTTGCAGATGCATGGCCTAAAAATTTAAAATTAAGAAGCCAGTAGCACTACTACCTATATATTACTTCAGGTCTCCTGCCCCCTCCTCATCCCCTCTTTTCCCTTCATAAACAAGAATCTGGTCATTAGAATTCAAAAGTTCATTATGGCTGCTTCACACTAGATGGTTTCTAGTGACAAAAATGTTTGCTTTGAACCATGCGTTGCAGGTTTTTTAACTGTATTGCAGCTAGTGTTTGGATTAAAAAGAATTTCAGTGACTAATGGAAGGAGTGGAAGCTGCATTGTATCAAGTGTATGTTTATGTAAAATTCAAGCATGTGACTATGTCGGATAAACTCAAAAAATTACTGACTTCTGATTGAGGAGGAATGCCTTATTTCTGTAATACTGTTCCTCTGTTCCTTTTTGCAGTGAAGTGTCTCAAGAACACACCAGCTTTTTTTGCAGAGAGATTACATAAAGCAATGAAGGTAGGTGTCTGTGACAAGTTACATAAACTTACAGCGTGGAGTTTTTAAAAATGCTTGTACAGCTCTTGGGAAGGCAGTGTGCAGCTGAAGGGATTACATTTTTCAGTGGGCAGATGACTAACAGTCATGATGCAGTCATTATTATGAAAGGCTGGAAAAATCTAGCTAAGTTGATTCACCTTAACACAGCAATGAATACAACTGTGCATTAAGCAATAATCTTCACTTGGTGTAACACAAATATACTTAAATCATTGCAATTGATACTTTTTAAGTAGGGAATTCTAGCAGAACTAAATGAGTAGGCCATTTAACTCACCAAATTTTCATGACCCCGTTGTATCTCTGTCAATCCCCCTATTTTTTCTGAGCTGTTGTTGTGCAGAGAAATTAGTGTCCTACTGCTAAATGTAATTTATTTCAGCATGGTAGGCTACGTTCTGTTTAAGCTTATTAAGCTAGTGGGGTTATGCCAGCAAACAGGCATTTTATTTTTTTTCCTGGTGCTATATCATACACTTTGCACTGCATTATACTGCTGCTTTGTTTGTTTCAGGGAGCAGGAACCAAGGACAGGACGCTGATCCGCATCATGGTATCGCGCAGCGAGGTTGACCTGCTGGACGTACGTGCAGAGTACAAGCGGATGTATGGCAGATCCCTCTACTCAGACATCACTGTAAGCCCTGGAGACCTGCCCTGCCCTGCCATGACAGCCCTTATGCTGGCAGAACACTGCTCCTTGTGCTGAGCAGCTGTTACCTGCACTGAGTGTGGCTGGCTGGGTTGGATTGCTGCATTTGCTAGGAGCATGGAGGCTCAGGGCCAGAGGATGGAGAGCACTTGGGTTTGCATGGAGGCTTGATGAACTAGAGATGGGGATGAAGCTAACAGGCAAGGAAGGAAAGGAAAATTGGTCCAGAGGAGTTTCTGAGGCCTCTCTGTCCCAATCTCTTCATGTGATCTTGTGGGAACCACTCAGTCCTCCAGTTGAGTAACAGAGGTGCTCTACTTCATTTGTGTATTGGAAGAATATAAAGCTTCGAAGAATCTAAAGAATTGCCTCCTCTTTCTCTTGAAAGTACAAGACTTTGCAAATAGATTAAACTTCAGATTCATTAGCAGTTGATCCACCTTCCTTTTGCTATTTAGAGCTGTACCAACAGCCCAGACTCTGGATGCCTGGCCAATGGTAGGGTAATAAGAGCTGGAGGAGAGTGAGTGGTGCCACTTTTATTTACCTTGTAATGAGGGTGCCAAACCTATTAAGCCCCTGTTTATTCCTTCTGCTGTGGACACTGCGGGGCTGTAACTTGGTAGTGTTTGGAAAGAATCCTGTAGAGATTCTGGAGGATAGCATGTTCCAAGTGTTTCTTCTACAGTAGTTGCATGCCCTGTAACCACCAATGTATGAGTAAAAAGCAGAGAGACTTTGGTGAAAAAGCTCTGTATTGCTTCTTCGCCCTGTTCCTCTTTTGATCTGGCATTGTAATTTATCATTCAGAAGCAGAGCAGGCCAAATCTATTTAATGGACAATTTTTGACCAAAACTTGGCTTCAGTAAATATGGGGTCTGTATATCCACATATGTAAGCTCTGCTGCTTATTTCTGTAAAAGTAGAGCCAAAAATGTCTCTGGAAAGAAAGTTCTTAGTTTTTCAACTGTAGCTTCACCTCTTTTGGTTATTCTTCAACTTTTCTTTTTCTGGGTTCCTTTTCAGGGTGATACTTCAGGAGACTACCGGAAAATCCTACTCAAGTTGTGTGGCGGAAATGACTAAATGGAGCATTGAGTTTTTCTTAAAAAAGCTGCTGCAGAGCATCTTTTTTTCTCCATAAGTAAATACGTAAACCTGTAAAACCTGTTTCTTCTAAAGCAGTTGCATTTTAAAAGATAATACTACATATATCTTCAGTTCAAAAGTAGTAGGTAATAAATGCCAAGGCCCCCAAAATACCGAGCTTATGTGCCATCTGCTCAGGATTCTGTGTAGTACACTCAGCAATACATGGTCATTATTTCTCTTCTGCTTATATCATGTTGAAATAATGTTTGATTAACAACAATCACAATTGTATGATTTTAAGGTGTTCTTTTGTATAAACATTGAGTGCCATTTTAATGCAAGTTTTATATCTGTTGTATGCAGAGTTGGTTTTGGGCTACCACTTCCTGATATGTGGAAATAGCAGCCTCGAGGTTTTGTGTCTAGTTAAGGCTGCTTTAAAGAAGTTTTGTCCAGTTCTGTTTCTTTACCTTGATTGTTTTCAAGGAAGTTATGTTCTACATTTCATTCTTGCTAAGGCAGACTGTCACAAGGCAGGAGTAATGTTGACAGTAGTAAAGATTCTGTCATTAATGTTTCAAGGTTTGGGATTGTGCCTTAAATATATATATATATATATATATGTAAGAAGAGATTATGAAATTAAAGCTAAGTCTTTGCAGACTGCCTTTTGATGTCATATTGATGTATGTGAGTGATGACTCAGTTTATGTAACTTAGTTTTTCCATAGAAATTCTCTGCCACAGGATTATTCAGAAATTGTTGTTTTGGTTAGAGTTAGGGAGTTGTGTGCTGTTGATGAGCAATTGTCTGTACATGAGACATGTAATCTGTAGTTACTGCTCAGTATTTTCAGTTTGCATGTTGTAATTTCTCTTACTCTTGGAACTCTTGAGTGTTTTTTCCCTGCTGGCATGGATGCCATCTCTTCAGCTCATTGTTCTCAAAATAAAAACACATAGAGGTAAAAAGTACAAAGTGGGGGAAAGGTTTTCGAACTAGGTCAGTGAAAATAGATTGCTTGTTAATCAGGAACGTGCAACCTCCCCTTACTGAAGTACGTACATGTAAGTGTCCTCCCTCTGTTGTGTAAGGGTCAGGCAGGCCCTTTTTCCTAGAAGCTGTATTGCTATTTGTCTTGAAAGAAAAAGGCAATGTTGTGGATTTAATTCTGGGTTGCATTTGTCACCATGGCAAGGGAGGGGAATGTAAAGATTACAAAATATGGCAGCCACGTGTCCAAGTGATGGATTCTGACTGGAACTTGCTGGCAGGACTCTCAGTTTGGTCAATGGCAGCAGTGTGTCCTGTGTCCAAAGGCAGACCATACCCTTATTTCTGTCAGACAATCTGAGCATGTCTTGAGAGGAGTTTGCAGCTGAAAGTGTATCTTTGTTGGCTGAAACCAATAGCAAGGGTTCACTTCCTTGCAGGGGAAGGAGGAAGCTTTTGAATTAAGGGACGTTTGTTAGCTGTGCTTTAGTCCTGAACACCACCTATCTTGTTTTTTTACTGACATTTGAAATGCAGTTTTGATAAAGTAGGGCACCTGAAAGATTTAGCATGCAAAGTTTAAAACTGTGTCTGAAAGCAAATACCTTTTTATTGTAAAGCACAGCAACACAGAAGACAAACTACAGCTGAGGATTGTTCACCCTGCACAAATTATGCAAACACAAGCTTATTAAATGATCAGAAGTGCAACTGTTTATGACACCCACACTGTTACATTCAGCTGTCTTCTGTCTTCACAGTGCTCAGCTGGTATCTGTATAGAGAAGAGTTTATGTGATTATTTTTGGTTATGAGATCAAGATCAATCTTTATGGATAAATCTCTTCTAAAACATGAATCTTGCTACTCTAAAGTGGGCAATTGTCACTTTGATGCACAAAATCATAGAAGAAAGGTCCAATCTTTAATTCTTGACCAATTTGGCAGTTGTAGCAAGATCCATCTGAATAGTACTTGCTATAGATTTGCTGCAAATGTGCTGATTTCTGTTTTAAATTCACTGCAATGCGTTACTGGAATATTTTTCACTTTTACTAGAAGAGCCCCTTCCATTGCAGGGGAGTAACTTAACAATTAACCTGTTAACTGCCCCTCACAGAAAACTGTACGCTTCAGTGGATAACAAAGTTGGTGAGGACAGTATCAATCATGGTTTCTAGATCCATACAGCAAGAACCAAAAACCAGCATAAACTCTGCTGCTGTTTACTTCAAGCCTACTTCCATCATGTAAGTGCACTGTGGTGTGCCCAGGTACAGCTACCTTAATGAACAAACAGCTCAGCACTGACAAAACTGACTTTATAAACATGTCTGTGGATGCTTTCATCTGTCCACAAGTGGTTTATTTTCCACCAAGAGTGTCTCACCTTGTTAAATGCACTGTTGATATTTAGGCAGAGGATGAAGATCATGGAGCATTATAAGAAAGTGAGTAGAAGAGGTGGTCTCATCCAACTAATTTCTGTTGTGATTTAATTTATTCCAAAATCATTTATCCAGGAACATGTTTTATGTGAGGGGCTTGCATATCAAAGTTGGATTTAGGATATCAAAATGGCAATACCTCCAATTTTGTAAAATCTTGATGCCATCCTGTATTTTGTCACACATGAAGCTAAAGAATCACAGGATCTTAAATCTGGAAAGGGCTTGAGATTACCTAGTCTGTCCTGCCGTTCTAAGGTGAGTTGCTTCCTTTGCTCCCAGCCTTCAGAGGTTGTTGAAATCTGGTTTTCTAAGCTGGACGTGCAATTGGGGTCCTGAGGCCCCCAGTTCTGAGGCCTTACCTACTCTGAGCTGAATTAGTTCACATCTTTAGAGAGAAAATATGGCATATATAATAACATATGTAACCCTTTTTTCAACTTAGGTTATACCTGACAAGATACTGACCATCAAAGATGTCTATAAGTGGAGTTCCTGGAACGGTGGGGATATTCACTGTTGTCTCACTGATGATGTTGAGGAGTGATTTGACTTCTGATTCTAGGTGCTCCACTGTTTTTATTACCTTCTAATGGAAACAAGGGAGACAAATGGAGAAAGGAGGTAGTCAGAGGGTCAAGTGGAAGGAATTGCACCAGATGTGTTTGGAGAAATGCAAACCTCATATCATTGAATGCCAGCAACTAATTTAATCTGTAATGCGCATTGCAGGTTTAAACATTCCTTGTGTTCTGCTGGCCTCTAGTGGCACCAAGTATTAGCACTCGGTTGTGCAAGAGTTATGTTGCAGCAGCCCTGTATAAAGAATAATTTAAATTCTTGGAGTTTTCCATTAGTTTGTTTTTAATTCCTTCTCGTTTCTGACAGAAATGCAATAAAAGTATCTGCATGGACGATAAGAGAAGTTGATGGGGTGTAAGGATGAGGGCTGGGACTAGGGCAGAAGAGAGGTCATGTTCCCATTTGAGAACCACAGCATGATGTTTGGGAGCTCCCCAGCTGAGAATTAACAGGTTAGTTAAGCTGAGTTAACAGGTATCTTGTGATACCTGCTTAAGACACCGGGGGAAAAAAACCCCAAATTTTGCAGCTTTCCTGGAATCCTCATCATAGAGCTCATTTAGCTCTTAAGTGTCAGCTGGGGTGAGCAGAAATTCCTCTATCAGTCTTGGAGTCACTTGCAGAACTCACATCTATCCATAAGTCAGTGTGAAACTTTACAAATACAGATTCTGAGATTTTTAGATTAAAGGCACAGATTAGAATGTTTAGATTATAAACATTAGAGCAAAGGCTGATATATAAAAAATTGTTAATCAGTTTTTTTTAATTCATTAAGATTACATATTCCTGGTGATAATGGATTTATGGATTTATGGATAAATAGGACATCTGAAAAAAGTAGTCCAACCTTGACTAATAAAGTCAAGAAGGGACACTGTCTAGAAACATCCTTTTTCTTTGGTCAAAAGGATAGGGCAGAGGTCTGGTAAGGTTCAGGAGCCAGCACAATCCCTCTTACCTCTTCAATAATATCTAAGCGTTCGTGGAGCATGTGTTCATTACACCAGGTTCCTGTTTCCAGAACTCCAGGTGCCATAGTGACAGGATCAGCAGCAGCTGGAAATAGAGACACAGGTCATTGGCAGAGGGTAAATTGCCTTTCTGATTTCTGAAGTGGTATTTTGCATGCTACACAGCATTGTTGATGAACCAAATGTAGGATTTGAACTTCTTTTCCAATCACTACAGCTGTGCCCTAGTAGTTGCCTACAAGTGTCATGTTGGTTGGAACAAGGTGTTTTCTCTTGCCGTGGGTGTTTGTTTTGGTTTTTTTTTGTATGTATGTATTTTTTTTTTTTTACCTAATCTATTTTTTCCTACATGTGTAGGGTAAGTTTATAGGCTGTGACTCTCTCTTGGGTGTCAAACCTAACTGTTGGGAAGATCTGCCTAACACAACAGTTCCTCATAGACTTTGTTCAGAAGCAATTGGTGCTGTAAAGCTTTGAAGACTAGCTAAGCTTGTCCACCTTGCAAATGGATGCTGATGGTTCCTCTCTGCCAGAAGGTTGTCCCAGACAGTCTGACTTTGCAATGGGAAGAGAAACAATAAAAATTTTTTTATTGCTGAGCACGTTTGCTGACTTTGCTATACAAAGTCACATTTCTCTGTCAGTTATCTGTGTTTACCTCTCAGTACTCATGAGCTCCTGCTCTTTGAACTTATCATTTTGCTGGCTGTGCTCCATGAAAGATCAGTAGCTGATAGTGTCCATGCTTTAGTGGAGCCTATTTGCTTTTCATAACTTCTGTGCAGCATTCAGTAACAGTTAAATTTTCAAAGGTGTGCAGAGGACTTTAGTGGAATATTTTAAACTCTGCTAAAGTGATAACATATCTTCCTGCATGTTAAGTTAGGTTTTGCTCTTGTTTGATGCTTGAAGCAGCTGTGATAATGAGGAAGCAACAGTAACTCATTCTGTCATTGTCTGTAACAAAGACAAAACTGAGCTTGTGTTGTAATGAACAGTAAGACAGACAAGAGCAGTATCTAATTCTGTCTTCAGTGCTGCTATGCCAGAGCAGTGGTTTGGAACTGCTGCAGTGCTTCATCTCAAGCCTGTGCCAAGATTTCTGGAGTGTAGGTGTCAGGTGATGGCAAACGTGTCAGTAAGGATCACTGCAGTTTGGAGACCATAAGAGATGTACTCTGAGTTGGAATGGCATCCTTGGAATTGGGGGGTGGAGGGGGGATTATAAAGTGACCTGACTTACTGGGCATTATATAGAAATTGGTTTGGCAGAGATTTGGTTAGGTTTTTTTTTAGTGCAGTACCAGAAGGTGGTGCTGTTAGGACAGAATCCTGAAGACTTCATCTACCTGTTTACAGAAGAGTGCTGAAATAGAGCAGGTATTTCAACACCAGCTGCTTTGCAATTACCCTTTTTTTTCCTCCTCTTTGCTGCTAGTGGTGGTGGTTTATGAGTCTTGTTACTGTCTTAGTGGTCAAGTGTACTGTGCTATTTCTCAAAATTTTTGCTTCTTGACATGTCTTTTTTTCATCATAACTGGAACAGTGTGGAGATACTGAAATTGTGGTGGCTGATTCTCTAGTCAGGTGTTTGTAGGTGGGGAGGTTAGAAATGATGGACTGACAGTTGCTCAAAGCACATGTATACATACCATGACAGGGATGTACAGCCAGTGTAATATTGTTGCATCTTCCTGTGAGCTTAGCAAAGCGCTGCACAGCTTTGTGTGCATCATGTGTACACACACACAGCTTTGTGTGTACCTAGAGAAGGAGATAAAGGGATTGCTATGGGACACAGGGCTCAGTAGCTCCTGGTTCCTTGGGTTCCTCTCCTGACCCAGGAGACAGCTTTCCATCGCTCACAGCGCTTTGCTGCCTTACCAGCTGTAATGGCCATACTGAAGGACAAAGTCCTAGTTTGACAGGGCTGTAAGATATCGCTCAGAACCACAGAATTGGTGCAGTGCCTAAAACTTTGACAAACAGGCCAAGCCTAAATGTCTCAGGAAGCACCTGACATGATGTTAGCAAGGCTAAGGGTTGGTATAAGCATAAGTGTGTCTAGTTGTAGACTGCACAGTATGGAGCTGTGAGAGGGCTGAGCTAGGAGAAACCCTCTCAGGACCTGCATGTCCATGTCTTGTTAGTGACTTTCACACCAGAACAGAGCTGCTCCAGCTCTTGCAATTGCCCCTTCACCACCACACCAGAACAGGCTATTTCAGCTGCCAGTGGCTGGGCAGTCAGTGTAGATTTCTTCTTTTTTCTCAGTCCTGGCTTGAGGCTTTGGCTTCCCAAAACATTCCTTGTTATTCTGTTGTTTGGCTTTACCTCTTAAGCCACAGCTCTATCTCTGGGATGGGCTGTTCACAGGACACATCCGGTCCCTTGTTAATGTGGCACATATCTGGGTCACTATGGTCAGGCAGTTCAGCCAAAGCAGTAATTTCCATGTGCTCCAAGAGAGCACGTGGAGTGTTGCTAGGAGCACTGCCCTTCTCTGTTTCAATTGGTGAAAGAACAATCTGCCTTTGGCACTGACCCTACTCCAGCACCATTTCTACTTCATATATATGGAGTCACCATGTGACTTTACAGTCATCATATAGAGCAAGTGAAGAGCAGAAGGCTGCAAACTATGTAAGCAAAAGACTAATGACTTAGGATACTTCCAGGTACTTGCTTTCTGGAGTTACTGAAGAAACATTTTTAAAATGTAAATTGGAATTTATACTTGTCTGTGTTTTAAAGCAAGTGCATAGAGGCAACTTTAGTAGTAAGTTTTGAAGCTAGCCACTTTTAAGAGTGAAGTGTTCTTTGTATTCCATATAAATTACATATTTAAAATGTGTAGGTGTTTGCAACTTCTGACAGCTTAGGCAAGTGTGTAGGAGGCATATTTCAATGTCTTAAATATCTCATTTGAAACTTAATAGATTGTTTCATGCAGACACTTGCAACATTTCAATATGGCAGAGAGAACATTACCTTTCAGTTAATGTCCCATCTGCAAATTTCCACCTGATGTTTCTTGCAAGTTAGATGTTCAGTTAAGTTCTTGAAATCCATTCTATTTGATATATAGGGTGGTTATTTTCCATCAAGAACCAGAACTCTCGTGTTCAAGATAAGAAAACGACTTGTGCCTTTTTGCTCTGATTAAGTCCTCTGTGCTACATTGATGGTGCCCATAAATCTGAGTAGTTCTAACCACCCTGGGCTGTGATGCAGTCAGACACCAGCAGGGAAATGGAGCATCTCTGAACTGGTTGTTAATAAGGATCTGTTTGCTAGAAGAACATGCCTAAAGTTTGAAAGAAGTAGCATGATGGAGAGCAAGATCTGTGTATTATGGTCAGCCTGACTGTACAAAACTTGGTTTTATAGCAAGGGAAAGAATGAGCAATGAAGTAAGAATCAAAACAGCCTTGCTAAGCAGGTTATGAGCAGAGGCTTTTGATTAAGAATATCCCTCAGTGAAGCTCTTCTGCCTCCTGTACATTTGATATATTCCCCCAACCCACAAGGTGTTCCTTCTCTGTGCTCCCTGATGAAGTTCCCTTCTGGGACTGTGAGGGTTCTTTCTGTCCAGGTGCTGTTAAATGGTTCATTTTGATCATCCAAGTAGTTAATGATAAGCATCAGAATAAACCCAAGGCACTGCCTCTCTGCTGTCATTTTCTGTGGTTACTGGGACTGCCAGAACTGAAGTATGTGACCACACAGATCTGTTAGGTCTTCTAAAGTAACCTTCCTAATGACACATTGCTGCTCCAAATGAAGTTACAGGCTTGATCTGGGAATTGCTGGGTTGGGTTCTTTGGTCGGCATTACAAAGAAGGTCAAGGTGAGTGACCACAATGTTTCCCATTGGTCTTAAAATCTGTCAAATTCTTTGGCCTCATTCTGTGATCAGTGTGGTTTTGAAAGTTGACTGCAAGGTCTTGTTTGTGCTCAGTAGGGCAGGAGGGATGAAACAAAGCAGGCCACAAGCCAAGTGGGAGACATGGGAGATTGAAACAGGAACCAGATGGCAAATGAGGAAACCTGAAAACACGTGATAGAGCAAGGGGAATAAAGGAGAACATGACTAACTCTTCCAGAAAACATGCTGTGCTCTGTGTTTTTGCTTGCACTGCCTTAGGTTTAGTAGTATTATTTTATTCCTAAAGCATGGAGCATAAGGTGGCCAGACAGCCTTTGATGAGAAAAGGAATGGCAGTAGTATTGATTTATGTTCCAACAGGAAAAAGGTCATGAACTGGAGGATCATGTTCAAATGATGAATCCACTATCCAGTGTAGGAGGAATGCAACAGACTTCTGAATGGATTTGTTGACCCTTACTTAAATTATTTTTCTCTAAATATAAATGCTGGATTCCACTTTGAAATTTGCATGTAATTTTGAAATGCTAGCTCAAGAAATAACATGGTTTCCAAAAGTGATTGGTGAAGATAACTTGCAGCTGAATTCAGGAAAGATTCAACTGCTTTGAATCTGAACTGATACTAATAACTATCAGTACTGGTGCTTTCAGACCATAGACTATGTTAAGCTAAAACTGTTAGTCATATTTAATTTTGGGGGCTGTTCTTCAAGGCATCAAAGTTAGTTTCCATTAATGTCAGCTCTTAATTAATTACATGGGCATCCTTGGCTCTGGAAGTACTGAACTAACTTTCTGTGTCACTACCAGTTTCATTATCACCAGTACATCCAAATTCATTTTAAGCTGTGCTACATAACTCAAGCCAAATAAAATTTTATTGTTAGGACATGAAAAATAATTTATTTGGATAGCAAGTGTTGCATTGAAAATACTTTTTAGGGCACAGATTCCCTTCAAGTTCTTAGCCACTCAGAAGCATATCTTTACCTGGACATAGAGCATCTTTCTGGCTGTAATCCATGAAGCAGTAATGCTTACCTGTGACTTTGACACCTCTGGGTAGTTCTAACCAGGTAGTTCTACCTCTTTTTAGAGTTCAGTCAGTATTATCTTAAAGATAAGGGAGTTCTTCCCTTTAGTGATTGCAATAAAGACTGCAGGAATTGCAATAAATAAATAAAATTCCTTAGCAACTTACACACTGCCATATGCTTCACACTGGAGACAACTGCATGGGTTTGTTTATATTTACACGCAAATATATACATACACATGTAAATATATACATACACATGTAAATATATACATACACATGTAAATATATACATACACATGTAAATATTTAACTGTGCACACGCCTTTACTAGGCTCTAGCTTTTATGGCAGAACAACAAGGCACATCACTTGTGCTTGTGAAATGTGCAAAATCAGAAATGGGACCTCATAGCAATTGTTTCTGAGTAGATAGCATACATTTCTGCGTTAAACTACTTCATTTACAGGCAGCTTTTGCTGTTGTGACCCATGTAATTCTCATAAGGGGATCCATCTCTCATTTACCCAGCAGTGGAGACTGAGAGGGAGTGCACAAGACCAGGGATAGTTCATGCTTCCAGTGGGTGGTTTGTTTTGACACACAGAAAAATC
Source organism: Melospiza melodia melodia (assembly GCF_035770615.1). Lineage (NCBI taxonomy): Eukaryota > Metazoa > Chordata > Aves > Passeriformes > Passerellidae > Melospiza > Melospiza melodia. Next base: position 24,215,957 of record NC_086202.1, read on the forward strand.
TGGGCCCTTGCCATGGCTATGTGCCAGAGGCAATATTGCTACTTGAAAAACTACTTTCCTTTTTCTGCAATTTGACCATATCTGTGATTGTAAGAAGCACTTAAGTTTTGTGTATTTTCATTCAAAGGAAGAAGGATAGTAATTAAATGTTCCTGTGAGGGAACTATTGGCTTGGAGAGTGTTTTCAGCATGCTGGTCTCCAGAACAAGCAGCCAGAAAATATCCTCTTGCACTTGCTTCTGCAGTGGAAAATGACTACAGGGAGTTGGACTGATACGAGACACAAGCTACATAATTAGCAGGTATGTTACTCTGCTTCATGCTGTATCTTACAATGATGCTTTGGGCTCCAGAAAAGTTTGCCTTTATTATGGATTTATTTTCGTGTGAATGCATCTTTGTAATGGAAACCAAGGCTAAATGTTAGGAGGATTATAGCTAGAAGCTCTATGGGGCACACTTGTGTGTAGAGAAGGGGAAGTTGTTTAGGAAGAAGAGGAGCTGTGTCTTAGTATCCATAAAGAATCCAAGTTGTGCAGAATTAGTGTGCTTAAGGCTGACTTGAAAGTGGAGGATGTGAGATAATGAATTTGAGGATAACCACTGGTATCAGGGGATAAAGAGTTTCTCAATTTTCTGAGAACATGGCTTTTGTTCTGTGTTTAGTAATAGAAATGATGGTCATGGGGAGTGGATGGGGTGAGTCTGTGACTTATTAGTCAGCTCTGTGATTGTGTAGTTTTCATATGTCTAAGTCATGGCAGTAGAAGTAAAATGAAAGAATATAATTTTAGGGTTTTTCCTAAAATCTAAACAAATCTAAGGAGTTGCTTGAAGATCTATTTTCTCTTGTCTGACAGTTCATGCAGTCTGCAGCAACTCAGGAATGGTGAGAGAAGGGCAGATATATGCACATACATACATAGTAGATCCTGACATTCAGGCCCAGGACTTACATCTGCTTCAGCCAGAGCAGATCAGCTGTGTTTATAAATAAACCCTCATCCTGCAGGTGAACAACAAGAGTCCTATATTTCTGAACTCCTCATTTTTTGGGAGAGTTTGATAGTAACTTTTGCTTTACATGTAGAGGTTATGATGTCCACAGAATTGAAATTCCTTTTAACTCAATATATAAAAACATAGGGCTTTACAGATATAGAAAATCTCTTTATAAAAGGCTCTGTACTGCACCCTGATCTCCAGATAAGTCACAATCTTAAAAAACACTGTGGTTTTGGGGTACATTTTGTTGTTGCAAACTTTATTTCTCCTTCCTTGTTAGAGCTCAAAGGTGGGTTCTGCAAGGACTGTAATCCTTGTGTTGGAGACAATAATGCTGGTGGGTTTCTGTAAGGACAGGAAATAGCTATAACATGGAGTATAGGTTAAACCATTATTAATTTGTTAGTAGAGAAGTATGAGTCCAAGTCAGGCCTAAAATAGGATATCTATCATAAGTTTTTACTGTGTCTTTAATTCTACAATGCGGTGTTTTAATCTCCTAGAGAAAAAATGCTTCTCTGTGATAATGCAAATGGTCAATTTAGGGCAGAATCTGGCTGTTCAGAAAGGATTTTTTTTTTCCCCCCTTTCTAGATAATGGTTTAGCTTGTAGATCTTCCCAGCTTTGATATTGCATGTGAATATCGGAGGATTCAAAACATCTTGAGAATTCAAAAAACGTTAGGTGTATGAAGAGAAGCATTCATACACTTGATTTACTTTAACTCGTAGTTAGAACGGGCTGGAACTTGTGCTGTTGGGAAGCAGATCACGCCGCGGTGTGGAGCAGCGGCGCCTGGGCTGGAAGCTGTCCCTGGCGGAGCGCTCGGTGCTTGGTTGGGTGCTGCGCTGATGGCCCGGGTGCGCGGGCTGGCGCTGGTCACCCAGGAGCTCCAGGGCACCTCTCTGCCACAGTGTGGAGCACAGTGTTTGCTCTTGGGGTGCTCGTCCCCCGGAACGATTTGCCTGGAAACACGTTTAAAAGGGGCAGGTATTGTGCTCCAGGCTACGTTGTGCGCTGCGTTTGAGCAGTGCCCCACTAATGAACCCAGCACAGTGAACTGTGGCAGGAGCGCATGGTTGCATCCAGAAGGGCTCCCGTGCCAGCCTCTCCTCCTGAATGATTTGCAGGCTGAGCTCTATGAATATGAGATTTTTTACATTAATGGCTGAATTGTAAGGTAAATTTAGTTTGGCTGAATAATTTTTAAGAGGAACCCGTGGGAGTTAGATTGGGGGATTCTGCAAGGGAATCATAACTTCTGTTCCTAACTCAAGAGTAACAGAGGGAAAGTGGGGATGGCTTTTTTAAGCCTTCAGTCTGGCAGGGTGCTCCCCTGGCCATGACAGACACAAAATTTCTCATTTTGCATGATGGAAACCATTAAGACAGTAAACATGGTTTGCTGACTGAGTAGCTGCCACCTGGCATGATACTGAGTGCTAGTCTCCTCTGCAGTTATTATTGAGATGCTATTCTAATTAACTGAATTTTATCTGAGTTTGCAAATTATTTTAGGTTAAAACCCTACTTTTATGGGAATAGAAAAAGCCTTTTTAAATTTTCTTTTATTTCACATTTATTTCGGTGAAGCTTACAAAACTCACAAGAGTATAGTGAATTCTTGTGGAGTGAAAACAAGCTAGAGTGCTCTTGCTGTTGCCTTGATAGTTCAGTTCATCACTGAGATAAACATCACAAAGCCAGTTAAGAAGGAGGGAGTCAGGGCAAGGAAGAGTGACTAGAAGAACTTAGGGGCAGAAGGGACTAACAGTTTTTTAGGAAATGTTTTGAATGTAATAGGATCTTACTACCCTGCCATGAAATACAGCTATTGTCTTGTCAAGAAAGTAGGAGCAGAGGGAAAATAAATCTGAGCCTCAGCCAGCAGAAAAGATGCAGTACAAACAGGCTGGAAAGCCAGGCTTGTGGTTACACAGAGACTGTAAACCTTGAACTAGCCAAACTGAATAGCTTTGTCACACTACAATGTGATTACAGGTTATGCAGTGCTAATCTCTTGTTAATGAAAGTAGAATTCAGATGCAGGCTTATCAGATGTTCTCTGTTTATATTTTGTTCTCCCAAGGCTTTTGGAGAAGTCATTCTCTACCTCAAAATCTCAGGAATAAGCAGTCCAAAGCAGAAGAAACAAAGTGGTGATGCTGTTACCCGGAAATTTAAAAAGAAAGCTTTGAATAAAGCTTTCTCTAATCACTTTGAACTTCAATCTCATTTCCAAGTGGATTAGTGTGATATTAATACGGCTGCCAGAACAGTAATTATGGAAATTGAGAGCACTGTCTGCAGCACCTCAATGTGGTCCTAAATTTCTGAAGGTAGAGTGATTCTATCTCCTGTAAGAAGTAAAAAATCTCCAGATCTACCAAAGCAATATGTCTATAGGACAGACTTTAAGGTCACAAAAATGGGGTTTTACCTCTCAAATCAGAGAGTTTTGACACGTACCTGTGTCACCTTCACAGAAAGTCCATAGAGAAATTAAGCAATTATTTGCCTTCCCCTCCCACCCCATGCAAAGGCTTTGACCATACTGAGACTAAGCTACAGTTTCTGCTTTGCAAGTTCAGAGTCACTTACCTGAAGGGTCTTGCTCCTGCAGGACTAGAGCAAACACCATTGCCCAGAGGAAAAGCATGGTCCCAGCCTGCCCGGGCTGTGCCGTGGCTGTGCTGGAGAGCCCCGCAGCCTCCCCCCCCCCCTCCTTCCCTCCCTTCCCTCCCTCCCCGGCTTCCTATCGGCTCCTCGTCCAGCCCTTCGTGCTGAGCTTTAGCCAGAGTTAGGCGGAAATATGCCCAGCCTGAGCCAAGATTCTTAAGCTGTTCTCTTCTGCTTCCCTCCTTTTAAAAACACCCTTCCAGCTCCATGCACAGCCCAGCTATCCAGCCAAGCTGGAACTGGCCCAGGCTCCCCAAAGTTGGGGTTTTTTACGCTTGTATTTATTTACACAGATTACAATGGAAATCGATGAAAAGCTTTGGATGCTGTAAATATAGCAAGTGGGGAAAGGCAAGGAAGGGAGAAAGGAGGAGGAAGGGGTGCTGGATGCGTCTGTCCCTGTAGAATTTCATCTGGGGCAGGCAAAGCATTGGAAAACAGTTTCCAATCTTTAGATCTCATGAGCTTATAGGGCTTTTACCATTGCTCTTTTTGAAGAGCACAGAAACATCTTCGTTGGGCAGTACAATGTGCGGCAGTCTTGTGGGACAGGTGGCTGTGGTGCTTTATGTTTGGACATTATCATAGGATCTCCTGATCTCATCTGAGCTCTTCTCAGTTTGGCAGGGTTTCGAAATTGCTTGGGCTTGGTAACATCACATGCAAAAATAGCACTGGCAATGTGTGTGATTTTTAACAGGATCCTGGTTGAACATTGTCTTGCAGGTTCCTGGGTGTTGACTGGATAAGTATCAGTCTTTGACCCCTCTAGGCTGATGTAAAAACACTTAAGGTGTCTACTTCCTGGTATTATTCCTCGCGTTCATTTGAGTTACCTTTTTTCAAACTACTGCAAGAAAAAATGAGAGACCAGTAAGGCATCCTAATTAATCCCAAAGGCAATTGTTCAGGATAGACAGTGGTTTAACCACTGAAAATAAACCCCTGCAAGCTAGAACAGATTTCCTTGGTCTTTACCAACCCCCTAGCAGTCAAAAAATCAAGTTCTTTGAATATTCGAAAATGGTCCTGTAGACATGCTGGCCTAGAGTTCAAAGTATAATCGTTCTTAGTGACTTCCATAACAAGTTAGGTTGTAAGCTCAGTTGCAAGGCAAAATAATAACAGATTCTGTGGCTGGAATTTATCTGATAACTTTGATGAGGCATAGAACAACCTCCATGTTTATTAAGCCCTCAGGCTTGGTTTGAATACGTTAACGTTTTTAAGAAATAAAAATTTAAATTAGCTATGAAAATTGGAGTGGCAGTGTTTTTAGCAGTGTTTTAGCTTGAATCACTATGTAGTGTACTGCAATTATTTCAAATTCTTGTTTTGAGAATAAATTTGATTATGCCTGCTGAAAACTTACATAAGTCTTAATTTCTTATTAACAGGTCCTGAGAGGGGAAGTGCAAAAGGTAACAGGGAGTCCAGCCTCAGTTGTACCCTGTGTTTCTGTATGAGATGCTGATGTGTTAGGCTGTGAGTTTTGAAGTGAGATGTTATCTGTGTGCTGTCTATGCTTTAAAGAGAGGGGACTGGGGAGCACAAGAAGAATATTTATGAATAGCTGGCTGCTGTTTTCTGAATGCATTTGTCCTTTGGCTCTGTCCTTTTTTAAAGCAGAATCACCCAATGCAATCTCTGTATTTCAAAGGGAGCCTGTTCATAGAGGATTTCTGCAAGCTCTCTCTGCCATCCTCCGTGCCACACACTAAAAAGCAATGAACATTCATTGAAACAGTTTTCCCTTTGGCACACTGTAAAAAATATGGCAATTTCCATTCCAGACCACCTTTGCTGAGGCCACTCACCCCCTTTAGAGCACGTTTCCTTGAGGTTCCTCCTGAATTGCTCTCAGACTGCAGGAACAGTTCAGTCCCTCTAAGGCACTTGCTGCATATTTTTGCATACTGTGTTATGTTTGACTACAGTGAGGTGCTGGTCTGATAGCCATGGAGAACTAAACAAAATAGTGTGGGTTTTCTCTAGTATTATCCTCCAGGGGTTGTTTCTGTAATCAGAGAGTAGTTTTTTCCACTGCAGGGAAATGCAGCCAGAAAGAATATTTCTGCCAAGTGGGATTCTGCTTTGCAGTAGGACTACCTGTCCTGAGATTTTTGGTCATCGTGGGTAATTACCTCAGATTGCTTTTGTAATTTATAAATACTCAGAAAGGAGCTGCAGGGTAAGACAACTGGCAACTAAAGTACAAAAAATCTGGGTATGTGGCAATGCCCATTAAATTGTAAAGCAAGTTTTTCAGAAGACAGAGGATGTGAGAGTACAAGAAAGAATATGATGCAAACATATTTGTGTTCTGAGAAGTTTAGTCAGTAACTGATTGCCATCAGAGAGAGCATTCTTTAGCACATTCATCTTCAAAATGGCCATATATGAGAACACAGTGAGATCATATGAATGTAGGTTTGCACAAAATCCAGCTGTTGAGATGTTCCCAAGACACTGGCAGCCAAAAAAAGCATACCAGTGAACAGGGATGTGAATTTATGCCAGCAGGCAGTTTGGTGAAAGGGAGAGCAAACATAAGGACTAAGTCTATTTTGGGAGGTGCTTTTCTGTTTGTTTTTGGTACAGTCTTTCTGTATCTCTTTCTTGGACTAGTTAAATGCTTGGCAAAAGCAATAAATAACTGCGCAGTGATCCCACAGGGTGCATAGGGAGAAGGAATGGACTAAATAAAGGGTATATGTTGACAGAGGACATATGTGCCATGTGAAAAAATCACATTGCTATTGGACGTGAAATCCTGCAGCATGGGCTGACAACAGATATAGCTGAGCACACTCTTGGGAAAAACAGGACCTTATGTGAAACACAGAGAAAATTAAGTGGAGATTACTTCAGGAGACAAAAATATAGTAGAAAAGCAATCCTTGTAGGGAGGGGAAAGTGCCTTACCCTGAAGAGAAGGAAATGAAAGAGTATAATCACCACCCTGGATTTAATACTGGTGAATGATGAAATTTGTGCAAGGTTTGTGTAGTCTGCCTACCTGCCCCTGAGAGAAGATTTGTCTCCATTAGGGACTGTGGAGGTACCTTAGGCTCTTGTCAAGGCTTAACTTCTGTCAGCTGCTCACGACCAGAAGTTCTTGCTACTTGGAGGCTGTTGAATACCTAATGTAAATTGAGACTTGTTACATGACCCATTTGGAAGAGGTCACTTGCTTTCACTCTCTTAATTCATTTGGTTTCTGACTGCTGGGTCAGAGCACTTGTTGAACAGATGCAGGAGCAGAGTTTTATTACCTGGGGAGGCTGATTTGTGCAGAGCGGGCATGCAGCTTTGGGACTGCTTCTCAGAGGAGCAGAAGCTCACTCTGCAACAGTACTTCTGTTTGGTGAACAGATGAAGGGCCTCTTGCAGTGGTGATTTCATTAGAATGAAGTAAACATTGCCATTGAAAGCTTTGGATAGTGGTGATTTTTAGCACCCATCCCTGGCAGTCTCCACAGAGCCTCCACGCCTCTGTCATTCTTGGGCAGCCTCTGTTGGAGTTACAGGTCTGCAGCCTTGAGTGAGTGATCACCTTGAATGAGTGTTCACCTTCCCTTGGCCACTGCAAGCCCCTCTCTGGTCTGCTGCATATCAACTTGTACTCGTGTTTATTATCTCAATTTGCAGGGGACATAAAAAAATGTCAAGTTCTCCTGCTATTGTCATGAAGGCATAATTTCTGATGCAGTTAAAAATCCCATATCATGTGGTTCATAGTGTGAAGCGCTGTGAAGATCAGCTCTGTCTCTGCCCTCCCTGGAGAAGTTAACAAGCCTGTGTGTCATGGAGCAAGCTACTCTGATCCAGCCTTCTTCAAAACAATACATTTTGTGCTACGCCTAGAGCCAGCAGTGAGTCAGTGCAGGAATTGACTCTCTGGTGTCATCTTGGTGCCAGCACACTAGGCTGGATTCTGTTTGCCAGCATTAGGTAAGCATCCCATTGCTTCAGGCTGTTTGCAGTCTGTGGCTTCAGCTTCCTGAGCAATGATCCGCAAGGAAACTGAATCAGAAAGCTGAAGGAAAAGGTGGGTCACATGGAATATTAGTGAATTATGTTGTTTGTTTTGTATTTTAACAAGATATGCCCTTTCATTTGACACATTTCAGGCATTTTATGAAGGCTGGCCATGCCTCAGGAACCCTATGAAATATGATATGCAGTGCACCCACCCACTTTAATGAAAAGAAACCTTTCTTTTCTTTAAAAGAAACCTTAGAAAGTTGGATTAACTATATTCCCAGCAAAATTAGTGATTCATGAATAGACTCTTTACTCCCAGTCTTGTATTGCACACATGGTGGCCTGATATTTGCTCTGTTTCCTATTGCAGAAGGTTGTGGCCCTTTGCTGTTGTAACTTTACGTGCACCCATTTGCGTCACGTAAAAATTGGAAATAGATCTGTGAGTGTGTGGTGGATAATACTGGGGAAAATAATACAGGGGAAGTCCTTGATTATTCCCCAATTAGAGTTACTCAGCTAGTGTCTTTAGCAGATCAGTATTGCAAACCACACCAATTAAATGAGATAATTACTTGAAACTGAAGCCACAATTTCTTCTCTTAAGGTCCTGCTAATACCTGAGAAGCTACTCACGTGTTGAGTAGCACCTTGCTGAACACAGTCATGACAATGGCAAAGGTCTGTTACTTAACACCTGTGTACCTTTCTCCAGTAGGGGAGGCATCAGCCATGTATGTGAAGCCTTTGAATATAAGTCATGTTTGCCATGTGAGTGGAGATACCTAACAAAACAGAGAAACAGCTGGAAATAAATCCTATTTTTGTTTGCCACTCAGCATGGTCTCCTTTCCTCTTAATTGCCACAAGGTCATGGAGACTTGCAAGGGGAAGAATGACGTGCCAGAGAGAGAAGCCAAGTTGATCATTCTACTGCCAATTCTCTGAAAATTTACAGTATGTGTATAATTTTAAAGCCAATGCAGTAAAAATCCCTGGTTAAAATTCCTTTTAGAGTACGTGTGTGAGTGTATATACAATACTGAAGCAGGATGAGAGTAGTTCCTTTGTTATTATAGATCCCTTATATCTTTAGCTGCAATTTTTCTTCAAACACGTTTCCAATACATGTTTCCAGGCAGAGAGTGAACAAGAATGTGTATGAATTTTTTTTCATCCTGCTGCCTGTGTAGTTAATCACATGATGGATCCTGTCCAACAAGATTCCCCAACAGTACAGCTAGTTATTACTGTGTGGTACTGATGGCTTCTCACCTCTTTAATTCCAGATGAAAAACTGCAGTAAAAGACAACTTAAATAGTTTCATAATGCCACTACTTGGCAGGAGAATGTGTGGTAGTTGCCATAGGGAAATAGTATAACCATAAGAAGCAAGAAAAGGGCCCATTAAAAGATTTCCATTAAAAGTTGATTCAAGACATGAAAAACCTTGTGAGCAGATGAACAAATGAACAGATTAGCACACTCTCCAAACTCCAGAGGCAGAACATTGACTCCAATTGTTGGAAAACAGATGTGAACTTGACTATTGTCCTCCACCCCTTTTCTAAATCTTTTTCTAATGAGTTCGTTAAAGTGCAATCGGTTCCACATGTATTTAGGAGGGAGCCCGATGGTTGCTACACTTGCTATTAGTTTGCTGTATCTGCATGAATGGTTGTGTTAAGGATGAAAGAAGTAGGAGGAAGAGTTATCACCTGAAGCAGCATCCATGTAGGAAACTGGGATAGCATGGATGCTGTTTCCAATGTCAGATTTTAGGACAGCCTTCCTTGCCTTAAGAGACCAGTTGGCTCAGAGTTAAAAGATCTGTTACAGTGTTCTGTCCTCATGCAGTAAAACGCTTTAGATTATCTGTTCCAAATGTTCTTTAATTCATACCCACCACTGGAACTCTTTGTAAGAGTAACAGAAAGATTATGTCTTAATGCAGATATTAGTCTATGTCATGCTGTAATTTTAATTTCTGTAAGTGCTATCTGTTTTTATCTTTTTGAATACTACTTTTGCTATCTACAGAATAATGAAGGTATGACTTTCACAGTGGTGACTCTCTAACGTCTCTTCTCATTAACCCTGAGAAAAGAGGAAATACAAGATTAGAGGATAAAAAAGTCAAAGGGAAATGGAGGGCTCATTGCATGTGTTCGAGGAATAAGAAGCCTCAAAGGTGAGGGCAGGAGTCAATTGAATCATCAGGATACTATAAATAATTCTGAAGTAATCTCTTCATCATTAAAAAGGTGAATTAGGAGAAGCTGATGGGGCAAAAGCCTATGGTTTGAATTTAGCGGAAATTATATCAGTCCAGGGTGCACAGAGTGTTCTGCTGGGGCCACTGGGAGGGAATTGATTGCTCAGCTTTGCTGGGATTGTTGGAAGGAGAGCGTGGGAGCGGGCGGGGGCGAGGGCCGTGGGGAGCGGGCTGGCACACGCGTGTGCCCGGCGCTGGCAGCCGGGGAGCTGCCCCTCGGGTGGCACTGACTGAGGTGACCCGTTTCTGGCCACCTGGTTACTCGGGGGCCGCTCCCTCTCCTGCCCCCCTCTGACTCCGGCGGCTGCTCCTCTGTCCTCCTCCCGCAGCCCAGGTGCGCTGATCTCCGGCACAGCGCAGTGAACTGCAGCCCAGAGTTCAGCGTTTTAATTAGCACAGCGGCAGGGCAGGGCAGAGGATTTGGATCCCCGAGTGTCTCGGACAAGGTCACAGCCCCGCTGCTCGTACTTGACCCTGATCGCGCTGGGGGAGCCGCGCTCGCTCCGTGCCCGTGCCCGGCTGGGGAGTGGCACCGGCGGGCACCGGCCCGCTCAGCGCAAACACCGTCTGTGCCGCGCTGCTGCCGGGTCCGGCATCCTCCGAGCCATCGTGAGCCTCCGAAAGCACCGTGTAGTGGTTATTTTGTGGCAAATCAGCATCCCTTTGGGAGTCGAGTTTGTTAAAAACCCCCAGCGTTAATTGTGCTTCAGCTCACGTTCACTTGCCATTTGAATGCCCGATGATCTCTGTTAGTGAGAAAAAATTATTGCAGTAGTGCTTTGAAATTATATGGTGCCACTCTGATGGTCTAATGTGTCTGGAAAAGCAGAAGTGAAACAGCTGATCACAGTTTGCTGTTCTCTGAACAGAGAATCAAATGTGGATTTTCAGCGATTCCCTGTGTGGTCTTCAGCCAGGACACTTCCACTTTGTGTGAACACAACTGCATGACCAGTGATTTAGACCCACATGGGCAAAACCCCTGGAGCCAGTGACAGCATAAGGGATCTCATGTTATTCAAAGATAACTGGATACAGTCTTTGTTCATTAATATAATTTTGTGACGTGGCTTAGAATAGACTCCTGGGTACTTTCATGCATCTGCAATGCTAATCTGCTGCCTCTGCCTGTATTATAAATGTTATCCTACCACTTGAAACTGAGATAAGCAAGATGTTAAATATCTTAAATAGCAGCACAAAATATTTTGCTGGTTCTTACCAGTTATTTAGTCTCAGAAGAAGAGAATGTACATTTTTTTGCTACAGCAAGGCACAAGCATTGTGTTGCCAGTTTTTCCTCATGGAATGCTATTGGTTCAGCATCTTAGTGTTAGACCTCTTATGGATATAGATACTATTTTGAGGAGATAATTTTTGGACTCTAACGTAAGCTTTTGCTCTTTGCCTTGAGAAATAGCTCATCCTTTCTGCAAAATGTTTACATAAAACAGATACAGTCTGTCCCAAAACTTTAGATAAAGCATCCAGGCTTCTCTGTTGCCTCTTGTTCCAGCAAATATGTTCTTTGAATTGATGCCTGCTCTTTGTTTCAGGCTCTGTGAAATCCAGCTTGGGGAAGCTACTTCTGTTTCCACTGATTTGAATCTACCTTGTCAGCCTTTTCTGAGATCCCTAAAGATGGTAAATGGGAATGTGATATTTTACTGTTGTGGGTCAGCTGCTGACAAATGTAAACAAATAAAAATATAAACGCTTGGGACCGGAACTTCGGTCTGCTTTATGAATATTGATTTATGAAGAAACTGAGATGGGAGTTAAATTAGTATCTTTAATTAGAAGGAAGCGAGCATCTTTTTGGTGCCTATTTTTTTTTCTTCTTTCTGGTTTATTTTTCTTTTATTTGGCAGTTCTTTATGAGTTGCCTGTATTTTTTTTATCCATACTGATTATCACATTGTTTTACCACCACATTTGCATCAATATGTTGCATAATCCTCAATTATAATTTTGGTTTTCTGAGTTGCTGTTCTCTGAGAAAGTTTTATTGTTTTTCTTGGCTTAACTGCAGACTGTCTCCACCCTCTTTCCTTCTGCAAGTGATCAAATTCTGTAAAGAATTCTCTGCTTTGGATAGACTGTCAGTTCCCACCCATGCTGTTCTCACTGAGGTTGGAAATGTTATTAATTTTATTTAGTGTAGGGAAAAGCTTGGCTAACCCTTCAAAACAATCTTTCAAGTCCTGTAATTCAATAAAGTCCTTATTTACAATGGGCATAGCTATTTTTCTCAGTGCTGTCCAAAGTGAGTTCTCTCTGGTTACAAGAGAATGAGGCATTCTTTTCCGTTCTGACAGCAAAATGGTTCTATTTTATTTTTTAGTTCAGGAAAAGTGCAGCATAACCTTGTTTAAAAGGTTTTCTAGAAAAAGAAGCAGCTGTTACTCTCCACATGATGCTGTTCTTAATGGGGCTTGCACCAGGGACTGAGGGAGGAGGACTGGCAGTTATATATGACCTAGTGAGTATAAAACTGTTATTCTGAGATTTGGATTTTCCAATTTTTTCCGGTGCTAAACATTGTTTTTTCTTACACACCAGCACACAAGCACTGTATTTCAATTCTCTCTGTTGATAAACTGTGCGGTTTATTTTTTCTTTGGACTCAAAATTGTCTAAGTACAAGATAATGTTTTATTATGATGTGGATAAAACCACTTCCCAATAATTGCCATTTCTGATGTACACAGTGCCTCTGACCAAGTCTGGTTTTACTGAGGTCTCAGCCTAAAGCTGGGCAGAGATGAACGATGATTTCCTTGCACAAACACACAAAGTGTGACTGGTGGCAGCATGGAAGTTGTAAATGAAACCTTTGGAAAGCTATAGAGCACTGAGGCATTGGCTTCCTTCCCTTAGGACCCACCAAAGAGCAGCTTGGAGGGAAGTAAGAAACTCTAGATTTGAAAAGAAATGTCATCTTCTGGATCACCTGTAACTTAGTGTCTTTGACAGTTTCATGGCAATTGTGTTAGATATCACTTAACTGTACCAGCACTGCAATTGTATCTTACTTATCCCTTCCTTCCACCCATACAAAAGAAAAAATCAAAACTGAAAGCTAGTTTTTCCTTCCTGTGGTAATTGTGGTATGTTTTAAAGCACTGTGAACAGGTTTGGAAGTGGCAAGGGCTTTGAAAGAATGTTTGACATGGGCTGAAATCTGCAGCAGAAATTCCCAAAGATCCTTTTTCTATAGCTGGCTGCTTGTTTGGGAGTGTTTACAGGGATAGCAATTCAGTGCTTCATGTACTTCTGTCATGCAACAGCTTGGTGAATTTTTTCCCAGCTTCTTGACCAAATGGTCCCAGCAGTCCTTTCACCCATGTGGTCCAAGTGTCAGTCACAGACCAAGCCTTGTTTGTCAGGAACTGAATTCAGGTCAGGGTTTGAGCACATCTGGACCCCCAGATAGCCAAGAGCCAAAGGAATTGCCATTTTCACTGCTACAAAGTTCCATTTCGTGCCCACCATTGCACTCAGCTGTGTTGTGAGCAGAGTGGTGACTCCCCCTGCCTTCCCTCTGCCCTTCAAGGCACCAGTGAAGCTGCCTGAAGGTGACTTGGCTGCAAGTGCTGGCAGCAGCTGAGTGCATTCATTCCTTCCTCATCTCCCCTAGCAGCAGCCTCCTGCTGGGCTGTGGCCACTTGTAGCACAGGGCACCACCACAGCCTGCACATCCACCACCGGGAAAAGAAAGAATAAAAGGGGTCTGTGTGAGAGAAACTGGAAAAAATGCTGAATCTGGAGCTTCATCAACATGAAGTCAAGAGAACATGGGCCTGCCTGCCACACCAGTGTAGGGAAGGCTCCCTACAGCACAGCTCAGACTTTCCAGAGATCCCAGAAGTCTATTTGAGCATTTATTTTGACTCTCCCATATAAATCTCATTATAGTATTTCTCATGATATCCTGTGGGGAGAGTTAGGTCACAACTTGGGTTAGATTTCATGACATGCCTGTTCTCTGTCTCGGAGATTAGGATTTTGTATGGTCTCAGTAGAAAGCAGAGGGTACTGAGGGACCACTCATACCTGGAAATAGATACCTGGTTCATCTCCAGGCAGTCTGGAGGCATCAGGAATACATTTGAGAGGAGAGGAACCACAAAAGGACCTCTGCCCCATCCCTGCTGCACAGCTATTCTCTATCTGGAACTGTGACTCTGCCTTTGCTAGTGCTCTCTCAGGGCAAAGAAAAACAGATTTAGATGGAGTTTATAGATATATAAACCCTATATATATAAATAGATAGAACAGATATGTACATAGAAATAGATAACTTGCTACAGTCCTTCCCCTAGATGCTGTTTTCTGTACTTTATGATCTAGGTGCCTCTATTTTTCTGCTGCAGGGACTTGTGCCAAGAGAAGACTCACACAAGCTGAGCTGTCTCCTCTGTGCCTCAGTCCCATGAGGAGCCATGTCCCTTGGTGCTGCCTGAAAGGATCCCTGCAGAGACCCCAAGCCTGGCACCTCTTTCCTGCTGCTCACTCACGGGCCCTGTGGCTGGTGGGGATCATGCTCCACAGCTAAGCAGTAAGTCACTAAAGCTCCAAGTGTCCTGCTAACAGAGCGTCACCCAGGCATAATCCAGGCCCTGACTCAAATTGACAAGGACAGGTTGGGCTCTGAAATAATCTCTTTAAATAGCAGCAGCCGTCTCTTTCAAAGGCACTTCCCCCAGCCAGCCCTGAGAGCTGCTCACAGCACACTGCCTGCTATTTCCCACCCAGCAGTGCAGGGCTGACACTTCTCACAGGCAAGTGTGTCCCCTGCCAGCCAGCAGTGTCCCAGCTTTGCTTTGCACCAGGAGTTACCATGAATTTTGCAGCACAGTTTATCTACTTCAGGGTCTTAAAAAACAGAAGTCCCAGGGAACGCTACAGGGAAGACGAAGACTACGATCCTTTCTGGCAAAGGTTGGAGAATATTGCTGTCTGACTTAGAGCTAGAGTGCTCCTTTATCCCCCTCAGGGGTCATGGTCAGCCCTCGGGGTCCCCCCAGGGCCAGGCCCATGGACATGACAGCCCCTGGACCCCTCCTGCCTCCTTATGCTGTCGTAGTTGGAGTTCTGCTTCGCCTCGTTGTTTATTTAGTCGCTGTGCTGTATAGGTAATGCTTTCTTTTTCCTTTCCTTAATTCCCTAAAAAAATCAAACCAAACAAAAAATCCAGGAAATTGTTTGTAATTTTCCATAATCTCCCAGGGTTCTGTGGGTTGCTCTTGGAGTTATCCGCTAGAAGTGGTGGAGATTTTAATATTTTTAGCCCACAGAGTTCAGCTTTTTTATTTCTTCAAGAGAACAGAATCAAAAATAACCCTAGACAGGCCAATGGACTGCTGAAAATTTATCTTGGGATAGCCCATGTCAGATCCTGTTATTACAATTCTGTGGTTGTCTTTGTTATGGTGCTTATGGTGATTTTGAATTCCTGTTTTCAGACTTGGATGGTGCAGATGGAATTTAAGAGTCATCTAGTCCTTGTGTAGCATGAGCTGGGGCTGTGCACACACATGGCATGGTGGTGTTGTGCAACCACATTCTTAACCTTTTCCATAGTTTGTTTTTCCCTCCATTTTATTATCTGGACACCACTATTGAGATCACGCTCTGGTTTTGCCAGATGTGGTACAAACAAGGAACACTTCTCATTTCCTGCACCTCCTTGTCACAGATGTTGTTAACATAGAAATTGTTTCAGTGGGCCTGATGCTGTTAATAAAGGGGAAGACAAGGTCTTCTGCACTGTAAAAAGGGCTTGCCCAAAGTCACCCATGATATGACCTGTTCTGCAGTGCACTGTGGATCTCCTTTTAGCACAGGGCCTGTGCTGAAAGGAGATCCTTTGTTCTATTTTGCTCTATTTTGAGTTATGTTATTCATTCCTAATTGGAAGTGAATTATGGAGATGTGTTAGTCACCAGAAAGCCTCTAGACTCAGAATATATTCAACTTAGGGAAAAGTTTAATTGCTTAATGAGTTTTAGCTGCCAAACTCTGTGCAGTGTTGGATAGCTATAATTTGGCATTCACAGCTGTGAATGTCTTACAAGAACTTCTGAGAGGGATGGGTCTGTTTGAGGGACAGTTGGTTACCTCTGCTTCAACATTTCCATCATGAGTGCAGTTGTGAATTCCTCTTGCTTTCAGATTGCTTTTCCTAGTGTTTTCTATTTAGCAGCTGACACCCAGTTGCCACTGCCAGCAGTAAGCAATGAGATGTGCATACTGTGTACAGAAGAATGGCAATAGATTATGACCACAGATGAAGGCATATATAGTGCTAGGCTCAGGCTCTGGTAAATCTGACTTGCCAGATGTAAGGAGAGATTTTATCAAAGGTGATAATACAGCTTGGTTGTTTGCTGCATGAACTTGAACTTTGTTTGTGTCTGTTGCTGGTGCAGCATCACACAGATTTGCCAGGCCTGTATATGTTGAGTAGAGCTCTCAAGGCCTGCTCAGTCTCAAGGCTTGGTTATCATGTAGCTGTCTCTGTTGGATGGGTACAGTGCTTACACTTTTGTCCCCCAGCATGGTTACTATGCCCCGACCTCGTTGTCTTTAAGACACTCTGATAAATAGCCCTGCAGAAGTCTTAGGCAAGCCACTGGATTTGTCTGTGTCCCAGTTTCCATCAATAAAGTTGAACTTTAAATTTGCTGAACTTGTCCTTCTGTTTAGGGGCAGGTGGTGGTGATTCCTATGTGATTTAGGAGCAATCACTTTGCACAAGCTTTAGATATATAAAGGTCAGATATGCATTTTATATTTCCATCATGTGTGTGCCACTGGTTGGAGTGATACAGTCTCAAATGGGTGTTTCTAAGTGCTAGTGTTACACAAAATACTGATAATTCAATATCAAAATAATGATAATTCAAGACAGTAATATTTAGAGTGCAGTATTGTCTTTGATCTGTTTTGAATTTATTGTCAAGGAGAGGGAATTGTCAAATTTGTGTTCCTTCCCTGTGCCTGCAGGAGTTTACTTGTCACCCTGTAGTGGTGTGCAGGGCACTCAGACACTATTGAGTGCATAACCTGGAATTTCTGGTAGTGAAGATGACATTTGTTATGATCCTTCTTGATACTTTTATCCCAGCAAGCCTCTATTTTTCTACCATTTTTCTTTCATAAAGTCGCACTAGCTCAAGTTGCCGACAAGCTTTAAAGAATTGCTGCTATTGCAATATTTGGATGTATTTGGGAAAGGGTAAAAAGGTAGAAGAGGAGTTGAGATGGAACAGGAATGTTTATGAGCTACTGGAAAAGGAGATTGCAGCAAACAAGGAAAGTATCAGAGGGGTCTGGGAAGCTCAAGTGGTGAGAAGGGTCAGAGGAGACAGCGCTGGGACATGGAATTAGAAGGATTAATGGAGCTGGAGAGGTTCTGGGTAAAAGGGATTAGGATGAGGGAAAGGACCCCCTCTGTCATATCCTGGGATTGCCTCTTTCTCACTCCTGTAAGAGGAGATCCCAGCCCCAGCCACATTGCAGTCATAAGCCAGGCAGATTGCACCTGCAACAGGCTGCTCGCCCTGCCTTGCCCCCTGTACCTGACCCACCTCTGCTCAACACCGAGCAAAGAGGCAGAAGTGACTTCAAATGGGGTCACCTTTTGCCTTAATAAGTATTCTCAACTTGCAGGTGTAAGATCTTAGCCCAGTTACCTGAAAGCAGATGACAAATCTGTCTAAAGCTGTTTCTTACCAATGTCCCTTGGTCAGTGTGCTCCAGGAAAGTCTTCAGGGAGCCTGAAGGTGACCTTAAGAAACCCCTACACCCAAAACATTAAAAAGGACAAAATTAAAATCCACATGTAGAGAAGATGTGCATATGAGTTTGAAGTGTATTCAAGGTTAACATTTTGTGACTGCTCAACTGCACATTTTTCAACACTGTCAGCCCCTCTTTATAGTGAATGTGTATCACTGTGAATGCAGATGACAAAAGCTGCTGTAGAAATGACAAAGAAAGCCTGAGTTTTCAGTCTTATATTGAAATTAGTTTCCTCTTGTGACAGTTGAATTTCCATCTGGGAACCAGTACATGGGAATGTATGCCCATAATTTCAGCTTCATGTCTGCCTCAAAATGTTCTCTTGTGACTCATTTTGGAAGTGTAAAAGCTGCCAAATGGGCTAGCTGGGTACATCTGCAATCAGCACTGGGTCAGGCTAAAGAGCAGTCCTCTCTGTGTCCTCTCTCTAGGGGTGGCCAGTAACAGAATTGGGAGAAAAATGAAAGCCACCTATGACACTTTCTCTCACATACTTTCATGGAGTTTGCCCAGGGCTTCCTGAATCACAGATTAATTCTTGAACAAGAATTAATGTGTGTATTGGTCACTACTTCCATTTAGCTGTGTATTTTTTAGGAGCCTGTTTATATTTTCCTTCTTCATAGAGTCCTTTTGCAATGAGTTTTGTGAGCTAATTATTTTCTCTAAGAAGGGAAATTTTAAATTTTCTACCTCATTCTTTAATACCATCTCCTCCTAACATTTATACTGGGCAGAATGGTGAATAGTCTTTCACACTTTGCTATTCCCTGGACATGCGTGCTTTTGCAGAATTTGTTCCTTCAGTTTTAGAAGCTGAGGAGTTCCAGTGCATCAGTTTAATCTGTTTAGTCTGTTTTGTGGGAGCTGAGGGAGGCAATCTGAAGTGCTTCACCATGGGCACATGGAACTGTCCATCGTTGCACACTTGGACACTTCTCTGCCTGACAAAGGCAACAGTTGTGGTCTTTAGGTATAGCATGCATTATTGCCTTTCATGTTCCCAAAATCATTTTTGCTGGTTTTATTATTTTCTTAGGTTGTTACTATTGCTATTTTTGGATTTTTTTCCCTAGTGCTGTTTAACTTGATGAATATTATCAGTATGTTCAAAAAAACAAACTGGAAATAGAAAAATGATTCATTCCAAGTTGTTGCTTTTTATTATTGTAGGAGTACATTTTGGTACACACTGTTTTTGCATTGACTTTGAGATGTTAAAATATGTAAAGCATTCTACTTAAACAAATGATATTTTTTCCTGTGCTTTAATTGTTTATGGAAAGTCTGCATATGGATCTTCTCTTTTTTTTCCAGTTATGCTGAGCAGCTGTTCTTGAAAAAGTAGGTTTATAAACTGTATTTTCATGTTTGCTTTTACTAATCACTTTAAAGGTAAAATGTTGTAATTTATAACCACGTAACAAAGCTTGCCAGCTGGGTGTTTGTTTTATGTCTGGAAATAAACAGACCTTTTAATGCAAACTTGTGGCAAGCTCCAAAAATGGAAAAGCTCCATCTGAAAGGAGCAGTGCTTTATGTGCTGGGGTTTGGGTTTATATTGGCTCAGATCTTCAGTTGGTGGGCACGGCTGCTGGGGCAGGGGCTGTGTTCTGTGTCTGTGCTTGAGAAGTCACGAGCTGGGTTTGTGTGAGCACTTGCATGCTTTGCTGCCTGTAGAAGAAATCCATCTAGATCTCTGCCAAGCATGTGGAATGCTTTTGAGGCAAGAAATACTTTTGACCCAACAGGGCCATTACTTGCCCATTTGTGATATGTGATCAAACCTCAGCCCACTGTTTACCTTGGGAGTTTGAGAGCTCTAGGAGGGTCTGTGGCACATCCAGGTGGGCTCAGTGTGGGAAAATGTCATTCTGCAATGTGAATGAGACATGTGGGTGTAGAAGAATCAAAGGAATTCTGAAATAAATACACACAATACATATAGATACAATAGAATGATATCCCCTTGATGAAGAGGCTGCTGACTTTTCAGATGCAAATGTATGATAGTTTTTGTATTAAATATTGAGATGGTAATAATTCAGATGTGCTCTAAACCAAACTCAAGCCTAAAATACCTGTACATATTTTACAGCTGTTTGATTTCTGTTCCTCTTTTCCAATGGTCACAAGATGTTGTCTCCATTGGAGTCCTGAGCAGATACTCACTGGTCATGCACATCAAGGACTGAGAATCTGATTTACTTTCCTCCTCCTTTTTCTGCCACAAAAAGAGAAACCTAAGACTAGGGCAAAAAGTCAATATACCATTTTAGTCTATTTGCAGATACAAATATTTGATGGCACTAGTGTGATGAGGCATTACCATGCACTTGTACTTTCTCACAGAATCCTGCTTCATTGATAAACTTCTTTGGCTGGGTGTTTTTATAGACTTTTTGATTGCAACAGATGCTATGAAAAATGAGAATTGTTCTTCCATCTCAAATGCCAGTTGGATAAAAAATTTGACCCATAAACTCACAAATTTTTGATCTGCCTAATTTTTTTACCCTACATAGACCCCTTTAAAACATTTCCAGTGTAAGAACATAATTCATTGCTAATGCTTGTTAAACGTTTTAGACAATATGCTCAGAAATAAGACTGCTCTTCCTTTTGGAGTGGTTATGGGAGTCTGTGATATGGAAAACATTTTTTGGAAGGGAGAGACAAGGAATGAACTCCACCAGCACTGTGGCCTCCTAGATGCT
Organism: Melospiza melodia melodia; assembly: GCF_035770615.1. Classification (NCBI taxonomy): domain Eukaryota; kingdom Metazoa; phylum Chordata; class Aves; order Passeriformes; family Passerellidae; genus Melospiza; species Melospiza melodia. The sequence continues at coordinate 24,236,431 of NC_086202.1, forward strand.
GCTGCTGTTGTATTTGGGGCTGTGCTGTAACAAGTTCACAGGGAGGAAATCTGATCTGGTTCTCAGCTTTGCATTAAGCAGACTAATGTGCACCCGAGCTAACACTGAAAGCTTAACATCTTTATGAAGTGTTCCAGCTATCTAACCCCAATGGAGCAGAGATGCAGAAAAGTATGGAACAGAGCTCCTTGATAAGTTACTTGGTTTGAAAGCAGAATGCCTGGTGTTAGGCTCTATCAGCTTTAAGATACAGTATTGGGAAAATACTTTAGATCACAAGTTTCAACATAAAGAGGTCACAAATGTGTATATACATTATTTACCTTAGAAAATTAGTGTTCTCATTAATTTTAGAGAGAGAGGATCTTGCTACAAAAATTTTGTCCTGTGAGGATATACAGAATGATTGATGCTGTGGTATATTACTTGATTCTAATAATAAAACATTTTACGTTGCCTCTATTGTTATGTGAATTCCTCAGTGGAAAAATTGGAAGTGTAATAGGAGCCAGAGCTACTGGCACAGATTATTGATACCATTAAGGAAACGGATGATGCCCAAAGTGGGCAATTGCTCAAAAAACCAGATGTTTCTAAATATTTAAAAATTCTTTTGGAAGTTGCTGCAAAGCATATTATGGTGTTGATCACTGCTGTAAAATGTGCTTTAGCCAGTCCTGTTGATGGATAGCTGCAACACTTAGACCCAAATTATTTTAGAAAAAAGGTAAATATTTTTTGTTGGGGATAATGCTGGAATGTCTGACATGATTTAAAAACCATTTCAGCCAAATAGATTAATAGTGAGTCATGCAGAGGAGCTTATACAATCTGTCTAATCACAGCCACAAACCAGGGGTGGTATCAGCTCTTTTCCAAATCACTGACCTTCTGCTTGATGCTCCCTTTCGCCATAATAATCTCCAAATTCCTAGAAGCTTTGCATTTATCTGTCAGTAGGGCTGCAGAATCCTGCACTACAGTACAGTGTTCCTTGTGGACTGAATTCTGTGGACCACAGAGTCAGGCAGTTGAAGGTACCAAATCCAGCAATTTTTTCTAGCAGTGCTCTCTCGTATGTTTCTTGGGAAAGGAGATTTTTGTGCCCTCACATTTCTGCCATATCTGTGGAGATATTTACCCATGAAATGTAAACTCACAGATCAGAAGACCTAATTCTTTAGCTCTGTAGGAGGATATGATTATTGTACCGTATCAAAGTAATTTCCTTCCCTTCACGAGGCAGTTGATGACTGTCAAGAGTACGCTCTGCAAGTATCCAAGGGCAGAGAGCATGTGTACAACATAGTGGCATTTGTGACTGCTATTAATAGTTTATGGGAATGGGCTGCAGAATCTCCTTCCCTTTTTTGAAAAAGATAGAATTGTGTACAGAAAATACAGTTCCAGTTATTCCAAAATTTTTGGAAGCACTCAACTAGGATCATTTCTGGTTGAATACTGAGTACTAAGGAAGGTCTGGCTGTCCAGACAGCACAGATTATATATTCTTATTTTCTTGGGTAGGACAGTTTCACAGTTTGCCCACATGTTGAATTATTTATGTGGCTTTTCTAACAGCTGGAAGGTTACAGTATCTTTCAGTGCACCTGCAGGTAGGTATTATGTCAGTAGCAAACTCACTCTGCCTGTTTGAGGCTTGAAAAGAGCAACTGAGATGTGCATCCTTCCAAAATGCTAAATATCAAACCTTTAATCATCCAAGCCTTTCTAACAAGTTTCTTTTATTTGTTTTCAGGGATGACAATAAAATAAAGAAACAAGATACCCCAGCAGTTTGTGATCTTCACTGCTGTAAGGATGTTCCTGTAAGAAATGGCCTTATTGGGCAGAAGCCACCCTCTATCAACCCCGAGAGACTGAAGGATTTTGGTGAGGAGGATTACCTGAACGGGGATGTGAAGACCTGGGAAATGAAGATAGTGAGCCGGAATGAGGAGTTGCTCAGGGATGCCCTTTCCTGCATCCCCCAGCCAAGCAGTAGGACCAGCCTGGCCAGCTGCAACAGGCTCATTCGCTTTGAAGACATTAGTGCAGCAGCCTTCAAAATCCAGTGTGGTGTTCAGAAAACCCCCTGCATGGTAGGGAATCTTGATGGGTTTGCATTCTCTCAATGTTTCTTTTTATTTTCCTTATGAAAGTCGATCAGAAATGAAGAAAGGGTGTGTGTGAATTGCAGCAGATAGAGATCTGTGTGAGAAGACTCGTGTTCATATTAATTGTACTTGACTGTCAATAATAATTTTCTTCTTCTCTGTTTACACTAACCTAAATCCTCAAAGATTGCAGTGGCCTGTAAACAAAGGATAAACCACATTAGGCATAGACCTAATGCACTGTGGTATTATGCTCCCAGTGAAAACTCCTGCTAGAAGGAACCTGAGTTGGAGGTGGCAGACTATGAGTGCTTGGGTAAGCACTCTTGTGGGAGGGTCTGGTTTGGAACTAGCCCTCTTATTTGGAGGGTTTGAAGGTACAGATTTGCCTTCTGTCAGGCAGCCAGGAAGGGCTGGATATGTTCTGTAGCCAGGTATTTCTGCCACAGGTGTCTTCAGCAAAATAAGGATGCACACAAACGTGCACGTGTCATTGGTATAGAAATGACTGAGGTACCCCATCAATGTGCAAGGTCTGCTAAAGCAGAAGAGAAGTACAATGGCAAGCTGTGCTGTATTTCTGTGCTTTTTCGTTGTGTTTTTCTACCATTGGGAGCTCTTCAAGCAGGCTACTCTGGGCTCTCTGGGTAATCTCTTTTCCTTTTGGTGGGTGGAAAGAGGGTCTTTGCCAAATGGCAATTCTAGCAGCAGTCCCAAATCACACTCTCAGTGAATCCTTGTGGATTGTTTTTCTGGCATGCACAGGGTAAGAACCTTGCAATCTGCTTGGGGTTAGCAGTCCCTGGAGTGAAGTGGTTGGGTCCTCAAAGTTCTCCTTTTCCCCATATGATGCCTGCTGATGCAGAGACATCATAACTACTTCCAGTGTGGGTTTTTTAGCCTAGCATTCCCAAAATAAGGGTAGCTGTGCTTTTTGTAGCACATTACTGAAGTGTCTCTTGTGTCAAAGGATGTGACACAAAAGATTTGGCTGGAATGCAGGGAAGTTTTGGCTAGGGTAGAGTTAATTTTCTTCACAGTAGCTGGTATGGGGCTGTGGTTTGGATTTGTGATGAAAATATTGTTGATAAGACAGAGATGCTTTTATTATTGCTGAGCAGCTCTTACACAGAGCCAAGGTGTTTTCTCTTCCTCACTCCATCCCGCCAGTGAGAAGACTGGGGATGTTCAAGGAGTTGGGAGGGGACACAGCTGGAGCTGCTGACCCCAGCTGACCAAAGGGACATCCCATACCATATGACACCTTGCTCAGCAATACAATTAGGGGGAAAGTTGGCTGGGGGCCTGAGGCTCAGGGCCTGGTTTTTGGTGAGCAATTGTTTTCAATTGCATAAGCTGTCTTTCTTGGGTCCTATTTATCTCTTTGTTATTTTTCCTTTTAGTTACATTGTTGTTATTTATTTATTTGTTTGTTTGTTTGCTTGTTCTTACTAATTGTATATTGTATACTTATCCCAGCCCATGAGACTTCTCACTCTTACCCTTCCAATTCTCATCTCCCCCAGAGCACAGGAGCAGGGAAATGAGAAAGGAGTAGGATGATATTTAGTTGCCAATTGAGGTTAAACCATGACACCCCTCAACTTAAATAGCTCCTTGCTCCTGGTTATCCCTGGCAGATTTATACAACCCAGTTGTATCCCCTTTCTGCATTTACTGTTTCAAGCTAAACAGTCTCACTTTAGTATTTTTTTATTAACTATGCTTTAAAAATTATCAGAATAGTGGAAAGCCTATACCCATATAAAAACCTGTATATTTTACTGTGAAAATAGCCCATGACTGTTGTTATTCAAAGTAATGTTCCTGCAGAAGTTATTAGTGCATTTCATGCGCTGTTTCAAAAGCACAGAGTGGTGTTTTTGAAACACAAAAAGAAAATCTTTATTTTCACTCATCATGTAGAGGTAAGAGCCCCTTTCAAGGAAATTTCTTTAGACTAAAAAAGTGAGTGTGACTATAATCCATTTAATTAATTTAAGGGAGAAACACTTTGCAGAGGGTGATTGCTAATCTTCAGGCAAAACCACGGATGGAACATGGAGGAGGGTGGTTCCTTAGGCAGGAGTTTGCCTTGGAGCTGAGATGTGGCATCATGAGTGAATTGTAACATGTCCAAGAGGCAGTAGGCATAAGAAAACGAAGAACTGACATCAAGCTGGACACCTGGCTTGGCTGCTGATGAAGGAGCTGTGAGGGCTGTGTTGTGTTAGCTTGGTGGATGTGCTGTGTGCTGTTCCTGACACATGGTATCTGTAGTCCTTAGATAAGATCACAGTGACTCAAAGGAAATCTTACAGGCTGGTTCAGTGAGTCTTAGGAGGTCACACATCAGGTCAGTTCAACTGCAAATAGCACTGATGCCTGCTTTGTTAGAAGTAGTTGCTATATTTAGGCTATATGAAAAAATCCTCAGTTAAAGGGAGACAAAAAGGACAACCTAAAGAATTAAAATCCTGACTATCAAAATTAAAGATAAATATCAATCTAAAGTACACCACCCCTGGGGGAAAGAGTGACTTAATGACACAGTTTTAAATGTAGGAGGCTTAGCAACTTTATTATGCACAGGATTCATCTCCTTAAATCCTTTTTCTGATTGTTTGCTCTAGAATACAAGATTGTCTACTGAAACAAGCATGGCATGTGAAGCACTAGCAGCATTTCTTTTATGGTGTTCTTGTTCTATTTTGCATAGGCATTCTCCATAGATTAGGATGTTTAGGATATAAACTATTATCCTATTAGTGTGCTAAGCACTTTCCATCTTTTCAGTTTCTGCAGCCAGATTTGCAAAGGAGCAGCAAGGGGTAGCTCCTATGTCAGGATTTTCAGAAGCAAAACAGAGAATCTAGCCCCACCTATGGGTGAGGAACTTAAACATATGCTTGGAAATCCACTAAAAAGCCTCGAAGTGTTCACCTGAAACACTTTAACTGCATGCTTTAAAGCAAGTGTCTGATTCAGATATATTTAGTTTATATAAATTCACTTGGAAAGTCCTGCAGTCTGAAAGCCGTGTCTGTGCCTATTAGTGTGTACACTATGCATTGTATGTGTGACACTGCCAGATACTGCTTGAGAGAAATATTTTGTCATGCTGGTTCTGGATCTGTCTCACTTCATGACTTATCTTAAATGAGGACTTGATCCCCTAAATCACCAGGGCCTCATTTGCTTTGGCAGCCAATAGAGGAGATGGAGCCAGTTCTGAAATAGAGCTGCAATAAGCCTGGGGAGCTGGCACCCACAGGCTTACTGCAGCTCTGTTTCACAAGTTATCTTGTGTAAAACTCTGGGTTTAATGAATATGCTAATAGGAAATTAATATGTTAATACATGCTGGGAGTGTCTTATTATAAAGCTTAACAAATATTTTCCATTAAAATTTTTTTAAATCATGCACTTGGGCAGTGCATCACGTGTAATGTGCTTGCTAATTCCCCTCAGCTCAGGCATCATTTCTGTTCCAAACACTAAGCTTTTCCAAACAGCTGCTGCTTACACTTCCAGTCCTGGGAAATTGTTTTTTATTGTTTCCATTTTTCTTTGAGTAAGAAATGTCTTTGCTAATATTCTACTGGCCTTAGAATGCAAAATAGACAAAATAGACTCAATGGGGAATTAGTGGCAGAAACCATAGCAGAGCCATAATGGGGCTCAAGGAGATAGTTTCTGATGGCCTTTGTATCTATTAGATGATGAGCTTATTTTTTGGGTAGTCAATATCCAGTTCTGGCAAGTGCTGGAAGTGTGGGTTTTTAGATAATTGAAAATATTTATTTTAATGCCTGTGTTTGAACAGTAAGATCCAAAGCAAGTGCTATTTTCAGAGTTCTTAATGGCATGTGGTCCATATTTCACTGCTGTGAGTTTGAAAATCACTTCCATAAAGCAGAAGGACCTGGTAGGTAACAGTACTCTGTTGTGAATGAAGAACCAGAAGATGAATTTTGCTTTTTAGAGCTCATATATAGCAGTAGAATTCATGCCTCAACATGAGGTGTGGAAGTTTTTTCTTAGCAGTAGATATATTGACATACTATTATTTATCTACTCCAGTACTCTAGGCTATCCAAGCAGTATGGGATGGACATCTACCTGAAGAAGGAGTTCCTCCAGTACACGGGGTCTGTGAAGGAACGAGGTGTACTTTACCTTCTGATGTCATTGCCTCAGGTACAGCAAAATGTCAGCATTCAAAAAGGAGCACAGTAGCTCTGCTTCATGAAAATGGAGTAGAGTTGAAGATAAATTTGCCTCTAATCTCCATGGAATCACAGTGTTCTTGTCTTAAGAATCATTGTACTGAACATAGCATGTGAACAGAGATTGGTCTGAATGTAGAATACTACTTTATTTACAATTGGCTGGTCTGCTGCTGAAATTCTTAATGTTTGAAACAAAAGCTTGCAAAATGGAAACATCAGCATTTTCTTATGGCATTAAGATGCAAGTGTTTTTATGTGTACTGTAGTTCTGATGTGTTGAAACCACCAAACTGATGAGCAATGATGAAATTGAATTACAATTAGTGATGACAAAGATCTAGATCACCAATTGATTTTGTAATGAATTTCAGTTTTCTTACATGAATAGCTTGTTTATCATTTGTCATAGGAGGTCATTGCCATTGTCATAGGAGTCTCTGCAGTCATTGTTAAAATTGGCATGAGACAGCAGCCCAGAGCAGTGGTTATTCCGCCTTTCGTAATAATATAAATGAAATCTTCTATTAAAAGGAAGCAGAAATGAAATAATTTCATACAGGCAGAGCAGAGATATAAGCTCTGAGGGACCTATCAGCTCTTCTGTGATTAGTTGGAGTTTTTCAGCTCTTTCCCATGGAACAAGAATTGAACCCAGAGGAGTGCAGGCACAGGGATTGACCTTGTGCTGTTTTAGCTTTGTGTGTAAATCCTGAGATCACACCAGCCATGCATACAGTGTACCATAACATCACAATTCAATCAGCTAGTAAGGGAAAAAAGGAAACCAGATCATTAGAATGATCCAGGATCATATGGGACAGCTATGTGACACTAACGTGCAATTGCAACTCTGTTTTCAGGAGCAGCAAAGAAAAGGGGTGATCGTGGCCTCAGACAGCAACTTCTCCATGGCTGTTGCCCACCACGCCTCAGAGCTCCGTGTGCCCGTGTTCGTGATCCTGTGCCCCAGCACGGCCCCGGCCCGCGTGAGGATGTGCCGCGACTACGGCGCCATGGTCATCTCCTACGGCAGCACGGCCAAGGACGCCCAGCTGCACGCGCGGAGGCTGGCGCAGGAGAACGGATACCTCTACCTGGAGGAGTGAGTGACAGCGGGCACGCTAGGGACAGCTCACCAGATCCTGCACAGCTCGGCAAAAACAGTCTCATTAAAATTATCACAGCTCATCCAAACGCTCCTCTTACCTGGAATATGGACAGTTACGTGTTCCCAGGCACAAATCGTGTCTTTCTGTAACAGCTGGGGACGGAGAACAAAATGAAACACACTTCTCTGCCCCTCAATTAGGCAAACTCTGATTTTTATGAGCTAATATGATAGTGGCTATAGTTTAATTCTTTAGTAACTCCATCAGAAAGTATTTAGGCTGGTGTTCATTTCTGGTCTCTCTGTTTGAAGTTACAAGGGTAACAGTTAATCTTTAAAATTGTTCAGTGAGAAAATGTGGAGCAAGAAGAGGTTAATGCTCTAAGATTTTCACATATCTGGTGCGAGGAGCAAAACTGATCCTGTCATGAAAAACAATGATTGAGAGTCTACTTCATACATATGTTTAAAGTAGCTAAGGATGAGCACAAATCTAAATTTGAACTATTTGAGGTCACTGGACAAGGCAGATCTAACAAAAACGTAAATAATACAGGCAAAAACTCTTAGAACTCCTACGTTTTTCCTTTTCTCTTTTATCTGTAGCCTCTTATGCATTCCCCCTCCGCCCTGCCCCTTTTCTTTTTTTACCTTTCTTCAAGAAAGATTTCCAAAAGCACAGAGGGGTGAATCATTAACAGTGGTCCCTCTGATACCCTGAGCTGGAATGTTATTGTCCCCCTACCACTGCTGCTTCTGTGCAGGCTTCATCCCACTCCTGCTGTTTGTATGGCATCTCCTGCAGGGAGTGCCTGCTCCCTACCAGCTCCCAGGCACTGCTGCCTCAAACACAGTGATGGTGAGGGGTGTTGCCTGGGAAGAAGATCCCAGAATGGAGCAGAATAATAGAAGTTCTTTCCCAGCTGGTGTATTGGGAAGGCAGTACTACAGACTGTGCTGTTCAACTCCTGTGTTAGCTCTGCCAGCAGCCAGTGACGCACAGGGCTGCTTCATGGGCCTGGTCTGCCACCGTGGGCACAGTCTGGTCCCAGACTGGGATTTTCAATGGGGAATGAGGTGCCCTGAATCCCAATGAATTTTAAACACTTTAAAGCTCCTTTGAAAACCACCTTAGTTTTCCCTAACTTGGTGATTTCCAAATTTCTGTCAGCCATTTTTCAATTGATGTATTAACCTCCAGCTGGCTTGCATCAACTATCACATTCACACAAAAGAACTAAATTATTTTATTGTAATTTGATGTTTTATCTTCCCCTCATCCCTAAATAATTATTTGTTATATGAGGTAGATATTCTCCAAGTTCTTGAAGCTCCAGGGACAATGCATGTGTGGAACTTAAGTATCCAACACTGAGAAACTCTAAATGTACACACTACCAGTAATAATACTAAAGCACTCTGATTTGTTTCAGGTTACATGAAACAAGTTGTTCAATCTGTGACTGTGTTTAATTAAAAACTCACAGATGCAATTTTTCACTGAAAAAAAAAAAAAGGAAGAAACCCCCCACTTGAATTGTGAGGCTTTTCATAATGGGATATCTGAAAAATATTTTGTTAGGTGTAGATGTGGAGAGGTTTCCCAGTGTAATGTGTGCCTTTATGGATTGTGTGGGTCTGACACACATTCTTGACACTTGCCAAAGCTGTAAAATACCAGCTGAGCTCCCAAGAGTGTAACTTGCAAAATGTCATTGTATTCGAGTTTAATTCTAGCTGGGATGCAATCCATAGCAATTTGGTCTCTGGGTCTCCTCACCCAGGAATTCATTCTGCCCTTCCTGAGGCAGAAGGGTTGGGTACGTGACTGGGCTGGGCTGTGCCTGCAGCTGGGTGTGTCACTGTCAGCTCTTCCCATTGCTGGGTGCAATTAAAATTCTGTGTCATGAAAATGACCGTGCAAGAATTCAAATAGATGGAGAACACCTTTTTTCTCGGTTGCAACTTCCTGGGGAATCCCAGGAAGGAAATGTGATTTTTCAAATTGGAATTCAATCATTTATTTTGCCTAATTGCTGCCTAGGTGCCCTGAAATTTTTGCTAACTACAGGGGCTCAGGACCTCATTATAAATGCAATGTGACTATTGCCAATAACTAAGTCCCTCTGTGCGGATGTGAGAAACATTCCTTTGTGAATCAGGGAGGAAAGGGTGCTGCAGATTGAATTACACATCTTCCATCCTTGAGAGCCCATTTCTTTCTTGTGTAACCCCATATCTGAATGCTGATCAAACCTGATTATTTCTGATCTGGTTAGTCTGTTACTCTATCCAACAGACTGAGTTCTTTCCTTGGAACAAATACAAACAGAGCCTTGTAGCTGCCACACCAAAACTTCATTGGAAAACTACAGCCTGACAGCCCATCTTTGACTGCTGATATATCACACATTTCAAAAGGCAAATATCCAAGTTTCTGGCTCTGGCTCAAAAATGCTTGTTTCAGTCTCCAGTCTAGATTTATCTGCCCTCTTCCTTCATTTTGCCTCAATGGCATATTATATATTTTTTACTTTCAAAAAGCAAAAGTTATTAGTCAAATGCAAAGAAATGCACCCATTTTATTATAAAAGCTGATGGCTGATCAGTGAACTCATGTTTCAACTGGATGTTATCAAGGAAAAGATGGTGATCTGAGATTGCTAATAGCTCTCCATGCTCAGAGCAGTCTCATTTGGACAGTTTTCAGTTGTTAGAGAGGCTTTATTCCTTCAGTGAATGTTTCAAGCCTTCCTTCATTTTTGCAGGTCCCCTTGTACCCCATGGAACTATGGCAGGGGTAGCTCCACAAACTTGGATTTGAACCTTATTTGGGAATAAGTCTCCAGAACTGTTCAGGAGCCCAGTGATATCTTTTGTCACATATAAGGAGGAGGAGAGAGCTCCTTCAGTATCTTGATGAAGACAGTAAATACAAGGATTCAGTTACTCATTCCACTATGACTTCTTGCCTTTGTCTATGGCTGTGCTACAGGAGTGGAAGTTCATTAATCCAAACCTTTCTTATGTAGTTATATAGACCTTGGCCCTGAAGAATTTTCTGTGAGGTAACTTCTCAAGGGCCTTGGTCTCCTCCTTGCAGGAATTCTGTGCTCTTACACTGAGCCTCTCTGTGCCTGTCGAACAGGTACAGTAATAAAAAAAGTTTCCTAGTACCCAAACATCCTTGGGTCAAGTAAATCAAGTATAACCATTTGATTTGCAATTCTGTTTGCCAGAAAAAGCAGAATGTACAGACAGCTCGTATTTATTTTCTTACATGTAGTTCTACATTTACATCATTGCTAACTTGTAAATAAAATGCAAACCAGCTTTTAGAAATAGATCCAGGTCAGTCATGACGGTATACTGGAGCTTTCTTCATTTTTTGATGCTGCTTGTCCCTATTATTTATACTACATTTGCCTGAAAGTATTTTACCAGTAAATATTTTGGCATGACTAAGTGCTTTGCTTAATGGAAAGGTATCAGATATTGGCTGTGGACTGTGGAAAGACAACTCTAGCAGTCTCCTTGATATTTGTGAGGTTGAACACACTGCTTAAATCTCATGAAAATTTCCATTCATCACAAGCACTAAATCCACTGATAAGTAAAGAGAGGATTCCTTTTCGAGGCTTTGCTTGTACTTTAGACTGCAACATTTAAAATTTATGAGGCCGAAGGAAGTGATGGCAATGGAAATATGACTTCTCCCTGCCATTTCTGTAAACCCCTGATAACAATGGGAGTTCAGTGTTCTTCAGTCTGAAAACTCTTTGAGGGGCTTGTCTATAGCACAGGTTTTCTCCCAGTGGGCAGGAGCAGGCTGTGCCACCTCATGGCACCATCCTGTTGCATCACCTCCTCCCCTCATGTGCTGCTGATTTACTCACATTTATCTTTTTCTGCTGAACAAGATCTTGAAAGCAGTAGATGGAATTATTATTCCTGCCCTGACCTCCCTGATGTGTGCCCTTCCATCTGCAGGGAGGACAGTGCTGTGTACCTGTCAGGCCTGGGGACCGTGGGGCTGGAGATGTACGAGCAGGTGCCAAAGCTGGACGCCGTGATTTTCCCTGCAGGAGGCCACTGTGGCTTGCTGGCAGGGTCAGCTGCTGCACTCAAACACCTCAACCCACATATTTCTGTAATTGTAAGTTGCCTTTCACCTATTAAGCATTGCTGTTTACAAAAGACACTGGTATCTAGTGACACTTGCAGAGACTGCCTATGCTGAGGCAGGAACTCTCTGATCCCGTGGGCTTTGCCTCAGAGAAGACCCTGTAAGAACCAGAGAAGTTCCTGTCCCTTGGCAGTTTGGCTGGATTTAAGAGAAAAGCATGGGAAGTCTTCTCCTAAGCAAATAAAATCCAGTTCTGTGTTTTGAAATAAGTTCTTACTGGAAAAATTTGGTCCTAAGTAAGCCGCAGAATAAGTTTAGTGGTAGCATGGTTGTTTTGACACTTGAAATTGATTGTTAATTTGAAGAGGAAATTTCTGTAGATTTGGCTGTCTACTTTGGTGGTAACTTCTGCTACAACTGGTTCAATAAAAAAGTGACAACCTCTCTCTTCCTCAGGGAGTTGAATCTGAAAGTTTCCCAGTATTGCAAGAGTCCTTAAAAGCTGGCCACCCAAATGACGACCAGGCCTGCAACAATCATCACTTCTATGGAGGTGAGAAAATGCAATATTCTTTTGGAGGTAAAATAAAGGTTGTAACAGATTTCTCCAACTATATAATTTTCTTACTATTTCAATTCAAACATATTTTAAGGAAGTTCTCTGAAGAGTTACAATTTAGTTCAAGCTGTAAGAGCAAATTCTGCCACATTTTCCCCCACACCCTGATGGGGTAAAATATTATTTCTAGTACATGAATACTTAGAAATATGAGATTATTTGTCTGAACGTTGTGCTCACACACAGCATCTAAACCAGTGAAGTCAATGGGAAAGCTCTTGTGGAAAAGGCAGGAAAATGATGCAGTGCTTAAATATTTAGACCCAAAACTGTACTCAGAACAAAAGTGCTTGTAAATGGTAGAGTTGTTTCCTTATCATTTGCTCAAAAAACCTCATCTGTTAAGCAATTTAAGAACATCCTGTTTGCCTGATGTTCAAATCTCTGGAAGTTTTGGATTAAATGGGAGTTTTGTAAGAAACTTCTAATTTCTCTTGGTTAGCTCTGCCTGTGTCTGCACTCTTAGCCAGCTGTGCTGCTGGAGCTAACAATCCCAATACCATGCTTGGGTCTCCTCTCCTTCAATCCTCCTTGAATAGTGAAAAGCACTGGGCTGCAGGGTCACTCTCACACTGCAACAATACCAATGAAGTATCAGAAGTTTCTTGAAGGGGTCCAAAATGGCAAAATCTTCTTGTGAGAGTTGTTCTTTCATTGCCAAACACGTTTCTGTCACATGAAAAAAATCAAGTAACTTAAGGTCATGTAACAGCAGTGTGCTGCACTCATTAAAGGCACAAACCAGCCAGGACTCTAAAAAATGTTGAATATGTCTAAAGCAGCCAACTTCATTTTTTTGTCTTTTGAAATCTGCAGATGTGAGTGGAGTTTGCTTTGGCAGCAATTCTTTGCAGCTGACCGGGAAGCTTGTGGATAAAGTTGTTACTGTGAGGTGGGTGAAGAAAAGCAGTGAAATGAATAACTCAGGATGCACGTTGTTTTGTATGAAAAATGCAACATGCAGACTAGGGGAGTGTGGGCATGGGGTACCTTTCCTTCCAAGAGGGGCACTGAAGGCTTTGAACCCAGACCCACAAACCATAGAAATCACAGAGTAGCTCAAATTGGAAGAGATCTATGAAGGATTATCAAGTCCAACTCCCAGCTCCTCACAGGACTACCTAAAACTAAGTGATATGACTGAAAGTGTTGTCCAAACTCACCCTTTGGCCAAAATTTCACCTGCCACCACTACCTGGTCATGCTCTGGATGTAAAACTTGTCCTTGTGTTCTGCAACACTTGAAGGCAGCCCTTGACAAACCTCTTCTAAATCTTCACAAGGCCACATTTGTGGAATACACTTGCTACTAGGATTTGGGTAATATTTCTAGTAAAAAGCCATCCTGTCTTTCAGTTAATAATGAGTCTGATGTACGCAGCAGCAGCACAGCATTCTGTAACACCACCTTGGGGTCACATGTATCTGGGTGGATGGTAAGAACCCAGTTACCCATAAATGTGTTATCTTCTGCTTCTGGGAGCTCTTTTGATTTGATTTGTTTTGACCCAGGTCTCTCTTTCAGGGAGGAGGACATCCTCATTTCCATGCTGAGGCTGCTGGAGTACGAGCGAGCCACGGTTGATGCAGAAGGGGCCATTGGGCTTGCAGCACTGGTGGCAGGGAAGCTGCCTGAGTTGAAGGGTAAAAGGTACAGCAGCTGCTGCAAACAGGGAACTGTGGCAGAAACATGGGACTGAGCACCCTGGTGCTAGGAAACAGTGACCATGTCCTTGTTCTGTGGGTGACCAGGCAGTTCCTGCCCCTGAACTGGCAAGGGGTTCATTGGTGGTCGAAACTTCAGCCTGAATGGACTGGTCACAGGTGGTAAGATTGTGCTGAACCAGACAGATGTCAGCCTGGAGCCCTGGCACATCTTGTCCCTTTCCTTGACTCCTTGATTCTCAGATATCTGGGGAAAGACAGTTACAGCTCTACGAGGCATCATCACACCTGCCAGGACAGTGTCCTGCCCTTGTCAGCCTGTTGTCTCCTCTTGTTCCACTTGTGGATTCCAGCCCTGTCTGTGGTGGGACAGAGCTGGGCTGCCTGCTGCAGTGACCCAGTGGCAGCTGCCTCCCCTCCTGAGAGCCGTGCACACACTCAGAGGGATTATCCTTGTGCCTGGTGTTCAGCGTGTGGCCCAGTGCTGCCTGGCCTCTCGGCCTGAGGACTCAGCACTTAAGTGGATTGGGCCTTGGCTCAGGTCATAGTCCAGAATGTATTTAAACATACATGCCCTCAAGACAAAATAAGATTTCTAGTGCAGAGGATTGCACACTAAAATACTGCTGAGACAATTCTTCAGAAGAGGCTGGCAGTGCACACAGAGCAGCAACACATTTCAGTACAGCTACAATAAAAGGGAAAATGCAAAGAGGGTACATTTGACTCTGCAGAGATATTTTCATAGACTAATCATGTGGCTCTTCACTTGCACTTCAAACATTTCTGCACTCGTTTTTCAGGGTTGTGATGAATTTAATCAATGGTTACAGAAAACCTTGAACATACATTTTGTCTGATCAGTAAGAGACTGAAACTTAGAGCTTCCAGGTGAGAATTATGTCAAATTCTTAAAACTTGCAACTTAGACCTACAGTTCCCCAGCTAATTATTGCTAATAAAACTCAAATCTCCAGGAAACGTGAAATGAAAACAACATTTCAGACCAACTAATGCAGCCAAATTATAGGCCTCCCCTACCTGCTCACAATATGGATACTGAGGCGGGAGCCCTCTAATCTGTAATATTTATTGAGGGGAGGTTCTAGCAGACCTTAGGCTGATTTTGGCACAGTCTTTATGATTTATAGTTCCTTTACACAGGCAAGTGCTAATCAAAACTCTTGTTTTTCTGTCTGTTTTCAGAGTGGCAGTTGTTATATGCAGTGGAAACCTGGAATTACATTTGCTGCAGCAGTGCATAGCTCGTGCCCTGACCCTGGATAACAGAGTGTGCAGATTTTCCCTTGTGATTTCTGACTGCCCAGGAGACATGTCAAAGCTACTGGAGCTTTTGGCTCGGGAAGAAGCAAGGTAAATCAGACTAATAGTTGGGAAATATAATCACAGATTAGCACAAAGATTATTAAAGATTGGGAAACGTTTCCAAACATCTCTGAAGCCAAGTCTGTAAGTAATTAATTAGTCAAAGGTTTTCTCCTTGTTATATTGCAGAAAAGTTTTTATTTCCTTGATTTTTGTTCCAGTCCGAAAACACCTTTGTGGCATAGAATTGCGTCTAATTCAGAAAGAAGGAAATACGTTTACTCTCCAAACACTTTCAGGAACTGTTTTGCAATGACAGGGGATTGTTGTGATCTCTAATTTGTCCCTTATTTGATCTAGAGTTTTGGATATCAAACAAGAACGCACATTTGTGACATCCGAGCTTTTCACTGTCGAGGTAAGATGAGATGCAATTTCAGTTTCTCTAATAGTAATGGCCTCCCCTGGTTTATTCTGTTTCCTTGTCTCTTTATGCCTATGTTGAAAAAGCCCAGCAGAGTGTCAGAGATTATTTCCTCTGTGTAGTACAGCTTCTTGCCAAACACTTAGCAGGCTTATAAATAATACAGGACCAGTTTTACTTGCTGTTGCAACACTGTGGTGAGGTACTCCAGGTGTTGCATGGCACTGTTGCTGGTATGAACCCTCCTGACACGTGTGGCAGGTGCTGGAGGAGGTGAGCAAGCTGGAGCATCCATCCAGAACTTGAAGAGCCAGCTGTGTAGGCTGGCTGTAATTGTCTGACATGTTTGCCTTAAAGCAATGTAGAGAACACTCTTAAGGAATTCTCCTTTTAAACTAGGGACTCAGTTTTGTTTCTTAGCCACCCAGAGCACAGAGGAAAGCCATTATTCCTTTGTTGAGTATTGGATGCAGAAAGAGTGAAGAGGTGCTACCAGCTAATGGTGTCTCTTAAAAGGACCATTTTTCTCATGATGCATCTCTTATTTCAACTGGTTTGGCAAAGGTGTGGTCCTACTGATTTCATGCTATTGCTGTCCAGGTCCAACCTGACTTAGTTTGTGAAACCCCAGGTGGAAGTCAAATTAGAGATCTTTGCTAATCAGGCTCATAATTGGGGTGCAGAAAAGTTACTGGGTAAGCAATCTCGTTGATTTTTGCCTTTAAATTTAATTTCCCGCCTGGATGCAAAAGCCTCCTCAATATTTTCACTTGCAGATATAAAGAAGAGGCAGATTAAAGATCACTATGGTACATGATATCATCAATACTCTCAAGCATCTAGGACTTAACCCACATTGTTCTGCAGTGTGCCATAATGATAGGCCAGCTTTGGCTGATTTGGAGATAGTGTGACACTCACTGCACGAGGTGCAGGAGGTGGATAAACCCCTCTGAGTGACCAACTTAGCTCTGGAAATGCTTTTCACTGAAGGTTAGATTCAATAAAGCCTGTAACTCTTATAAAGTTTTCAATGCCATTTATATGGAGTGAGACTTGTAGTTTTTACTAATGCAATTATTAGGCAAATCAAATTAAATCTACTGTCTTAGGTGTTTCTCTTTTTTTGTTTGGTTTGGTTTGGTTTTTTAGTTTTTAGTAAATACAGGCCCTGAATGAAAACAGTGCTATATAGTATTCTCTGCACTTTAAACAGTGTAATTTCACTTCAAGAATCTGACAGTGTTGTACAAAAAGGGTGAAGGGAGGAATTTGCATCCCTGAATAATTTAATTGGATATTGAATTTGCATGATGGCTTTCAACCAGTCTGGGAGAGGCTATTGCATAATTAGATGTGAAGTACAAAGTAGTGGCCCAGACATACAGACCTCTGCAGGCAGCTCTATCTGGTGATATCTAGAGGACTGTGAAGCTTTCTTTGAAAATTAAAACATGTGTAGTCAAAAAGGGTTTATATGTAAGCATCAAAATGAATTTGCTCTATCCAGGTACAAGGAAAAAATACTTATTTTCAGAGTAAAGCTAATATCTATGAAGAGTATTTTGGTTTTTTCTTTGTTGTTTCTAAGAGCCAAAGACCAGTGTCATCAAAACATTTTAATCATTTGTAATATAAATTACCGCACATAAAATAAGGCATGAATTTAGACCTGGATCAAGAACCAAAATTACCACCTTGTGCTGTACTGGCAGTAATGACAAGAAAGGCATTGCAGCCATACCCATTTCATTCTGACTTTAATGTGTGCTTGTGACTGTGGATGTAGATTAGGTGTTTGACAGGACAGAGCAGAGAGCATAGATGCTGATTTGAAACACTAAATCTGTCCTGTCAAGATTATTGCCTCAGTATTTAATCATCCTTTTAGATGTACCCTTTTATTTCTAACAGAGAGAAACTTGGCTTCTAGTCACTTATCAGGCTGACAGAGCTGCTTTGGTTGGGTTTTTTTCATTCTAGTGCCTTTCAGGGTTAGTGCTTGTTCATCTAGTGCACACTTGGAACACTCTGTGGGAAGATCCTTGTTGACAGTCTGGTTTAATGAAAAAGTAAGGACTTTCTAAAATGAAATTTTGTGTTCAATCTTCACTTCTGGAAAAAAAAAACTTTTGGAACATTTTAGTGGCAAAAATAAGATTTTTTTTCTGTACTAAAGACTAAGGAAGGAATATGTCTATATTAGAGTAAGAAGTGCCTTGTGCAGAGGGATCAGCTGCTTGTGTTTCATAGAATATTATGGGAGTTTCTTTAGGATTCTGCCTGCTCATACCTCCAGTTTAGATTCTCTTCCCTTGTGACTCATTCTGGATTTCTTTCTTGCAGAGGAATACACCCTTATTCAGTCTTACCTGACTGGTTAGGAAACTACTTCCAAAGTCCCTGTATTGGAATAGATAACTCTTAGCAAATCAGACAAATAACCAGTCTGGGAAGATTCACATTTTACACCTGTTGAAGGAGGTTAGATGACAGGGAATATCTAGGCAGAAAAAAGATCTGAGCTAATGAAATAATCATCTGATATCACCAGTTAAGTGGATACAGATATCTAAAGGACTACCCAAATCATGGGAGGGAGCTACAACTTGCTTCTGTGAACTTTCTCTGTTCTCCATCAGTAATATTCCTCAGATTCAATTGGGACAATTTATCATTTAAATTGCTTCCATATGTAAACCTCTTTAAAACCATTTAAGTCCCTTTAATTTCATAATACTATTGGCTCATAGAGAAGTCAATGAACAAAAATCAATAAGCAACTTAATAGGGTAAGGACATTCTTTGCCATGAAGTAGTTCAGCAGCTTGCCTGCTTCATGAGTGTATAATTTTTGGACTCGGGCAACCTAGTTGAAAAAAATTTCCTTGAGCTCATCCATTTTCTAGAAAAGTCTTCTCCCCACTGAAATGCCAGCATGGTCAAACGGGCAGGTCCAGGAGGGTTCTGTAAGGTTGTGAATTGCCCCAGCAGCTTTTCAGTGGGTGGCAGTGCTCCCTCTGAGCTCACTCCTGTCTGGCATTATGGGCTGTCTGGTCTGTTCACTTCAGGCCTCTTGGGAGCTTCACTGTGCTGTGGTTTTGGAGAACTTGGAAGAGACTGCCTGTGAAAAGAACATCCACCACACTACTTCTCCCTCTTGTCTGTGCATGAAAATGCTAAATCATAGATCAAATATTTCCTTTTCTTTTCAGTAATATTGCACATTCTCCCAGTGGTGCTGAAATTCCTGGCTTTGTGTGGCATAGTGCCTGTTTTTCTCATGCAGTTCATTCACCTCAGGCCAGAACTCAATAAATTATTTTAGTCTGCTCTGGTCAATTTGAATAAATTATTTTGGGCCAGCTTGCATTCTGTAAAGGATGGAAGGGAATATTTTGGATTAGAGTCCCCAGTTGCCAACATATTGCCTGTCATTGCCCTGTGAAGCAGATACACTGGAGCAGGCAGCTGTGCAGCTCACATGTGCAGAAAGGTGCTATCATTCCCAAAGCATTCCCTGCATGACCCTGGGCAAGGCTCTGCTTCCATGTTCCATCCCCAGCTGCAGAGTGGAGACACTGGGAGTGGGAAGCTCAACACTCCATTTCTTCTGAGGGTCCCCAGAAGAATTTGGTGCTGTTCTTTAAGGCATTCCCCAGCAGTCTGTGGCACAGGGCAGCCTGTGAGAAGGAGAGGCTGCCCTGGGAGGGTCTGAGTGTTCCTGTGGGTTCTTACCTGCCTTACGTAATGGCTGCAGCTTGTTCCTGCTCGTGCTCACCCACCTGAGTGCCCCAAGTGCCAAAAGATAAGGGCTCAGCTTGCACAACCAGCTGACAGCTGCTGCTCTCTTTCTCAAGCATTCCATTGCTCTGACCACGGGGACAATCTGGCAGCTGATCCCAAACCATCAGCTGAGCTGCTGTTACCAAATAATCTGTAATGTGACATAATCTACACTGGGTGTTTACCAAATAATTCACAAAATTGCCCAGCTGTTAATTATTTTAAAAGAAACCCCTTTTTCTAAATACAGAACAGAAACCAGTATATATAAAAATCAAGTTTTCCTTCTTAACTTGACTTTCATGCAAGCAAACCTCTAATGTTGCTAAATGTGGTGTATCATAAATACTGAGTTATGCAAAAAGACTTAGATGCCTGAATACTAAGACTTAGATGATGAATACTAAGTTATTCATACTTAAGATGAATAATATGATTTCTAGAATTAAAGAAGCAGAATAGAAAGGTTCAATGGATGATTCAAAGACATAAAGAACTGCACTGGTTATTTAGGATTAGCTGTGCATGGAGCCTGGAAAAGCACAAAAGGCTGAAATCTCTTGATTCACCAGTACTACTCACATTTCCTCTGCTCTCTAACATTGGCTTAGCATGTCCACCCACTGTTTATTTGCACACACAGCCTACAGATAGTAGACATAAGGGAGCTGACAGGTATGCCAAATTAATTTTTAAAATCTAGGAAAATATTATCTAAAAGGTGAAGCGTCCCCACTGAGATCTTGCAGTTAAAAGGTAGTAGAGGTGTCCACCCTATTCAGCACAGAACTTTGCATATTTCTACCTTTTATGTTATGAAGTTATGAAATTTCCTGTCTTTGAAGTCAGTGTAATTCCAAAGAGTGTTTGGATTTATGCATCTGGATTTTGGTGTTGCATGGCAATAACTTCTTATAATTTTTTTCCTTTAATTCTTTTTCAGCTTTTGTCCTGCTTCCTCAATAATTTCCAGTCATAAAATAAACCCCACAAGCCATCAGTATTCAGTGAAATCTCTTCTGTCTTTAATTTAACTTGTAGGCCTGCTCTGAAAAAAACTTACAGGCTGACTTAACCCTTTGGCTGAAATATATCTTTAGATTACCTGTCACAGGGAATGGAACCTAAATGCAGTAAAAGGTCTATCTGTCTGGTTATTTTAATGGTCTGACTGGACCAGACAATTATTTAATTAATTAATCCAGCAAAGATATGATATGTAGGAGAGAAATTTGTAAAATGCACTCTGTTGGTGGTTTTGTGGGGTTTTTGATACAGAGAAAAGCAAGGTGTGCTGTGCACAGCTGGCCCTGCAGCCAATAAGAGCTCTGCAGGTTCCAAAATCCCATGTATAGTTCTGAGGCTTATCAGTATGAAATAAGTTTAAGGTAAATTTTTCTCTAGTTGTCATAAGTTACCTTGTCTGGTGTACAAGAAAGATCAGGCAATAGGATTTGTCGTTTATTCTTAAATAAGACCATTTTGGGGCACTTACTCTTAGGTCATCAATAGCTATGCAACCTCCTATAGGTATTGGGGTGCTTCTGCTTCCCACACAAAATATAACCCCATAAAGTCCCTGTGAATGTGAGGATTGCTCTTTACTCATGTAAATTATGTGTCCCAGGCAAAGCAAGCAAGAGAGAAAGTTTGTGAAAGTATAACTGCAGTGTAAATTGGCTTAATCTAAGCAAGAAAGTAAATTCCTGCCTTCCTTGCTGCTGAGATCTGGAGCTGCCCCGAGGTGTTGTGTGATTCTCTCTTCACTCCTGCTGGGACCAAATGTTCTCTATTCCTTTCTTTGACAACTGTGAAAAATCAGGTGAATTTCTGGGGTTGTTTTTTAGCACTGCTGTTGCTGTTAGTACTTTTATGACACACAGCAGCTCAGTGTCTCCCTTATCAGCTGCTGCTTGTGGTGCATGCTTAGAACAGAATGACAGCGTTTATCCAGCCTGCTCACAAGCTCTCTGTGAGCAAAGAGCTCTCTCTCTGGCTCCAGTCTACTGAGGTCTGCCTGGTTTCCATCATGAGCAGAAAGGAAAGGGCAGAGAGGATAATTAGCCATAAATCAAAATGCTTCCCCGTGCTTGCTCCCAGGGCAGAGCCGCAGCTTGCACCGAGACATTCAAGGCTGAATCTCTCCCATGCAGACTGGTTCCAGGAGCAGCTATTGATTTGCTCAGGACAAAACAGGCATGATTACTCTGGAAGAGGAAGAATCTTACTTTTTTAATTACAGACTCCATGTGAGATGTGTCTGTCCCCTTGAAGATATGATTGCAAAGCTTTGGAGATTTTACATGAAGCAGGGAATGGATAATGGGTGTTGGGTACATTGGTGTTCTCAGATACTTTTCCCAGTCATTGTGTTCTCTCCCCTTTCCTCATTATTTCTTGTCCTCTATGACTGTCCTTCTCTTGAGATTAAATCCCACTTTTTTTGAAGAAGAAAAAATTAGCATCTAATTTGCATTCCAAAGAGCCAAACAAATAGAACTATGCGCAGCACAAGAGGTGAAGAATTACAAGACCAGATCAGAATTGTGGCTTATTTCATGGTGGGTATTTGAGAAACTGAAGCCAGTTTTCTAATTAAGTGAGCTATGGCTATTTAGATTAACTTGGAGTGTTAGTGTTTTATATTTTCATTCAGCACTTTTGCTAAAGGTTTATTGTTATTTTAAGACAGTTCCAGAAACCATGAATTCTAAGTTCTTATTTAGAAATGTCCTTGTAAACAAATTAGAGTATTTTTTGTTTTCTAAAAGGGATGCAGCTCTGATAGGAACATTTTGACAGGGCATGTCTGGAGCAGCCCACCACCAGGTTTTCATGGCTCCCCGTTTCTCTGCTCTCTGTAGATTTGCTGCTACACTGAACTCTCTGTAGCTGCACTGTGACTCATCTTGGGTCCTTTCCTTGCTAGATTTCCATGTTTCTGTTTTCCCATGTGGCACTTTCAACACCAGTGATTATTGCAGCAGGACTATCAGTAATGGAAGTTAGGAGCCTCAAATTGTGAAGTATGATTTTCCTTCTGTGCCTTTAATTTGGTGCCTCATCTTTGCTAGTGCCCAGGCTTTCAAGTGATGGGGGCAGAGATGTGAGTATGCAAAAAAGAGAGAGAATTGAAAAATTTAAAAAATGCCATTCAAGTTATTATCTTTAGTGTCTACATGACAGGATTTCAACAGTACCTTTGGAGGAAAGTGAAGAAATTAAAAAAAACTATCAAGATTAGTTTTGCCCAAGTTGTTTTATTTAGCAGTAGAACAACCAGAAAAGAAAACTAGAAGTGATGCAATAAGCAAACAAAAAACAGAATTAAGCAAGAAGGTGTGTGAGAAGTGAAACCAGCCAAAATATTGCAGAGATTATAGAGAACTGGGGGATAACTCCATGACAGACAAGAGAAGGAGAATGCAAAAAGCTTGAAGGATGGAAGTACTGGAACAAACACTTGCCAGGAATACAGAAATGTGATGAGCTAATAGTCATAGTGCATGAGGTGGCAGCAATGCCACGCACAGGGAAAGGAAAAGAGAGGCTGCTAACAGATGTCTCCAGGGAGGCCAAGAGCAGAGAGGTACCTTGCCCAAGAGCCAGCAGAGGATCAGCTGTCTTATTTAAACTTTGAAGGCTATAAAGTAGGGTTTTGGAAGGTTTTATGGTCCTGCAGATGGGCTGGAAGAGCCCCAGATGTCTGCAATGTCAGTTCTCTTACCTGCATAGAGAGCGGATATGAGGGACAGAGTTTTTATTTTGAACTGGTTGTTTTTATGAGTGCATTTTAGGTTTAAGTTGGAAATGGCTTTGTCTGAGATTGCTGCCATGCCATCAGGAATGGTCCTAATTCTTTTTCCAGGTGATCTGCACTGTGGAGACCAGAGACAAGATCCACACAGCCCAGCTGAGGAATGCACTCCTGGAACGCTACCCCACAGCCGCCTGGACGGAGCGGTGACGGGCGCAGCGCGGCTGGGGCACCAGGGCCTCTGCCACGGACTCTGCAGAGCCCCAGCCTGGAGGCTGTCGCAACAAATATCATCTTTCAGAGCTGAACAGTTAGCAAATAGCATCAGGATATTGATTTCCTGCTCAAAATGTAGTAAATGTCTTTGGGAAAAAAAAGTTCAACTCAAAACTTTAGTTTAGCTAAGGGAAGCTCTTAGTCTCTGCTGGTGTTGGAATTCCTCATTTCATTATCAGCTGGCTGCCTGGATTTTAGCTAGTTTGTAGAACCCAATGATATTCCATAAACAAGGAGAAGGCATTTCTCTTTACATCTGGATATAGACCTCTCAAAGGTCTTCTGATTTTGATGCCCATTGTTGAAGTAATGCAGCTCCTTCTGCTGGACTTAGCCACATTACAAGTGCAGAAATTTTCTGTTTCCAAGCCAGAAGCAGTTTTCTGTTTGCTAAATCTGCTTCAGGAGGTGTGTGGGATTGAACATGAATATGTTCTGATCTTTGCTACCATGTGAGGAAAAATTCTGCTAATAGAAGGTAATTTAAATGCAGACAGAAAAACCCTTGGAAGATAAAAGCCAATATAACATTAATTTTTTCCAAAGGGAAAATGATCCTATTTGCAAAATAAAATTCCAAAATATTTTGCAGAAATTGAAAAAAAAGTATAGAGTATTATTAGAGCTCATAAACAGAAAACAAATGTATTTCTTCCCTCTGCTTTTGGAGACTCAGTATAAAAAGGAGTCTCACTACCAATGTAAATTTTGTAAATAGCATTCCACTGATTATCTTAGTCTGTCTAAAACAGGCTCTATCCATCTCACCTGACAGATTGAGTGCACTGTTAATAGTGACATATATTTAAAGACCACATGTTAATAGCCAAAGGCAGTGCTGGGAGAAGAGGAAGCCTAAGTCTTAGGCACATGGCTAATGCAATTAACAAAGAACACATTGACCTAAATACCATTTTTATCACTACAGGCAGAGACCAACTAATAATATAACAGAGTGGGATGGCAAGAAATGTAAGAGGAGTTCAGGCCCTCTTCTGAATGTGCACACAACACAGTTGTGCCTTTCATTTGGACAGAATTTAACTTCAGCTCTGGAATACCTTACAGCTCCTTCCAGTACCTAAAGAGGGCCCCCAGGAAAGCTGCATGGGTCAAGGGGCAAAGGCTTTAAAGAGGGCAGATTTATATTAGGAATAAAGAAGAAATGCTGTACTGTGAGGGTGGTGAGGCTCTGGCACAGGCTGCCCAGAAAAGTTATGGATGCCCATCCCTGGAATGATTCAAAGCCATGTTGGTCGGGGCTTTGAGCTATCTGGTCCAGTGAGCAGGAGTCCGTGACAGGGAGGTTGGAACTAAATGGTCTTTGAGGTCCCTTCCAACCCAAACCATTCTGTGGTTCCGTGATCCATCTCCCCCTGTAGCTTGTGCAGGCAAGAAGGGATGAGAAGGGCAGCATTGTGGCTGTCTCTGCAGTAGAATTTTTCTGAGAAATAATCTATTTTCTCCTTCTTGTTGAAGTTCACAGAGGAGCAGGAGTACAGAGTCTGACAAATGGTGGACAAAAAATAGAAGTTTACAGGTTTGGTCTGGTTTTGGAAGGACCATATTGGTTTGCACATGGAACTAAAAATTATTGATGCCCCAGTGGTTTGTTTTGCTCCCTTCTTGCCATCCAGAATGATGGGTATAGGCCTTGGTTCTATAAATCACAGTTGAGTCCTATCAGACACAACTCTCTCTACTGTCAGGAGAGTTTAAAAATCTGTATGGAAATAGGTTACAGAGGCCATATTACATATTTGCTACTTCCATTGGAATGAGAAATGAACCACATCATCAAAGAGCAGATTTGGGGATGAAAACCCACTATTGGTGAGGTAAAGTACCCTCTCGTGTTTTCTGAAAAAATTCTTAGGAAATTTTGAGGATGTCTCAGGTACCTACATGAGAAGAAAATGGAACTTTATAACCAAAGTTCTCAGTAGTGGCCAACATGTTCTGCTGTCTGGGTATTTGGATTAAAAATTTTGGATTACCCGGTACTTTATTGTTTTAGAAGCTCAGAGCATTAACAACTTTTCCTAACCAGTGCAGTTAGCACGTCTTCACAAACCTGGGGCAAGTAGATGTAGCAGATAGAGCAACCAAAAATGCACTTGAAATCACTATAAGATTTTGGAAATGTGTTTGGGGTGGGGGGAAGGAAGGTGATGTCCAGAAGGTTCTTAAAATGTCGAACATTATATTTGCTGTTTGGTTTTATTTTTATTGTTTTAAGTATAAACATAGTTTAAAGTGTAAATCACTCTTCAGTAATAAACACTTTATATGTGAATATAATAATACCAGAGGTATTTTACATTCTATATTGCCTTCATTGAAGTCTCATTGGCTTAAAAGACAAAATTAAGATCTTCCAAGGGGGGAAAAAAAAACTCAAAATGAGACATTTAAATGAATGTATGCTTGGAAAGAATAATTAAATACATGTGCTGCTAACCTTTTCCTTTTTGAATTATGAAATATAATAAGATCTATGGCATTTCAAATATTTAATAATGCGGTTTTGAATGTTTTATTTAAAGAAGTATTTTTATATAGAGTGTTCTTATGTACCTTGAAAAATAACTTTAATGATTATTTAAAATTTCACTAATGCTTAAATGAGCAAAATATAAATCTAAGCATTGTATTTATTTGAAAAACAATTAAAATTCTGCTACGCCACCTCAGCAATGAAAGATTTGTCATTCTCTCGTGTGACAGTGATAGCAGCCTCACTTTAAAAAATCAGAGTTAATGTTTTTCTTTTAACTGTCATAGACATTGGCTCAAAACCCACATCATTCATGCGAGGGGGGAGCTCTGAGCTGGCAGGGAGGAGAGAGCAGCTGGGCAGGATGGCTGCTGTGGCCCTGGGTGGGAGTCAGCATGGACTGCCCTCATTCCAGCCCAGACCCTGCCCATTCCAGCCCAGACCCGGCTCATTCCAGCCCAGACCCGGCTCATTCCAGCCCGGACCCTGCTCATTCCAGCCCAGACCCTGCTCATTCCAGCCCAGACCCTGCCCATTCCAGCACAGACCCGGCTCATTCCAGCCCAGACCCTGCTCATTCCAGCCCAGACCCTGCCCATTCCAGCCCAGACCCTGCTCATTCCAGCACAGACCCTGCTCATTCCAGCCCAGACCCTGCTCATTCCAGCCCAGACCCTGCTCATTCCAGCCCAGACCCGGCTCATTCCAGCCCAGACCCGGCTCATTCCAGCCCAGACCCTGCTCATTCCAGCCCAGACCCTGCCCATTCCAGCCCAGACCCTGCCCATTCCAGCCCAGACCCGGCTCATTCCAGCCCAGACCCTGCCCATTCCAGCCCAGACCCGGCTCATTCCAGCCCAGACCCTGCCCATTCCAGCCCAGACCCTGCTCATTCCAGCCCGGACCCTGCTCATTCCAGCCCAGACCCTGCCCATTCCAGCATGGACCCTGCTCATTCCAGCCCAGACCCTGCTCATTCCAGCATGGACCCTGCTCATTCCAGCCCGGACCCTGCTCATTCCAGCCCAGACCCTGCCCATTCCAGCCCAGACCCGGCTCATTCCAGCCCAGACCCGGCTCATTCCAGCCCGGACCCTGCTCATTCCAGCCCAGACCCTGCTCATTCCAGCCCAGACCCTGCCCATTCCAGCACAGACCCGGCTCATTCCAGCCCAGACCCTGCTCATTCCAGCCCAGACCCTGCCCATTCCAGCACAGACCCTGCTCATTCCAGCCCAGACCCTGCTCATTCCAGCCCAGACCCTGCTCATTCCAGCCCAGACCCTGCCCATTCCAGCCCAGACCCTGCCCATTCCAGCCCAGACCCGGCTCATTCCAGCCCAGACCCGGCTCATTCCAGCCCAGACCCTGCCCATTCCAGCCCAGACCCTGCTCATTCCAGCCCGGACCCTGCTCATTCCAGCCCAGACCCTGCCCATTCCAGCATGGACCCTGCTCATTCCAGCCCAGACCCTGCTCATTCCAGCATGGACCCTGCTCATTCCAGCCCGGACCCTGCTCATTCCAGCATGGACCCTGCTCATTCCAGCACGGACCCTGCTCATTCCAGCCCAGATCCTGCTCATTCCAGCATGGACCCTGCTCATTCCAGCCCAGACCCAGCTCAGTGGCACAGATGGAGGAGCTGCTCTGTGCCCTGGCTGTGCTCCTGGGCAGTGGGCAGGGTGTGGGTGCAGCGTGTCCTGGGCTGGGCTCAGGTGGGTCACTGAAGTCCATGGACCAGCTGAGTCAGCTCTCTGCGATTCTCACTGCAGTCATCACCAACTTTGGGGAACCTTCACTTCCAGGGTGCCACTGGCTGAAATGCACAGTCCTGTCTCCAGAGGCACAAGATGCCCTGCCCCAGGTGTGTCACTGGAGCTGAGCCCCTTTGGGAGCTGTCCTAGGCACACGCTGCTTGTCAGGGGCACAGCACAACTGCTTCCCAGGACTGCTGCAAGCAAGGTGCATCTTAAATTGAAACAAAATCTCTTCCCACACTAATTCCCTAATTTTTTCAGCCAGGTCCTGTTAGCTGGGGATTAGCATCTAAATCTCTGCCAGTACATGTTTTTGCAGTACCAGGAGCAGTTTATCTTCCCATGCAGGTGGCATGTCCTCACAGGCAGCACCTTGCCTTCTGGCTTACAGCTTTTGGGAGATTCACAAACTCCCCATCCTACAACACAGTAAGTGCATTTGGCATGTTATTGTTTCACTTTTGCTAGGCCCAAACATAGGCACCTGGTTTACTGAATGGAAAAGTAAACTACAACACTCTGGGGTTGGGCTGTAATTCCTGCCAGTCGTTTATTGGATGGCTTTGGTTCTCCTGTCACTTTCTCTGCAGTTTGTTTAACTGCAAGCATTCTGTCATGTATAGGGTGTTAAAGTTTTTAGTTTTCTTCTATTACAAATCTTTGCTTTCATGTGCTCCCAAACTTCTGCTCCATCTCAGAGGAGGAGGAATCCTTCAGTACGTTGTGCCCTCCTGAGCTGATGAATTTCCCATTGTTCAAAAGCACTTGTTTATTTTTTTAAAGCTGCAACAAAAACTGGTGCCACTATTTGGAAAATATTCTAACCAAATACGAATGTTGTGAAGTATGTCAATAATAATCAACATCCCATACAGCCTATCAGTCTAAAGGAACCAAGAGTCCTTAAGGTCAGAGCCAGGTCAGTCACATCTGAGTGCACCCACACAAGGGATACAGGGGGCTTGTCCTGTGCTGCTGATATCTGACAGCTCCTCTAAATGCAGGCACTCTGATTTACTTCTGGTTTCCTTGCCTGGTGTGGGGGGTGCAGGGGCAGATTGCAACTGTGAAAAGCCCTATCCTTCACACTTCTGAAATTTTGGTAAGGACATGGTTTTCCTTTTGATAAGAGACCTAGAGTGTCTTTAGAAAGACATTTTAAATTGTGTAATTGCTAAACTTAGTAAACTGGTCACCCTGTGTATTCCCACAAGGAGCACCTGAGTGGTTTTCCTTTGTGAAAATGGTCTCAAAGAATGCTGATACATGATATAATAATGTTCCTTACACCTCTTTTCTCCTCTCCCCTCCTCCTTCCCCTCATGCATGTTCTGCAAGTATGTTTGGAGTTGCAGGGGCTGTGTAAGGTCTGGCACAGTACATGGATTGTGCCATATTATTACTGCTCTTCTGAAAAGCAGGAGGAAAGGAAATACTGAGGGATTTTATTTCTTCTGCTTTCAACAAGCTATGGTCATTTCTTGAGCTGTTCATGTAGCTCTTGGACAGAGAGACTGTACCAGAATGCCCCCAGACATCAGACTGTGGGACCTGCCTGTAGGGCTCCAATTCCCTGCAGACTCCAAGGGGGCCATTCCCCCAGCTCCACCAGGCTCTGCTGCTCTGCAGGGGACCCAGCCCCAGAGCAAATTAAATGTCCCTAATTAACCAGCACTTGGTATTTCCAAAGTCTGCCTCAGTCAACTCCTCTTGTGTTTAGAATATGCTTGGTCAGCATGAAAAAGGGTCAAAGCAAGACAACATATTGAGATTCTGAGAAAAGTTTTTTGTCACTCCCTCACAAAAATGAGCTACAGCCCTGAAAGCTTTAGAAATAGTTCTTGAAAATGGATGGGAGACCCCTCACAGCTTCTGTCCAGGCTCTGCAGTGTTTCTGAGCTGATGCTGCATGTCCTGATCTACCCAGCCAGATCTCCTCAACAGAGCTTGATTTGAGCAATGATTTGCCAAACATGCTGATCTGGATAACCTGACTGTAAGGAGTAAATGACACTCGTTTCCATATATTACGATTTAAGGGTGAAACGGATCTGGGTGGTTTATTTGTTGTCTTATGCAACAAAGCTGCCAAGCAATCACAGCATAAAAGTGCTCTTTTAAGTGAGGTGGTTCTGACTTGTATGAAATTATTCCTTTTGATCACCAATGCAGGCCAAATAAATACAGAATGGGGGTGGTTTTTAATATGTCTAGAAAAAACAGGCATGGTTGCTTTTTAAATTTTCTTGGCATGTACTTTACGTTGTTAATATAATGCATACCCAGTCTTGCACTTAGCTTTCATAGCAAGGATTGGTTTTTTCTTCTTTCCAATTTGAAATGGATGTCTAAAGTGTTTATTTTTCAGTCCTGTGAGCAGCCAAATTGGCAGAAATATCCATTCTGAAAAACCTTTATTAATCCTAGCTTTCCTGGTGATTTACCTTCTTATTTAGTGGTCTTTTCCAACAGTAAAAGCTCTTCTGTATGTTTCACTGGGGTTTCCTTTCAATGGGAAACAATATTTTGAAATATTTTGTTACAGTGAATTTGCAAGTATTTTCCTTTGGCAAGCAGGGTGGGTTGGGCGCTGATGAAGGTGATTTGACACCCAGCCTTTGGAAACAGAAGGTTGCACTTGTGTTGTTCTGCCCGTCTGTTGTGGAAAGGACATTTTGATTGCAGTGGAGTTGCTCTAAGTGATTAGGAGTAATCCTTTATTACTAGGACTAGCCTGGAGAAATGCTTATGCCTGGTATAACCAGCAGCATTTCCAGGGAGCCTGACAAAGCCAGGAATGTGTCTTTGTGAGCTGAGTGAGGTGCCTACATGAGTGAGCATGTATTCATGCTCCTACTGGCTTTTAAAAATAATTTTGTCACATATTAAGGGTATGTTTATCTCACTGTGCTGTTAAGGGCACTATAAACACTTACTCAGAAATGATATCTCAATATTATTTTCAGTCTTGTCATGCTGTGGGCATTCTCCTTTTCCTCATGGCCAGTCAGCATTACCTATCTCAGGTTTGCAGTTGGGATTGCATTGTGAAGCCTCCAAAACTGCAGCAAACAGGCATTTACAGCTCTGACAGAGGCTGACAGCAAACACTGGTTGGTTTCTCTTTGGGCTCTTATTTTTGGGGGTATTTTGTGGTTTTTTTTAACCAAATGTTAAAACTGAACTGCTGTGAAGCAAAGGCTGGGGAGAGAAAGTGTCTGAAGGTGGGTGAATACCTGGGAGTTGCATTTCTAGAATCCTTGATAAGCAATGCCCAGCAACCTCCACAGAGAAAGCTGCTGAAAATTGTCATGCCAAACAAAAATCCCAGAGAGGCTTCAAAAAATGGAGCTGATGCCAGTACCTGGCTAAAACTTGTTCTAACTTGGTAATTTTTTTCAACTAAGGCAGTAGATATTTTTTTCTACTGTAGCTTCCTTGGGCTGCACTGAGGAAGCTTTGCCACTGCCTGTCTAAAGGAAGTCTAATGAGGGGGAGTCTGACAGGATGTGGATAACTTCTCAGAGCTGTAATTTGCCTGTAGCCGCTCCAGAGCCCAGTGGAAAGGGCTGAGAGTGAGCCTGAGCAGTGCCTGGAGTGCAGCCTGGCCTGGGAGGGAAAGGCAGTGTAGCTTCAGTGATGGGAGTTACTCTGGAAAGCTGATCCTGCATGTTCCAAGTGTGAACACTGATGGTGGTGTCAGGAAGGTGTCTATGTGTTTTGTATGAGCATTTTATTTCTAGGCTATTAAAAACAACTTCTTCACTTTTTTAAAACCTTTATTCCAGGGTCACAGACTAAGACAAAAGGTTACACAGTAAAACATAGCTCAGGCTCTTGACATTCCTGTTGGATTTCTAGTCACTAAATGAGCTTTTACTTCTCTATAAAATATTTAAGTTAAACAGTTTGCTATTAGACAACAACAACACCACCCAAAAGACAAACAAACCACCATTTCAAACCCTTCAGTTCTCCATGCTTTTAGTACCCACTGAAAGCAAAAACTTTATGTATCTGTGGTTGAATAAGGCTTCCCGTATAGAAGTGTTACAGCCTGGAGGTACTGCACAAAGTTACTTGTTACCACCTTGTGGAGCTCTTAGAGGTTAAAGAACAACCTTTTCTTACCCCTTCTTCCACAACAGCATCATGGCAAGTGGCATGGTAAAACTTCTCCCCACACCAGAGTTAGTACTTTAAATAGTTATTCCTTTTAAAAGTGCTAAAACTACACAGGCTAAATTCTTGTTCAAATATTCAAAAGTAAAAGACAATCTGATGGAAGACTCACTACACATACAGGCAATACTCTTGAGATGTGCTTATGATGGTCTCTCAACCTTAGATTTTAAAGACCAGCATCTGGGAACCAGTGGTGTATGTTTATTCACTGTTTATTCATCTAATTTCATTTTTGATTGATATTTTTTTTCCTTTAAGTAATAAATCACTTCTCAAAAAAGCTGCCCTCAAAGCTACTTTATACGATAATAACTCATAACTTAAAATCTTCACTACAAAGATGAGGTCATGCTGCATGAATTGTAAGGCACTTGTATTAAACCAAGTTAAAGTGCTTCATGTATCCAAGCTCACTGTCCCTCATCCTGAGCTGAGACCTGGTCTTTTCAATGTGCCTGCAGCAGTACAGTGGTCTGTCCTCTGTGGAACAAAGTAAGCAGACAAAACAAAGTGCAAAGAGCAGACTTTAACAACAGTGTCAGTCCCATAGAGAAAATATAGGTAAATTTAAATCCTATTACAAAACAGGTGCAAGCT
Source organism: Melospiza melodia melodia (assembly GCF_035770615.1). Taxonomy (NCBI): domain Eukaryota; kingdom Metazoa; phylum Chordata; class Aves; order Passeriformes; family Passerellidae; genus Melospiza; species Melospiza melodia. Next base: position 24,268,906 of record NC_086202.1, read on the forward strand.
GCCTTGTGCCTGTCAATAACCCTCCCTGTTGTAGAACAATGAAAAGGTGATTTATCAACCACTGCTACCAGCTGTCAGTGACAGAGTACACATGTCAAAATCTGCAGAGGAGCAACTTCTGGCTTCTTGCATAACAAATAGGATTAAAATTTGGCAGTGCTAAGACTGAAGAGTTGATTTTCTACTGAACTATCCACAGGGCCCTGTGAATTTTAATGGTGTTGCTTAGTAAGAGGAGAGCTGCTTGGGTAGAAGGGCACTGCATCATACAGCAGGAATGTAATTTAGCTAATTATAGCACCTAGACATGTATGTGGGGGTCTTTTCAGAAAAATGAGATTAGGTATGTGAGAGGTGACCTCTTGCATTGTCTTCTAGTACTGCTTCTTGTCTGCAGGCTTGTAAGACACCAGGAGACCGAAGGAAGCGTATCCAAATAAAAGGGTCTGAACAAACCACTGAAACTGAACAGCTGGGTCAGTGATTCCTTTGGCTCTGTAACAAAACACAAAATGTGTCAAAAAACTTATGCTCCTGCAGGCTGTACTGGTACTTATAAAGTAAGGTAAGCTATCTCTACCCATCCTTGAGATTCAGACTGGATTAGAACATTTCAGTTCAGCACATTTGTTTCCATTTCCATCTACTGAGACATTTTTTGTGCTAACTAAACATACCAGTTCTTGTGGGTTTAGGATTTTAAGTTATTTATTGAACAAAAGTTCTTTCAGACATTCTATACATGCAATTTCCTCAATGATATATAAATTGCAATCTCCATCTGTCCTCTTTGAAATTACTTATCCCAGAAGTTTGTGTACAAAGAAGCAAGAAACTGGAGTAGCTTAATATTGATCTTAATACACAAGTCTGAATATAATTTCTTGCTGACTGTGTTAGTCAAGGGAGACTATGCTGGCAGGGCAGAGACCTGACAGTAACTGTGTGATGGAGGATGGAAAAACACTGCTACCTGAGTTTGTGGCTAGACAAAGACAGGTAACAGGGCTGAAGGCACTTCACTTAATTTATAAAGAAGAGACCTTTCTATGATAGTTAGTTTCAATATAACATAGATGACCTTTTCTGTATGTTACAGAAAATGTCATTTTCTCCTCCATTGTTCTTGAGAAGTACTCCTACTGAAAGGAACAAGTATAAATACAACAACAAACCCAAGGGGTTTCACATTTCCTGTAAACAATTCCATAGCTGAGGCTTTTTTGTTTATAATCCCAGCTGCAGTGTTTTCAAATTAGTGCAAAACCTAGAGAACAAGGGCTTAGGAAATTTACCTGTTGCTACAAGACAAGCTTAATGAATAGACCATGTGCAGCAATACAGGCAAAGAGCCAATGACAGTACTACTGCTGATGAACAAATTTGTATCTGAGTCCTCACACTGTTTGTGCCTCCTTTGTGATGTTGCCAAGTAGACACAACTTTTACGTAAGTAAAAATAAATGGTGTTTGGTGCTCACAGAAGTACAAGTGCTAGGTAATCTAAAGCAGCACTCCTGATGAGATGATGATGGGCAGCCCATCTCTGATTTTTTTTTTTGTGCGTTTTAACACTACTCTGTAAAACTTCATTAGTAAAATTAATTACAATACACTCATTTGGTATGTTCACTGGTAGTCAAGTTTCCTCATACTAGAAAGAATTGCCTTAGGCCCAGATACCCATTTATTTGCACACTCAGTCTTAAAACAACAATCTGATAAACATGACGTTTTTACTAACTCTCAACCTGAAGGCAGAAATTATTCATCCATATTCTACTATTTTAAAAAAGACCAAAAAAAACGAAACAACTTATGCAGCGTTCCATGAAACAAAATCCTGTTGCTTCCAAGAGCTGTCACCTGAGAAGCCTGGGACAGACAGCAGTGAATGACCCAAATGGAGTGGGAACCCATCGTGGCAAACAGACTGGCCTGACTCTGCAGAGCATGGGAACCCAGTGAGTATCTCCATTGTTCTCAACTACTGCAACCACAAGTGAACAGAAGGAGGCTGTGTTTGGACAGCACTCCTTTCCAGATACGTGGTTATCCTAACCTAAGACTCAGATGGCTTTGCTTGTATGGTCTGACTGGTTCCAGGATTTTATCCCAGGGACCTGCAGATGCAAATAGATCTGAAAGAGTCCCCAAATGAAAGTGCCCAGCTGTGTTCCCACAATACAAGTGCGATTGTTTAAGTGTGTAATTAGCAGTATCGCAATCCTGATGGGGTAAGATCTGATAAAATTCTAACACCTGAAGTTACCAGACTATTTCTACACTGTCCATTGTTCCCTCTGCCTCCTGAGCAGCAGTGTCACCCAGTGAACAGGGAGTTCAGAGGCTGCCACACAAGCTCTGGCAGCTTGTGCAAGGTGCCAGCCCTTGGTTTTGCTGCCCTGCACAACAGCAACCACTGGGAGAGGTGGCAGCAACCAACTGTGGAGCACAGCAAGCTATCACTGCAGCAAGAATTTTACCAGCATCCTCTGGATTCCCTGCTGCTGAGAGCCACCACAATCAGTCTGTAGCCTATGTTACTTGATTCAGAAACCCCTTACAGAGAACCTGTGTTGGAGTGAGAAGAGGGAACAACTTACTGGCATAACTTAATACCGTAGAGGGCTTCCACTATGTGAATCAACCAGGATATCCAGAACCTGGCGGAAAGAAAACATGGTTTATGTTGCTGAAAATCAGGGAGAAGACTGCTGGATCAAAGATGCATTATGCAGAGAATATAAATCTGGAAGCACTGAAGCAACAACCTATTTTAACCTAGAAAGGATGTTTTTCATCTTGAAAAAACCCCACAAGTGTACACTTAAAGGAGCTGAAGCCCACTGAGAAAATGAGGGCAACTGTAACTTGTGCAATAAGCCTTGACCTGCTATTTGAGATGTCCACTAGGCTTCCAAAATTTTCAGCAATCAGATTAAGCCAAAAAGCAAATCCTTAGTGAAAACAGTACAAGTTAATCTTAGCTAAGCATGCAAAATCTATCCTTTTACTTACTTAAAAATAAGTATTTTTAGTGGTCCTAAGGAGCTACTTAAGTTTTTACAGCTTTAGTTCTACAAAAACAACTGTGTGTATAGATGCAGAACATATAATGTGACTTGATAAGCCACACTTGGTCTACAAATTTTTATATAGATGCTTTTGTAGGAAAAAAAAATAATATATTCAGTTAGGATCAATTAAATACCTTGCTAAAGCAAAAGATGCTCTGAGAAAAGATGAAGGTTCTACATGATACATAAAATAAACAAGAAGGCCCTACTGATTTCTGTCTTTACAGGAAGCCAGTGAGCTCAAGCAAATATTTTCTGGCCCTTTTGTTAATTACAGTAGCAAAAACTTAGTTTTGTAACCCAGCAAAACAGCATTATGCAGTTTGTTCAGCAGGTTATTTCTCATGTAGATCAGGAGAAGTGAGGACCAGGGTAGAAAATGTTCTTTAACTGAAGCTGGATAAAAAAGATTCCAAAAGAAAGAACTGGACTGCCGAGTAACAACTAGAGAAGAAAAAGACTTGCAGTAGATGGTACAAGTATAACTTTGGACTAATAACTGTCACCAAAAGTAGTATCTTAACATTTTTCCCTTTCTTGTTAAACCATCAGTGATGCCAAATTCGAAGTTGAATTTTTAAACTATCAACCTGGTCTTAGCCTGTCTAGTCCTCTACATACTTATTACCCCACACCCTTAATTGTAATGAGCTTGAAAGGAGAGCTCTTTAAATCTAATTAACAACTGGGTTACAGGAAAGCTTGCTAATACACACTAAGTACAGGAGTCAGAGAGAGGCAAAATAATGATACAGTCAAATATAACTTACCCGTAGCATACCCATTTGTGGTGGTGTTCCACTAAATAATTGAGGAAGGTACCAAATAATCCCAAGTAACTATAAGGTATAGTTGAAGGCCAAAGTGTTACCCACTGGGAAAAAAAAATAAAGTTATCTTACTTCAAGGTAGAAGTACTATCAATTAAACCTTCAATATAGCTTTATTTTTGAGCCCCATGAGTTCAGAGCTCATTTATTCATAGTGCTTAAGTTCTTCCACTCCATTAACCTTGTCCAAGGACCATATTCTTCCAGTAGCCCTTGAAAGATTCCAACTAGGAAACTTCTATGCCTTGACATACCAGATGCCAATGGGATAAGTTTAAGGTTGCTGTCTGGGGACCAAGAGTGCATCTGCACGTTAAGTGGTATTTAGGTTGTAAGCTCATTACCTATTAGACATGGAAGCTGCAAAACCTACATTGTCTTTGTCCTGAAGAAGTTAATCTGAGGCAAGTGACCTGAGGAGGCCAAACCATGAGTACACTGTTTAGGAGGAATAGCTATCTAAAACTAGGGGATCAGTCTTTCTTTTTTCATCCCCTAAAAAAGAAAATGTCAGATTTTTGTTTATTTTTAACAGGGCACAGAAGAAAGCTGAGCACGAATCCCAAGACCAGAGATGCAGAATTCCTTTCCCGGTTTCTCTCCTGTCACAGAGCTGTCCGCAGTGTTTAGCACTGTGCACGCCGATTTCCACAAGCCAGGAGGAGAGCAGGCAGTGAGGGATGAGCTGTGCACTTCAGAGGCCACTGGGGACATAAGGTAAGCACCAGGCCAAAATTCACACTGCCTTATCTTGCTTTGGTATATCAACACTGCAGTTTCTCACTATATGTACATTCAGCTATGCCAAAGATGTGGTGAGGTGATGATTTTAAACAGGGAATCTGCTTAAAGCTCATTCTTGTTTCTTTTGAAACAGCCCAACAATTGTTTTGTGAGTGGCTTGATGTGCCTTGACTATCATTTTTACAGTGGTGGTTCCCAAGTTTAGAAAATCTGCGCAAACAGAAAGAAAATCACAACATGTGAAAGTCAAGGGATGACTTTCATAAACTTGCCAGATACATCAAAAAGCCATTAATATCCCTGCTCCAGTAATCCAAACTAACTTAGCTGAAGTCTGGTTTTGGAAATTAACACAGCGTGGTGACCGAACGCCTGTGTTTTCCAACACCACCAGTTCGCACGGCCTGTGCCCAAAGCCCTCCCCTGTAAATGCCCCTTGGGGACTGACATGTCCCCCAGCTGTCCCGGAGCCGTGCTGCTGCTCGGTGCCGCAGCTCCCAGCGCTGGCAATGCTGCAGCCCTTTCCCGGGCACCTGCCCCGCACGCCCTCGCTGCTGCCGCCCGGGATGCTCGGACCGGGCCCGGGACGCGCCCGCAGCGCCACGGCCTCGCCTCCCTTTACAGACCAGCTGCTTTCTCCCTCCCTCTGGCCTTCCTGCATGGCTCTGTCCAGCCTCCTCCGGCCTGGCCCAAGCAGCATCTCCAGTTTCCTTTTTCTCCCCGTTTATTTTAGGGAGCGGCGTTTCCGCGGATACGGGGACGGTGCAGGGCACCTGTTCCACGCACCCCGCGGTTTCTGACCCATCTCCCTCCCTCCCCGCGCCGCTCCTTACGCCGAGGAGGATCATGCCGAAGATGATGGCGACCATCCAGATGAGCCGGGAGCGCTGGAAGTGGCAGCTGCCATCGCGGCCGCGCTCCGTCGCCGCCGCCATGCCGCCGAGCCGCGCTGTGAGCGGAGGCCGCGCCGCCGCCGCTAAGGCCGGGCTGGGGGAGGCGGGGCCGGGGCGGGCCCGGCGGGCGGAGGCGGAGTGCGGCCTCGCCCAGCGCCGGGCGGGCACTGCCCTCGGGCCCGGGCGGGGGGCGGCCCGGCGCCGATGTGTGTGACCGAGTGTCAATACCCGGTGTGGCGCAGTGTCGCCTCCTGTGCTTGGCCTCTGCAGGCCCAGGTTCAGGGCAGAGTGGCTGGGAAGTGGCCCAGCGGAGAAAGAGTGGGAGTGCTGCTCGGCTCTGGCTGAACAGGAGCCAGCAGCGTGCCCGCTGGGCCGGGAAGGCCAATGCCATCCTGGCCTGGATCAGCAAAGTGTGGCCAGCAGGACCAGGCAAGGGATCATCCCCCTGTACATGGCCCCAGTGAGGTCACACCTCGAGTGCTGTGTCCACTTCAGGGCCCATCAGTTTGGGAAGGATTCTGAGCTGCTGGAATGTGTCCAGAGAAGGGCAGCAAGGCTGCTGAGGGGTCTAGAACACAAGCACTATGAGGAGCAGCTGAGGGAGCTGGGGTTGTTTAGCCTGGGGAAACCTTATCACTCTGTACAACTGCCTGAAAGTAGGGTGTGCCGGGTGGGAATTGGTCCCTTGTCCCAGGCAGTCGGTGGCAGGACAAGACGACATAGTCCAGAACCACACTAGGGCAGTTTGGGGTGATTCGACGCCGAAACGGGCTGCCCAGGGAGGTGGTGGTGTCACCGTCCCTGGAGGTGTTTAAGAAAAGACTGAACATGGCACTCCGTGCTATGATCTAGTTGAAAAAGTGGTGTTCGGTCACAGATTGGACTTGATGGTCTCAGAGGTCTTTTCCAACCTAATCGATTCTGCGATTCTGCACCGAACGCAGCGTGGAACAGCACAGAAGTTGCAGTGAGCTTTTCAGCTTGACTCGTTGCTGCTTCCCTGCAGGGTTTGCCTAGGGGTGAGGAAATGCAGGCAGTGGGGATCAATCGCAGCAGATGGGCCCGCGATGCGCGGGCAGCCCCGGCCCGCGCCGCAGGGCCCGCAGCGCCCTCTCGTGGCCGCGGGGCGGAGGCGGCTCCCGGCCGTCCCCGGTGCCCCCGGACTGTCCGGGCGCGCCGCGCTGTCCCGGCCGCAGCACACCGGAGCGCACACTGCACTGGCGCTCGCTCCTGGGGAAAATAAACAGCTACTGACCTTCCCACCACTGGGCAGTTCAGTCTTTATCTAGAACATTACAGAGTGCCTTCCCTTTTGAAAACTGGCGATTCGAAGCCTATTAAATCCATCATTTTCTATCCTGTGCCCTTTTGGGAATGTGGTCTCGGTGATGAGTCAGCAGGGCCTTGGGAAAGGTGCTCAGGGGTAGAAACGTTGCGGGTGGGTTGGGCGGGTTTCTGCTTTCCTTTGAGCTCTGCTACTTGTTTGCTTGGCATGACTGACAGTGTAGAGACAATGTCAAATGTTGGCTGTGCTCTTGTTTCTCTTTGCAAGAAGGCTAAACACACTGCTCTGTTAATTATGTGTTAATGACATACCTGTGCTTTCCCCCCCCCTTTTTCTTTTTTTCCTCCTTTTTCTGGGGTGTTCTTTGGAGATTACAAGATAATTTGGTAAAAAATCCTTCTGTGCTAAAATTGTTGCTGGGAATCCCATCTACAAAACCCAGTGAGGTTGGCTATGTGAACTTAAACCTGATTCATAAATTTCCCTGTGTTGCTTTGCTGATGCAGGAGAGAAGAGCGTGTGGCCCCTCGTACATCTTAATATCTGGGAGAAATTTCTGAAATTAAACTTTTTGTGGGTTTTTTTCTCCCGGGTTTGTTTGGTTTGCTTTGCTTTGGTTTGTTTTTAGTAACCCATTCGTTAATTTCTTCCTCTTTAGAACTTTCTACACAATTGCTTCTCCAAAGGTGGAGCTGAGCTCCTGATCCGGACCGAGCTGTGCGGCAGGAGAGCGTGGGAATGGCCCGGCCCAGGAGAACCCACCGTGCCCGGCCCAGGACCGGACCATCCCCGCGGTCCCAGCACGGTCCCTGCTTGGGAATGCGGCCAAAAGGCGGCCGGGGCTGCAGGGCTGCTCTCGCTGCAGGGCTGCTCTCGCTGCAGGGCTGCGCTCGCTGCAGGGCTGCTCTCGCTGCCGGGCTGCACTCGCTGCAGGGCTGCTCTCACTGCAGGGATGCACTCACTGCAGGGATGCACTCACTGCAGGGCTGCGCTCGCTGCAGGGCTGCGCTCACTGCAGGGCTGCGCTCGCTGCAGGGCTGCTCTCACTGCAGGGATGCACTCACTGCAGGGATGCACTCACTGCAGGGCTGCGCTCACTGCAGGGCTGCGCTCGCTGCAGGGCTGCTCTCACTGCAGGGATGCACTCACTGCAGGGCTGCGCTCACTGCAGGGCTGCTCTCGCTGCAGGGCTGCGCTCGCTGCAGGGCTGCGCTCGCTGCAGGGCTGCTCTCGCTGCAGGGGTGCTGCGCGGCGGTGGCTGCAGAGGGCAGTGGATGCACAGCCAAGGCACGGGCTTGCTGCATGAGCCTCGTTAGACCGGCCTGGGTGGCCAGGCGGGGCCGGAGACGGTGTCCTGTCACCCGTACTGCCACTCTCCAGTGAGGACCGCCCGCACCGTGGGCAGAGGACAGGGAGCTGGCTTACTTTTGCTTCTCTGTTGCCAAAAATAATTCATCTATGTTTTTATTAAGTGATACTCTTCACGTGGGGCAGCAGCCCGCACTCGCTGCCAGCCCTGTTGACTGTCATGGGCAGCTCTACCAGCCCTGGCGTCTCGGCAGCCTTGGACCTGAATGTGAAATAGCTCATGAATTCCCTGCTCAGGCCTTTCTTGTGCGCTGGACATTCAGAGATTCCATTTCTGATCCAGGGCAGTGTCTTTGACCTGACTTTTTAAAACAGACTGTTTCTCTTGACAAAGAGATGAGTCTTTAGAGTATGTAAGCAGCTGAATATAGCTCCAGTTGTAATCATTTCAAGGCAGAAGACCTGTAGCATCATCTAGTCTGGCCAGCACACGCCATTAAATATTAGCTTGTTTCTCTGAATAGAGGTCAGTGACTTGCACTTACAGGACACATTTCAAGAGGCATTTTGTCTTTCTTTCAAGGTGTCATAAAACAGAAAGTCCACAGCTTTCAGTGATTAATCTTTCTTGTGTTTCTTAGGTGTTGTGAGATACATCTGATGACTAATTTTGAGGGAGTAATTTCCCAGAGTAGCTGAAAAGCTTGCTCTATCATATTTTGCAAAGGTTTGCAATTCTGCCTTCATATTTTTCACAGATTAGTTATCTTTGTGGCTTCAACATTGGGAATGTTATTTGTCAGTGAACTGCATTTATTGACAGGTATAATCTAAACTGGAAACAACAAATCCCAAACACTGGTATGTGAATTATTGAAAAAATGCACAACAATTTCACTTTGCTGAGTTTACAGAAAATAAAACTATTTTACCATAACTTCTGAGATTTCTACTTTGGAAACTGTTGCCTCTTCAGTTTAGAAACATTTACTATCTCTAACTTAGAGATATTGGCTATCTCACTTCCATCGGGAAGTACAAAGGGTATTTGCCAGGTAGTCGGCCTCTTTTGTTTGGTGTTCTCCGTGGATGCCAGAGAATAGATAGAGACACGTTAGCTCTTCCCTGTCTTTTAAAATTCCTTAAAAAGAAAAAAAGGAGGAGAGGGAGGAGGGAGGATTAGTCCAATTCAGAACAAATTTTATGGCATGAGTCATCATGCTAGAGTTGTTTAAACAGCAACTTTCTTTATAAGTCAGGATTTAGGGACTGGGCTTTTCTCAGGAAGTTACTTGGAAATAAACTGGAGCCGCCTATTTTAAACTGGATTTGAAGCTGGTATAAAAGAGATGGGATCCATTCAGGGAAAAGGAAATAGAATTATCAACTGGACTTTTTTTTAAATCAGAGCTAAATGGCACAATGCTATAATGAAACCGCTGCAAGCAATGTCTGGTTCCTAATGTAGCTAGTTAACCTGTCATTTCTAATTTTTAGTGGGGACTCAGAATTGTATCACCTTAACCTTTTAGTTCTAAGATTAGAGTAGCTAAGGAAAAGTATGTGATCTTTTAAAATACTTTGCGTTGCAATTTGACAAGCATTAAATTTTGGGGTTAATGGACAAGATTTTCAGCAGATTCCTGTACTTACAGGAAATGTTGAGCGTAATGAGATGTGCATAATAGGAAACAATGTGCTATAGTAATTCTGTTTGACACTGTGGTGAATAGCCTTTGCAACTTGGAGTGAGGTAACCTTTGCATATGTCTGTTGTATCCTCATTTGTCATTGGATTTCTTGGATGTTTGATAAAACTGCTTCTCTTCTATCATATTTTAAACACAATTATGAGCATAATTCAAGTCTTGGAGTTTGTCAGCTATAAAGGACCCAGCTAAATCCTTTATTCTTTGCAAAGATTAGAACTATGTAACACCTATAAAGTATAAACATATGAAATTCTCACTGATTTTACTACAAATTCAGTTTGTGCATTTTAGAGGTGAATTTATGTCAGAGTTCCATATGCTCATCCTAGCAATATCACTGTGGATTTTTTTCTCTTATTAAAGAGGAAGAGGAAGGTGAAACAGCCATCTTTATCATGATGTGCTTCAACCAACATTGCCTTAATAAGCCTTTGTCAAGAGACATCCAAGGCTCACCAGTTTGAAGTCCAGGTTGTACAGAGAGCTTCAGTTTTGACCACAGTTGTGCAGTTTACAGTCCTCTACTTGTTTTCACCCATATCTGCTGGGAGTCAGTAACTTGAGTCCTACTGAAAATATTTTGTGGACATCTCTGATGTCTTTTTTTATTATGAGGTAGCTTTTAAAAATGAAGTATTAACAAGTAACAAGTCCATTTGAAATCCCAGTTTATAAATGTTGGATTTATGCTAAATGGATCTGATGGAATTTTAAAAATTGGATATGAATGGACTACAAGCATTTTACAAGATTTTTTTTTTTGAAGCTATGGGACCAAAGAAAGATTTTATGTCATTTGAGGAGGGTATTTAATAATAAAACTGAATGTACTTTGCAAGGATAAATTGTGACAGACAGCCTTATTCATATTGGTCATGTTGGAAAACCCTGAGCAGCTTGGACTAATCAAAACCATATTTCATACAGGTCCAGTGCTGTGACTCTGCACACCAGCATCCTACAGCACATACACTGTTATAACAGAATGAAGGACTAAATATCCAGCAAACCCTCAGCATTTTGATGCCTTGTTGTGGCCTTTAACCACTTCGTGACAGTGCATGTGTATTTTAATACATAGTGTTTGGAATCTGACACTATTTCTTCTGTCTCTCTGAAGGAATTCCTAACTCTTTTTTACTGTTTCCTACTGGGAAAGACGCTGCCTTGTGTTGCAAAGGGGTATGGCAGTAAGCACAGAGTGCAGTGTTAAGAAAAAGCAAAGGCTTGCATTTAGTTTACTGTTCTTGAGGGTCCATTGGGACCAACTAATGGATCTTTTTTGTGCTTCTCAGTTAATGAACAAGTCATATCAATTGACACAGTTTTATAGTCCTGAATATTTTTTCCTATGTGTCTGGAATAGGAATCTTGTGATGGAAAAACTAAATGCAGTAGAAAAAAGCCAGCACAGATCTAGCAAAGAAATGGGGTCACTCACTGGCAGATGGTGAGATAGGTGGGAAGCATGTTTCACTACAGCCACATGGGTGGGGATGTTATTTGGGAGATGAGGAGGAGTAGGATTGACAAGGGAGGTTAGAGCAATAGTTCTTTAAACAGGGAGGAGGAGACTCCAGACAACTTGTCTCCAGTCCCAGCAGACTAGCCTGAAGGCCAAATTCACTCGTCCTTAGGTGACTAGTTATCATAATCAAGTTCAGCAGACTGCCATGTTGAGATCTGTTGTATTTCTATACTATCATGTGGTGTGCTTGGATTCTGTCAGCACAAGAAAAAGATATTCCTTTTCCTAAGACATCTGCAGCTCAGAGGTCTGATCCTGTCATGTCTGAGAGTCCAGCAGTGCTTCTGGAGCTGATCAGTCACAGGAGAGATCTGCAGTTACATAAACAGCAGGGTGAGGACGATGACAGACGGTTTGTCACAAAGGAAAGGAGACAGGGAAGGACATGGCACAGAGCACAGGGAAAAGGATTACCATAAAATAAGGTAGTCTGTGAGCCTGACTGTACTGGGCATGAAATACCACGACATTTGAAGGAATCATCTTTATCTCAGTGGTGCTGCAACAAGTGAGGGCTCCCAGGTGCTCAGTAACCTCTGGAGGCCCAGGCTGGATTTCTGGAGGATATTTTATCCACGGTTTTTTAATATTTCCTGTGGCAGGATTTTACTGACCACAGGTTTCCTGCTGCATGGCTGTGTGGCTTTTCTACTGTGTGTTCAATGGGGTCAAGAATACCGATAACCTATTCATTAGGCTTATTGAACAGGGAAATCCTACTCCAGCCCATTCCTGCACTGGTGCAGACTCTGCTCTGCTGATTTGTCCTTCGCTGTGGTCATCCTAACCCTTGACAGACTCAGGCTCAGCCTGTCCAAACTGCAGATCAGTTATGTGTGGCTGTGGGAGGCAGGCCTATCCCACAGAACACAGATTTTTCCTCCACCAGAGGAGGAGACATTCTATTGCATGAGGCTGGGAGCACTGATCACCACCTTCCTAGCTATCCTACATCCATCTTCTAAAACTTTTTTCCTACTGCCCAGAAAAAAATGAACAGTGTTGGGTACTGATGGGCTACCACTTCATAAAATACACGATTTTTACAAATACTTAACCTTTGGTATTATCTAGGATTTTACTTCCTTTAAAATTTAAGGCGGCTTTCTCTTTGACAGGGTTGACAATTTCTTTCTAGATTGCCACAGGACTCAAAAACTCACCAGTAGGCAGCATCCAGTACAAGTAAGGAACTTTGCAGGTTTCACAGCAGATTACCATTACAACACAGAAATGAGATTTTGGAGCTGGATAGATAATTCCATGACAATGCAAGCTCAGTGAGGGTCAAAAAGAGAAAGCAAATGTTAGCTGTTAGGAAAGCATTGGGAAAAAAACCTGCACATTACCTTCATAATAGTTAAAACCCTATTATTCCTCTACATCTTAAATTCTGAAAGTCACTCTATCTTCTTTTTTCACAAAGGATACAGGATAGCCAAAAAAAGCTCTGGAAAAGACAGTGTGAATGAGGAAGGCATGGAGCAGCTAGCATGAGTAAGATGGGATTCTTCAGTCTGGAAATGAGGTGGCTGAAGGTAGAGAGAGAAGGGGTTTTATGAAAAAATGGTCAGTGTGAACTGCTGGAGTCAGTGAAGGTCACTCCACATTCTTGGGTGGGCAGCAGCAAGCACCAAATGATTTTAGCAAGTTACATGTTCAGAACACAGAAGACTAAATGCTGTTTCATGTGACAAGTCCTAGTGAAAGGATGCTCTGGAAGCTAAAATTTTACATACATCCAGACAATCACAGAGTAAGTTCACAAAATAGAAACTCTGGGCTGAAAATGACTGAGGTCTTCATCATAATTTTCAAGTACCAGTATGTAATTTACTGAGCTGGTTATAGATTCCTACCTTCCTGTGGCAGGTATCCAGTTTCCATCATTGGTGAAGAGTTAAATATCAGGTGAGACAGACATCCAGTCTTTTTTTATAATTACCCTGGATTTCAGAGCATTACAATCAGTCACATAAACTATTTAAATTATTTATTTTATTTATTTAAATATAAGAAATATTGAAGTGTAATATTGTTCCAAGTTAGCTGAAATGGGCCTAATGCCTTTTTCATCTTGAAATATATAGATTTTAGTGTGAACTAGAGCAAGACTGGTATGTCCCAAAAGTGCATGGTGTTTTCAGCAATATTTTTTGCCTCCACTTTCAAGCATTAGAAGCAACATTTATTTCTGGTAGGAGAAAAATCTAGAGCAATGCCTTGGATTAACAAAGGTGTTTACTGTTAGGGAAAGCTCAGTGTTGGTGGCAGCTCCCTCAACAGCCAGTTCTGGACAGGGGAATGAATACTCTTGAAAAGCAAGGATTGTCATAAATTTTGTCTTCTTTTTGCTCAAGGTGCAAAATGTGCCTCCATCCTGCTTATCCTGCTGGCACCCCATGGAACTGGACATGTCTGGACACTGAACTACTTTTCAAAGCAAGTGGGGCTGCTGGAAGTGCTCCTTTCCCTGAGGAACAGGGACAGCACAACCAGCACTTATCTGCTCATGTTCTCTGGAGGGTTCCTGGGTGCCCCTGGCCATGAGAGTCCTGCTCATGGTATGAAATCTTTGTGAATGAGAATCCATGTCCCTTTGCTGAATTCCACCGTTTTCCATTTGAACATGAAATCTCTTTGCATTTCTCCCGGGTTGCTTTCTGGCATTTTTATTTCAACGATGTAAGAGCTGCCTGTTACTGCCAAGCCCATAATTAAAGCAGTGTTGACTGGTAAGTAATGGGCTGCAAAAGGTGTATACCAGAAGATAATTAAAGACACATTCCAGATAAGCACGGCATGGGCATCCTTTTTATGAGGTGTTAATGTCCGAAGACCAACTAGTGAAATTGATCTTGACTCCTCCGGGCTGAAAGTTCTGCTCAAACATCAATAGCTTTGTACTGCCCTGGAAAATGTTTGATGTCGGGATTTCTGAAGGGTGTTTGTCCCAGGACTCCCCAGGCAGGCGCCTGGTGGCAGGGCCGTGCTGCACTGGGTGATTCAGCACACCATTCACGCTGGCACGACTTTGGGGCTGCCTGGCAGCTCTGACATGAGGGCTGCTCTGGAGGGAGAGAATAGAGCTGCGTCCCGTGGCCTGCATAGCATTGGTGCAAACCTTTTTTTCGAGAGTTATTTTAAAGAGCACTGAGGCTAGTCCTTGTCTAATAATGATGTTGTTGCTCCTAAATATACTTTACTTACGTATCCTTCATTTCTGTGCTATTCTCGGCATATCCCACCCGTGATTTGGATTCCTCTGTAGATGCACTTGTACCACAAAGGGCATAAAGGAACCCTGGCAGAATGGGTTTCCACATTTGGACCCTACTAGCAAAAAATCTGTAGCAAAATTCCGTGGATTTTTGTGGAAGTCTGAAGACAATCTATGAACCAAAGAGATGCTGGTTTTTTTAAAGCATGCTGCTTTGGATTTTCCTGCTTCTTTTCCCACACTTCTCCCATTTCTCTATTTGTGAAATGAATCAAAAGTAGGGGTCAGAATACTATTTTTCCTCTGCAGCTGTGGCAGAAATTAGCTCTTATGTTAGGCCAAGTCCATATGCCTTAGCAGAACAGGAGGAAAAGGAGGGGGAGGCAACGATTGTCATCTTCTTTCCTGGAATCTGACTTAAAAACAAAACTCGCAATCTCTGTCGATTAGCATTGCAAAGAAAATCTCTGGAAATGAAGGGTGTAAAGAGGCTGCCTGGCAGAGTTCCTCAAACAATAACTCCGGGAAGTGTGAACTGCTCTCTCTATGCTAGGGGATGTTAACAAAAGCTGTTCTATTTGAGCCGAGCTCGTACTGATGGACAGGCACTGTTAGCAAGCACTGCAAGTCTGTGCAAGCCTCTGCTGGCTCCTTCTTATCTCTTCTGCACTGGCTCTGTCTATAAGGTGTGTATGTGGGTGTTGGAGGAGGTGGTTTCCCTGTTCTTTTGAGCTCAATATTGCAGGCTGCCTACAGGGGCAGCTTTGTGTTGTACTTCGTGCCATGAGATGATCTTTTCTGCCATAAAAACTGGAAATCCAGAAAGAAAATTTTGAGCATTTGTTCCAGCATTCCCTCTGTCCAGACTGAATGAGTAATCTCTCTTGGTACCCTGCAAACTTCCTTGGTATCCTTGATCCAGTGTAGTATCTATCCCATGGACCGTTGTTGGAATTGCAGAGATGGAAATGTCATGTGCAATTCCACAGTTTATTGAGCCACTTCAAATTGAGGCTCCCTGATTATCTCTTTCCCTTTGCCCCTGTACATCCCTGTCCCATGCTGATGCTTGTATTAGTTCACCAAAAACTAAATTGGCCAAAAAAAAAAAAAAAAAAAAAAAAAAAGTGATCAGCTTTTTTTGAAGGATCAGCTGCATGAGCTTTGCTAGCCCAGAGTGCACTGGAGATGGTTTGTGCTCGACTGGGTGCAAAGCCCTGTGAGGACTTCATGGCAGCTAGAGGTGAATCTGCATGCCTAGAACAAGAATTCATAGCTGAAGCTGAATTTGCTGTAGTGAACACTGTCAATAAAACTACACCCCCAAGATTTATAAGTCTGCTTATTGTATTTGAGCACTCAGATACACATGCCCTTCTGCTTGAAGATGTCATTTAGGCATAGTGGTTTCTGAGCCTTATGGACCAAGCTGCTAAAGGAATCTGGTCTCTGGAGTACCAGACTCACAGGAGCTGAGTGCCATCCCTGTGTGCAAGGACATTCATTTTTGTTGTGAAGCACTGTGATGGTGTGTGTAATGGTGAAACCCTTGTGCAGCTCAACCCAGAAGTGGCAGCATGCATGATGGGTGCACTGGTCCCTACAGAATGCAAACAGTGTGTGCCAGCTCACACTCACTTTGTCCCTGTACCCTTCAGATTCACAGCAAGCTGGAGCAGGTCCCAAGTTTGAAAAATGACCGGGGACAAGTTGAGATGAAAAACAAATGATGTAATGATGCTGCTATTCTTGAACACCTTCGGTGACAGCCATTAGTGGCCTCATTTGACAAATTATTACACTGTCTAATTGATTTGCTTCTCTTCTAACATCTAATCCTTTTCAGTTGCAACTGTTGCTCCCTGTAAGTCCCTTATGTCACTCTTGGCTCTCTTAAATGATATTTCTGGCCACTCTTTTGAATTAATATGCTGTTCATGATTTCACCTTGGGCTGATAGCACAGACCTTGCTTGTTCTGTACCTGACTTGGATGAGCAGAGCTGCCTGGAGGGAAAGAAAGCTGCCCCAGGAAGGGAAAACCTTTGCTGAGCTGTTCAGCGTGCACTCCGGAGGGAGACTGCTCCATCTGACCCGGGTGACCTGAGTGTGCTGGGGGAGGTTTTGTCCTTGGCTGTGAACATTGGGTGTTGATGCAATGTCTAGTAAAGCCACCAGCATTTTATTTCCTGCAGTAAAGCTGATGAGAAATGTCCCATGGATAAGAATAGGAGCAGGGTAACCAAATGGGGAAGACAAGGACTTGTTGCCTGGGTGCAGGAAGCGCTGGGATGGCTTGGCTGTAGGAGAAGGGTGCTATGGAGGCCTCCTTGCACTGGGGGAGCACCGGGTTTCCAGCTGAGCTCCAGGCCTGCAGTGCAGAGAGAAGGGGAGCACCCTCAGAGGGATGAACCAAAGGCAGAAGATTTCTTCATTAAATTATTTGCTCTCCATTTGAATTAAAGAAAGGTGGATGGGTTGGTGGCAGCAGCGGGGACTTCGCTGGGAGACACTTTGGCTCCTTGGTTGGGGCGAGCCCTCATTATGTGTATTTTGGTGATGGGATGACAATGGAGGTGTTGGAGACGGCTCTGAGTCACCCTCAGAGCCGCAGAGGGGCCGGGCCGATGGGTGGGGGTCGCTAAAGGCCGGGGTGGAGGGCTCTTAAGGCACGGAGCTGCCCGCGCCGTTACACCGCCCGCAGACCTCGGCCCGCATGGAGCTCGCCAGCCTGCCCCCGGCCAGCCTCCCCTCCGCCAGCCTGGCCCCCGCCAGCGCCAGCCTGGCCCCCAGCCCCGGAGCCACCGGTGAGCCGCGCCGGACGGGCATTGGTGTTGGCGGCATTGGCGGTGTCGGTGGTGGTGGTGGGGGTGTCGGTGGTGGCGGTGTTGGCTGTATTGGTGGTGGCGGCGGTGTCGGTGGTGGCTGTATTGGTGGTGACAGTGTTGGTGGTGGCGGTGTTGGCGGCGTTGGGGCCGGAGGACGCTGCCCGGCCCCGCTGACCGCCGCTCCCGTTCTCTCCCCGCAGGCGAGCCCCGGGCGCGGCCCAGCGGCCCCAGCTCGGGGCGGGAGGGCGGCCGGCGCAAGCGAACCACCTTCAGCAAGGCGCAGCTGGAGCTGCTGGTCCGCGCCTTCGAGAAGGAGCCGTACCCCGGCATCGCTCTGCGGGAGCAGCTCTCCAGCCTCACCGACATCCCCGAGTCCCGCATCCAGGTGAGAGGGGCGCTCCGGGCAGGGAGGACGGGCGGGTGGCGGAGCGGCTTTCCCGGCGGCCCGGGTGCTCAGTGTCTGCCGGTCCCGCAGGTGTGGTTCCAGAACCGGAGAGCCCGGCAGCTCAACCACAAGAAGAGCGAGGCCGCCGCCTACGCCAGGCCGGGCAAGCCGAAGCCACCCCGGTGCGCCGGGCAGGAGCGGCCCCGGGCGCAGCAGGGCACGGAGCGGAGCCGCCTCTGCCCGCAGCCGGGCCTGCCTGGAGGGAGCCAGAGCTTCGGAGGGCAGTCGCCGTTCTACTCGGGGCAGCTGTACTCAAGGCTCGACATGCATTTCAGGAGCTTGGATAACAGTTTTGGAGCGCTGGGTCAGACCCCGGCTGACTTCGGCTTGGACTGTTCGGGAAGAGGGGTCCCGCTAGGCGCGGGGAGCGTGGGGAGCGCCGCCCCGTTCTCTCTCCCTGTGCAGCAGGCACAGGAGTATCCGCACCTGAAGAAATCCTTCCCTGAAGGCTACTACTCAGATGCTGATGTTTTCCAGCCTTGTACAGACTACCAGTACCCAGTACCTAAAGAGAACATGTACAGAAAGCCTGTCTTAAACTACTTCAGTGCTAACCAGGGCCTGGGTGTTGAGAACTGTTTGTATGCCAAGTCAAGCACTTCTCCCTTTGAGAATGGCTCCACTTTCAGTTTTGATGGGGGGGAACCCAAGCTCGAGCCCGAGCAGATGAGGCACAGTTCACCTCTGGCTGCAGCTAGCAATGCTAGCCCTCCTTTGGTAGTTCCAAAGCATGAAGTGGGATATCAAAGGGCACTTGGCACTCCAGCCCCACTGTATGAGCAGCAGCTGCTGGAGACAGTAAATGACTATGACTCTCATTGGCTGGGCATGAGAAATGAAATTTTGGGAATTGGGTTAGATTGGCTGCTTGAGAATGAGCAAAATGCAGAGCAAGGTCAGACAAGAAGTTACTTTTCTGCTTTTGGTGGCCAGAATTCAGTCTGTCATTTGGGTCAGACATGAAACTGGCAGTGGGTCCACTTGCCTGATGGAAAATGAATGCGATTTTCTTTCTCAGTTGCCAGTGTTGTCTGAAGTGGCCAGAGGTTTTGCAGGCCTAGGTGTGCAGAGTGCTTGCTCTGAGTTTTGTACCCTGTATGGGAGGGAAAGAAAGATGAGCCATGTTAGCAAGGGCTGCCTGAGGTGCCTCCCCAGCCCAGGCCATCTGCCACCAGCCCTGCAGTGCTCCTGCACGTGTTTGTTATGGGCAGCCTGACACTAACCTGCCTGCACAGACTGACCTTCACAGCTGTGTCAGCACTGAAGAGCTCTCTGTGCTCAGGCTCTGCTGGATTTGTTCTGCCAGGAGGTTTAGCACTATAGTGGTGTTTCTGTGGCCTTGCTGAGTTTTGTTTCTATTCTGGTCATAATTCACTTATTTTAACTTAAGGAATCTTAGATAACAGACTTATAGCTTTTAGTTGAGAAAGCATTGACACAAGAGGGGTACAAGCATGTGAAAAGTAGCCTTGGTGGTGGCAGGGGACATCTCACGGGGTGTGTTTGCATTTTAGGTGTGTTCCTCAGAAAGAACACTAATGGTCTTTTCCTGGGTACTTAATTTATAGTGTTTTCATTTAAAAATGACCACAGTCTTTCAAAAGGCAATATTTTTGTGATTTTCTTTTGTGTAATTTGTTTGCAAATTGTTGAATTTTGGTTTTTTTTTTTGTTTTTTGTTTTTTTTTTTTTTTTAATTGTGATTGTCTAGTTGCCAAATTAAGGGTTTTTTACCTTCATGAATTTGTAGAATTGCACTCAGAGGAGAGAAGAATGTGTTTCATCTTTGCATTTGTACATGGAGCCTATTTTTAGAATTCTCAAGATCCATGGTTGTCCAGAAGACCACAGTAATCATGGAAAGGTTCTTCACGTGTACTCTGGAGAACTGCCATGGGTGTGTGTTAAAGCAGTATTAGGCCTAGGATGCTGAAAACTCTACATGCAGATCTATTTTTGGGTTTAAAATGTGGCTCTGGAATATTTTAAAGTATGCTTAGAATGTAATACATTTGTTATTAACTCAATTATTTTGTTTATTGAACAAGAGTAACAATAAAACTTAATCACAGACCATTATTTTATTAATAAAATTGATGTCCCTGAACAAACTTGTCTCTGGAGGTGTGTACACAGAAGTCCGGAAAATCAGTCCACACTTTTGTCAGTAATTTTTATCTGGCTATAACTTTTCTGCCTTGACCTAAAGGATTGGAACAAGCTCATGTATTACAGAACAACTGTATGGCTTCAGACAATAGCTGCAAGGCACTTTGAACACAAGTTGTATTTGAGAATGAAGGACAAAGAGATGATTGTATTCATGATTGTATCTATGACTCTTTTAGTAAATTTTTGAAAAAAAAAAAAAGTATTAAGACCTTTATTTACATATACCCTCTCCCTCATAATACCTTCTTGATGAGAATGCTTATTCAACACGTAGGAGGTACTTCCACAGCAATGGTATAGTAGCCTCCCCTGGACTGGCCAGCATCTCTGCTGTCATGATCAGGTGATGCTGGGGCAGGAACCAAATGTGTTCAGCAGCTGAACTACTCTTCTACTGCCTGTAAAATACTCCTGTTTACAGAAGAAGGGAGGATTTTACACGCTAAATATTGAAAAAAAAGTATTTTCGACATAGCTTGTCAAAGAGATAGCAAGGACCCAAATTCACCAATGTCACTGTTAGTCAGGCTGGGCTAATTCAGGGGTGTCCCGAGATCCTGATGCGGGAACCTGCAATCACATTCCTTTCTTCCCAGCCGCCTCCTCCCGTGTGACAGCGTGACAGCTACGGCCCCGCAAGAGCAGCGGGAAGGGGAAGGCGCCTGCCTGGGAGGCACGATGGGGCCGGCAGCAGCACGGAGGGAGCCGCTCACCCCCGACACCTCGTTAGCAGCCCTGCCCCTCGCTGGCTCTGCCGCAAGGAGAATCACCCCCGGCAAGAGAGCTCTCCATTGTGCAGGGTGCGCACCCACAGCGCTCCTCACGGGCACGGGCCGGCAGGCGGGGCACAGGCGGAGATAGAACAATGGCTCACTTCTCACCCGGGCACCCTGCCCTCTGCGCGCCCGGTCATGTCCCTGTGCCTGCAGGGCTTGGTACCTGCAAAACGCCCCCACCTGAGCTGTGTTAACCACAGGAGGAGAGGACACCGTGTTAAGCTGCACCAGGGGAGGCTTAGGTTGCAAATCGGGAAACATTTCTTCACAGAAAAGGCGATTAGACACTGGAATGGGCTGCCCGGGGAGGTGGGGGAGTCCCCGCTCCCGGAGGCTTCAGGAGCGCGGGCCTCAGTGCCCAGGCGGGGCTCGGGCACGGGGTGGCCTCATCACCCCGGGCTCAGGGCTGAAATCCCCGTTGTTCCTGCAATTCTTTGATGAATTCCGTCAGAATTCACTGCACGGAAAAGCTCTCCATAGGCTTTCACCCTCTGACTTGTTCGTTCTCCCATAGTCCTTGGCAGGGATTGATTTTTTATCCTTCTCGCAGTAATTGTTGGGGCCGCATCTGTCAGTTCGTACGGGGCTGCCCCGAGTCCGCGGGCACCCGATGGTCCGCACGCCTCCTGCGCTCCGGGTGCTGTGGGGCCGGCCCCACCGGGCAGCTATCGCGGGTTTCACAGAGCTTGCAGGGGAGTCATTTATTCCCGAACAGGCGCACAGGGGCCGACTCCCGGTTCCCGTCCCGGTTCCCGGGGCGGGCTGCGCGGCTCCGCCGCCACCCTGCCGCTGTGGGACACCGTGTGCGCCGGCAATAGCGCTCCGCCGCCGTGCCCGGAACTCCGCGCGCAGCCGCTGTTCCCGGGAGGGCAGCTCCGCAACGGAGCGGTCGGTGCGGGCACACGTGGGCCGGGCGGCGGGACCGGGCCGGGGGACAGCGCCCGAACCGGGGGGACAACGCGGGCCGGGGGACAGCACCCGAACAGAGGGGACAGCGCGGGGCCGGGGGAACAGCACCCGACCTGGGGGGACCACGCAGGCCGGGTGAACAGCGTTGGACCGGCCAGGACAGCGTCGGAGCGGGTAGGACAGCGTCGGAGCGGGCCCACGGCCCGCCCGGCCCCGGTGAGTGGTGGCTGCTCGTGGGGAGCGGCCCCGCGGCCGGAGCCCTTGGCCAGCTGAGGGCCCCGGTGTGCCCGGCGGCTCCCCGCCCTCGGCCGCACTGCCGGGGCGCTGCCGGCCTGCCCGGGGCCCCGGGCCGGGAGTGCGGGGCGCGGGGGCTGCCCTGCACCGGCATGGGCCCGGGAGCGGGCTGCGGTGGGGCTCGCTCGGTGCTCTCCAGCTGGAGTGCTGTGTACCCGTGCCCTGTGCCAACTGTGCTTTCTCCCTGTGCCAGCTGTGCCCGCCGTCACACGGAGGAACTCGGGATCCTGCTGGCTGTATGCAAGTGCTGAACCAGTAAAATGGAGGAAAAAGAGAAGAAGAAGCATCGTGCGAAGCAAAGCGGGCCGAAGGCAGAGAAGAAAAGGAAGCGTTATCTCAATGAGCTGGGAATAGGCGATGAGGAGAATGCGCGGAAGAGAAACCCCAAAGCCTTCACGGTGCAGTCCGCCGTGCGGATGGCCAGGACTTTCCATCGGTGAGGGTGGGAGCTGCTCCAGAGCCTCGAGGCGGCTGAAGGGGTGGGAGTTCCTGGGCTTTCTTTGTTACTTTGTGTAGCCATACACAGACTGTGATTTTCACTGGTGTGTCTGCCCGGCGTTCATCATTGACCCAGTCACGCTGTGTCTGTGGTTTGTGTGTGTCAGGAGTGGGGTGCTTCGTGCATCTCTGTTGCACTGTACACTCTGCTAATCCACAGAAAAGCAATACAGCTCCTTAGGCTCAGTGGGAGTGCCTGGTGTCTCTGCTTGTGCTCCATTTGTGCTCAAGCCTTTGCAAATACTGAAGACTTTGAAGTATTAAATGCTGCTATCCATGGTGTTCCTGTGTTTATTTATTACAAATTTCTCCTCAGAACTCAGGATCTGAAGACTAAAAAGCATCACATTCCCGTGGTTGACCGGACTCCTTTGGAGCCACCTCCCGTGGTGGTGGTTGTGGTTGGCCCTCCCAAGGTTGGGAAGAGCACTGTGATCAAGTGTCTCATTAAAAACTTCACCAGGCAAAAGCTGGTTGAAATCCGGGGTCCTGTTACAATTGTTTCAGGTGAGAACAAAGAGTGGAGAAATGGAAATGCTTCTTTAGTGCTCCTTACTTGTCTTGCTTTGAGAGCTGGGGTGTGCTCATGTTCTCATGATTTTGGTCATTTTGAAGATACCATTTGGATGTGTGGTCTGGCATATGTACAGTAAAAGAAGATAGGACAATTTTAAATTAAAAAGTTATATTTTAGTACAGTTATAAACAGGAAAAAACAGACACTTCTGCCGTGATTAATGTTGGATGATTTACATGCTAGACCAGAATCTGAGTCCCAGATACCGTGGAGGAACTCCAGGAATGTGACCTGAAAATAGAACTGTACAAATTGTTTTTCTCCCTCTGTTGCAGTTTTTGATGCTTAATTCTGTTTCCAGGTAAAAAGCGCCGGCTGACCATTATTGAATGTGGGTGTGACATTAACACAATGATTGACCTGGCTAAAGTTGCTGATTTGGTAAGTTAACCATGGAATGTGACTCCTACTATAATTTATATTGAAATTGCTACTTTTGATTGGACTGCACCAGTGTCTGGTTTGTCTACACATTTTTTGCTATCAAAGGCAAAACTGTCCTTGGTGTGAAAGAGAACAGAACCTGATCTCTTTGACACATTATGTTCTGGAACAACCCCAGCACTTTGCTCATCCTGAGGGTGGGGGAAAGTAAAAGTGTGTGTGTTTGTGGGGTGGTGGGGAGGATATGAAAGAAGAGAAATGCTGCTGAGCTTCATTGCCAATGCAACTGGTAAACTTCTAGTGGAAGGTGTTACAGTGAGCCAAGGTGACACAGTGACTTCTCATTAGGGGATTTGGTTAAACCATATAAAATCTGAAAATGAGTTTTAGTCAAGGAGTTTTAAACTAATGTTCAAAGTAGAAATATTTCTTAGTTTACTAGTTGGGTTTTTTTCTGCACCCTGAGGTCTCCATCTGTTTTGCAGTAATACAGCTGGTTTCAGTGGAGTGTGGTCACTGTTGTAATTTACTTGCAACTTTTGGATTAAGAGATTCCACCAACTGATACTGGGGATCCAGTGCATGATCCCTTTGTTTAGAATTTTACTTTACATGTGGATTTGGAGTATATTATTCACAGCTGATTAGGTATTGGGATCCTTGTCTAAGTATTAACTATGTAAATATCTAAATACGTGTGCACACTTACCTAGATATTCTTCTACTTTTATGTTTTCTACTGAGTATGGGACGTGTACCAAACAGTACAAATACTTCTGCTGGTGGATGATTCAGATTCTGTGTGCACATGGTGGTGCTGAGAATCTGTTTGGATTTGTTGTTAGGGGGCTGAGATTACATCAGTGCTTGAAGATCTGGCATCAATTCCTGTACGCTTTGAGTTTTTTATTGTTAAAACCCTAAACTAACTTTGCTTCCATTTTCATGTGATTGTTGGCTGCTGTGTCAGTGCATTTTAGAATTTTAGTTCCTGAGAAGCTTAAGAGTTTAAAGGTGTGGTCTTTGAAATAACCTCATGTGGGCACTGGGGTATTGCTGTAGTGAAATGTGAATATTGTGTTTACAGGTTCTCATGCTCATTGATGCCAGCTTTGGATTTGAGATGGAGACATTTGAATTCCTGAACATTTGCCAGGTACATGGCTTTCCCAAAATTATGGGAGTTCTAACCCACTTGGACACATTCAAGAACAACAAACAATTAAAGAAGACTAAAAAGAAGTTAAAGCACAGATTCTGGACTGAAGTGTATCCGGTATGACATTTAACATTAATTTTTTCATGTATTTTGCTTTATGGAAGCTAAATTAAAAGTAGGTCAATACTTAAGTGTTTATTATATTCTTACATCTTTTAAATAGGTACGTGAACAATGTTGATACTCTATCAGATTGTTTAATCTTTCTTTTGTTTGCTGAAATACTTGTGTGATTATTCTCTCTCCTGGTGTGATAAGCTGCTTAATTTACTACTAGGTCTGTTATGCAGGTGCTGTGCAAGGAGGATCTGCTTGTAGGTCTCTATGAGGTCTTGAGGATGTGACTAGTTTTCCAGTGAGATTTAGGGGACAATTTTCATGTTGAAGTAACCTGGTTAGTTTGATCTTTCAGAACCAGTTGTAATATAATTTTCAATTAAGACTTACAAATTACGATTGCATTAACTGTGTATTTTTCTTGTTAGCTTTATGGGTATTACATAGAATTTTTTATGTTTTTATGTCTTTTTAATGTGTTTAGGGTGCCAAGTTGTTTTATTTGTCTGGGATGGTTCATGGAGAATATCAAAAGCAGGAAATTCACAATTTGGGGCGTTTTATCTCGGTTATGAAATTCCGGCCTCTCACTTGGCAAACGTCTCACCCATATGTTCTTGCAGACAGGTGTGTGGTTTTGTCTCTGTTCTTTATTCTCAGCCTAGATAGCACCTTGTTGTTTGAAAAAGCTGTGCTGTTGGCCCTCAGCTCTGTGTGTGAATGGGTATTTGGTGTTCCCTGGGTGGCTTTGGGAAGGGAAGGTGCCTCTGCAGTTCAGTTCAGTTTTCACTTGTATCAAGTGATGTACATGCCTCTGGTATATTGTAAATACTTTTGAAACACAGGATAATTAAAATAATCCTGCTTGTTGATGAGTATACTGAATTTCTGGAAAAGAAACTGCATTCTAGTGATTAAACAGCAGCTGGTGAATTAGTCCTCTGAGTTCCCTGGAATATCCCTTCTGCTCTGTCTCCCAGTACAGCATTTGATTCACAGTCTCTTTGGAACATGAAAGTAATCTTGATGGCAGCTGTGCCTGCCTGAGAAATTACCTCACCTTTCATATTTTATTGCCAGAATGCTTACAGTTATGACTTATTTCCCACAATAATCCAAGGCGCCTTGAATGAGCCTCTTCTTTAGCTTTAATTCTTAGGAAAATTTGTTAGCAAGTAGATAAGCACTGTGCAAAGTCCTGCAAAATAGGTAAAGCAAAGAGAGGGAAAATGCAAACCCCATGTTCTGTAGTATTTCATTAACATTGTTTTAGGTTGCTGTAAGTGTTGCAGTTTGATGATTGTTGGGTCAGCTTTAAGGTGATGTGCAGCCGGGTTTTGCTCCCGTTCTCCTCCCGGGCTCTGTGTGCTGCCTCCCCTGTGCAGTGTAGAGAGGAGTTTCCCCTCCTCTGCCTGCAAGCAGCCACTCTTTTCTGTGGGAGCTTTTGTGCTGCTCACCAGCATTCCTAGGGAAAGGAAGGTGTTGTGTGGCTGCAGGGAATGTGACATTCCGCTGTTTGCCCTCTATCGGTGAGATTGATTAGAGGGGAGTTGTGTGTACAGAGCCGATAAAGAGTAGTTAAAATGTGCTAAGAAAGCAGTACCTGCTCGGTGAAGTGTCAGTAAACCTGGAAATTTGTTGAGCATAATTTTACAGCTTTTAGAAAAGAATTCTAAAATGTTCTTAGGAGATCAGTTTTTCCATGATTTTTTTCTTTCACATGATAATTCAGTTTTGATTATTAGAGTCTGCAGATCATGCAGTGGCAGCAGTGATGTTCTCTTTTCTTAAATTACCTTCTCTCAAAAGTTATCATTGAGACTCTGGGTATTGTAACTGTTATTTTAAATGTTGAGTAGAATGGAAGAGCTGACAAACCCAGAGGATGTTCGAATCAATCCCAAATGTGACAGGAAGATATCACTGTATGGATACCTGAGAGGAGCCCACCTAAAAAACAAAAGTCAAATTCACATGCCAGGTAATTTATCAGTCTTAGAATTCTTTTTGTACTGATATGCAAAAAACAGCATAGCTGCAAATATTTGTATCTTCAGAGTATGTTATACAACAGATTTTCCACTTTTCTGTTATGTTTTTGAAATTGTTTTCATAGTGCGCATTTTTGTGAAAATAAATCTTGTAAATAGTTTTGCAGTTTTGTTGCATTGATAAATACCTTATTCACAGTACTTAAAATTTTTTATAAGTGTATCACTTCTAGAAAGTGCTTAAAATGTAAAACATATCAGCCCTAATAATGACAAGTTAATTTAAATTATGTGAATTAGTAGATTATGTTTATTATGGTCAGAATTGATTTAATATTTTAAGTGAATGATTAAATAGTTTAAATTTAGAAATACTGTGATAATAAATTTACAGACCTACTCAGAAAAGGGAGCTGCTGTTTTTGTAATTTGAAAACAACCAAAGAAACAAACAAAGCTTTGCAGGATTCTGGTGAATTTCTGTATACTTCTCTGAGTTCAGTGGTAAGGCAGAGGAATTGGATGTTTGGTACAGAGCTTCCTGTTGATGAATCATTGTGTGTCCCCTCAGGTGTTGGAGACTTCACAGTGAGTGATGTGAGTTTCCTGCCAGACCCCTGTGCTCTCCCTGAGCAGCAGAAGAAACGTTCCTTGAATGAGAAAGAGAAGCTTGTCTATGCCCCTCTCTCAGGAGTTGGGGGTATTGTGTATGACAAAGATGCTGTTTACATTGACCTTGGTGGAAGCCATGCTCATGAAAAAGAAGAGGTAAAAGAATGCTGGTGGTGGTTTGAATTCTCTTGGAAAACATAGTTTTTATCCTTAAAGCCAAAATAAATGTTTATAAATAAGCTTCTTTGAAACAATCTTTATCTGTCCATAGTGGGTAATTAGTTCTTTTCTCCTTCAGGGATTTCAGAGAAGGGATATTTCTGTTTCTTGTATTGTACAAAACATTGGAAGATCAGTTAATATTAAATACCTAAAGTTTGTGTAATAACTTTCTAAATATTGACCTAAGATTTATGAAATCTGGTGCTGGACTATTACTATTATTTGCAGGGCATGGTGATTGTTGGGAGAAAACTTTAAGGATTTGACTAGTCAAAGGGAGAAAAAAAAGGATTTACCTACAAACAAAATGAATTCAGTTTTTTTCCCTATATTGTGCTAAATGTTAAATACCTTTGGGTCTGTGATAATGTGTTTGCTGGTATTTACTGTAGTGGTTGCATATTGTGAAGGGGTCCCTCTTCAATTTTTCTTGGGTTGATATTATAAATATTCTTGAAATGTGAAGAGGGGAAGGGAGGCCTTGCAATTCTATTCTGAGAAAATGTTTCTTTAAAATGCTCTGCAATTTTTTCTTGCATAGGTATATTTCTGCTGGTTTAGACTGATAGGTGTCACTAGACAATTATTTATTCAACTTCATTGAAAAGTAAGAAGTCTTGTCTTTCCAGGAGGAAGTGAGGCCAAATCAGGAACTTGTTCAGAGCCTCATCTCCACACACTCAGCCATTGATGTTAAGATGGCATCAAGCAAGGTCTCTCTCTTCATGGACTCTACACCCTTGGGTTCAGAAGATGTAGGACAAGAGTAAGTTTTGAATGTTGAGCAGTGTTTGAGCATGAATGAATAGAGATTCATGGCTCTAATTTAGGAAGAATTCTGAATAGAGCACAGCCTGTAAAATGTCTGTTTCTTCCTCTTCTGAGATTACTCATATGCCACAGTGTATTTTGGGATAAAAGTAATTGGTACTAGAATGTTTGCAACCTGCCTTCTAGGAATTTCTTGCTGATACAAGTAACATTTCTGTTTTAATTATTTCCATGGAAAAGGAAGAAATTTATTGGAATTAGTTTTGGCCATAACGTTCAATATTCTTGAATAAAGACACATTACAGGATGCCAGTGCCTTTCTAATGGTCTATGTAACTTCACTTTCTTTGAAAGAAAATTTGTAGAACTCTTTAACAATATTAACATGAAGCTTCATTCTTTCATTAAAATTTTCTTGTACTTTACCATCTTACCCCAAATGTGGTCTTTGGGAGAATAGGTTTGTGATGCCAAAAGAAGAGAGGCAGGTGGATTTGAAGACTGGAAGAGTTCGTCGGAAAGCCGTATTTGAAGATGACGAGAAGGAAAATGATGATGCAGCAAGTGATGAGGAAGATGTCCAAGAAGAAGAAGAAGAAGATGAGGAAGAAGCAGTGTCTGAAGATGGAAGTGATGGTGATGATGAAAATGATGCTGAGGAAGAAAGTGAGAGAGTGCTCTTGCGGGAAGGGATGGCTGTTAGGAGAGCCAAGCGTCTGAAAACAGAGGTGCCTCAGGAAGAAGCTGTGAATGAGCTACCAGCATTTGCTGACAGTGATGATGATCTGGAGCTGAGCTCTGAAGAAGAAGGAGAAACTGCCCCTGAAGACAGTGAGATGGAGGAAGATGAGGAGGAGGAAGAGGAGGAGGGGGACACACAAAGGACTTGTGAAGATGAAAGCTCAGGTAGTGAATTTGAGGCTGCAAATAAGAGAGCTGAATCTAAGCAGTGTGATATGGATAGTGAACATACAGAAGCAAAACCACAAATCTCAGAGCACAGCCCCAAAAGAAAAGGAGTGCTCACTACAGATTCAGGAAACTGCACTGCAGAAGAGGCATCAGAATCTGAGGATGAGAACTCTTCCCTTGAAGAGGGTGATGATGAAGGAGAATCACATGAGGAATTAGAAGGTGAAGAGTCAAATAGGAATGGATTTCAGGACAGTAAAGCAAAGAAAGCTGATAGTGTTAGACACACTAAAGTTAAAACTGTAGATACTGAGGATGATGATGTGGAGAACCTGCTGAGAGAGGAAGAGGAGTATGAAGAAAAAATAGATGTTTCTGCTGACACAACAGGTAGACTATAACTGTTTAATTTTTACTGTCCACTTTAATTGTATTAATTGTTAAAGGATATAATTAGTAAATACTCCATAATTTTGCCTGTCATATATATATATATAAATATGTATTTATATATAATTCTTAAGTAGCAGAACTTCAAGTTAGGAAAGCTTGAAATACTTGCTATTAAGCCTTTCATTTACATTGTGATGTGCAGTGTCCGGTTTCCTTCCTCTACCACGGAGGTGATTAATTTTATAAACAAAACTTCATTGATTTTGCATATAATTCTCTTCAATCTTTATAGCTATTTATATAAAACAAATTATGATGCTCTATTACATCTAGAAAGAGTAAAACATGTTTGGGGGAATGTTACTAAAATGCACGAACTGCTCACTGAGCACTGGAACAGGAATCTCCATCTTTGGAGATGTTCAAAGGCTGTCCTTTGAACATTCTTAAGTCGTGTCCTTATTTAAATTATTTTTGTAGTTGCTGATTCTTGTTCTTTTTTGCATTTTTTTCCCTTTTCAGGTGCACTTAAATGGAAAGAGGACCTCACACAGAAGGCAGCTGAGGCCTTTCTGAGACAGCAGCGTTCAACTCCCAATCTTCGCAAACTTGTATATGGAACAGGTACAGATCTGCTTGGAAACTTGACTCAATATATGCTGGCTTTTAACTGTTACCAAGTTTTCAAGTCTGAATATTTGAGCATGGTCTTTTGGTGGGAGGCTTGAGGAGAGTTAATTGACTTTTTAATTGCTGATGCTCGTTTTCACTAATAATTGTAATGAGAAGACAGTTTTTAACTTTTCCCGTTAAAAGCATTTTGAGTTCATTTTCCAGACTGCTCAGTTGTTACTCATGTTTTCTTACACAGTTATTTCTTCCAAACCTCTAAGGTTTGGTAATTTGTGTAATGATCTGGTGGATATTATGCAAACCCATTGTGGTAATTGTGTTTCCTGAGGGGATGTTGGCTGGTTTCAGGAATTTCTGTCTCACAGTGACTGTGGAAGAATCTCTTATACATGACTTAGTATCAGGTGTTTGTCAAGGGGAAAAATAGCTGGCTTAAAGGAAGAGAAAATTGCTGTTTATGTAACTTGTCCTGTTTTAATTCACAACTTGTACAGTTGTTGTCTGAGAGTGCCAATCTCATTGTGCAGAACATTTGTAGAACATGATGAGAATTTGGCCTTTGTAAACCTTCCAGAGTGCAGGTGTGGGAAGGCTTTCTGACAGATTCTCCAGCCTGTTATTGTTTATTTACATGCAAGTTTAATTCCTGTTCCTTCCTGGTCACAGATCATTTTGCTATTGTTCTGATTTGTGATATTGAACAAGCATCCTCTGTTTACTTATTGGACAATGTTTTTTTATATAATTCCAGCTATGGAAACAACTGGATCAGTGTACCTTTTTCTTCAGGCTTTTACATTCAAAACTGTTCCAGTTTGGCTCTTTTATTTCTTTAAACTACTGCAGCTGTTAGGAAACATAGGAAAGAGGTGGCTAACAAATTTCATGCATGTACTGTGGGGGAAATCATCACAGCCTCTGTGTTTGGTTTAGCTGTGGAGGATGAGGACCAGGAGAGTGAGGATGCAGATGATGAACTTGGAGGTTTGTTTCGTGTCAGCCGTCCAGACAAAGCATCCAAACAGAAGGCCAATGCTCTTGACTGCTCCAAATTCCTGGTAGAAAAGCCACAAGATTGGGATTTAGAAGAGGTAATGCCATTGGATGATTGCTTCTGCATATCCTGCTAGTTCTGTCCTGGCTGTGTCTCAAAGCATGGCTGAGTTGTTATTGAAACAGAGCTGTGGGAGCTATGCCCACAGTGTCTTAGATTCTGCCACTTGCTGTCAGTATAAGTAACAGATTCCAAGGTTTGTTTTTAGAAGAGTGGCAAGTTAGAGTAAATCAATTTAATGCTTGTATCATTTGAGTATTTGGTGGATAATAGTTTGTTCCTTATTTACCAAAAAAAAAAAAAAAAAAAAAAAAGCATGGGAGACCCAATTGAAAATACAACGTAGGGTAGAGATTTTGGTAATGTAAGGACTTTTTGGCAAGAATTAAACTGGGTTCACAATGCTGCTTTTGGGGGGGCATTGTGTAGTTTTGGTAAGGGTGTCTTGATGTGGAGCTGCATGTGAGAATTGTCTCTGATGGGGGAGTGGGGAATGTCTTGGAGAATATTTCTGTTGATGATAAGCTGCAGCTGCGCAAGGCAATGCAGCTGTGCAATTTATTTTGCAGGTTATGAGCAGTATTCGAGACTGCTTTGTTACTGGAAAGTGGGAGGATGATAAAGATGCAGCAAAGCTGTTGGAGGAAGATGGTATGTGTAACACTTCTAAAAATGATTCCTCTATAGGATTTTTAAGAAAAGTATGACTTTTTAGTTATGTATACAGAATATTGTACCTTAGTGCTATACTTGCAGGGTTTTTTTTGTCAAACTATATATAAATTATTATATAGATGCTAATATAATTACACATTGCTGTCAGTCTCTGTAGAAGCAGTAGGCACATACCACATTCTGGACATTTACTGTCTGAAAAATAGAGTATGTAACTTAAATTACAAAATGGAGTCCTTAGTCTCAAGACTTGGTCATGCCAGCTTTGAATTATGTGTCTGAGTTCATCTGTTCATCATATATGGTTTATTCTTTTGGATAGTCATGGTGGAAATAAACAGAAACTATTCTTTATTAGGAAGACAGACTTGCCTTTCAGGTTTGGCTGAAAAGTGAGATCTATCTTCAGATGTTTTGGAGGTGGTGTTTTTGTTTGGTTTTTTTTTTTTTTTTTTTTAATTAGGAAATACTTAAAAAGATTAATAATCTGGCTATATCTTACATGCATTATGATTGTGCTTTAACAGGCTTCTATAAGCTCATGTTTTTAACCCAAAGACGGTCAGCTATATTTAATTTTTTTTTAATTAAACATAGGAGCTCAATTGCTCTGCTGGTGTCTTGTGTCATTAGAGTGCAAACTAATGTATTGGGAGTCCTTTGGGGTGATCTAAACTTTATTTGCATTTTTTAAATCATAAGGGTGTTGAAAGGGTAAAGGAGGAGCCACGTTGAGTTTAGCTGGGAATTTTCAGCTGAAGCTGTAAAGAGGACAAAACAAATGTATAAAACTTGATGGGAATCAAAAGTATTTGGACTGAAATTAATCTGCACGGCAGCACTGAGAAATGCATAGCACTGAACACATGGGAGATGGTGTGCAGCAATACAGCAGGATGGTTAACTAATGCTCACATGTCTTGGGTGCTCACTGTTGCAGAAGAGCTGTATGGAGATTTTGAAGATCTGGAAACTGGGGTCGTGCACAAAGGAAAAGCTGCTGCTGGAGGAGAGCAGGTCTGATCTGCATTTTTATGTTCTTTAGCATTTTTATGTTCTTTAGCAAGATAAGTATGTGTTTCTTATCAAGTGATAGGCATCCTATGTAATAAATTTGGTGTTCATAGAATCAATAGGAAGGAAATCAGTGGGAGCATGAAAGAAAATTTATGTTTATTGCTGACTTTATCTAGAGTGGCATATTTTTAGCCTGAGCCTGAATTTTTGTTTGTAGTTAATTATGTAGAAGTCACCTCACTTATTTAACAGTAGGTGTCAGGCTTAATCAAGAGCTGCAGGATCTGGAGGCAGGACAGAAGTATTTTAAAACCAAATGTAATCATAACTGTTTGTACTATGTCATCTCATCTGATGCAGAAGATTATAGCACACTGTTTAAGCACAACAAATAGTGGAAACTTGACACAGTTTCCTAGTTCATTCCTCTTATCTGCATAGAGGAGGCTGGTGGAAGCAATTTTATGCTGTGGCTTGGATATCTTCCAATAACAGAACTGTAGTTGTCTGTGACAGTACAAACTGAAAAATCAATTTCTTTTTGGACTGAGCAGCTTGATGGCTTTGCATTTGTTATAAAATTGAGGGTAATGGCATCATTTTGGCAGTTTTGAAATGGTCTGTGAACAAACTTCCTTCTCCCTGCTCTCTAGAGTGCTTCCAGCTTTCCAGCAGTTGATAGCTCAATGCTATCAACAATTACTTTTTTTCCCTCCTCTATTACATATGCTTATATTAGCTCTAGAATAACAGGTAGGTCAGTTCTAGGGTCTGTTCCCTTATGATAAAATGATCTTCAGTCAAAAAAGTTTTGTCAGTGAAAAGGAATAGGATTAGATAATGAGATCTTTTGGTCCTTGCTGAAGTTGTCTCCTTGTATGAATAGCTTACTAATTTCTGTCTAAAATGGAAATGTTTTTCAAATGTCTAATAATTGACACTATAAGAAAGTATTGTTTAATCATATCTATAAAAGTATTGTTTAATAATATCTATCAAACTGTTGGTCAGAATGGGTTGTTTTCAGTGAAGCATTTTATGTGTTTGACAACTTTTTGTTGATTAGTCTGGAAGTGAAGAAGAGGAGGAGGAAGATGACAAAATGTCCAAACCAGAGCCTGAGGAGGAGGAAAAGAAAAAGGAGCGCATGGACAAGAAAAGAAAACTTAAAGAAATGTTTGATGCAGAATATGATGAAGGGGATGCCACATACTTTGATGATCTTAAAGAAGAAATGCATAAACAAGCACAGGTACTGTCTACTAATTTGACAATTTATCTGGCTATATGTCTTCCAAAATGCTCCACAGAGTTTGTCTCCCAAAGATTTTTCCCTGGAGACACAGGTGATGCTCAGGAGGTATTTCAGAAAGAAATACATGCTTGTGATTTTTTTATTCTTGAACTTTTTGATTCTGTTATCTGGAAAGGAAAGCAAGCCAAACAAGTGAAAGCTTAATTTAAACTGAGTGCAATATTTAACCATACTTTAAATCACTGAATAAGCCAGGATGTATCATCTAAACTTCAACTACTTAAAAAGTTTTTAAATAAAAAAGGCATCCTTTTATGTGTAGGAAGATGAAAATTCTCATATTAATTTCTGCTAGATATTTTCCTGGTATTATTTTTAGTATGATTTTTTGCACTGTTTTTAATGGATAAGTACATTCTCTGTGACAGTCTTTTTCATCCAACTGTGAAGTTATTTTGAGGAAAAAATAATTAATGACTGTTGCTCTGTACATGTGGTAGAAGTCTTCAGTGTAACTGTATCAGGAATGTGAGGTGTTGGTTTTGTTCCAGGCCTTTGTTTTTTTCTACATGAGAACTTGTAAGCTTAAAAGTAGCTTCCTTCTTTGACTGACTTGGGAGAACACTGCCTTACATTAATAACTTTAATAATGTTAATAACTTCACTGTCTTGTCTTTTGACAAAATTTTGCCCTAAATAGTTTTTAAATTAATTCTTACCTGCTTGTATTAGCCTCTGTCACAAAGGAGAATCTGAGCTCTGATATGCTGATGCACTGAGAGCACTTAAAGGGTAAGGAAGGACATTGCAGTAAAAGAATCAGTGTCTGAATACTGGGTACTGTCTTTCGAGTAGACTAACAGGGCCACTTGGGATCTCAAATTGGAAGGGCTTTGTGGTGGTAGAGATCTTCCCCCGAAGTCACAAAACCTATCAGATCTTTCCCAAAAAGATTTCTATAAATGTTAGAATGTTTTAAATAGAACCATCCCTTCTTGAACAGTACTTGAATTTTGTGAATTATGTCTTTGTCACATAGCTGAACCGAGCGGAATTTGAAGATCAGGATGATGAGACCAGAGTGCAGTATGAGGGATTCAGGCCTGGCATGTATGTTCGAATAGAGATTGAGAATGTGCCCTGTGAATTTGTCCTGAACTTTGATCCTCATTATCCCATCATCCTGGGTGGTCTGGGCAACAGCGAGGGAAATGTCGGCTATGTACAGGTACGTAGCCAAAGGGCTGAGTGCATTTTATCTCAGTGCAGGTGTGCTTCAAGGTGTCTGGAGTTACTGCTTTCTGTGTACTTGAAATACAGTAAACACAGACAGGAACTTCCATCCTTGTCTCCTGAATAGGGGATTTGCTTTAGACACAAAGTGTAATTCTACAGTAGCAGATTCTGGACCTTTACAGGCTTAATT
Organism: Melospiza melodia melodia; assembly: GCF_035770615.1. NCBI lineage: Eukaryota > Metazoa > Chordata > Aves > Passeriformes > Passerellidae > Melospiza > Melospiza melodia. The sequence goes on from NC_086202.1 coordinate 24,304,626, forward strand.
GGATAACTGGAAAAGGTTACTGCTGTTTAATGTTCAGCTGCAGAGGTGTCTCAGGACTAAGGTCTGATACTGTGATTGCTAAATTGCAAACATTAATTGTTCTCTGACCTTCATGATCTATATACAAGTGACTACATAAAAGCTACTAGCACATATATAAATGTATTTTTAATATAATACTTGCTTGTATGGGTACACACATGGCTTCAGAGTGAGTGAAATACTGATTGATCTTCTGAAGATAAACCAAAGATAAAACTTAGTGTATAAAAATTCTGGTGTAGATAGAAGTTGCTTTCAATCTTTCCTGGAAAACAGAATCACTGTTGCCATCCTGTAGTAGCATGGTTCACCTTCTGTTCCAACCAGCTGCGCCTGAAGAAGCACCGGTGGTACAAGAAGATCCTGAAGACGCGCGATCCCCTGATCCTGTCGCTGGGCTGGAGGCGCTTCCAGACCATCCCCATGTTCTACATCGAGGACCACAATGGGCGGCACCGCCTGCTCAAGTACACCCCACAGCACATGCACTGTGGGGCAGCCTTCTGGGGTGAGCCTGCTGCAGTGTGTCCCAGCTCCCTTTGGCAGTGTGCAGCTCTCACTGCACATGCACTGTGGGGCAGCCTTCTGGGGTGAGCCTGCTGCATGCAGTGTGTCCCGTCTCACCTCAGCAGTGTACAGCTCTCACTGCACATGCACATGCACTATGGGGCAGCCTTCTGGGGTGAGCCTGCTGCAGTGTGTCCCGTCTCACCTCAGCAGTGTACAGCTCTCACTGCACATGCACTGTGGGGCAGCCTTCTGGGGTGAGCCTGCTGCAGTGTGTCCCAGCTCCCTTTGGCAGTGTGCAGCTCTCTGGCTTTGCAGGATGTATCAGGAAATGCAGTTTTTGCAATGAAAAGTACAGCTTTTTTCCCACGGAACAAAAAATAACATCAAGTAGTGTGGGAAAATTGGCAGTTCTCTGATATTTGTGGATTATTTAAATGATTTGTGAATTGCTTGGCTTTTAATCAAATTCTGAGCATTCTGCTAAGTTGTAGCATATTGAAGAAGAGCCTGATTTGTGTGCAGATAGACTTTGCACACATTATGGGCCCAGCCCTTGCATGAGTAACTTCTGGTTAACCATTCCTTTATGGGACTTTAAATGTGAGCAGTAGTTTGAGTGCTTTAAACTTTGGTTTTCTACATTGAGTACATTTTTCATGTCTTTTTAAGCTTTTGGAATTTAAATAGGGGCTAGATATGTAGTAGAACTTCTCAGAAATTTTAAAATTTATTTTCTTTTAGGACCCATCACTCCTCAGGGGACAGGATTTTTAGCAGTGCAGTCTGTCAGTGGCACAACGGTAGGTTTGTTACCACATAATGTTTATTAACACTTTCTATAGATATTTGTGGAAAATATATATGTTCTGGGAAGAAAGTTTACATTATGATAAAACAGTGTAGTTGTAGGAACTATGAAAGTAGCGGGACTCAAGCTTTTGAAAGGTGTATTATGTTGAGGTGGAAAACTGTATGGAGAGGATATTTTTGTTTGTTTGTTTGATTTTTTTAGCAAATTTCAGGAAGAAATTGTTTACTGTGAGGGTGATGAGGCTCTGGCACAGATTGCCCAGAGAAGCTGTGGATTCAAGGCCAGGTTGCATGGGGCCATGAGCAGGCTGCTCTAGTGGAAGGTGCCCATGGCAGAGGTGCTGGAATGAGATGATCTTTGAGGTCCCTTCAAAACCAAGCAATTCCCAATTGGCAAAGCTTTTTTTACCAATTGTCATGTTTGCATGGCATTGTAAAGAGCTTGTCAGTAATCAGTGGTGATTATTATCTCCTTCCTAAAATATGCCTTCAAGTACTATTGCACAGTTGTCTTTTTACATGTTTTAAAAGTCTGTTTTGATCATGTGTCCCTCGCATAATACAGTGTCTTAGAGCAGTGCACTAAGCACTTCTCCTTTGAGACTTTCTGTCTGAGTGAGATTCTGTTCCATAAAGAGAACACAGTGAGGTAGATCACAAGGACTTTTAGATTGTTTCCAAGGTAATTAGAATGGCAGTTCTGGAAATCTCATTAGTGAATGGTAGGAATGTTATGTCAGCAGCACCTCAACTAGTCTGTACTAGTCAATCTGCATTTTTCATGCTGCATTACTTCTGTAAAGGTTAGAAATTCTGAGTCTTAGAAGTGAAATGTGGAGTGCAGGTGCCCCACAACATCCTTCTCTCAAAGTTGGAAAGATATTCATTCATTCAGTGGGTGGACTGTTTGCTGGAGGAGGAGTTGGTTGAATGGCCACATCTGGAGGGTGGTGGTCTGCAGTGCAGTGTCCTGGTGTGCAGTGCTGACAAGTGGTGTCCTTCAGCAGTCTGTGCTGGGACCAGCACTGTTTGATGAGCACTGACCATCAGTGACACAGGCAGTTTGTGGTGTGGTTGACATGCCTGAGGAATGGAGTACAGTCCAGGGGAACCTTGGGAAGTGGTCCAGGGGGAAGCCCATAAGGTTCAGTGAGGCCAAGTGCAAGGTCCTGCACCAGATGTGGGGCAGCCCCAATGTCAGTGCAGATTGTGCAGTGAAGGGATTGAGAGCAGCCCCTGCTGGGAAGGACTTGGGGGTTCTGGTGGATGAGAGGCTGAGCTGTGGTCGTGTGAACTTGCAGCCCAGAGAGAAAATCACAGCCTGGGCTGCAGCAAGAGCAGTGCCAGCAGCAGAGCAAGGGAGGGGATTCTGCTCCTCTGCTCTGCTCTGGTGAGACCCCAGCTGGAGTACCACGGCCAGCCTTGGGGCCCTCAGCACAGGAAAGACAGGGACCTGCTGGAGCAGGTCCAGAGAGCAGTCACAAAGATGACTGGAGGGATGGAGCACCTCTCCCAGGAAGAAAGGCTGTGAGAGAGTTGGGGTTCATCATGGAGAAGAGAAAACTCTGGGGAGACCTCATTGCAGCCTTTCAGTATATAAGGGGGGCTTAAAAATAATGTGGGGATAAACTTAGCAGGACCTGCTGTGATAGGATAAGAGGGAATGATTTTAAATTAAAAGAGTTGATTTAGACTAGATATTAGGAGGAAGGTTTTTACAACAAGGGTGGTAAAACATGAACAGGTTGATGAGAGAGGTTGTGGGTGGCCCGTCCCTGGAAATATTCAGAGTCAGATTGGCTGGGGCTCTGAGCAGCCTCATCTATTGGAAGTGTCCCTGCTCACTTCAGGGGGTGGGACTAAATGACCTTTAGAAGTCATCTAGATGACTTCCAATCAAACAATTTTATGCTTCTGTGATTCTAAATGGTGTCTTCACCGTTTGAGGAATACACATTCAGCAGTGTCTTTCATGTCTGATGTTTCAGCCTGACTTCCGGATTGCTGCCACAGGAGTTGTGCTTGATTTAGATAAATCCATCACTATTGTGAAGAAATTAAAGCTAACTGGTTTTCCATTCAAAATTTTCAAGAACACTTGTTTTATTAAGGTAAGTTCATAGGTATGTATACTGCAAAACCACAGGTACTGATGTTAGAAAGGAATGCACCCTGGGATTGTCTTTCCTGAGGCAGAAGTTCTCAGTTATTGTTGAATGCTGTTCTGGATCTCAGGAGCTGCCTGTGCTTTTTGGAGCTCCCTTCCAAGTGATCTCTAAAGGTACTGGTTACTACAAAGAATATGAGTAATTGTTAACCAGACAAAAATTCTGGAACAGTCTCCTGATTCACATTCAGTGATTTTTGTTTTCCTTCCCACCCCCTGCTTCCTTCCTAAAAACCCACTGATTAGCAATGACAGCTTTGGAGGATGTAAACCTATGCCTGGTCTCATCTCTCTGATCAGTCTGATCCCACTAAATTTCAGCTCTGGAGTCAAAGGAGACTTCTAGCAGTGCTTAAGGCTTCTCAGTTACAGTTACAAAAATGTCTGGGGTAGGGAGTGCTGCAGAAGTGAATGTTCACTGACCTTCCCACTGTGCTTAGCTGAGCTTTCAGCTCAGGGAGAGCTTAGGTTGTTGTGCATTTGAGGCAGCAAGCAGCTAAGCAGTGATCCCAGCAATGAAGCACTCAAGTGTTTGCACTAGGCACAGAGATATTTTTTTCTTGCTTTTCTTGTGATATATGAAAGAAGCACAAACCTTCAAGAACTGTATTGTATTAGAATCTCAGAACTAGCAACTTAATGCAGCTTGGTTGTTTTTAAGGTATCCTGTGTTCTAGCAAATTACTTTAAAGGAGAACTGTAAAGCTTCTGTAGATATGTTCTGGTTTGAAATTTTAAATACATATATTTAATGCTTAGCAGCCTTGCCTGTGATGTATGATTAGGTAGATTACTTTCAGTAGCTCACCTAAAGTCAGCTCTGGGTTTTTGGTATGATCAGCACTCTTAGGCTAAAGACAATGCTATGCTTCTCCTGTTTCTTTATAAGATATGCTTGTGGGAATTCTGGTTTTGTGGCCTACACAGGTCACAGAGAGAGACTTGGCATCTTGAATGACAGTGGTAATTCACATTTTCAGGGCATGTTTAACTCTCAGTTGGAAGTGGCCAAGTTTGAAGGTGCAGCGATCCGCAGTGTGAGTGGCATCCGAGGCCAGATCAAAAAGGCCCTCAGAGCTCCTGTGGGTGCTTTCAGAGCAACATTTGAAGACAAGCTGCTGATGAGTGGTAAGTTGCACATTGCACATTGTAAGGTATCACACAGCTTTCATCCTTCTTCACAGATTGTAAAGCTGTGTCTCAGAATTCCGGGATTTGATAATTGAGATGTGAATTCATGGAGTAAGAAATACCTTGTGAGATGTGGAGTGAAATTCAAAAGAAGTGTACTTTGTGTTGGATTTCTTTCACTTCTACTCAGAAGTCATATAGTATGCAGATGAAAAGGCTTGAGTGGAAGACAAGCATCTTCAAGTGTTTTAATGATTTACAGAGCACAGTTTTAGTGTTTTACACAGCCTTTTTCCTTGAACATGATGAATTGAATTTAGTGGTACAAGTGCTTAAAAGGACACTTTTCTGAGAACTTTTTTTCTGTAACCTTTTGGGGAAATTGTGCAGAGGATCTCCTGTGTTTGCTGAGTGTCACTGTGATATTGAGAATATGAGTTTATACTTACTTGGGTTTATATGACCTGTTTTCCTAAACACATCAAAATCACAGATAGTGCAAAATAAAAGCAAGTTAGTTCTTTTATAAAAATAGGCAAAGGAAAAGAAAATTGGTGTTGTCAGTAATTATATAGGCACATTACATATATGAATTCTGTTGCTTGTTCTTGAATATGAATGATGAACAGGATGGTATTCAGCTGCCTACTCTTGAGGAATGTGTACTGTTCATGCCTTTATGGGGTTTTGCATTGCTTTTACCACAAGTTGAAGACATTTGGTCTATATACCAAACACACTGCTAGCATGTGGTGCAGTATCTGTTCTGTTCAGGCCATCTTTGCTTAGAGTGTGGATGTCATGAACACTTTACATTTCATATTTTTAGAGCCAAGTAATGTTCCCTTTTCTTTCAGATATTGTTTTTGTGAGGACTTGGTATCCTGTTTCTATCCCAATGTTTTATAACCCTGTAACATCCCTGCTGAAGCCAGCAGGGGAGAAAGATAGTTGGAGTGGAATGAAAACAACAGGCCAGCTGAGGTATGAGCGAGGCATCAAACTGAAACAAAACAAGGATTCTCTCTATAAGGTAATTTTCTGTTTTGTTTTGTTTTTTAAAACCAGTCAAATTTGCAGTGTGTCTCAGACCTGTGCAAACTGAGAGCAGTGTAAATACATGTTCATACACATGCATGTGGGACTTGAAATTTATATCTACAAGGCACATGAGTCCTGGCATGAGATGGAAATAAAACATTTGAGAGTAGATTGTTTGGGTCACTTAAAGTTTATAAAGTAATCTGCAGAGTAGAAGTCCTCTCCAGAAGCTTACTGAGACTTCTGCTGTACTATTTGGGGTGAACATATCATTTACAGTTCAGTCCAAGGATGTCAGAGGATGTTGTTATTTTACTTTTGGTTCATGTTTTTTATGCTTTGTTTGGTTTGGGGTTTTTTTGGGGTGTGTATTTCTGTTTTGGTTTGTGGTGTTTTGTTGGGTATTTTCCCCACTAAAAGATGCAAAATTAAATAAAAGCTTTTTCAGATCATGAATATTATATGTATGTTCTGTATTCATTCTCTTAGCCTATTGTGAGGGAGAAGAGGCACTTCAATAAGCTCCACATCCCTAAAGCACTGCAGAAGGCACTGCCTTTTAAGAACAAGCCTAAGAATCTTGAGAAGAAAGGCAAGACTCCAAAAGACCAGTGGAGACCAGCTGTTATCAGGGAGCCTCATGAAAAGAAGGTAATTATCACTTACTCTGAAACAAGGACTCCTGAAGGGTAAATGTGTTGTGTAAAGCTTTTCTAACTATTGTTTTGGCATTTGAATCTACTGCTAATGCTAAAGATATATATGTTCCTGGTGAAAAATGATCACTTGCAATTTGTTTTGTTCCTGTTTGGCACACAGTATGTGGATGGAACTGTCACTGAGTGGATGGTGTCTATTTTTTAGACTAGTAGGTCACCTGAAGCCTAAATACGGCTTTTGTCCTTGTCACAGCACTTGCAAGGTGTTTCACTTGGATTTAGTGCTCTCATATTATGGGTGACTTAAATTGGCAGCTGCAGTTTTTTATTTGACTTGTCATTGCCATGCATTATTAACACAGACAGGAATTGAAGCAAATACTCTGCTTCCAAAATTGAGAATTAGAGTGCTTGCAGAGGCAAGAAGATCCAAACTGCAGTTTAAGTGTTCTATAGTAGCAATTAGGCACAGCCTTTTAAAAGCTGTCTAACCAAAATCGGAGTTCACAAAAATTAAAGCTTTGATTAATTTCCTAACAGGATAAATAATTAAACCATTTTAGAAATTGGGTAACAGGTGCAGAGATAATTAGGAACTTGCCTTAAATCTCTGATTCATTATGTGTGTCTGCTGAGGTTACACTGCTTCTTGCTCACCAAAACTGAGCTGCATGTATATTGATTGTGTATTTTCTATTCTAGATATCAGCTCTACTCAGTGCTTTGAGTACAGTGAATAATTACAAGATAAAGAAAGCCAAAGTAAAGCATCGGGAACAGCTTAAAGAATATCTCAAAGTTAAGCAGAAGGAGGATGAACAGAAATTCAAGAGGCAAAAGGAGGCTAAGAAAAAAGTCTATCGCATACTGGGACAAAGGGAGAAAAAGAAGCAGAAGTCAAGCTTGAAAGGATCTAGTAAGGGAGAGAAGAATATGTAAAATATCATCAGGTTTCAGGCCAAATGAGGAAATAGGGTAGCTGTGCAATTTTCTCTTGAAGAAACAAAAAGGCCTTGGGCTACACCAAATGTGCTTTCAAGAGAAGAAAGAAATGCAAATATGACCTTACTCACACTCTTGAATACATTTGGTATTGTATATAAATAAGATGTAGAAGTATGAATTGTGGTTTTTATACAGGAATATTCTGGAAGACTTCGTATTTCAGTATATTTCTATGCATACTGCATATTTCTGCATTTTCTAGCCAATAAAGTATTTTAATCAATTACAGAATATTGTTTCTTTGTGTGTTGCCTTAGTGGACTTCCATGGAAGAAAACTCTCCTGAATGTCTCCAGATATGTCCCTTACTTTGAGCTATTACCTAAGTTTTGCCCTTGGCAAATATTTTATTAAAAGGTGTGAAGATCAACAGTTACTGGGTAGGAGCTTGGGAAATTCTTTATCTTTGATCAGAGTAGCTCACTCCTGTGCTTAGATCATTTCCTCCAGCATGAAAGCATCTCAGTTTTTTCCACTTCTCACTAGGTTATTAAGCAGATCTTCAAAACAGTGTTGCATCTAGATCTTGTGTTCCTTGGCCAGTTTTGGCACCCTGAGGCTGCCAGTAGGTCCCTCACTGACTGCAGCTTTGTGGGCAAACACTATCAGACCTTCCCCAATGTGTGTAGCTACTCTGTGATTTTCTGTGGGGTTGGCACTGACAGGGTAACTTGCTTCCTTTGGGAAAATCTTCCTGTGTCCAGCCAGCTTGGTTCCATGGTACATTGTTAGGCTTAAGATGAATGGAGAGAAGTGGTAGATGGTTTCAGTCCTGTTAAATTAACTGACAGCTGAAGTCTTTCTCTGTATGACAGAAGACTTTGAACAATCATTTTGTTGGAAGAGCAGCAAAATTTATTTTTTATGCCATATATGGCATAAAAAAGTAGTTACTATGATATACCCATTTTTAATACTTTATCCTCAAACAGGCAGTGGGGCAGATAATATCAATAATTTCTTGGTCTCCTTCCTGAAAAAGTTTACTCTTTGTCATCAAGCTGAAATTCATTATTATTACACTGTAGTAATATTTGCTATCTCAGATGTGAGATGCCATGTGGGACCAGGCTGCCTCACACAAAAGCATTTGGTTGAATGGGTCTGTAGATTTTTTTTTAAAACATTTAGTATTTTGGGATTTTCTTAATTAATCTCATAATGTTCTGTTTACTGATATTGAAATTCTAATGCATTCATCTTTGTCTATATGCTACTAGGCTGACACCTGACTCAAATTAATTTGTCAGTAATTTTTTTTTGTCCCTTGTGAGATTCAGATGAGGTTACGTGAATATGAAAACATGGTTTATTGTTTGAATAATTGAAGAGTCTCTGCTGAATACACAACTGCTGCCTTCAGAGATTTACAAGGAAATTGTTGGCATTTTGCCCCATGGAGTAGTACAGGATGGCTGGCCATGACTTTGTTTCTGCAGGGTTTTTTCTGCTTCTGTCCAGCTGTGCTAGGCTAGGTCTAATTAAGCCATCAAGGAAGTGTTTCTATTATCCCTGGTTTTATGCTGTTGTGAGTGAACTTCCATCTTAGGCGCTGTTTGCATCTTCCATGTGTTCACATGTGACAAGCAGTTGCCTGAGAAGTCAGCACTGCAACATTAGACTTTTAGGTTTTCACATTTGCCATTTGCACGTAATGAAAAATAACTTAGATCTGGTTTATCCATAATAGCTCTGCCAGAGATAAAAATGGTGGGCTTCAGTCTTCATTGTGGAGAGAAGCACTCGGCAAACCAAAGGAGCGTGAAGATGTTCCACCCGGGAAGACAGTAAAGATACTTGTTTTGGATTATGATACTTGTTTCCTTTAGGTAGCTTTCTTCAATGGGAGAGGAAACGCTGGAAATTGACCAGACGTGTTTGAAATGAACACAAGTTTAGTAGGCAGTGGGTGGGAGCTGTGTGTGTAGTGAGCCCTGCCGAGAGAATGGCGGTGGCACCGGGTCCGGGTCAGGGCCTGCCCTGCCGCTGCTGCCGCTCCCGATTTCCAGCCCTGCTGAGAGAAAGGCACTGGGGGCCGGGTCAGGGGCTTTCCTGCCGGCTGCTCCTGCTCCCGGATTTCCAGCCCTGCCGAGAGAATGGCGGTGGCACAGAGTACGGGTCAGGGCCTGCCCTGCCGGCTGCTCCTGCTCCCGGATTTCCAGCCCTGCGGGAAGGCTCCAGGGAGCCCTGCCCGCTGAGGAGGCTGGCATTTCTGCCAGCCTGAAAAGAGCTACAGCCCCTGCCTGGCTGGAGACATGTTAATATTGCTTTTGAGGAGAACCACCACATGCCAGCTAACAAAGGTACTTGGGTTTTGTCCCCAAACATGAAATAAATCTAGGTTTTAGTGGTAACAGCAGTCCCTCACAGCGCTTTTGGCCTGGATTGTTTCAGTTGTGCCCCCCGCCCAGCCCCACATCCCTCGCCACAGCCTCCAAGTAAAAGTGCCCTAGGAAAATAAACAATATTTACTGCTCGTCCTCAGCTGCTGCCACAGGCGGGGTTATCAGAGGAATTGCTGGCAGCAGGCCTGGGCTGGCAGGTGGCGAAGGAGGGGCTGAACTGTTCTTATCTTGGATAAGCCCAGTCCGCGCTGTGGGAGGTGCAAATAATTAGCAGTTGTGCTCGTGATTAAGCCTGAGGCAAATGTGAAAAACTGTAACAAAAGCAAAGTCGTTTGTACGACGATTTCCGTGCTAAAAAAAGCAACGTGCTGGTAGAAGGTGCCGTACAGGTCATGCAGGCAGGGTAATACAAAATGAACTGTATGCCAAAGTATTTCACATGGAAGTGTACACTCACTAATTGCCTGTGAGCAGGGGGATTGCAACAGTTCACCCTGCCAGGCTGCGGACATGTGTAACTCGAAAGAAACTGAAATTGCAAGGAAACAGGCATTGGAATCAAATATAAATAGAGGTGTGAGGGGTCAATTGGCAGCCAGGAGGGCGGCTGTGTTGCTGATGTTACTCATGGAGCTGTTTGTGGAAGTGGTTAGCAAAGGCTAATGCCAGGTGAAGGGCAGCTGGGGACTCACTTTTAAATAAAACATTTCCCAGGAAGCACAAAGCTAGATGAAGACAATCTTCCCTTTTGGGCTATCTACCCAGATTCACTTTACCAGGCTCATTCCTCCTAACTCTTAGTGTTGTTTCAGTCTGGTCTCAGGCTGGAATTGGTGATACACCTGCTGGAGCAAATGTGATCTCCTGCCCTGTCCTAGAGGCTGGGTTGTGGCAAACACCCACTCCAGCAGTTTACCATGTGTCTGTCAGGCATGCCTCTCCCCTGGCTCCAGCTGCTCTGTGTATTGCAGGTGCTCACCCTCCACATTATCAGGTCACCCTTTTCTTCAGCTGCGGTAGAAAACCCCTCCGACTTAATTAAGAAGTGATCTAAAATGCATGTGAAGGTAGCTATTAGCTATTGGCAGAGGCAGAAATCATACCAGGGCTAACCAGCTTTGAGAGAATTATTTTATACCGCTTGCTATTTTTAAATGGAATTACATCTTTGTAATGGTTTGCAAATAAAAACTCTGCTCACATGGTATTCCAAACTAAGTTAATGTGATATTGTGGCATGGCTATTGGAGCAAATTGATATAATTAAAATAAATATGTTAGACTGTCAAAATACTTCTGTGCTGTGTGTAATGCTCAACACTGTTTGCATATACAAAGCTAAGCCCAGACTGCATCACTCAAACCAGGCAATGTCTGTGCTGGGTGATGCAGAGGTCCTGTTTATTCCACAGCCACTGTGCACCCACAGCTCTAAGTGAATTCATTGACATCTGCACATGTGTGCAATGCTGCTTCACATCAGAACTGTGATTTGTTCCTGGCCATCAGAGGAGTCTCAGGGTGCTTAGCATTGGCACAAACTAATGCAATTACATGTATCAGATACTGGCTTCTCTGCAGCCAATTCTAAACAGTGTCCTTGCAGTAACTTTAAAGGTCACTGTTGATGGGGTCTCACATTTGCAAACAGCAAGCTTAATTTGTTGTCTATTTTAATGTATTGTCCTGAAGTTATTGGGTTTTGAGAACATAGAATCTATTAAGAAGCTTAATAGAGCAGCTCATTCCAATTATAAGAAGTGTATTGGTGGAGAAAATGGAAATGCAACAAAGATCAATGTATTAAGTAGTTGCCTGAATGGAGGAAATAGAGGAAATAGATGAAAATTAACTCTCCTCAGTACAAAAAATATACATGCTTCTATACAGTACTAAAAATGTTGGGTTGCTTATATTGTAGGTGATGATAAAGCATTTCTATGCAGACTGTATAAAATCAGATACAGAGCTATCCACAACTTTTTCCTTCATTCATTTCTTTTCCCAAGATGTTGCTGGGTACAGTTGAATTTGTTTTGTCTTCACTTTTTTTAATTTTAAATTTTCCTTCTGGGTTATATTTCCCTCTTTTGGAGGTTCTTAAATTCCTGTGCTGGAAGACCGTTGTGTTGAAAACTTATTTGGCACCAAAATAACTTAGCAGTGAACCTGAGATGGGTTGTCTGTGATGATGCAGTCTGGAGCAACTGGCTCTTTGCCTTTGAATTTCTGTTGCCAAATGCCAGCTTTCCTGAGCGAAAAATCAGGGTTTCAGATTATGGCCTAAGGATGTGGGCATTTGGATAGTGATCCTGAGTGAATGTTGCCAATCTCCTTCATCAGTGGTGTCTGAAGAAAGAAAACAGGGGACGGACTTTTGACTCGGGTGAATTCTCTGCTCCAGTTTGCCATGTAGCACAGTTTGGTGTGTCATCTGCTTTGGCAAAATCTCCTGGGGAGGCAGAAGAGGGGGAAAAGTCTTGAGCCAGTTTTTGCCTTTCCTACCTTTTCTGCTGTAGCCCCCCTTGCACTGGCAGTCACGATTGAAACATGTTTGAAAAATGCTATTGTAATTATTCTTAAATTACTCTTAAGGGCGGGTTTCAGAGAGCTATGAAACAAACCTATGATCCATAGCAATTCAATATTAAAAGCTAGTTGGATTTTTACAGTATCATCCATTTACTAATTTCACTTTTTGTGGTATAAACAGGTTGCCATTTAAGCCTCATTTTAAATTATCAGTGGATAATATCTGTGAAGGAATTCTCAAGGTTTTTTTTAGTTCTAGAAGACCATAGCCTGAATGTGAGCAAAACTAGGTAAAGACTTACTCAAAAGTTCACTCAAACACAAATTGTATATTTGCAGTAGGTTTTTACTTTCAATTGCCTGAACCAATATTTGTCTTGTTTTCCCATGGGAGGAGCAGTCAGAAAGAAGTCCCCACGACCACGTTGTGGTAAAGAGATGAAGAATGATCAGGAGCCTTTTACTCTGCATTGCCCCTTCTGTAGGACTGGGGAAAGGAGTGAAAGCACTGTGCTGGAGATGAAGCTGGGAAGGGGAGGTACCATAGCTGGGACTGAACTGAAATGTGCTCATTTCTTCCCTCTGAGATTTCCACCAAAGCTGGCACTTCAGTACCTGAGTAAGAACAAGAGCTGGACCAAACAGGGTCAAATGGTACAAGCAGATAAGTTAAAATAACATTAGGTGTGGCTGAAAATCATTTCAGTCTCATGAGGCCTGCTAAGATTGTCTCAGGTCTCTTTCACAGTTTTGGCTTAAGATCATAAGTTCCTTGTTTTGGTTCTGCTTTTTTGTGTTTCTTGGTTTTTTCAGTAATATATATCTGATGCTGAAGAAAAACACCACTAAGATTTCTCTTTTATGCTCAAATTTTCAGCATGTGTTTGCAGTGCTTTTGCCCTTTCAAAAATTGTCAGGAGAGGCTGCAAATCTTACAAGACCGCATCCTGTTAAAGATTCAGGGGGTTTCAGATCATGTGGTAGTTTCTAGGGCACATTGTTCATTACAGACAGTAACAACACAGGGAACAGGATGGATTATTGAGGATCTTGATAGATGGTTCTGTGATCTGAGGCTGGTCAGAGCTTGAAAAGAACAGTAGAGATCTTTATTCCTGAAAATAATAATCTCCTGACTTTTGATGGGATTGCTCATATGATTTAAATGAGTAACTCTTTTTTGGAAGAGGTTTAATTTCCAGCCTACTGACAGGTGTGCATTTTTAAATTATTTTATCCAATTTTTCCTCCTTGTTCTTCTGTTTCCAAGATTCATTTCTTAAGCAATTAAAAAAAATCTAATTGTCAATAAGTTGTTTATTCCAGTGCTGTATAAAGCAATTTAGTTCACTTGAATTTACAAAAAGTCTTTTTACAGAGTTCATTACAAAAGGCTCTTCAGGAAACAAACAGACCATGAGTTCAGTCCTCCTCCCCCCATGATGTTCCATCTGTCTGGACTGGATCTATTCTAGACACATAATAACCTTTGCTCACATCCAGGAAGGAACAGACTTTCAAAAATTATTCCCAGAGTTGAACTGCATTTGTTTTTGGCAGGTTTTCTATTCTATAAGGTGTCCTTTCTGGCAAAAGTGTGGGGAAAGCATATGTAAATGTGTCAGGAATGTTCCAATAAAATTTTTGCTTTGCAGAATTCCATTTACAAATGTTGGACATGGTGTTATTGTTGACCTTGCTTTTGGTTAGTGAGGGCTGATCCCTCAGGACAGAGCACCTTGTCTGCTTTGAGGCCAGTAACATCTGCTAGGTTTGTTCTGCCTCTTGAGAGGTGGTCTCTGCAAATCCCACAGAACTCAGAACTTGGTTTAAAGGTATCTTTCCAAAATTCAAAACTGTTTTCTACAGTTTCAGCACCTGTGTTAATGAGGGAACAGCAAACACCTGGGAATTTCACCACTGAGGTGTGCCTTGCCTTGATTGGGAGAGCATAAAACTGTTCCCACCTGTTTGGGAGCTCTTTGGTTGGCAGCCCAGCAGATGAGAGCCCTTCTTGCACTGATCCCTCGAGAGGTGCCTGGAACAGAGGCAGTGCTGGGAGCTGGACATTGTTAAAGGAATAAAGGTGGGATTTATTAAAAAGCCTTCAAAGGAGACACCTTGGACAGTACAAGAGTCTGGTTGAGGCTACACCCAAGACGGATGATGGGTCACACATCCATGTGTGAATGTTTTCACACTTTTGTAAGTTTTTTTCCATTTAGATATTGGGGTTAATTGCACAATTACAGCTTCAGGTTGTGAAGTCCCATCCTCTAGATTGCTCTCTTCAATTCGCTGTTGTTTCTATTTCTGGGACCTGAAGCTGCAATGGTGTCATTGGTTCCCAGGCTGGAGAAGGATTGTTTCGTGTAGCTAAACTGTCAGGAGAACTTGCTAACACTCTATATGAAGTTCAGAGTTACACACTAACGCAGTATAGAATCTGGAAAATAGGAAAGCTAAAACTTCAGGCATCACCACCTGCGCTGCAAGAGGAGTGACTGCCAGGAGCAAGGGCTGGTGAGGCCATAGCTGTCCTGTCCCCCTGCTCTGGCTGGGCCCTCTCGTCTTGTGCTTGCACAGTTGTGACTCAGTGGTGACCTGAGGGTTGTAAAGCAGATGCTGCAATAGCCCTGAGTGTGCCAGAAGCTTCACCACACACAACCAGCATTCAGGCTGTTATTCTGATAGTGCTGGGACTCAGACATGAAAAAGTACAGCATAGACCTGTGGAGGTGGATTGAATTTTTTTTTTTGTTTTTAATCTTTCTGGTGGAGAACTTGCTGTTCCTACTGTCAATGTAACTTTTACATTCTAACTGTGCCCAAAATATGGAAAAACACTTTGTGAAGAGTTCAGCAGCAAATTAATTGCTTCCCTACCCATAGCAGCAGTAGTCTGCAGCTGCCTGTCCCTGACCATCATTCCTGATTCTTGTTATTAATTCTGCCTGAATTAATACTAATGAGTCCTGTAGGGCTTTTTATACTGCACAAGGGAATGCCCATGTTTTGGGGGAAGAAAAAGAGAGTAGGGCTGATGGCCAGACCTCAGAGAATCATTGCAGTTTTGGAAGAGAAAGCCAATGTACCTTTGCTGGTGGTTGAGTATTCCTTTCTGTAAGCATGATGTGGGTGTGTGTCTGAAGCTGCATTGTCAGACTCTGCTTTGCCTCCTCACCTGCACTTGCAGCACGGGCTGCAGGATGGGAGGTGCTGCTCAGCTCTGCCACTGCAGCAGAAGAGAATGAGGACAAGGCACAGAGATGCACTGTGCTACGTGCCTGCTCCCGCATCTGCTGGGAAGCTTTATGCATTTTTGTAAAACGCTTTAGGAGCTGTAGATGGGAGCTGGTCACTCACTTCATGCTGTTGGAGGTACAGCATGAAAGCCATCAGTGACCTACAAGTGGCATTGCCAAACTGTAGCAGCAGGTATAGAAAAGCCCAAATCTTTGGGCAGTGCAGCAAGCCTTGTCCTAAGCTGAAGCAATTCTAAATTCAGATATTTGTAAGGTCCCATGGTACTTTATAAATCCTGTAGAGCACTCTCCAAAATCTGGAAGCTCTGTCTCCTCTTGCTTTGAAGCCAAGAACACTTAGAGCTAATTCTCTCTTCTTTGCCCTTGCCATTGACCTCATTTATGGAGATGAAAGAAGAAAAAAACAATTAGCTCACTGAGAAATTCTATTATGTGGAAGGGAGGTGGATGTTTGATCAATACTCTTGGGCTGTGGTCTCAGCTGGAAGGGCAGATTTTTGTCTCCCAGATGGAGTGATGCCTGTTAGTCCCTGAGGCTTGCAAGCAGGAAAGATAGAGATCCAGCCTTTCACTTCTGGAAAACTAAAAGATGCCACTTTCATCTTCTCAAGAAATGAAGAATGAATGTATATTGGACAGAATTCATCCTTGTTGTTGGGGTAAAAGGGCTCAGTAGGGAAATGTGCCTTTTATTCAACTGTGCCTAATGGTATAAAGCAGAACCCAAGCCAGCCTTTTGCTCCTCCAGCCTGGAAGAGATTTCTCTTTGACTTTCACAATGCCTTACTGCATTCCAGCCTGTAAGACATTGTCTGAGTCCTCCTTGCTCTCTCCCTTTGCTGACAGGAGGGGCTCTGGGCCTGCACCCGTGCTGGGGGCTGGCGTGTGCCCATGGTGTGTCCCCCTGTGCCACGGGGCTTTCAGCTGTCACTCCAGAGCAGCCTCTGCTACACTGGAGCAGGTGAAGCAGGCCTGCCTGCTCTTAAATGTTAATGTCCTCACTGGAACAAATTAGCATATGTTAGGGGAGGAAAGGATAAGTGGACTTTTGCCTTTAAGGCTACTTTTGCACGGTTGGAATCAGTGGGTTTTCTTTCCTAATCACTGCAGAAAAATATTAATTTATCTCCTTTAAGGTATACTACCATGAAAAGACAGAGATGTCAATATTTGTGAACTCAAGGTTTAATTTCTACTGAAAGAGCTATTGAAAAGCTTTTGTAACGTATGGCTAATTTGTTGTAAAGATAAAAACATAACCTAGCACTGTTAATGGTGGGGAAATCTTACCCCTCTGCTAATGCCCTCTAACATACACATATTGTTTTCATGCCACTAGTTGCCTTTTGGAATGGATAATTTGCCATAATGAGTAAAGCAGTTAATCTGCTGAGCTTCCTATTTTCCTTCCAGCTATAGCTAATATGGAGAGTTACATAGTAGAAATATTTTCCATTTTTATTCTACATCCACTCTAATAGTCTCAGCAGCTTTTGCTCATGTAAGTGTAAGAAGCCTCTAAGCTACTGTGATAGCAGAGAGATCATAAATTATCTGCTTTTGCCAAGGTGGAAAACAGAGCAAAGTCATGGCAGATGTCCTTTAGTGTTTCTGCTGCTGGATTTAGAGTATGGTAGCTGTGAGTCACAAAGCAGTAATTTCATATATCTTTATCCTTTATTAAAAAAATAATAATGATTTAACTTCATTTTGGCAGGTTTTATTCCAGGTCATGTATCTTTTCCTTCCCCCTGATGTGCAACTGGATCTTCATCAATCTTTTATTGGCTCAATGATCAGAACATGATGCTGACCGTGCCAAGGTCATGGGTGCTATCCCTGTGTGGGCCATTTACCTAAGAGAGCTGGACTTGGTGATCCTTGAGGGTCCCTCCCAACTCAGAATATTCTGTGAAGTCCATCCCTAGCTCTGCTGTACTTGTTTTGCCCTGGACTCAGGTGTAGCCCCAGCACTGCACCTCCCCAGGCAGGCTCTGTGTGTCCCAGCAATCTCTTAGCTCCCCTTCCCACTGGTCTGCTAGCTAGATCCCAGAAAATTTGCTAGGATTCTGTGATGTAGCAGATTAGTCACAGGCTTTTCTGATTAAGGTGAGTGATCACTGATCTGCTACACCTTGCTTTGCAGGTGTTTCAGCATCAAATCTTCAGTGCCAGGTGGCTGAAGTTGGTCCATGTAAAGGTTGTGAAGGCTGCTGCACTTGGAAGAAGGTGGTGGAACCAGGTAAAAAGGAAGGCTGTGCTGCACTACTGATTCCTTGGCATTACTGGAAATCTCCTTTGAAGCCCCTGACTAAGGTAAGAAAATGTCTTTCTAAGCCAAATATGCTGTTGTTTTTCTGAATTTTCTATCTGTTACTTGATGCATGTAGTGCAATGGGCTGGCTGAGCTGATGTTTTTTTGATTGTGCTACTTTCTGAACATTGTGTTCTGGTATGGGCTCCAGATGCTGTGTCCCTGGGGGTGGCAGGGGACAGAGCACCAGGATCTGAATGCTGTGTCCTTGTCAGCACTCCTAGAGGGGCTCTGGCCAAGGCTTGCAGTCTCTGCCAATTTTTCTTCAGGCCTCACCCCTGGAGTTTTTTGCTGTTAGTTTTAAGGAAGATAAATAGCAATGCAGAGCTGGCTGTGTGCAGCAGTAGTGGTGACTTACTCCTGCCAGAAGTGAAGTTTCAGTGTGGAATCTGCTCTGGACCCTGGCATGACTCCTCTCTGCCCATCATTGTAGATTGATGTGACCTCTCCAGCTCTACAGTTGATTATTTCACTATTGTTTGGACTTACAAAATTATTTGTTGCTAAATATAGCAACAGCTCTTTTCTCCTTATGGTTTATAGAATAGGGAATTTGTCTGCTTACATTTAGGAAGTTCTTCTCCCTGGCTAGATGATACAGCACAAGATGCCCTCTACCCAGAAACAGCAGGGCTTTCTGAGGGGTGCTCTGGGCACACCTGGGCATGCTTCACTTCATGGTCTGGCCCCAGCTGTGACCAGGACATGGGTATGAGCTGTTATCAAACTGGCTCAAAGGGAGAGAAGAATAGCTGGTCCACGAAGTTCTGGCAGCAAGGGGAAGCTGATTTGGGCAGAAGCATACGTGCCCTTTTGGAGTGGGGATGCTCAGTATGGATTGTGTCAAGGAGGAGTACAGCTGCCTTCAATGAGCAAAATGGGCATGAGAAAGTAGTCTGGTCATGAGGAGGAGTGCAGTGATAAGATCACTGGTCAGTCAGCAAGCTGAAGTGGTTTGTGATTCTTATGGTGCTGAGATGCTCATAAAGGTCTGATGGAGCTGAGCAGCCTTCCTGCAAGGCTGTTTCTTGGAAGTGTGGGTGACCTTGGAAACAGAAGGGCCCTCCTTCCAAGAGGGCTGCTCAGAAAGCCTTGCAGTACTGCAGAAGAGGCATTTTGCAATGCACCAGGTGGTGGGGACCAGCACAGGCTGGGATCAGTGCAATCTGGAATACCAGGTGGCAGGCTGCAGCCTGGTGCCAGCACAGGCTTGCTATCGTTCTCGTCATATAATTCATTGGTGATCTTGCTAATTTGAAATCCGATCTGTGTTTTGTATTGACTTAAATATCTTCTGCCAAATGAGTGCTAGTGTGAAAATCTACCATTAATTGTTTGTCAAGACACAGCTGAAGAAACAGTCAAAGTGAGTATGACTCACTTGAAAGAAGTGCTTTTCACCTCCAATTCCCCTCTTCTTTCTACCATGTTCACCCCCATCTCCCTCGTCTCTGCAGAGTGATGCTTTCTTTAGAGGAAAACACTGGGGCTTTGGCATAGAGAACTTTGCAAAGGTACTGCTCAGGCTGCTGGAGCTACTGAAATACTCTGAGTAACAGATGACAGGTTTTCTGTCACTGCTGCATTTCTGGTGCTCTGGATCTTTTTCTGAATGTCTTCAGTGGCATTTCACAGCAGAGTGAGATTCAGTGACCTTTTGCCGGGTCATCACCATGAGGTTTATTCTCACTTTTCTCTCAGTTGTGAAGCAAATGCTGCTGGCACAGTTGGCAGGTAAGACTGCATTGCAGATGAATCTGATGTGATGGGACTACTGCAGTCTAGAGGGATGAATGTGTGGCAATCTCTAAAGCCAGGTAACTTCTCAAGTCTTGCTTGTGATATGGCAAAATGAGGTGAAATATTTGCAAGTGCTAAATAGGTGGAGTATTGTGCCTTCTTGCTACTGCATTTTTGTATGTATTTCAGGGGAAAATAAATAGCTTTAAAAATGTGGGTCTGTCTATGGCAGAAGTAGCACTGAATTGAAACAGTGTGAAGAAAACAGTCGTGTTTGCAAGCTGTCTGAGAAACTTGCCTCTGATTGGTCTTCCGGGTTAGCAGAATGTGACAACCTATAGCAACAAAAGTGAACAAATACGGGATAAAATACAAGGTCTGCTTAAAAATTTAAGAAGTTGAACTCCAAAACCTTTGAAGGGTATTTGTATTGGGATTTTTCTTTCTTCTTAGCAGTGTTTCTAAACAATCTGGAGTGAATTAGACCCCTACAATTGGAAATTTAATTTTGGGTCATCTTTAAATGAACTCTAAAAGCATTAGACTCTGCTTGGCCAGGATCTCTGCTTTGGGCCCAAGCCCAGCATGTCATCTCCAAATCAATTCCAAGGTCTCTTTCCAGCCCAAGCTACTATTGATTATTTCTCTTTCCTTTTAACAAAAAGTCATCTCTGCGGTGATCGCATTATAAATCTTCGTCAGTAAATCAGGAAAGGCAACTTCAGAGCGAAGGAAGCTGCTGCCTGGGGAAGCACTGTGGCTTATCTCTGGCAGCTGGTGTGTGTGGTGTGTGCCTGGGCTGGCCACTGCTGCCCCAGCACGGCCACCTCTCGGGCTCACAAGGCTGCAGCTGCTCAGGAATTGTGCAGAAAGGAGTGTGGATACAGGTCTTGGGCACCTGCTCTTCCCGGCTCAAGTCCTGGAGACAGTTTTACTTTTTGATTCATTTTGGTAGTGGAGTATAATCCTGGCAAGAGGGAGGTGCAGTTTGCTTCTGATGGGCTGGTGTGTATCAGATGTGTTGGTGGCGGTGTGTGTTGTGTCACCTCTGCAGTGACAGGCAGCAACACCTGACAGGAGATCCCACTCTTGACCCAGCTGTGTTGTATTTTGACAGAAGATAGGGAATACAGGATGATCCTATGACAAGATTGTAGGACTCTTTGTGTGGTATGACTTTTTATAAGCTTAATTCAGACTTTTTAAGCAACAGCTTTGTTTTGGCTTTTTTCAGGTGAAAATACTCTTTTTTAGTGGAAACTGTCATGGGAATCCCATGGAAAATAACTGTAAATAGGGTACTGATGTGTATGCAGTTTGTATCAAGGCATATGAAATGAGAATAAATCTCTTAAAATAAAGGCCAGGTGGCAATACAAGCCAGAGCAATGATGCCTTGTGTGCTACTAACTTTGTTAGTGCAGTTACCAATAATTACCGCATCCTAAATGACCATATTGTATTCAGTAGTGTCAGTAAGGTCAATTCACAGTCATAGGATGAAAGGGGACACTCCAATAGCTCTTAATATGCATCAAAATTAGAAGATTGATATTGACAAGGTGACCTCAGCTCCGAAGGGGCAGTTTATTTTGAATGGCTGTAGTTTTCTTTTGCCTATGATTGACAACCTCAGTGGTATGAGTATTTTCTTTCTTTCTGTGTTTTTTTTTCCTTTGTCTTGAAGGAGCACCCCAGTTGGTGTTAGCTATTACTTATAACACAGCTGTAGCACAAGCAAGTAAAGGCCAGTAAGATTTTCTGTAGCAAGTTGCTGCACCCCAGTGCCCAGTGCCCCCCAAGTGCCCTTTGATGGCTCTCCGGATGACCCCGGCTCTGTGTTAATGTCTGGCATTCAGTTCCGCACTTAAAATGGGTGGCCTGACATCAGTTCCGAATTTGTCTTTCCTTCAATTTTTCATGTCCACCAAATTCATTCTTTTGTCCTTTTAACCTTCTCTGTGTCAGATAACTGTGCGTTTTATTCTCCAGTTGCCATCAGTGCAAAGTTTGCTGTAATTTATTTACAATCTCTTGTATTTTTCTCTTTTTAGATTGAGTTTTGTACTGAAAAGAAATTTATTGATATTCTGTAAAATTTGACTCTTCTATATACAGCATAGCTTTTTTTCCCCCCAAATAAAGTGATTAAAAAGTTATGCTGTACACTTTTGGGAGGAAGAATTGCACATTCTTCTTCATTGCCTGCAGAACACCTGTGTACATACAAATTTGTAAACTTTAGTTAGCTAAATGTAGGCCTTGCCGAGTGTTCTCTGGTTATATTGGGCAATTAGAAGTTCAGGCTTAGTGAGCACTGTTGCTATCAGTGGAATGAAAAAGCATTTTTAATAAACACGGTGGATATCTCCAGGATTTGACTGTTTGAAAGTATTGGCTGTGGAGGAAGGTTATGCTGTTACTGTGTGAGTGATCAGTGCAATTGTTCTCAGCCGTGTGGAGGAGAAAAAGAAGTTGTGAAGTGTAGCAAACTTGTGAGAAAACACAACTTTCAGCAGAGGGCTCTTTAACCTCAGCTTCCTTGGAGGTTAAGAATACATTTATTGCATTTCTTCCTGCAGAATATGGTGCTGTAGCTGTAGAAAATGCTGAGCACTGAATAAAATAAATTGTACAAACAGAAGGATACACATCCCTCTCCAAGCCTCTTGGTTTGGTATAATACAGTGTAAGATATTTGTAAAACAGACAAAAAAGAAATACTCATCTCTGACATTGACAGTCTATGATGCACCTCTGAAGCAACTTCTGGTGCAGAATTTGCTGCATTTGTCCTAGGTAAATGGATGGCAAAGGGATGCTTGTTGCTTGCTAGAATAATGGGGCCGGGAGCAGTAAGTGTTCTCAGAGATGTGAAACGTGGGGAGGTGACTTGGCAGTCTCGGAGCTGTGAGGGCAGACAGACAGACCTCGAATGTCTGGGGCTTTCTGCTCCCTTTTCATCTGGTTGAGGTCCCTTTTCCCCCACTAAAACTCTGGTGATGCCTGAGCTGCAGTATGGGTGGCTGTTACTTCTTGCCTGAGTGTTGGGGCGGGAATGATGCCTGATGTGGTATGTAAAATATAAAGGAAAAGACATGGCTGATTTTTGTTCTTCCATCAGTACCCATATTGCAATTCCAAGTCCATGAATATTTGGAGTGACTGTTGTTACTAATAAATAGCAGGCAAATATAACTCTTCTGTCTTGGTATAAGATAGTACTGTTAATTCTTTTTTCAATATCCAGGGAATACTTTGCTTTTGGGACAGGAAGAAGTAGGTACTTTTAAAACTAACTTTAACTGTCTTCTCTGGCTTCCTGTTAGTCAAATAATGGGGGTAAAAAAAGAAAGCAAAACTTAATGAAGAAAAAATTCTGATACTTTAACTAACTTTTAAAATGAAGTTAATAAATGATGTGTTTGTAATAAGTTTACATTGGTTGCTTTCCCTCGGATATTAAGATTTATTCTCCCTGGAGTGCAGTAACTCTGAGGCGGAAACAGGCCAGCGTGCGCTCATTCGCTGCCCCTCGGGAAATGGCGTTTGCAGGGCGATGGCTGGCTGGAGACTCAGCCCCGAAGGGGTTAACCAGTGGCACAGCAGAGCCAAGTCAGGGACTCCAGAGTGAGCCAGCTGCCCAGGTGAGCAGAAGAGAGGTGGTTTTGTCAAATACTTGAAGAAGTAGCTCTGACTTTAGTGGTTGGTTTTGGCTGAGTAGATTCACTTTGCTGAGCCCCATCATGCTATGTGCTGTCTCTGTTTAAGGAATTATTTGTGTTTAGATGGCACAGCAAAGGTTTGCTAAAATGTTTTTTTTAAGCTGATGACTGTTATAAACCATTTTTTTAAGCTCAATACCCTTCATTGTCTCTGTTGTGGCTTTTTTCCCCCATGCAGCTGCATGGAAGCAGTTTGCTTCCATGTGTTCCCATGTTCAGTGTTGTCCTGTTCTGTTCTCTGGCTTTTAAGCAAAGCTTGGGTTAAGCATCAGGACTTGCCTGGGGAGTCTTTTTCTGTGTAATAGACTGAAAGCCTCAACTGGTTTTACATATTGCCTCGAAAAATCTTGAGAGCTGGATTACAGCTGGGTTATTACAGATTGTCACTTTGCTAGATTTTTGTGCAAATTGTTTTAAATCCTCTCTCTCTCTCTCTCTCTCTCTCTCTCTCTCTCTTCCTAAGTTATCTCCATTACAAGTTAGCACAAATACATGTGATAGAGCTAAAATCCATGGCTTGTTACAGAATACAATAGTGGGCCTTTTTTTATGATACTCACTCATGCTGGTGATAACAGATAATTTCTGTTGAAAGGTGTTAACTCTTAGCAGTATTTCATTAATGGAAAGAAAGATTTCAGAACTTCTCTTGTAGGAAGTCTTCTGTTAGAAGTGCAAGAACAGGGCCCCTAGAGGCAAAGGGCCTGTATTTTTCAGAGCAGTACAGTAATTGCTAGTCTCACTGTAATCCCAGACTACTTTCTTGGTCTGAGGACAGAGAGGAGGAGTGCTATGACAAAGGAAATGTGCCCCTTTTCTCCCTTCTGGGTTAAGAAAGGGGGGGAATTTTGCTGATATGTTAAAATTCTTTTTTTCTTGAATCAGCAGCTGAAAATCCAAGGTTTTCCCCTGCTATCCTGCAACCGGAAGCAGTTACTGTCTGGTTACTGTATGTGTATACAGCGAGTAAGCAAGCAGCATTGGTTTGCTTATTACTGCACTGAACCTCTAACTTGCTGTCAGGTGCTGTTGGCAGCAACAAGGACCCTTTGGAGGTCACTTACAAATAGTAGTTTAAGCTTCTACTCAGAAAAACTTAAACTAATTGCCCTTGTGCTGAGCAAACTGCTCTTTGCCAAGTAACATAATAAAGAAGTGCCTCATTGAAAGGAGGGAAGGACAGGACATCAGGAAGGAAATTGGGTTTGCACACACTTAGGCAGACTATTTCTTCCCCATATCCTGGTATTATGGGAACTTTTGTTCTCTGGTGCCTGAGGAGGCACAGCCCAGGCTGCCCATCCTCAGCAGGAGCTGCTGGCAGCCCAGGATGCCCAGAGGCTCCTTGGCTGCTGCTGTACACAGGGTGCTGCTCAGAGAGGTTGGCTTGTGCTGCTCAGTCCTCAGCAGGACTGCACCTCTTGCCCGCAACAGACAGACTGTTATGGGTCCTTCTGTGGCTGCTGTTGCTTGTCCTGTGATCCAGACTTCCCCAAAGGAACAGGAGAAGTCAGGCTGGCTTCTTTCTGTGGAAACTGTCTTGTTGCCTGCTGGGCACTGGGCAGTAGATCTAGAAATACTATTTGCAGAGGTTCTATACTAGTATTTTACATTTTGAATAATATTTGAGAAGGCACTTGAGCCAGGTGTTTTTATTCCATGATGTATAACTGAACATTGGTTTCATGTTTCACAAGTACACAAAACAAAGAGCAGCAATAATAAGCTCGGAATATCATCCTGCCAAAGTGTGTCCCTGGTCTGTGGGATTTGAGTGCAAAAGGGGCCAACAGGGATAAACATTTTGTTCTGTGCTCTGGGAAGGAATCTCATGGTATGAAATGACATATGGTGGGTGTGGAGAATGGTCAGAGGCAGCTGAGCCTGGCTTATGCCACAGGCAAACCCTTTGGTGTGGGGCTCTCCTGGCTGTGCCTGGCATCCACCTGGTGATGTTTGCTGTCCCTGTACCAGGTGGCTGTGTTTTACTGGTTATGGCTCATTTTACCATGTTACTGGAAGGGTGGTAGAGGTTTATATAATTCTTGCAGGTATTACTGGAGCAATATGGGATTGAAGAATTTCCATTTTCTGAAACTTGCTGGTGTTATGCACTAGGTAGTAGAAAGCACATGTGATCTGTCAGTTCTAGCATTTTCTTAATGTGTTTCTTTTCATATTGGCATAGGAGTTTAACCCTTCTAACTTATTAGAAAAGACTAGTTTCTTTCAACAAAGTTCATGCAAATATAGGCAGGAAATATAGGAAAAGTACAGAACACTTTACATTCCTTCCCACCAAATAATAATTGAAATATTTCAGTCTTTAGGAACTCCATTATAATGCTTCTTGATTGCAGAAATAAAATGTATCTCTTCTAAACATACTCTTGGTTCTCACAATTTTTCGATAATTTTGTATGGGGTATGGTTGTGTGTTAGTGATAAATACTACAAAAGGAATAAAAAAAGATGTGCTTATACTAGCAACCAAATAGGGGATTTCAAATTTGTAGTTTGAATATAAGTGTAATTGTTCCTGAATGGTACTTTTAATTTAGCTGAGCAATCTGATTTTACTGGACTGGAGCTGAAAAGCCTTTTACACAGGTATTCTCCTTGTGCTGCTGGATTTAAGCTAATATTTTATAGGTGTTGAAGCTGATGATGTGTTTTTAGGGAAGAGGGCTTCAATCTGTGAGGCTTTTGCCTTTGATCCTGGGATGCACAGAGCCAAGCTGTTCTGAGTTTGTGTGCTGTGGCAGCAGCTCTCTGGCCACAGAGAGCAACAGACAACTTTCCCAGGCATCGTGCTGGGGAAAGGCTGTGGGAAGATCAGAGAAAAGAATGAGAAACAATTCTTATCATAACTTACTGCACCTGGTATTGTGAACATGTGTTATGGAGATTTGTTTTAGCTGATGGTGATGGTTTTAATTAAAGGACCAATTAGGTCAACCTGCATCACAACTGTCTATAAGAGCAATGTGTTTCTTAATAAAGATAGAGATGGATCAGCCTTCTGTGAATCAAGGAGTCAATGTTAATTATGACCCAGTCAGGGGCCATTGTGATGACAGTGGCTGTCGCAGTGCTGAGACACCCAGCTTGGAGCTGTGCTTGCCAAGTCACAGCCCATCATGTCTGAGGCCATTCCTGGTCTGAGACTGAACTGTGCTGCTCTCTTACCCCACAGCAGGGCATTTCACCTTTTTCTGCCTAGCAAAGAGAGGTGAAAAATCCTGTGGGCTTTTTGTTGTACATTTTTATTTTCACTGTGGCAAACTGAATACTGTACATGAACACTGCAGTAAGCACCTGTTAATGCAGCTGGAGAGCAGCTACACCAGGGAATGCTATCTTGGGGTAGTTCTGATGAAGAATTTATGCTGTAACAAACTTTTGGGTTATTGAGCTCTACAGCCACACAAATTTATGTTGAAAGGGGAAGGAACGCACAAACATGTAGCACAAATTTTTTAATTTGCAGCAAATTAGATTAATGTATCCTAATACTTAGGGAGGCTTTCTGAAGAATAATAGATACAGTTTTTTTAATTTTTAAGTACAGATAGATAATAAAAAACTACAGTCATTGTCTAAAGTTCATAGCTGAGATATTTTCCTTCCATTTTCAAAAGACACCTGAGGTTTCCTTTTTGAGCTTATGTTTCAAAACTGATAAAACTCAGAGGGCTTTTTTCTTGCTGCAGTATTAATTTCATTTATGGAAAAAGCCAAGAGATCAAATATTGACCTGACCAAGGGAAAATATTGACAGTATAACTAGAAATTTTACTGGTTAAGGTGCAGATTGAGAGCAGAAATCTCATACTCAGGGTGCACTGAAAGTTTAGAGGCAGCTTGAAGCTAATGTGAAGAGACAGGTTGTCTGGGTTAATATCAAATGGGGAAAGACTCTGCAAAACCAGAAGGGAAAAGGATGCATAATGCCTTTCTAAATTGTATTAGGCTTTGGGATATAGCCCTTGTTTTATAATACATAGCTAAGTGATTTATAGTCTTTTAATAAAAGAGTGTTTAGAGGAATAATCCTCCCACCCTTCCAAACTTTAAGCCATCCATGCTGCTTTCAGAAGCTGAGATGTGACCTGTCGTATAATTTGTTCCATTTCACTGGTTTCCTTAAATATGCTTGACATTGTGACCAGCAAAGTCACAGACAACCCTGTAGCTTTATTGGGCTTGTGTGTTAAAATGCTTGATGATTTCTAGGTTGGTTTTTTTTTTTTTTGGTTTGTTTTTAAAATGTAAGTCTTCCATGTTTTCTGTAGTACTGATGACTTTTTTGAAAAGATTAAGTTGGAGGGGATAGTGATTACTGCCTGGATGTTACTCTGTGCTTGGCCAGCAGGTTTTGGGCAATGATACTTCTTGGATGTCTTTCTCACTTGTTGTCTGCATTCAGTCTTTGCTCCCCACTGTACAAGTATATGGCACTCAGCAAACCAGGTCCTGCATTTGGACTTTATCTCTTCAGAAGGGCTGAGACACCTCCTGCCTCATTTTCTCCTAAACTGAAAGCAACATAAAATGGCTAACAATATTGTATGAGTATTGCATTACATGATTTTTTTTTGCTGCCAATTACTTGCAGTGCAGTAATTATTAAGTAAAACTGATCTGCCTGAGGTCACAAAGCCAGGAATGGAGCACAGATCTCCTGACTCCTGATCCAGTGACGCAGCTGTTAATTCACACAATTTCTACTTGAGTTCAATAAAAACCTTCTCCCACAGCTCTGCCTCCCTCAACAGCCAAAGTTTCTCCTTTTAATAGAAGAAAGGAGCTTCCTTTGGGACTGTAATTCCCCCCACAGTGAAAAACTTATCCAGCTGAGAGTATGTGCTGTCTTTTGAAGTACTGTTAGCCCTTTCTGACCTGAGAAACAAGGAGGGGACTAGACTCCTCTATCTAAGCTTGGAAAGCACATCTAATACAGTCAGGGCATGTGTGCTAGACAGTTTTAATGACTGAATGCTGTAGATAATGTGCTTTACAAGTTCCCCAAGATGAAAACTCATTTTATGGTAACAAAGATGATATTCACATCCCTTTCCTAAGCCAACCAACTCTTCCATGGAACTACAGAATGGGAAAATAAGTCAGGTGTGGGGTGTGTGTGTAGTTTTGATGATATTTTTCTTTGTGTGTATCTTGTTTTTCTGGGGTGGTGGTTTTGTTGTTTATTTTTAAGGAATAGATTTTGAGGACAGCAGGGACCATTATGGTCCCTGATACAGAACTTCATCTTGTGTTTTCTTCATTAACCACGAGCATATCATGTGTGGCTCAATGTATATTTTTAGGTAGATAGCCATTCTTGATCTACTTAAGTTATTGCCATATGAGCATTAACCTTTTCATATGCTGAGTTGTTCCAACTCTTAAATACTAATTTTAGTCCTAATGGCTAAGAAAAGGGAGGTGTATGTACTCTCAGAAGAGAGCAAACATATCTCACTACAATAAGGGTGCTCAGAACATGAGCTAGATGCCATTTGATAACAAGCTAGATTATCCTTATATCTCTCTTCAGATAATACACTAGTCTGGAGCTATTTAATTTAGAGTTTCATTATATGAATTTACTTCCATGCTTCCAATTTTTCAAGAAATAATTCTGGAGAGATTGAGAAGTTGTTTCAGCATACATTGTTATTCACAAAAGATAAATCCTGTATGTTTCTGGATGAAATCCTACCTATGTTTTTAAAACAGTATTTTTAAAGCTTAAAAATAAATCTATTTCCAGTGTAATATATTAGTTATGCAAATATAGAAAAGACTGTCTTAGTGTACTCAGTTACATATAGCAAAACTTTCAATGAAAATCAGTGTTAGATATATTCAGCTTGAATCTTGAGACTTTGATTTTTATATTCTGCAGCCTTCTCCAAAGCTTTAATTTCAATACTGAAAACAAGTCACATAAAATATTATGTGGATGCTTTTCCTTTCTCCTTGGGATCAAAAAATATTTCATTTTTTCCCCCCAAGAGTTCTCAATACAATGCTTTGAAAAGGTGTTTCAGAAGCTTAGTGTTATGAGCTAAATAAAATCCAAGTGTGTCTCTGTGCTGTGAGATTTAAGTCAGTGTTGTGATATAGAGTCCACAAGGCACTGCAAGTGTAAGTGTCCAAGAAGGTGGGAGAAAGAAGAGGGGAAGCAAGAGTAAATCCCCTCAAGTCTGCAGATGTTTGAGCTATGGGATACAGCAGTATCCCATAACAGACTGCTATTCCCTCTGCTCCAGGAGCAGTGCCAGTGTTTGCAGGAACAGGAAAGTTGGCAGTCACAGTTGTCTCTTCATTAGTGTGCTCTGTCTCTTAACCTTTGTCTCACTTACCTCAGAGGGCACCAAAATGGGGAAGTTGATCAGAAATTCAGGAGTCTGGGTCCTCTAGAAATTGGATTGAGCTGGGGCAATGTGTACGTGTGTTTTTCTGCTGCCTCTCTTTAAGGCATTCCTCATTATACAATGTAAAATGTCAATGGTGAGTGATGTATAAGACTAAAGGTAACTATCAAAAACTTAATCCTGGCCTTTTTCAGGTGCCTTTAACTTGGAGGCTGTACAATGCATGGAAGATGGCATACAGTGCCAGTGACACTCAAGCCTTTTATGTGTATTCATGTCCCCTTTGCTCTTGCTAGTGACATGTGGGGTTTTCAATTCTTAATTTTTTTCAAAATTGTATCTTCAAATCTCAAACCCAGTTTTTAAGGAGGTGAAAGAGATCACAGTATGTGATGGGCTGTGGTCAGAACCTGTAGAAGTCCAGCCCAAATCAGGATCAAGCAAAATTCTTATTTCCCTGTGATATTTAAACTGCATAGATGAAGGACACAAACCCATGTTTAACTTCAACCACAGAATTTAAATTGAGCACATGCTTTGGTGCACATGCTGGACAGGGATCATACAAGAATGGTGCCAGAGCAATTTCTGTGGAGCACAGGTATGGATAAATGTATGTATACACACTAAAACCCATCAGTTGATTGATGATTGCAATATAGCATGAAGATTCTATGTCATCTTCCTGGAACAGTGCTACTCAAAGGAATCACTGAGGGGAAAGGATGTGCATGTAGATAATTTATAATGCTGTACCAACTATAACTTCTCATGATGGACAGATTTTCTTCCTTGTGCATCTTATTGGTACTTTAACCAACTTATTTTAAGACAGCAATGATTAAATTACCTAGTGAATGGGAAATCCTGTTCTGGGCTTTGAAACAGACATTTTTCTCTCTATATATCTATACATTCTCTGTGTGGGAGTGCATGTGTGTGTATATATCAGAACTTTATATATATAAAGTTTTT
Organism: Melospiza melodia melodia; assembly: GCF_035770615.1. Lineage (NCBI taxonomy): Eukaryota > Metazoa > Chordata > Aves > Passeriformes > Passerellidae > Melospiza > Melospiza melodia. Next base: position 24,335,271 of record NC_086202.1, read on the forward strand.
ATTTCTATATTAGCTCAATACTGTTTCACTACTTTTCCTTTACAATGTGTCTGACAAAGCAGAATGGTATTTTGATTTTACAAAAGTCATCTTTGTGCAGTCTGCCAAGCGTTGGTGCCATGTTTTGTGGAGTGTGATTTGTATATATCTGTATAGATACCTACAGGTATATAAAGAGCTATATAAAATCAAGCAGTAATTGCTCAGAGAGAGAGAATGAGGTTTATATAGCAGTTTATCAGAGATTTTGTCAGTGAAAAGGAGAAAGAGAGATGATCCTGCCTACAGCCATGGCTCTAATCTTTTCATGAAGGGAGCTGTCAGATGGGCTTTGATTCTTCCTATCTAATTGTGTCAAACAGTTTGTATCCTGTTTCTGACAAAGAAAGAATGAAAACAGTCAGTTTTTCTATAAATATATGTGCATGAAAAAAGAAAAAACTTGACTTATGAGGATTAGTTTCTCCTTTTCTTCCTATTCTTCCTTGAAGTGTTCAGAGATCCCTATCAGTATTCTGAGATGTTAAATATTGAACATCAGCAAGTACAGAGCAGTAAGCCTCAAAATTGCTCGAAAATAATAATAAAAAAATATGGACAATGTAACTATTCTCATTTTACAGATCAGAAAAGTCTATTATCTTAAAGATTATGGATATTAGCTAAGGCTGTAGGGACTCCTGGCTGAGCCTGAAATCAAATGCAGTGTGTCTTGTGTGTCTTGTTCTAATATCTTATCTACAAAATGATGCTCACTTTTAACTCACAGTTCACTTATGGGTACAGTCCATTGCAGTTCAAATAAGATGATCCTTGTGTATGGATACTGTTTTTAACACTGTGGTAGTAGGTTGGAAAGGCACATAGAAAATGAGTGTGTGGGGGGAGGAAGAGAGACACATCCGTCTGTTGCAATGATACAGCGTCTACCACGACATGCATTATTTGGAAAAAGAGCCCATTAAGAACAGCAAGCTTGAAAGCCAAAACAAATGACAGGATATGTGAAGGATTAGTTGGACAGAGCATCTGTTTTTAATACTGAACAGTACTTTTTGAAAACAAATGTGAAGCTTTAGCACAGTGGTGAGAATCAGTTTTAATGCCCTTCCATGAAACTAAGTATGAATGTATGAATTAGAGTCCTGCTCTTCTTTATTTAGAAGTAATATTTTCAGTTCTTGCTTTATGAGAAGCCTGAATGCAAATGCAGTCCTAAGTGGTGAAGCGCTGGCTCTTTCTGATCCCCTGGAGGACAGTGTGTCTGGTATGGCACATCAGATCACAGAATCACAGAATCACAGAATTACAGAATTTCAAGACTGGAAGAGACCTATAAGATCATCTAGTCCAGCCGATGTTCTAACTGTTCAACTAGATCATGGCAGCAAGTGCCACATCCAGTCTTTTTTTAAATTCTTCAAGGGATGATGCCTCCACCACCTCACTGGGTAAATGATTCCAGTTTCTGACCACTCTTTCTGTGAAGTATTTTCTTCTTACTTCTAACTTACATCTACCTTGACGCAACTTGAGACTGTGTCCTCTTGTTCTATCCGTTGTCGCCCGGAGAAAGAGGCCGACCCCCAGCTCACTACAGCCACCCTTCAGGAAGTTGTAGAGAGTGATGAGGTCACCCCTTAGTCTCCTTTTCTCCAGGCTGAACAACCCCAGCTCCCTCAGTCGCTCTTCATATGGCTTGTGTTCCAAGCCCTTTATTAGTTTCGTTGCTCTCCTCTGGACACGCTCAAGTAACTCGACATCCCTCCTGAAGTGAGGGGCCCAGAACTGGATGCAATACTCTAAGTGAGGCCTCACCAGTGCCGAGTACAGGGGAAGAATGACCTCTCTGCTCCTGCTGGCCACTTCATTTCTGATACTGGCCAGGATGGCATTGGCCCTCTTGGCTACCTGGGCACACTGCTGGCTCATATTCAATCGACTGTCAACCAGCACCCCCAGGTCCCTTTCCACCTGGGCACTATCCAGCCACTCCATCCCCAGCTTGTATCGGTACAGATCCCTTCTGTGGGGGCAGTGAGTGACTTGCTTGATCAAGGAAAGGCAGGCTGGCTAATGCTCCTCTACTGAGTAGTCAGCATTGGAAAATTAGCAAGAAACTGTGCACTTTTGGAGAGATTTATTGATCTGATTTCCCTGCAGAACTGATTTCTCCATGAAAGCACTATACCTGTCCTCAAGATCCAGAGCATTTACACAAAATATAATTGAGTCTGGCAATTGTGATAAATACAGATTGTTCTCAGAAGTCATTCTCAGATGGCTCCAAAGCACGAGCACACCATATTGTGATTATTGCTTGTCTGTAGCAGACTGGGGTTTGAAGGGTTTCTACAGTACTTTTCTTCAAAATCTGCAATAATGATCCATTCCTTAGAATTTGTCAGTTAACAGTGACAGTTGTGAATGTGACTGTTTATAACTGTTGTAAACATGAAAGTTTGAGTACATTTCATACTGAGGTCTGTGCAGTTATCCCTTGGCTACAAATACAGTTTTACCAACTTGTAATCATGGATCTTCATCAGCTTGAGATTCCCACAGAAAGGTTCAATCTCAGCTATACAATAGAGATATTCATTGCTACAGCCTGTCCTCAGGTGCTCCTTTATTCAAGTTTGTAGCAGCAGCGTTCATGGAAGGATCACAGACCACAATGAATAAGCATATTTTATAGATGTACTTGAGTATATTTATTATTTAAAATACAAGCTACACTATATATTGAATACACTGCAATACCTCTAGCCCTTTTAGCTGCTTTGGACACACAGTGAGGATGAAAGGATACATCTCAACAGGAACTCTAGAGATTGGCTTTCATTTTTTAGTGTCAAGAAGCTTGGCCAGTCCCCTTCCTCTGTTCAGACTGAAAGCAAACACCAAGGAGGAAAGGTGCCTTTCTCTGTATTAATACTGAGGAAGGAGAGACAGAGATTTATGTCATTTATAGCATATGACTTCTCTGAAAAAAAAAAAAAGGACTAAAATACCCATCTTTCTGCTTGACTTTACGCCTGGCATCACTGAAATGCATTTGTAGATCGTAGATTTGCTTGTGTTTCTGGCTGTCCTCCTGTGAAGTGAGCAGCAATTCTAACTCGTTAACTTGCAAATGGAAAGGTCACTTCTCTGTTTCTGATTAGATGGCAGGTAAATGGGAAAGAAGGATTGTTGATGTGTGACAGGAAAGACCAAGTAGCATTTCTTGGCTGCTCCTAGGCAGGCAGATGTACATGCAGAGCCACTGATTCCATTGCCCTGGTTCAAGGCATGGTGCTTGTGATTCTTACAACTCTGCAAACTCCTATTCCATGGATGTCCCTGGCTAGATGAACCCAAATGGATTTGAGATTTTACTTAACTAAATTAATTCAAATGATTTTAAGTCATATTACGATTGATAATTACACAGGCAATATAATGTTCTTTTCTTCATGATCTATAATTTCTTATCTGAAGAGAGAAAATACCTAAAGGACTAAAGTATCATAAACACCCTCTGAGGTTCTGTCTTTCCAACTAGTACCTTGCAATAGTTCTGCCAGCTGAAACTCCAGTGGAGAAATTATTTTGCAAAATTTTGTCATTCATGTGAGTATTTCTGAAATACTTCCTGAAAGAGCAAGAATGGAAGAACTTTGGGCTTTGTACTTTTGAATTGATTAATCTGGATGGCTTGATATAGGATTAAAACTTGCTTACTTGTGCTGTCATTTTCTGTTGATACCAAACTTTCAGACTATGTGACATAGTACTAGTTGGTCAGAGTACAGGAACAAGCAACATTTTTTAATAAGCTAAAGTTGAAATGGGATGAGCTGCAGATTCTTCTCTTCTGTAATTGCTGATCATTAATATCTGCCATATAAAATATATTACCCCCACCCCTCAAAGAAATAGGTATCTTAGCTTCAATTATAAAATAGCAGATGAATATCTGCAATGAGTTTTGATCTTAAGCTTCAGAATCCTCATTCACGAGGTGAGGAGGGACTGGGCTTTTTTCTCTGGGGTGTGGAGGGTGAAGGGCTGAGTGGCAGGAATGTGTCCTAGCTATTGGCTGCCTTGTGAGGAGATGCAAGGCTTGGGTTACCCCCGTGCCCAAGGTCCTGAGTTAGGGTTTGATCAAGGGTGAGAATGGTGAGTTTTACATGGCCTTGTAGCCTTGAAAGTCCTAACATGGCTACATTGATTGGATGGTGAGGAAAATTTATCCATTAATTGTTTGTTTCTTATGTGAGTAATCTGGGTGTGCCCCTTGCTAGACTCCATGTGAAGCTATGTCTGAGTCCTCTGTTAGTTAGCACTGGTCAGCTCAAGCCTAGAAATGCACACTGCCCCTATGAATAGATCTTCTTAAGCAAAACCACTAATGTTTTCTGCTGTTCTCTAGACCAATCCTGTTTTCTAGCACAATTCTGTTATACTTTGAGGCTTTCAAGTCCCTTGAAGACTCTAGGGATAATTTTTTCAAGTGAAAGTAATCACTGATCTGTCCCATTTATGCTTCCCCCCCCCCCTTTTTTTTTTTTTGTTTGTTTTGTTATTGTTTTTGTTTTTATCCAGTTTATAGGGCTTGTTCCTGTAAATCTTTGTGTTTCCACTGACTTTGCTATGGTCCTTCATATGGGAACTTTGCAGAATTGTACCCTTTATATCTTTTGAATTATAAATGAAGCTAATTGAAAATAGCATTCTTGCTTTTAAGCATTTCTCACACACTAATTTTTCCTTTTGGCTACTTCTTGTGGTTAATTCTGTTACCAATTAAGAAATAAATGCAGGCAACCTCTGTCACTTGTACAAAGAGGGATGTAAAAGCTAACTACTTCAGGATACATTTAAAAAGTAAGCTAGTCTACTGGTGTTGTTTTATATTGTAATGACTAGAATAAGGTTATTAAAAAGTTATGTAAAGGAAAGACTAACTTCCTGTCTCAAAGAACTCCAAGACGGATGTGTGCTACTTTCCTAACTTCTCCACACTGTTCTGTTGTCCACTGTTTATCATCTTCAAACCCTCAGACATGTTTCCTAGTGAACTTTCCTCTTTGTGCATATGTTTGAATAAACTTGATTTATCTGCACCTCGGTTTTTGATACATGGACTTTACAGCCCACACAACCCTGACAATATATTTTTTTCAGTGTGTCAATTGTGATTGAATGTTGAAGGAGTAAGGATTTTTTACTTGCTACATAAGTATATTGAATCAGCGGGACAAAGTACATTTTAAACTAATTTTTAATTAATTTCCTATTCCCTAACATAACCTTTCAAGCAAAAGCTGCTTTTTAAGTAACACATGGAGAGAGCAGTTAAGTGTGTGCATGAAAGATTTTTGTGAGGCAAAACCACTACTTTCCCAGCTGGGATCTGCGTTCAAAATATAAATATATCAGAGACACACAAAAAAAGCTTTTCTTGTATGACAGCAGTAGCAAGCAGGGGGTCTCAGACCATTTGCTGGTGAACAAGATTACATATCATAAAGCTGTCATGAGTTGGCACTAATTTGACAGTTTGTTGGCTCAAGAGACTCCGGCGCTGTGAATGCAGGGGATAGAAATGTTTCTGTGATGCCATGAGGTTCACGTGGAGGGCATTGATGAATGGCAGACAAATTGGATTCTTAAGTAAAGTTGTCTTGTGCTGGGGGTGGAGGGAGCATGCTAAAGCTGACAAATTTTGGGTTGCAAAATGTGTAATGCAAGACAATGGGAGAATGACGATATCTCAGAAGTTGAAATATCTGGATTTTTTGCTGTTTTGTATCTCTTTGGTGGGCCAAATTAAAATATTTTAACCTTGACATGGCCTGCATACTCTGCTACTTCATAGAACTTGAAGTCTTTTATACAAGTCAAAACTTATTAGCTGTAACTGGTTAGTCTGGGCAATATGCAAGCTATTCTTTGTATCTCAGAACAAATGGAGGGAGAGAGTGTGCGTGAGTGTTCTGGGAAAGCAAGTACATGAATAAATACCAAGGGGACTCTTCTGGGGGAAAACTGATGGGCAGACAACAAGAGGGATAAATGAGGGGAAGAAAGAAATGTTCATGGGCAAACCTTTGAAAAACAAGACTACTTTTGTCAGGCCTGTGTTTTCAAGGAATATCAGTTGACTATTTCAAAAGCCATTTTGCCATGCTTTCATGACCATTAGTGAAATAACCACTGAAATATTTGCTAATGTATTTGTTGCACTTTCCTGCAAAGTGCCTCATTCATGTTACTCTTGGGCTTATTCTCAGCCTTGCTTTCTAATCCATATGGAATACTGGGAACATTCAGTGTGAATTGCTCAATTTTTTAAAGGTGCATAGAGAACTGGAGCTGATTTTTGAGAACAAAAATCCCAAACAAGCTCAAAATATATTCTATACCTTATGCATACCTTAACTAAAATAAGTGAGATGATATTTTCATAGATACTATTTACTTTGAGATCTCCACACTTGAAGTTGTATGTAATGTAAGTTTAGCATGGCTGCAAAGATTTTAGCAAGCACTGGAGGTAGTGCTTATTCACACTTTGGTCATTTTCTCTGCATGCGTTGATTTAAAAGTTTTTTTGTTCGGTTGTTCAGTCAGACAAGCAAGAGATGAAACTATCTGTTTTAAAAGAGATGATATTTGTATTTTTTTTTCCACTTTCTTCATGCTGTGCTATTTTGTACATAATTTGCCTACAACCATTGTTGAAATGATCAGTCTGCCCTTCATTGTCTGCTCTAAATTAAATATTGACTGGATGTGCTTGTTTAACAGCGTAAACTTGCACCAGACAAGACAATCTAATTTGCACACTGAAACTCACTCTCTCACATAGTTTAAGGAATCTGTATAGAGTCTGCTAACATTTATGGACTCATTATAGGCACAAGTGTTCTATATAGACCCTAAACAGCTTTGTCAGGCAATGTAGTTCTAAACTAAAACATAGGCTTAGGTATGTGGGTTGTTATAATGATCATATCTTGGTAGAATATTTATTTCACTTCTTAGAGAATCAGCTGGAATTACTGCTGACGTATTTCAAGGTCAATGATTGTGCTCACTTTCAAACGTAGTGTGAGCAACTGAATTTCTATGGCAAATCCATGTGTTATTTCAAGAGTGGCTACATAACTGAAGCAAATGAAAAAGTTACTGAGTGGCTGGAGAAGTCTAATGCAGATGCAAGGAAAGTTCACCTCCAACTGAATCTGCTGAATTGTCTTTCCTAGTAGCCTGAAATTCCATAAAAGTCCAGACTGAGGTTTATAACCCAGAAAAGATGAAGGAAACGTAATAAAATCTATTTAATCAGGTTTAGGAGAAAAGTATTTTGCCCAGATTTATCTGTCCATATCTATACATAATAAAATGGAGACTACCTAGACTAGTTGCAGAAAACCAAGCCTGGGGCATGGTCATTGCAACCTCTGTCATTAATCTCTGGTAGGAAGATTGCACTTCAAAGTGCTGGGGAGTTACAGCTCTCTGCACAGGTGAGGGTCTCAGCCTGACACTTGGATCAGAAGGAAGCTCCCGCCCAGGCATGTGTTTATGTGCAGCTGTTATTGATTCCCTATTGCTTTCAGTGTCTGATGTGCTGAGGTGAGGAACACAAAAAGGGCAATTGTTTGTGCCTGAGAAATCCATGTCTAAGGTACATTGAGTTGCTACCAAGACTAAGAAATAATGGAAGTTAAAAATCAATATTTTGCTTCATTTATATTCCCTTGGCTTCCTTCAAATCACTGATGTGAATGAAGGGACTGTTCTCCCATCAGGAGTAGTTGCTCACTTTCTTTTCCCATCAGTCTGTACTGGCTGTTTGCTTTTGATAACCATGAGGTGAAGTTTGTAGTTACAATACACTTATTTAGTAATACTATAGGCTTTATTTTATGACTGGATGTGTGTAGATAAGTATTGGAAAAAAGCTGAAATGTAATATGTATTTTGGGGTGCTTATACTCCTTCCAGAGTCAAGGAACAGCGAAGAATAAGAACTGACTCTGTATCTCTTCTCACAGACAGAGGTTCCTAATCTTAAACACAATCTTGGACCAAGTGTCTCTATGTTTAGACTTGAACAAGAAAACCTCAAGCCTGTAATAATAAACCTCAGGACTATGGGTTCCAAGAGAAAAGAAGAAAGAAGTTATATATTGTTTTCCAAGAGAGAACTGAAAAAAATAGATTGATTTTAGCCACACTACAGGATGTCTTGGGCCAAAATCATTTCACTAACAAAAATCACCGCTTATGGGAAGTAAAACAATAGGTGTAAACTACTGAAAGCAGGCTGCTACTTATTTGCCCACATGGTTGTATCTTATTGTTTGTCTGTGTTGCAATAAAGTTGAGCTTCAAATGGAAAAAGCACAGTAGTTTCTAGGCAACAGCTTAAGTAAACAGGGCTACAAACTGACAATTGGTCACTTGGTGGTAATAGGTTATGAATGACCCCCTGTGGAACATACCCTGTTATTAGTTAGCTAGATGTTGTGAGCTATAAAAAGGAAAAGGCAAAACAATCTATTGTAGACAATGCATGGGACGTGACCTTCCTTTGAAAACAATTCGAGATAAAATTCCTTTTATTCTTGAAATGCACAGAGCTCCGGGATCCGTGGTGTTTGCCACCTTCACAAGCCTGTGTTTGGGCTCTACCTCCTGCAATATTGCACAACCAGACACAGAACCTGCTTCCAGGTGGAGGCAGCTGTTTTAACACCATTTATTTGCTGAAGTATCTGGATGAGAGACTGAAGTAAAACTGTGACAGCTGAGTACAGTGAACTGATCCTCAGTCTGGTAAGGGACTCTTGCTTGGCATATGATAAGGTAGATAGACTTACCTGGGACAAAATGCATCAGGACCTGCCAGGGAAGGGGCACAACAGCAGTGCTCTGAGGAGATGCCTGAAAGTCAGTATACAACCTTGAATATCTAGCTTTGAAAGCTGTCCCTGTCTTGGATGTGGGCATGCATGCAGGTCTCAGTCCCAGTGTCTTTGTAAGAGGAGATAAACAGGTTACTGAGTACAAGTAAGAGACAAGGATTAAACAGCACATTGTTTTGGCCCTTCTTTTCCTACCAGGAAAACTGAGAGTCAAAACTTTCCATGCGAAATTCCAGAAGAGACCTTGGTTTCTCAGCAAGACACAAAATTCAACAGATGGAGATGGTTGCCTACTGAGTTACTCTACAAAGGGAGTTAGTAAGCCAAAGGAGCTGCACACCTACACACGAAAACTTATTTGTATCCCAGAAGGTGCCCAAAATGTGGATTTTTTTAAAACTAGGAATCTTGCTGTGATTTAAATCATATTAATGAAAAAAGAACAACAACAAAAAAAACCCAACTAAACAACCACCCCCCAAAACACAACTAGCCAACCACCCAAGAAGCCCTTACAAAGCCTCACACCATTATAGCAAAATACTAAGCTATTTAAGTTTTCTTTTGTGAAACAGGATTGATGTGCACACTAGTGATGTGCACAGTATGCAGGTTGGTAGTGTTGTCCTCCTTGCCTCTGTCTGGCAAGGGCTGTGCCCCCATCCTCACTGGAGCTGTGCTGTGTGTGACTGGAGGCTGTTTGATGCAGAGGTATTATCAGTCTCTCCTGCTGAAGTTGGTCTGTTCTCTGAGGATTCAAAAGGGACCCTCAGGATTCAAATACAGTGAATGGAAAAGGAGTGCAGGGCATTTCATGAGCTGTAGGAGGAAATCAGAGTTCTTCTAGTGAAGTCTTATAGTGAGTATTATAAAGTCGCTTCTGAATATATTCAGAACAAGGGTTTTTATCTTCTTTGGGTGAGTGTTCTCATTGCTAGGATATCCTAAAAATGGGTGAATTGGGCAATATCACTGGTGTTGAAGTTGATGATAAACCCTACTTATAGTATGAAGTTAAACTTATTCAGTGTACTGTGAGAATGTCTGCTAGGCCACGCCCTCAGTTAAAATATCTAGGATTACTTTGCTTTATGTGTTATAACAAGATAAAAATGCAAATTTCTGGATTCTTTGGTGACTTCCTCACCTACCTGGTTTGCAGTGTAGAAGCCAAGCCCTTGGCAGATGGACATTTTGGGATGTTGAAAACCAACCTTTTGGAGGAGTTCAGGCAGTAAGCAAAGCCTATGATTAAAATAATCATGAGCCTGTGATTAAAATTTTGGCACAGATTCCTACATTGTAGTAACTCCAACTTTCAAAACAAAAATCCCTCTTGGATCTCAGACTTGATTTGTTTTGTACCTCCCTTTTCTTTACATGAAGAGGACAGCAATGATGCAGATTTCACAGTGGCTTAAAGCCGTGCAAGAAGGAAGCTGTGATAAGCATGAACATTTTGGCTGATGAATTTTAAATGACAGAAAGGAATGGATTTTAAATGCTATCTATAATGGCAAATCTTTGCAATGTCTTGGATACAACAGAGAAATGTTGATTCTGTTATGCTCACCTACCCCAAACCAAGAATGAAGTTGTAGAACAACATCAGTACCAACAAATCATTAAAATAAACTTTGGGCCAACTGGTGGCTTACACCACAACTTTAAATTCTATTTGTTGTCTGGCTCCTTTGTGAATGAGTAAAATCTTCACTGGCTCTGAGATGCTGTTAGTGCTTAGAAGGAACAGGGAATTACGCCATAATTAGAAAAAAATACATGGGTAGGGTGTTGGGAAGAATTGATTTTGCTTAATTTACTGCTTATATTCTCATCCTCTCCTCAGTAAGTAACCATGCAGATCAACTCCCTCCCCCCACTGTTCTTAGTCAGCTCTGCTTACATCTGTGCTTGGTGTTAAGCATCTATTCTGGCTGTTATCTCCTCTTAGGCTGCACAGGATCAAACCTTGAAAGTTCAAGGCATTCCATCTGCCTTCTGTTAATTACCACTTTTATTCCTTATGATTCTGCGTCTTTCTAGAAGAGGTTTTTTAATATTGCTTGTAAAGGACAATTTTCTCTAGTAAGATATGTAAGCACAAGGTATGTATTGATCTTTTCATGACCTTTTCTAGTAATAACATGTGAGATGTACTGCTACCTTCAAAGAACAGTGTGCATTTTCTCAATATCATGGAGGATTAAATACTGCAGTGTGAAATGTGTAGTTCATTTAAAGGCATGTAAATACTTTTTATGGCACTTAAGAACTTTAGACAAAGATGTAGGGGTAGAAAGCAAAAGAAACATTGTAAATTTGAAAAAAAATTCCAGCCATGACAAGCCAACAAAATAATCCACCAAAAATTCAACCTTCCCTAATTTATAACACAATTTTGAGTGTGTTTTCACATAAAATCCAACAGTAATGCCAATCATTTTAGTAGGTTTACAAATACTGTATTATAAAAAAAAAAAAGTATATTTTTACTTATTATCCATATATTTCATGTAAGAAAACCAGGCACTGGCAAGGGAAGTGCCAGGCTAGTATCAGTCATGAAGTCTGCTCAGGGTGCTCTGTAAAGGCAGCACGAGCCTCTTTCCACATCTAATTGCTTTATTTCCACTGTTGCTGACTTCCTTGTGCTCATGACCAGGAGTGAAGGCTGGATCTCAGGGCAGCTGTGGGCTTACTCCAGAATTGGAAGCTCTCTCTAAGAAGCTGAGGACACGCTACCTGTACTTAGGTTTTGTTGATGTGCTCTGTCATATATTGCTGATGCTCCAGAACTAGATTGAAATTGCTGGGTTGTTGTAGGAGCTTTGCCCAGCAACTATCATCTGAATTTCCTTGTTTAGCAGTGCTGCAGCTTGTCTTTCTACTTGGGTTTGTTAGCTCCAGTCTCACAAATGTTGTAGCTGCAGCTAGGCAGGGGTGAAGAATAGAATTAAGTCATTTTCCTACATGTCTGTTCTTCCTTGCTTTTTCTCTTTATTCCTGATTTTGTTTTCTTTCCATCCACCAGCCAAATGGATGAATTCAAAACTTGAAGCAATGAGCCAGCAGGAAGGTATAGTGCCTTAGAGACACGTCTGGAAAACTTCTACTGTGAAAACTCATTATTTCCATGTGTTGTCAAAGGACAATGCTTTTAGAAAAGAAATCTCTAGAAACAACTTGTAGTCTACTGCACTACTTCTAATCACACCCTACAATGTGTTAAGACCTCAGAAAGAGAAGTTTCATCTTACCCTGATTTGCATCTGGTTTCTCTTCAGGCAATTGACCAGAAAAATATTCAGCTGATGAAATACATATTTCTCAGCTTCAGCATTTAGAGCTTCCTCTGAAAACAAACTAGGGAGAGCTGTCTTGGTGAGCAGACCCACAGCACAATAGTCATTGCTAAAGATATAGATCTAATTAGGATGTCCTAATTAGAATGCGTTGAAAAAGTTGACCATATGGCGATAAAGATGGATAAATTGTGAAACCTTCTTGCCTAGTGTAGAAAAATGCGCTTTTTAAAAAACAATCTTTAGGGATTCATGGCTGCTGAAGACCTTTTTTTATTAAAACCATAAGAAAGTACCACATTTAAAAGATGAGAACATGTAGTACTTGGGAACACAGTGGCTGATGCCTGACCCGAAGTAGATGTGCTCTGTTACAAAGCAAAGTTGAGGAAATTGTAGAAACCTTTGGTTTTGCTTTCTTTCTAAGAGTTGCAATAACTGTCTGCACTTAACACAAAACCCGGTACCAGCTGAGGCAGAATCATCATGAAGCCTCTCCCACCTTCCCCATGCACATGTAAGGATTTTAAACAAAAATATTTTAAAGGTACCACCATTTTGGAATTGTTATTTTCAATTAGTTTGCGCTTGCCACTCCCCTTCATCTTCCAATATTAATTGTCCGCTTTGGAAAGTCACAGCTTGTGTGTGAATATACTTGTGTTCACAATGCTTTGCTTTTCTTAAAGCAGAAGGAGCAGTCCAGTATGAAACCTTGAGTAAGATTAATGTCCAGGGTTCCTAGAAATTATTATTTCTTTTGCCTGGTTTCTGTTACCTGATGAGCCCTATTTTTCTTGGGACACAGCTATAATGAGTCCAATAAAAAATAATAGCCAGAAATATACAGGGAGGAATTACAGTATTTCACAATTTTCACAAGAGAGCTGGAAGGAGCTTCGGACAGACCAATTTTGTCCTTGCAGCTGCCTGCTGGCAGTTAGTTTTGAAAAGACCCTTTTTACAGAAAATGTGGGTAACTGTCCCGAGACCAAGTTCATTTACTGCGCTCTGAAAGTGCAGTAGAAAATGCGCTGTAGAGGCTGTTAGAGGGGAAGCCATCACCCAGAAGGGCTGTGTCAGACCTTCTGTTTGGTCATCCTGATGTCAAAGGATGGAAAGGAGCAATGAAGTAAAACCCAGTGTTTGGGCTTTGTAGCATTCTGACTATCTTTGAGATAGAGACATCATTTTTCTGGTTGAAAAGATTCTGCTACATCAGGTCAAGCTTTAGATGGTTAAGTGGGTCTCATGGTCTGTGTGTGAAATAATGCTATTTTAACCAGAATAGTTTTCTTGACAAGTAAAACTAAGGGCTGGAGTTAGTTGATGTGCCCCACTAGCATGCTCAGGATCCCCACAGACAGAAATAGGCTGAGATAGAAATAAAATTGATTGCTGAAGAGTTGCAAGAACCCAGGCACTTGCAGGTGTCTGGTATGTTTTCTTCTCTTTCCCTGCCACCCTCCATTTTTTCAGAACATTAACTTTTATTAGGTATTTGATGCTACTACCAAAATCAATAATTTCAAATTATTCTTTGTGGGTTTGGGGATATTTTAGACAGATATCCACTATTTTTGAAGAGAAATATAGCAGTAAACTTTATAAAATTATTTTAGCTGTTCTTCTGCATTACTAATAACATTAAAATAACCTGAAATATTAATTAACTAATTTGCTCTTCCTCTAGACTTGCTGGACTAGTGAATAGAATTGTCCTGTTCCTTCACTTTGATTCTCCTGGACTAGTACATTTATCTTGCTTTTCATTCCCTTCAATGACACACTTAATGAAAATGAAGATACAGCCTAAGCATTAGTATTTTGAAAAATCATTCTCTCTCTTTACTTCCTTCTAAAACAACTATAAACATGACTGAATTATGTGAATTTTCTTCAGTAATAAATGAAGCAAAATAAATATCTGGCCAAGACTGACCACAATTCATCTTTTCAGAGTTTGTTCACTTCATTGACATAATTTTAGGGATGACAGTGATGTTCCTACAAATCTGCATGATAATTAGGTTATAGAATTTTTGCTAATACATTCTATATGACTTGTATTAGTTTTGTTTCAAATACATGTATTAATAAAATTTTATTATTAAGTATAGAATAGCATTTAAACCACTTGATTATTCAACTTGATGCCAGACATGTTTCTAAAAATTCTTTCTAATGTCATTGCATAAAATCTAGCCAAGAACAGACAGTATCAATCTTTTGACTAATGTCTGTGTGAGTCCTTCAAATGTTCTGTCTTGCCAAAAAGAGTGAGGAAAATATATGATGACAATAATTCAAAAACTTTTGTGGTCTAGATAGCTTCGGCAAACGTGTAATTTGTAATGCAGACAGGAAACTGATACACAACTCATGTTGTTTGTGGACATGAGCTGCTGCTTGAGTTTTGGCTTTCTCTAGGTACCTATACAGTTACTTCCCCTTCTGGATTATGTTTTTGCCTTCCAGCAGTCCTCACTTTATTCTCAAGGACCCTTTTCTTATTTAATATATCAGTGAATAAATGGAGGATATGAGTAAGAGGATGTAAGTTTCTGGAGAAGAGATGTGTGCCATGAATGTGGATGTACATGCTGTGAGTTGTCTGTCACATGTGGATATGGCTTCCAGGCACATCTAGCTGAATGCAGACTCTGACACCAGCAGTCTGCTTTGAAAGCAGAAGTCAGTAGGTGCCTGATACAACTGTGTTGTACATTAGATTGCTTTGAAGGTTTTCCATTTTCCTGCATGCCCTCAGTTAAGTTTAAAGGGCTTCTAGTAAGGGGTAAATTCAGTTGCATGAGTCACATTCATTTTCCGTTTGAAAACTTCACATATTCCTATCTTAGAAAGCAAGAAGGTATTTGTAGGGGGGTAGAATGTAAGAAAATAAAGATAGTGTAGAAAGCACTAGAAAGTACTCTTACCCCTAAGGAGTTGCAGCTGGGCCAATTATCAAAGATTAGGAGCAGCCTGACTTTAACAGGCCACAGCTGTAACCAGTGAGAAGCAGATGCTGTAAAAGAGTGGGGTGGCTGGGTGAGAGGGGAGCTGGAGTCAGTGCCTGCTTTGTGGAGAAGAGTCAGTGCTCTGAGGAGATGCCCACAAGAAAACACCCAGAAGGTATGGAACTTTTGTGATAAGGAGACAACAGTATGGAACCCCTGTGATAAGATGACAACAGGTATATAATGATTAAGGGACCTGTTTTTACTCCCTTTGCCAGGTACACAATCCAGAGGTAAATTCTTCTGCCAATGGAATGGTTTTTATAGAAATATAGGTCCTGTGTTCAGGAGTTTTACTTGGATTAATTAAAACTTTATTGTCAATCACATCTAGCTTGACAGGTTTAAGTGCTTAATGCCACTCTTTTCCTTGTGCCTTTCTCAGCTCTTTTCCAAGTCACCCCTGTTAAAACATAAACACAACAAAAGAGCAAAGGAACTCCTTTTGTCCCAATTCACTTCTACTTTACTGAAGATGCAAGAAAGTTAGCTTTTTGCTGTTTTTTAATGTGCTGCAGAAACTATTTTTAATATGAGGAAACTGAGCTTTCAAATAATTGGAGACTGCTGGTTCATAATGGAGCTGTAGGTTGTGGAGAGGAGTTGGTTAATGGAAATGATCTGTCTCCGCTCACTCAACCTTTGAATTATGAAACTTTTCATTAAATGCTTGTAACGCTGATTGATAGTAAATATTGGGTCTCTGCTTGCTGATTCGATGCATACCATAGCACAGGATTCTCCTGCAGCAGGCAATTAACAAAAAAACTCCAGCTCCCTTTCAATTATTTTAACCTGTCAGTCTCTGATTCACCACACTGTGCTTCAAATTATCTTGCCTCTGAAATTTTAGTGAAGATAAATAAGCTTGTGTATCAATAGCGCTAGTAAATATTATATTCCCTTGGGTATAACTGGTTTTCCTTTTACCCCTGGGGACAAAAACAAGTGATAGTGCCATGATTTCAGCAAGAGAGGTTCCCGGTACCACTTGAAATTCAAAGGTCCTATAAATGCCTTCACGAAGATGACAGAGCTGTTATCAGATACCAAACAACCCTGCAGTTGAAGAAAAAGAGTGGATGCTGAGGAAAACAAGGTGGAGAACACTGAACTTTAAAAGCATCCCTCAAAGATTTTGGCCTTTTCCTTGAGAAGCTGAGAAATCTGAGAAAGATCTGTACTTTAAAATCATGTTTAGTGCACTGATTGTGGCAGAACACAGTGTGGGGGGAGAGAAGTTTTTTCATGGGTTTTGGAGACACTAATATGCTAATCAGCACATTCTGCAATTTTCCTAGGTACATTTAAACCAAGAGGAATTGTGTGTAATTCATATTGAAATTCTAGATATTCTGTTTACTACCTACCTGTATATAGAGGAGTCTGACTGTCGAGACTGGTCTGATTGCAGATTTGACAGGTGATTGCTAGATACTCTTGCTGACTGAAAATAAAAGAATGAAGCGTTTTTGGGGGAGGAATGGGAATAGTTAGACCTGAAACTTGACAGAAAAAAAGGATTGTTTTGGACACCGTATTTTTCAAAACATTTCTGGCTGAAATATTTTTCCTGTATTCATTTCATTTTAAATGTATCTAGTTTTATATTCATGTATTCAGTGGTCCATATTGAATTATTTCAAAAACATAAGATAGATATGTTTAAATAGATTGAGTTAAACTTATCCAGAGCAGTTTTAAGTCCTTGTTTACATCTTTGTTTTCAATTTCCCAAAATTTAACTCTACTGTTTTGATCATGGGCACATTTGCTCCCCTTCCCATCCCCATCAGTTTTCTTGAGACAGGAATAATAACTTTCAGCCAACACAATTTATAATTTAGTTCTTTCACAAGGTCAGTGTCTGAAGCCACATCAGTTAGCTGATCGACAAAAAATATGTCATAAATATGCATATATTCTAAATATATGCATAAGTATGTACGCATGTACATAAATTACCAGAGAGCTCATCATGCAATGAAAGAGCTTAATTTTAATAACTTAATATATGGAAACTATTCACAAATAGTTTGGAGAGTTATCCACTAACCCATGAAGGTGGTTAAAAAATCACATTTCCTCTCAGAAGTACTTTATTTGACAACACAGGTGTGTACATCAACTCAGTTATTGGTGAATGTTAAGAATTAGATCTGAATTAATATGTTAAAGAGTTCAATGCAACCCCTTGCTTTCCAAAGGTTCCCTTTATTGACTATTGCCCTACTAACCTGTTCCATGGCAGGAAAAATGAGTGATCATTTGCAGTAAAATATGGTGAAAATACCCGCAGTCCTCCTGTTCAATTTCACTTGGCCTTCTCAGTAAAAATGTGCTTTCATGCTACATTAATTCTGAACTTAATTGAGTGCTGTCATCTGTGTGCCATTTCACTGCAGGGATTGAGCCTGGAAAAAAAGAAAAGCTTTATTTATGGAGTAGGGGAATGTGTTGGCAATTACTTCTTGAAATGAAGGAGTGTTCTTCTGTAACAAGTATGCCCTCATGCTACCTGATCAGACTAATTGTGGAAGTTGACATAAAAGCAACTAAAATTATCTTAAATTGTTAATGGCATGGCTGAATTAAGTTTTCAAAGCATTAACACAAATGTAATGTAGAAAGCATTTGTAAGGCACATTGCTCTGAATTTCCAGACACTGTTCTCTCTCTTTTCATGTACTGATTGTAGGAATCAAGTTGTCAGGTACAGAGTAACACATGTAAACATGAGCATTTTGGGGCCTGCTTAGGTTTTGGTTTGATTTCTTGTGGTTAATAATTTTCTTTCTTGATCCTGAGAATGTTTAAACTGAATGTGTGTGTGTAATCTTCCTGAGAGTGGAGAAGGCTGCAGGGTAACTTTAGGCAGTGGTTCCTGACAGTGCTTTGTTTGAGAGCTGCTGTGGAGCTTGTTGCAGAAACAGTTCCTGTCGTACCTGGAATGCTCAGTCACCCAGGGGAGCGCTCTGCTCGTTCACATGATGTGATTTGTGAACTCCTGTTTGGGATGTAGGAAACATTTTATTGCCTTACCTAGCAGGTGCAAATATATGTAAGCCAAATATATGTGAAACGTGGCAGACTTGCTTCCATGCTGCTGTGAATTGTAAAGGTTTTAAGTTGTATATGAGTGATGGTGAGACTTGGATACTGCAGGTATCACCTTGGCTTTGTAGAAGTGTTGCGGGGATGAACATTTCAATAAACAAGGCTTTTTTGCTCTGGTCTGATTTAAAAAAAAAGGAAAAAGACTTTTGGCACATTTGCTAGGTTCTGGATTGTTGTCTCTGTGAAAAGGGCATACAAAGCACTTTACCAACTACTGGGAAGAAAATTAAAACTATCCCAGCCAAAGCCAGGAAAAATTTTTGAGTGGTATTTGTGGTTTCCTTATACTAGTAAGAAAAGATTTAGTGATCAACCAAGCACAGCACTGTAGGTCAGAGCATTTACTTTGGTTTCATTTTGTATTCATTTTGTCATTTCTAAGCTCCTTCTCTTACTGTGGAATAAAATTGTCCCTGATGTTACTTCTCATCTGCTTTCTATGAAGACAGATACTAAGTCCAAAGACTTGTAAGGTTCTGCCTTTGCTAAAGCAGAGTCCAGTCTGAAATCAATCTCAGTGACAAAAGCAGAATATTTTGGTGGTGAATTTCATTTCTATGGAGTGAAAATTACATGGAGAGTGGCTGAAAATTCATCATTGTAGAGCAGAGTTGGGTTCCAGAAAGAACAGAATTATTTCTCCATTTCAATTCCAGCTGGAATTTTCAGCAGAGAAGTAACTGTCCCCCTTGGTTACATGAACACTATCTCCCAGAATAGATTCTGCCAGCCCTTTTTAGGGATTGTGAGCCTTATAGGCTTGGAATAGGTAATTTTTCCTTTCATTTGTACCCAACAGAGCAGAAAATGCTGTAAAGTCATTGAATTAATAGGTTATATAACAGCCTTTGTATGCTTCTTAAACTCTGTTCTCATCCCATGGTCATTGAGCATTGCCCACTTTCTGATTTCTATATACCCATGGGACATACACTTCAATCCAAGAGCTTGTAACAGAGAATCCTTTACCCATAAAATTCATTATACTCTTCAAGAAAACAAAATAACTCCCCCCATCCTTTTTTTTATGAGGAGTGCCACTAAAGATAAATCTGGTTTTGAGGGTATTCTTTCTGCTTGGTAGGAGTGCTCAGGGAGGCAATTTTATGTTTTATAAATTGTAAGCCAAAACACTTAGCACAAATCTGGAAAGTTTTAGCTTTCTGATGCAGAATTACACCACGAAACCAAGATTAGTAAAAATGGTATGTTTCTGTTAAGTTTGGGGTTTTTATTTTACCTTGAAGAGGGACAGATAGGAGATTTTACAAATTCTGGTACCTGGTTCTAAAACTACTGTGCTCATCTCCCTTGCTATCAAGAGTGTAAACTGACACAAACTGTGTGTATTTCTTGG
Organism: Melospiza melodia melodia; assembly: GCF_035770615.1. Taxonomy (NCBI): domain Eukaryota; kingdom Metazoa; phylum Chordata; class Aves; order Passeriformes; family Passerellidae; genus Melospiza; species Melospiza melodia. The sequence continues at coordinate 24,354,994 of NC_086202.1, forward strand.
TTTCCTTGACTTCTCTTGAGTTTCCAGATTCTGATCTTTTGTGATTATGGCTGTTGTGGGATTACAAGTAGTGAGATGATAATGGGGTAGTAGAAGTGTACAGAATAATGTTACTGGTTAAAAACAAAAGCTGCAAGCTCCTTTATGCTGCTTTAAGATAACACCCACTGGCTGCTTAGTTAACAAGCAGAGAATTAAACAAGCAAAGAGCTGGGGGAAATTGGTGTGTTGGATTATCTAAAGGACAAATGGATAAATGGGTGACAGAGCACATTCAGAGAAATGTGCCACATGAGATTATTCTCATAGCAGTATCAGTGTAAACAATCCTTTTCCTATAGGAGAATGGACTTCCATAATACACTCAAAATGAGAATGACTTGGAATTAGCACATGTGAAATAATTGAGATTCTCTTCCAATTCTAGTGCTTAAATCAGCTTTACTGTTCAAGTGTCTCATTCACACACAGCATATGGAATTGCAACACTTGTACACCTGTGCTGCCTTGAAACCCCTCACACAGGTTGTGCATATGCCAGCCTCTCCTTTGAGGAATTAAATGGTGATAGTTCACCCTATGTTTTAGAGGTTAAATTTGAGATAGGTTTCTGCTTGACTACTGCTACAATACGGCATTGGACAATGTTCTCTCTTAAGACCTGGTTATTTTAAGGGTCCTCTGTGATGTGAATTGTACAGTTACAGTACACACTTTTATTTTTCACGGGGTGCTAAACACATGCTGAAAGTAGATTATATTCCTAGAAACCACTGTCTCACGCTGATGCCTTCTTACTCTTTTCCCTTAGTCTTTGCTCATTCTGAATGACAGGAATTAAAGTTCTTTAGGTATTTGTTGCTTGAAAACCTTAGTTTCTGATAGCTCAACTTGCTATGTGCCATCCCAGTGCAGAAAAAGAAGCTGTCTTTTATGTATCTGGACTTGATTGCTTGATTGCCAGACAGAAGGATTAGCCACAGAAAAGAAACTTAAATGCAAGATATGAGTTTAATGTCAAAATAATACCTATTTCCTTTGCGTGTGTATTTTCTGTGGAAAGATATAGGTATTGTGTAAGGGTGTTTATAATGTTGCTTTTATAACACAATCTAATGACTAATACTCTTGTTGGGATTGTTCTGGGTTATTGGATTCTGCACAAGTGTCACTTTAAGACATGGAGAGCTTCCTTAGAGAGGTATTAGGTCCATTGTTCTCAGCGTTAAAATTTCACTTATCAGTTCTCCCCACACAGATCATTAAACAATCCTAGGGGAGGAGGAGGAAAAAAAGTCAATAAAGTGTTGATAAAGCAAACTAAAACCCCTGTCTCTTGCAGAGTCTTTTGTGCATGGAATTGCTAGTAACTGTTGTACTCTACTGGAAAATTAATCATTTCTACTTTTCTGTAGCAAAGGGGATCAGACACTGTAGGATGAACACCATTGCCAGATTCTTGTAAATAACATAAAAAAGGGACAATTTAGTGATGCAGAGGTTATTGCCTCTGAAATATGTGTTATAGGTATTTTATTCAATTTTGTGTAACTTTCTACAAGGACTGTGAAATAAAAAGCATCCAACTTTCCTTCTAATAAACATCTTTGATTGAGTCTTCCTATTGCAAAATGAGATAAAAAGAGATTAAACTTATTTGTTAGGGGAAAAGGCTGCAGAATCTTGCTTGAATAGGCATCACTGATAAATCAGCTTTTGGGAACTGTGGGTGAGAGGAGGACTTAGTCACTATGTGGATAATTTTATCCTAATGGGCTGAAAGTCAGATGTTATATATGGCAGTAATTAAAATATTATGTTACAATTCTGAGAATGGCAATCTGTTTTTCTAATCAATAAATGGTGTCAAACAGCTGAAGAGCTGCAAGTTACAACTCCCCAATCACACGTATGGGGTTATTACGTTGCAACTGCATAGTTAATCAATTGACGAACATCTGTGAAATGTCTCTTCTGTTAGATGCTGGGAGTTTTTCTTTTGGACAAATTCCTGACTAAGACTGAATGCTGGTAAGCTTCAGCAAGACTCTGAAGTGTTAATAGAGTTTCTGGTTTTTACCAGTTGGAAACTTAAGTCAAAGCCTGAATTAGTGTGCTTTTCTTGAGGCCAGTGTGTGATGGGATCTGGTTTTTTCTAGAGATGACATGCAATATTCTAAGGAAAGAGGAGAGGAAAATTAGAATATTCAATTGTTTGATGTTTTTTTCATCAAGGGTATAGCAAAACAATAGTATCATTTGCATCACTGCATTTTGCTTGGGAAGACAACCCTGTGACTCAGTAACCAGTGTTTTTAAAACACGTTGCCAAAGATATTCACCTTCCAATGCAGTCCTTAAAGTGAAGGAAAATCCTCTGTTGATTCACTAATTAAGATATTTACATGGTAGCTGCTGAATTGTTCAAAGAGGCATTTATATTGTCTGGTTGAATTACCTAAAGTCAATTGAGATACTTCATGGTAAAAAGTCTGCTCTTGTGTTATGGCTGCTGGCTGGTAGAAAGCCGATTAGAGTCAAAGAGCGTGAAAATTGGAAAGAGAGGTTTGTCAAGGGTGTTAGTAGCTCAGCTTCCTACAAAAAGCAGAATACAGAATGGATCTAAAAAGATGCAGGATAAGATCATGGTAGAAGTGTGGGAAATCAGCAAGGAATTGTGTTAGGAGTTCAAAAATAATAGAATTGGTATTTACAGAAAGATAAGTGGTACCTTATTGCTCATGAATGTTATAAGGGCAGATGAACTAAATGCCTTAAAGGGAGTGGGTGCTGCCTTGATAAAGCAGGCATCTTAGGAGCATGAGGAATGCTGGAGAACAAATGGCATCCTGTGGCAGCTGGATCACAAACGGCCTTAAGTGAAAGGTGCTTTCCACAAGGCCATTAAGATGTTGTTTAGAAATGGAAATCGCAGTTCAGTTGGCTAAGTTCTAGTCTGTAAGAAAGTGAGTTTATTTGCAGAGTAGCAGTGCCAAGTTTCAGACTGGGAGAAGGTGGTGGAGGAGACTGTGTGATGGAGAATGGTGGGTATGAAGTAGGCAGGAAAACTCACTGGCTCCTTACGGTGGGGCACCTCCCGTGTCCTCATCCCTTGGCCCAGCCAAACGAAGCAACCACGGGAGCTGCAAAGGGCGGGAAACGCCATGGCCCGTGGCAGCCATCGCCTCCTGAGGCGTTTCCCGTCACAGCCCACGTGAGGGGAGGCTGATCCCGGCCGGACCCTGGGCCTCTGCCAGCGCTTTCACAGCCGAGCCACGGTGCCGGTGTTGGGAGATTGGCATGGCAGCCCTGGCAGAGAGGTGGCAATGTAGGGCATGGTGAGGGCCCTGTCATGGCAGGCTCAGCGTTGTGTTTCTGGTCCCGGGGAACCGCTGGCCCTCGTGGCACGCCAGCGTGTGTGGGAAGGATGGATGTGTCAGCACAGCCGGGCCATGAGGGCGCGAGGGGCAGGTGTGGGAGCTCTCAGAGGAGCAACGCTCCAGCGGAGCCATAGAAACTGCTCCAGGGGGGGATGCAGGGCCCGTGCTGCCAAATCCATTGTTTTGTGGAGCATTGTATTCAACCTTATGGCTTAATTTGCCATTTAAGTATTGTCATCAGCAGTTTTCTTAAATGTTTCTGGTAGACAGCTGCTCTCTGCTACTGGAGGCAAAATGTGCACTGGGTTTTAGCCCATTGGCTGCAGTGGGGTGTAACCTCCTTCAGAGCAAACACCCAGTGCCAAGACAGAAAGAGATCCTGAACCAGACTGGGCAGGCTCTCCCACTGCTCCTCAATACTTGTTCTGGCAGCACCGGTAATTGCTTTTAGTGAATATTGGCTTTACTCAGAGGATATCTCAGCAGAAAATATCACCTGACTGAAAGAAGCTTGGGAAATAGATTTTATCACTAAATTAGGATAAAGGGCTTTTTAGATATATTTGCAATTAGCTCAGCAGCATATTGTCCTTGTATCCAATTTTTTGTGATTTCATATAGTCTCCTGAGAACATCTTGCATTGAAGTTTTAATTAAATTAACCAATATATTATTTTGAAATGGACTCAACGACTGCAAGGTATCTGTGAGCATTTTGGGCAGAAAGTAAGTGTGGTAGAGTATCACTATGGCTGCACAGGAGATTGTTTCATGGTTGGCATTAAAAGCCCTTTCTTATAATCTGGCTACACCAGATGGGTTTACAATACATAATCCAATTCAGATAACTAACTGTGACATGCATAAACTTGAAAAGCCAAACCATGAAGACAGCATGATATCCGAGGTCATATTTGTGTTTAAAAAGTGGAAGCCTCTTGAAAGTTGGTGGCTTTTTATTTTTAGCTGCCTTTTTTAGATCATCTGAACAGTATTTACCCTGTCCTGTACATTAGGATAGAGTCAAGTGAATTTTGTAGTTGACAGTTGCACCAAAGCTGTCTTCACAATTTTTTTTGTTGTTGTTGGGAAGAGGTGCATATGGCCTTATTTTCTGGCAGCTGCAGCACTTCACAACATGAAGACAAAATAAACCAAGAATCTAAGGTGTGACTGTGCAGGCTGGCACAGATGATAGAGGTGGAAGTTCATTCCCTCAAACTTTCCATGCCACTTTGGATAATGATTTAGGCCTGATTCTCAAAAGAACAAAAAACCTGAACCCCCATGACTTCAGTAATCAATAATCCTTATGCTCCTAGATACTTTCAGGTTTGGACTTTAGTCTCTCCTTGTGTTTGTTCCTCACCTTATCTTACTGGGTTGTTAAATGCTCGAAGGACCCTGAGGCACTCTGACAATCAGGGAAGAGATGCTAATGCTACAGAAAAGCTAACCTCACCATCTGCTGTCCTGTATCTTGCACAGAAAGAGTATTTGTTCATTTTCTGGCAAACTTCTGTCTATATAACATGTGCTGTATGCATATGTGCTTCTCAGAATTCTTTTATATTTCGAGGACTGGTGCACTGTATGCTTTCAACCAGGTAGAATAACTAGACTTCCATCAAACTATGTTTATATTATGAATAACTTATAAATACTTGAAACCTGATCCAATACATTTCTGCAGGCATTCACAAAGGAAAAGAACCCTGATACTGGTCCTTTAAGATGCAATTAGATGTGCCTCAGAATGAATGAAATCTTGCCTTTAATGCATCTTCAGTACTCCTTAGGTGATTACAGTAAAGGTTATTACAAAGATGGTGCAATTGCTGGAAATTGCTTTAATGTACTAAAAACTTGTTTTTTAATGTGAACTTTTTTTTTCTTTTTCCCCTGAAATACTGTGTATTTGAGTTAAAGCAATGTTGCAAGTTCTTGATTCTTTGGCATATGGAGTGTGTACTGGTTAATCAAGGTCAGCCTCCAGAAGCCAAATGAAGCCTGTCAGGGGCAATATTTATGAATGGACTTTCACTCTGCTGTAATTGAAATTAATGTTGAGTCATTCTTTCCAGTAACTTCATGAGCAGACAAATGTGAGTTGACAGAGGGATAAGAGGCTCTCCAAGAGATAGCTAAAAAAGTGGCCAGGGCTATATATCACTTCCTGAAAGGATAATACAAATGCTAATTGATCTAGAGAATCTCCTGGAAGTCATGTAGCAAAAGCATGTTTTCATTTATATCAGGAACTGCTGTTTGCAGAGAGTGAGTCAAAGAGGACAGGTGGACAAGTTTAAGGTACTTATTTCAAAGATAAAGTGTACTTCCCATAAAAGTACATAGTAGTTGTACAATCTTCATTTAAAAGGTTAAAGCTGGGCTTGGATATTATCTGCAATAGGTCTTATAATATGTTTTCTGCATTTTCTTGTTACATTGAGTTACTTATTATTTATATAGTCCTATTTTGTGAGATCTGTTTGCAGCAGATCTCAGTAAAACATCTGCACTCTGCTGGGACAGAATAGAATCACAAAGGATTAGGAATGGAACGTATAAAATTTTGGCAATAGAAATTATTCAAAGGAGAATATTAGGAATGCATTTTAATCCCTTTAAATTCTACACCAACTGTGCAAAATAAGGATTGGAAAGAATGAGATAAATGCTGTGAATTTAATATTCCTTTGGATTTTTTTGGTGTTTTTTGTTGTTTTGTTTGTTTTGTTTTAATTTTTTTGGTTTGTTTTCTTTTGAACCAGTAAAATTTTCAGATATCTTCATTTATTGAAGCCTAATAAGCTTACATTGTTAATTTTAAGTGATTGAAGTGAATTTTAAGTGATTGAAAAACTAATTTCACTTAAGCTACAATTATGCTCTAGAGCTACTTTTCCCTTATGTCTGAGGCATGATGTAAACTGAAAAATTGTATTTGTTCAGTCTATGGTAAATAGTAAATTGTTAAAAAGACACTCTTCAAATACTAAAATAAATTCTAAAAGGTCTTGAAGGTCAACTTTCCTTTCACTTCCTTTCAATTTTTTGGCAGCTCATGTTTTTTATTGGTGGGGTTTCTGAATTTGTTTGGCATTCTCAGAGAAATATTTCTTGTTATACCGTTGAATTTGTGGTTGAATTTTTTGTTCCTGCACAAATGCTATGAAATGCATAGATGAATACTTGCTGCTGCTTTGACTAAGGCATGCCAGAAATCTGTTGAAGCAGAGTAAGTACTTAGCATTAGGAGACCATAATAACAACAATAATAATTTCCCATTCTCCCAAACTTGATATTCTAGTCCTATTTTCTTATTTGTGATATTGCTTACTTTATTTCTTGATTATCTCTGGATACAGAAGAAGGGTTTTTACTGAGCTATCAGTCTATGTTATGTCACTTCTGTAAGTTAAAGTAGGAGCCAGCAGGGTACCTGGAAATGGAACAGAGCTGGTGTCCTCTCAGTTCTGGCAGCTGGGCCTGCGCCAATGGTACATTTTGCCTGCTGTTTTCTGGGGAGGCTCTTGTTGGTCTGTCTGAGCTCCCTCCTCGAGGCTTCTCTGATTTAAGCAGTGTCCTCTGCTTGCCTCTGAGGTTCACAGTCAAAAATCAACCACTCTTGCTTGGGTAGCATTTAGCCATGTATTTCCTCCTTGCTTTTCAGCCACTGGTAACTACACACTGCTGGTTATCCTCTAGCTCCCCAGTTATCTTTAGAATGCTTTTTGAGGAATTGTCCTCTAGCTCTACCCATACTCTACCCATTCTTTGGGTACCTACCTCACATTCTTGGAGGGGCACTGTTTCTTTAGAGCCTGACATCTCTTTGTGCCTTATGACCTTACTTGGCGCTGTCTTTCCTTAATGGAAGAGGTTCCACCTGGATTTTTCTGGGCTGCAAACAAGAGTCTATTTCTCTACTTCTTGTGTCTTACTTGCGGCTTCTTTGAAATTTGGCATAGGCGGGTACAAAATGTGACTGTGCCAAGAGCGTTTGTGCCTGCGCTGGGAGATGGTAGAAGTAATCTTAATAGCACTGTTAGCATGTTTTATAGCTCTGTTAAAGAGCCTGTCATCAGATGCTATGCAGTGTGGACAGGCTGAATCAAACAATCTTGTCCTACAAAAGTCTTTCTATCACTGATTTTTTTTCCTGTTTTCTTTTGCCTTTTAGTTAAATTGAATCAAAATGTGTAATTTTAAGTATGTTTGTTTTGGTTTTGTCTTTTCCCTATAGAAATTTGGGTTCTTAAACAAATAGATGGAAAATGATGAGGCAAAATATTATACCATCATGTCTGCTAACTCTTTGTACATATGATTGTTTCAAAAGCATACCTCTTCCTGTAAATTCCTCAAAGGGAGTATTTGATTACCGTGTGGATTTTAGGCTTGTAATAATTTTTTCCCCTAAGTGCAATATATCCAGAAAGGAAGATACAAGTAGTATATTTTTGTTTTTCTCTGCCTTGTGTTATCAAATATCTCACAAATTTCATTTTCTAGATGAAGTAGGAAGCATGCAGTTTAAGCATTAGTAAGTCACATGTCAGCTGAAGGGACAAAGCACTTTCTTATCCCCCGTGGAATGGAAATGGCACACATACTAATTTTTAAAGATCTAAACATTTGCATGTACACTTATTTCCTGTCAGTGATGGATTTACTTTTTCATTTCTAATTTATTTTACTATTTTTTTATTAACACATAAAAGTTATCTTAGGAACTTGAACAGTTCTTTAATCTGCTGAAACAGAAGGTTTTTGAGCCTGTGAATGTCACAAGCTTAAAACTTTTTGGTGTGAGACAGGACCATAAATGATCATTTTTCACCTGCAGATTTTGAAGTAATTTTTCTTAATGAGGGATTTCAGAGGTGTGATAATTTAGATAAAAATATTTTCAAAGCTCATTGTAAATATGCATTTGTAGTGACAAGACACAAGTTTTGATCTGCTCAATATGGATAGAATATGCATAAATTTAGTATTTTGCAGCAAGATTATCACATGCCACTTCAAAAGCAGAGTATAAATATTTATGTGCAATGAGTGATGTATTTGAACATACATTTAGTAGTTAAGCAAAAAGGGGTTGTGCATTTGCCTGGGCTGTCACTGGCTGTGCCTGTGTCCATCTGTGTGTCACATGAGCCGTGTGACAGCCCTGTTTGGCTGCGATGTCTGTGAGGCGTTTGGGGGTGTGTGATGGAATCGTTAGCTGTGGCTCTCCTGTGGGACCCAGACTATCCATGCAAAGCCAAAAGCACTCCAGAAGCAGAGGATGTGGGAGTCTTAGTTGAGACTATGATTAGAAACCTTTTAATCTGGCAGGAAATGTTCCAAGAAATCATCTTAAACTTGAAATGTAAACCCACTTGTGCAGCTCGGTATTTGACTTCAGCATTTTCTGAATTCTGGATTAAGACTGACATTGCAAGAGACATGATTTTGAACAAAGATAAATATGAATGCTTCATTTTTCCCCTTTACTTTTAGGCGAATGCAGCTCAATTGTAGGAATAAGCCATCAACAGTAATTTTCCAGGAGGGAAGAAAAGTGATCTTCTAGATTGATACAGATTTTGATGATAAAAATTCATGCATTAGGGGACTAATGTTTGGTTCACTGCTTTGTTGTAATTACCAATTTTCTACATAATCATGAATGGGAAATCTTGTTACCTCAGTTCATTATTAGAAAAAATGGTGGTTTTCTGTCCCTAACTGCAGGAATTGCTGTACTGAGTGCAGTTTTACTGCATTGTGAGGATGCTTGTAAAGTGAGATATATGATGTATAAAATATGTAACCAGGACCTTAGGTTTTCTTTGTAGTAGAAAATATTAGGAGAAAGGTTTGTGTAATGAGTCTTTATTGCCTTTTTGTGGGATTATGGTCATTAAAAACAGATTTTATGGATCGTGTATGAATTTTAATTGCATGACAAAAAATCTCTTATATGAAGTAATTTGGATTGACAAGAGTTGTTTTACCCATTTTCAAGGAGTTCATCATCATGCCTCCCTAAGTTTCTTAGATCTTGGATGTTTACCAGCTATGTGAGTTTGCACTGCTCCATTGCCTCAGGCTCTGCGTGTTTGCATTCACCTACAAAGTGCAAAGTGAGTGTAGAGCATTCCTGCTTGAGCTGAAGGGCCTGTAGTGCACTCAGCACAAATGCAAACTGGTGCACCAATGTTCCAAAGCTGTGTTTGAACACGGCCAGTAGCCAGTGGTGGCACCAAGACACACATTGCATTCCGTGGAAAAGGGCAAGTTCAGTAGTATGTTGCTGTTGTTGGTGGTGTAGGACAGGGAGTTGCTTCAGCTTCAACTACAGAAATGGAAGAAAGCAAGCCCTATTTAAAGGCACTGCATTTATTGGAGGTCTTCATTTAAATCTGCTACTCTCATAGAGCCAAGCTGCATGACAATCCATAGCAAATGACAAGGAAATTCATTGCCATGCTGCCTATCACTAAGGATTTTGCCAGAAGTATTTGTCTCTTAACTGTCTAATAATTTCTAAAGGGCAATAAAGCTGTGTTGAAGAGCTCTGTGGCTGTAATGTGTTATAGTTCCAGGCTAGAGATGATTTACTGCACTTGTCACCCTGGACTGCTGCTATGATATAGTACCCTATATCTATATAGTATGATATAGATGATATGCTAAAACATCCATAAGCACCTACATCATATAGGGTGATATAATTTCAATATATAACTTCTCAAAGCATCTGTGCAATTATAGATGGAAATAAGCTTCAGTCTTCCACCCCAACTATTGCTAAATTCATCAGTTTGCCATGCAAAGAAGAGTTGAAAATCAGAATCTTGGCTGTCTAGGGATTCTGTGAGAAACAAACTTTGTGCTCAGGTTCTGTGCCCTTCAGCCTGCAGGCTACCATATGTCATGGGGGATTTTAGCTTTGCTGAAAGTTGTCCAGTGACAGTGTGTTTGAGTATGTTGATGAACAGGCATTGCTTTTTGACTGAGCTAACTAGCAGTATTCTCCACAGCTGATCATCTTTGTCCTCAGGCTGCAGAAACAGGAAGTAGTTGCATATGACTTTCTTGAATGAAAAAAAATAAGAGCCTCAAGTTATAAATGAACTAATTCCAAAGCACCCACCAAATTGTGGAATAGAAAAATCTCAGTATTAGGCTTAGGTCAAAACAAAGAAAAAAAGATGATAATTTATTTGGTGAGATCTTCCAAAGTGCGTGATGTTCTTGTTTGCTGCCTAGCAACAGGGCCAACTCTAAGAGTAGGAATGTATGTGCCTGCCTAATATTTTAAGAGTAACTCTCTACAGAAAAAAGAAATAATTACCATCCTTAATTAATATCCCTTAATAATTTATTACTATTGTAGTAAGTTGCTTGCTGTTAATATTGGCAAACTGACAAATGCTGAACCCTATACAGAAAGAGTAGCAAAAAGTTTTTCTAATTTTATGGTGAAGGCAAGAAAAGTTGCCTAGAAGCATTCAGTTCCCATACTGAGTTGCATCAATGTACTGCAGTAAGACCCATGAACTGGACGTGACTCTACCACTGAATGTGGAAGGTGTTCTTTTTATCATTAGTTTACATCACAGGTTATGTGACTGAATGGAAATGCATCATCTAGTCCAGTACTACAATAGTTCTTCCACAAAGGCGCAGGGTTATAGTTGCAGTAGAAAATCTTAGATGTCTCTGGATATTCAGGTTAGATGGCACAAAATTACAATGTTGCCTGGTCTTACAGATGCACTTAGAGCTCATCATTCTGTATTTTATTTCATGTCATTAGAGATAGAAGAAGGTTTTTACTTTAATGTATTAGTAATTCCCTATGTGCAGTTACTGGAATTTCTTTTCTCTCAACAGAAGTGCTCCCATTTCTGAGTTTTCAAGCTGCAGCTGCATACCTCAGACATCCAAACACTTGTATTTGTATTAATGTCTGTGGTGTCTTCTCAAATGTTCCCTGTGAGTCAGTTCTACCCCAGTTTTCTAGCAGGCTTGTAATTTAGTCAGCTGAGCAGGGATCAGGGTGGCTGACATTGCTCACATTTCCCTGTGTCGGGGGTGCTCCAGAGCATGGTCTGCTTTAAGCATATGTGTTTGCTAGGCTGTGCTGACAGAAGAGAGATGCCATTTATTCCAATCCAAGTGCTTCATTTTGCTTTTTACTAGTGTAAATACAATAGTAGGGGAAGTTGGAAACTGCCCTTCTTACTTCTACACATTTTTTCAGTAGTAAAAGTAACACTGCAGTGTTGCTGCAAGTAGACAGAAGGCTTTTCCTGATAACAGATGGGGAGGATCTTGACCTATCCTTTGTCAAATATCACATGAGTCAGGCTACCTGATTGCCATCAGGCTGCATGCCTGGGTGGGCGCCAGGGTGGTCAGGTAGGGTATAACAATAGCCATTCATCACACCCAGCCTGTCTCTCCCCTCTGTCAATAAGATAAAATGATCTAATATAATCAACTCTGCAGGAGACACAAGGCTTGCTGGTGTTTTGTTCTTGGTGGAGGAACCTTGTAAAAACAAGTACACACATCTACAAACAGGCCAGGAAAACTCCCACAACATTTCCAGCGTGGTAACTGATATCAGTCATATTCATGCACTAAATTGCCTTGGGGCTCTTCTGGGTTTTTCTTGTTTTGCATTCCCCTGTAGAGGTAGTGTCAGAAAAAAAAAAAAGTTTGTTTGTTTGTTTGCTTATTGCTGTATTTCTGCTGCAACAGATAATGATGTGGCAATGACAATGGTGCCACATGGCTTCTGCCCTTGGGGACAGAAAGGAAGAGAATAAAGGCAGGTAACAGAAAAATTATGTAAGATAGTAAGGGCCTGGACTAGTCCTAGGAAAGATTACTGTTTGAATTAAACAGGCTTTGGATACTTTTCCCTGTGATGGTTCTGGTAAAGTTTTGATTAGGGGTTAGCTGTTATGTTGACTTTGCACATGCTTGGCTTTATCTCCTAAAATTTTTTGTCAAAGAGCTGTGTTCAGCTCATAGGACTTGCAGCACCCATGTCCTGTCAGTCTGACAGGAACCCGCTTTTATTATTTGAAATAAAGAAGATTAATGTAACCACACCTTATTTTAGTAGTTCCAGTTTGCTGCTCAGAAGCCCTGGATGGTCCTGCAGGCCTTACCCTGCCATTTGAACAGGTTTTGTCATAGAGAGAGACCCTGAAAGAGATTCTAGAAAGGATTTATAGTTAATGCAGACTGTCAAAAGAAAGACATTTTGTTCAATGATTTCTATCCTGTGAACACAGGACCGCCAGGTTTAGTGAGCTCAGCAGCAGTGGTTGAAAATGTCTGCCACGAGTGCATTTCCCAGAGTGGTCTGAATGGCAAAATAGCATTTTCTACTTTGAGCAGTGGAACACACAAATAATTTGTCTGAGGACTCATTATTAGCTATTTGGAGAAATGAGAGTAGTTAAAGGTCTCTCTTTGTCCCATATTTTTGTTTGTAGGACATGAAGGAACTCTGCTCTAATTTCCTTTAAAAATTTAAATGTTTCTTTTTTTCTACCATATTTCTTCTTTGTACTGACAAATAAAAAACAAGGCTAAACTTAGTTCATTAAAGATATTTATAAAACACAGTACCTTGTACTGTACCTTTTTATTAAAATGGAAAACATTCAAAATGCATTATATAGCATTATATATATAAAATATATTTACATGTCTACGTTATTATACAATTATATCTTTCATATAGCATTGCCATAGGAAAAGTGTATATGCTGGCTGTGTATGTGAGTGTGCTTTCTTCAGCTTCTGTGAAGCTTTGGCCATTTAGGCTGTCTAAGAATTATATGTTTGCTGTGCCTAAATTTAATTTCCAGGAGTTTGACTGCAATTCTTATCTCTTGATAATGTTTTAATAAATGCAAGTGTTTTAAGGCCAGTAGGTACCACTGCGATAATCTTCCAGTTTTCCACATAACAGCTGCTAGCTAATTTTATCTCCATGAAGTCCATAATTTCTAATTTTGTTCAGCTCTAGGCTTGTTCTTGTTGAAATTAAAGAACAAAAAATTGCCCTTGATTTGAGAACATCATCTGGATGAGAGCTGACAGACCTGGGCCGTGCTGTCATTCTGCAGAGCAGTGAAGTTACTGAGTGCATTTGAGAGTGCTTTATGCTTCCTCTGGCTCTTAGTCAGTTTTGTTATGCTTCACTACCCAGATTCTACTAGGATTAGCACCTAAAATTAAGTGTGCTCTATACTTTTGGTGGTGTGAGAAACCATCTAGGTACTAGGAAGTTGACTGGCAAGGGAGGGAGGAAGGATAAAGAAAAATGACTGGTAAAATATGCAGCAAATAAACCCTCCTTATATTCAGAAAATAGTAATTTGGGAACTTCCCTCCTTGCCAGTGAACTGTTCTATTACATTGACATGAAAGGATATAAAATGCCATGACATCAACAGGATGTTTATTTCAAATAATTAATCAAAACAGAATATTTTGCATTAATTTTCAGGTGTTAAAACTGAAGTAAATTTGGCCTTGAAACAATGTGTCAGTTTTTTTACTTTGAAAACATTGAAGCAAAACTTTGATGACATCTCCTTTTTTCACCCCTTTTTGAGTAAAGATATTTTCTAGAGTAGTTGCAAATTTGAAAGATGCTGATCAAAATTGTTTTTTTCCTTCTGGTGAAAAATTACTCTGCATTTATTTGAGTTTTTTTTTTCTTCAAAAAAACTTTCAACTATATGATTTTACAGCCTACAATGAATGTTACAATCTATACTTAAGGCATTAGTATTTGAACTAATCTATTTAAAGAGATCATAATTCTAAATATAATTAAATGTAGCTCGTAATTTAAATTCTGGGATTATGTTTTTAGCTTTTTAAAAAAAAATTTTGACTTTCAGAATTTTAAGGCTTTATTTCAGGTTTGTTGCTCATTGAACACAGGGTGCCACTCAGTTTGAGAGCTTTTTACCAGCTACAGATGGATTTCTTCTCGGAGGTGTCAATAATATGAGTATGCTTTAACCCATTTTTGTTGAGCTGGGCATGATTGACTTAGAGCATGAAGGCAATGATTTGCCTACATTTTTCCAGGTGCAAAAGGAAAAATCCAACCCTTCTACTTCCGAGCCAATTTTTCTGCCAACAGTCAGCAGTTTGCTGCCTCTTTAGTTGTTTGCTTTCACAGAGGTTTATTTTGTTAGCTCTGCAGCCCAGAGCTCTGTGTTGGGAACCCCAGGGAGGGCATTGGTGCTGGGGTGGGAGCAGTGGTGGGGCCAAGGGGAGCCCCACAGCCAGCCAGGAGAGAGGCACTGCCTCAGGAAAAGAGGAAGGAAGTGGGTGAGCTGCAGGACATGCAGACTGCCCCGTGTTTCCCAGAGAGGTGCTGTGCAGATGTTGATCAATAGTACCGTTCCACTGAGGTCAGAAATTGTGTTCATGAAAGCTGCACTACAGATGTGGAGGAACTGAGTTTGTCTTCAGCGAGCCATGTTGTAAGGGTTAGCTCAGTTCAATGGGAGCATATGGAAAGCTGGAGCTTCCTTCTTTCTCCTGGAAAAAAATTATAGGAATTCCTGTTGTACAAAATTCTCACATAGGTTATGTTGATGTTTTCATGTACTTAGTACTTCCCTCACTGTCAAATAGCAGACCTATGAAATACTGTCACAGATGCAAAAAGCTGAGGTAATTATTGGAATATTATTTTGTGTAATAAACATTATTTATGCAAAGATTTTAGATTTTTTTAGACTGTAGTTTTCTTTCTGCCACACTAAACCAGCATTTGAATGTTGCACTGTAGAAGATGAAGCAATATTGACCAAACTTGTCTGTTGGATAATCTGTTTATTCAGGGCTTGTTATCCTAAGTGGCTTTAATGGCACGCTGCCGACCATGTGGAGATTCAGGGAGATTGCTCCCACTGTGGGAAAAGTGATGTCCCTCGGTGTCTCCTCAGTGGGACGGTTCTGTCTGGCTGCAATGGGCAGATGGCACCATCAGCTTTTTGCCAGTGAGAGCCTGTGAAGCTCAATTCAGCCCTCCAGGAAACAGGCGTAACTTCTTCACTGAAGGACTCCGTTGATTTTTTTTTTTGCTTGGTAACACCTGGTCTGAATCTAGCCTCTTGTGATAAAATGAAATTTGAGGTAGAAATAGGAAAGGCAGTTCAGGGACAGTGTCAGAGCTGACCCTCTGACCTGAGAAAGAATGATAAATAAATAGAGATTTTATGAAATAATTTTTGAAATTGAGTTTTTAAATACAATGTTTTCTCAAAGGTTTGAAAATATTTGGTCTAATTTTTAGCATACTTCTGCCAATTTATATCATAGCCTCTTTGTTCTAGAGTTGATATTAGAAAAAAATTGCTTTTGGGTTACTTAGGAAGAAGTCCAATTTTATAGTTTAAATCTTATTAAAAGTGTCAATACAGACAAGTGGTTCAGACTCGGATGTTGATATATGCTTGAACTTCTGGGCATGTGCCAGATAAATTCTTCTTACTCCTACAAGGTTAATATATTCAAATATCTATAAACCAGGTTGGGTGCTGACAGTGAGGCCAGTTTATAAAAAAAAAATGTGAAGAGGCAGAAGAGTATCTGACTCATGAGCTGTTTCATAGCTGCATTGCTGTAGGATGCATTAAACCGTGCAGGTGGTGTGGACAGCCTGGCTGTGTGGCATTATCCCAGCTCAGGGCTGGATCCACTCAGTGGGAGGATCAGTGAAGATGGAACTAGGTGAGGGACAACAGACATAATGGCAATGAGGGGAAATCCTGTGAGATATCAAGGAAAACATGGTAGCCAGGGTCCAGAGAGGTGGTGGAGCCTCCATCCACAGAGACACTCAGAACTCCACTAGGCAGGAAATTCTTCTCTGACTACATTTAAGCTTAAGACTGTGTCCTCTCCTTCGCCAGGCAGCAGCTGACAGGACAAAGACTTAAGCAGTGCCAAGGGAAATGAAGGTTGGATATTAGGAAAAGGATTTTTACTGAAAGAGTGATAAAGTCTGCCCAGGGAGGTGGTGGAGTCACCATCCGTGGATGTGTTTAAAGACAGATTGGATGTGGCAGTGGGTGCCATGATTGAGTTGAGGTGTTAGGGCACTGAGTTGGACTCAGTGATCTTAAAGGTCTCTTCCAGCCTTGTGATTCAGTGATTTCAAAGGGCTGACTTCTATGACATCAGTTTTTTTTTTCCTCTCCTCATGGTGCTAGCATGGTCGTACAGGAAACCTTTTCTATCTCATTGCTTGCCTTTTATAGGCATCACAAATAATTTCAAGCAAAACAGAAAAAGCTGTATGTTTTTATACAAATGAATATATATATATATAATTATATGTATTTTTATAACAGGTATTTAAATTGGGACCTTATTTTCACTAAATCAATGCTGAAGACAAGACAAAAGAATCCCAGGTGCTCAGGCTGATTGGGATGATTAGCCTTTTGTTTTGGGTAAGCCTGGTGTGTCTCTTACACTGTTCAGCAGCTGGTGTGCATGCCTGCTAATGTAAAAGTACATTATATTCAGGATAAGAATTACTGCATTTGCTCATTTGGGGCAACTTTGGGTATGCCAAGCTTCTTGTGATAAATCATGTTTCATGAACCTACTGCTTGGAAAGAAAAGGAGAAAGAGGTAATGAGAACAACAGGATTTGTGTGTTTGGGTGATATTTAAAGTGATGCAGTCTTTCATTCATAATGTTCATTCTCACAGTTTTATAAGAAGAATGGATTGCAGTTTTGATCTGGTTTAAAACGAGCTTCAGTTGATCAGGTCGATATAATGATATAAAACTGAAATAAAGTGATGACATTCATCCAGAGAAGGAATTGAGTTTCCAGGGGATGCAGTCTGCCCTGTAGCTCAAGCCCTCCATCCTGAATGGAATTTTTTCAATGTGATGTGATTGCTAATATGAGTCACAACAGCATCCATTAGCTTTGTTTTGGAACTCTAAAAGATGCATGAAATTAAAATCTAGATGTGGACTGGTCAAGAATTATGAGTCATTCTTCTATTTAAGAAACATAAAAAAAAATCACTCATAAACCTTAGATGTTGGTTCAGGCTTTATCTCAACAAGTCTGGTGTGTTTATATTGATCCAGCTTCAGTACAAATAAACGAGTAAGCTGTGTATGATTTGGGGTTGCACTGAGTGCAAACCTGTAGTTTTTAAATGAAGCTCATTCAGTAAAAGCACAATCTAGAAGTTCAGGGCATGCCATGTCCCAGTCTGAACTGTTTCCTGCTTCATATGTGATGTTTGTGAAGGGGTTATCACACGCACAGCTGCAGCTTTCATGGGCAGAGGTGTCCTTGGGACAGAGATGGTTCAAGGGGGAGTGATGGTTTGCCAGTGTGAGCTCCTGGTGATGTAGTGCTTTTAACATAATATCTTTTTGGAGTTTTGGCAGAGGATTCTCTTGTGGCATCTGACAGTGCAGGAGTTGTCTTCCTCCTGCTGCCAAGTGCTGTTTCACTTACACTTAGTCAAATTAATGTCTTCCATTTAATAGAGTGAACTGATTTTATAATTCCTCTCTTGAAGTTTTTAACACTAGTAATGTAAACAATAGACAAACCCTAGAGTTTGTTCCAGGGATTGACCTGGAAACCAAAATAGAGAAAAATAAAGGTGAAGACAACCTTTGTGACCATCCAAGCTTTCTTCCTTTACCAGTGGTAACTTTCTTCCTGTGGGACCTTGTGCTGCCTTGCCTTTTTGGCACAGCACAGCGCTGTGACCAGCTTCAGCAGAGCAGTAATGACCTGTGAGTGCAGTGTGTGCCAGTGCATGTGTCATGGATGCCCTCTCTGACTCTGATGTGCTGCGCACAAATCTGAGATGAGCATCAGTATTATCTTCTTTCATGGCAAAAATGCAAGTTTCCTGTTACTGCTTGCAAATATCAAAGCACAGCAGAGGCTGCAATTTACTTTAGGAATAATTTCCATTATCAATGAATCATCTCCTCTCTTTTTTAATTAGATGAGAAAGGCAGACATGCCAAGTCCCAGTGCACTAGCATATTAAGGAAAACTTATAATAAAGATGTGTACTTTTCCACTAAAGTACCTGCATCTCTTTGCAGAACAGCTGAGGAAATGATTGAGAATATTATAGCCCAAGAATTCCTACTTTCTCATGATATATTAAGTGATTACTGTTGTACTTGTGGTTGTTCCATTCCTTGGCCCTCCAGCAACTGCACTGTTGTTAATTTGCTTTGTTAATTTGCTAATTTAGCTCTGTTGTTTTAAATTGCTATATTTTAGTTGAATATAATTGAATAGCATTTCTAATGACAGATGTAGGATTCCTCTTCCTCTTGGATAATGTGATCTGAATAAATGTGGGGACTAGGAAAATAAACACAATTGCTGTCTTTTACCATGTTGTGTAAGCTGTTTAGACTCCTTACCGGTCTTCTGTCGGGACCACTGTCATACATTTGTCCATTAGATGCTCAGACTAGCCTTGGTCTGTGAAATGATACTGCCTTTTGCTTTCTGTTTCTGTGAGTTGCCAGAGTCTCTCAGTAAAATACAGGTCTAAAAATTTCCCATATGCATTTTGAGTAAAAACAAATCTTGGGAATATGTAAACAGATATTGCTTTTCTGAGAGCTAGTAATTCTTTGCTTGTATCTATTCCCCTGCATCTGGGCAGATATTCCCTCCTTTGCGCTGGAAACAACATCTGTATGTGGCCACGTGTTCATCTATATTACAAAACCCATCCAGATAAGCTAAAAAAACCAAAAGAAGCTAAGAAAGAAAAATCCCCAAACCAAACTTATCTGCACTGTGGGGTTTAAAGAGGTCTAGCTAAGTGTGAGGCTGAAACTTGGGGACTTCTTTTGATGAGTTTTATATCAGATGCTTTACCACAAGCTCTGGATCCTGTAGAAGATGCTGACTGACCTCACAGAGGTGCTTTGTTTTTTTTTTTTGATGACAAAATTGTGTATTTTAAAAGAGTCGAAATCACCACAGATGGATTAGGGAAGGACACATTTGTTCATCTAAATCAGTTTTTCTAGCTTAGACAACTAACCTCATTTGAAATGACTGAATGATTTAAAGTAAGGAAAAGTTGAATTTTCATCAATATTCTCCTTTACACTTTACCATAAAATCCCAAACAGCCTCTTCCTCAAAGGGTCCAAAGTCTAAGAAATCATTAAGTAAAATTACTCTGCAGAGCACAAGGCCATCTTTTTCTTCCTTTGGGGGTCACCCAGCCAGTGTTGCTCTCCTGTGCCTCCATGGTTATTTCTCGGAGCCTGCCCATCGTGTGAGCTCTGTCAGCTGAGCCTCTTGTGGCTCCACCAGGCCATCAGCTGCTGTCTGAGCTCCTGTTACAGTGGTGAGAGTTCAGAAAAAGCGGGAGTAGAAGAAAGTAGATTTGATCTATTTTTCTTTTTGTCTAGTTCATGCACTCTGCTTCATGCTTATCCATTCACGTCTATCCACTGCTAGGGGTACAATCTCCTCTCCAGTTTTAAACTGGAGCAGTTGCATGTTCCAGCTGTTTCTGTGGAATTTCAGGAGACAATGATGTATTTCAAATCAGCAAGATTTTCATTTTGTCTTCCTTCTGCCTCCCAGTTGCAAATTCCTGGTCTGATTCCTAGTTAACAGTGACTGGAAAAAGGGAAGGAGCTTTCTTCAGCAGCTGCATGAGTTTTAGTGCTAGTTCTTGTACATGTAGCTTCCTGCATATGAGCAGCTTATTCTTTTATGGGTCTTATTGTCCTAGATAATCAGTGCTGTATGATAATTATCTTAAGGAATTAAAAATATATTTCAAAAAAATCAAGATTTTAGTAAGACATAGTGATAAATTTGCTTTCAATAAGACTTATCAAGGATAGATACTAGAAATTTGAGCAAGGATGGGAGGTGGTCATGACTAGATTCTCAACTTTAGCCTGGGAAAACTGCTTCTGCCTCTTTACAGAAATGCCAGACTTCATTACTGAAGTGTTTTGAGATGCTTGAAAATTCCTCAGTGAGGATTAGGTATGATTATTTAAGTATTTTTAGGTTATACAAAACTTGTCAAAAGCAAGTAATACTGGCCTTACCTCTAGAGGGCCTGTGCAGTTTACTGTTTCCTCTTCTGTGTATCCATCTTATGGGAAAGGTCCCTATGCAAGAACAACATGCTATTGTAGCAGTGTATCAGAAATATTTGAGGCTTCATTGCCAGTGAGCCCCAGGGGCCTGTGCACTGCTCATTGCTCAAGCAGTTACAGCAGAATAGCAGCCTGTTACCCACTGCCTGAATACAACAGAAACCTTCTGCCTTTCTTATTTTCTTATTTTAATTCCATTTTTTTTTGGTTTTTTTTTTTTTTTTGTGCCTTAGAATACTGGAAAACAGGATGTAGGGGGGTGGATTTGCAGGCTTTTAGATGTATGTCTGAGGTTCAGTAGTTCCATGTTGGGATGGTATTGCATTACTTCAGCTGATAGGTTTGTGTGTAAACACATGTACATTGACTACAGTCTGGTTTACATCCTTTCAGCTTGCACCTGATAAATTGCAGAAACCAAAAGCCCCCTACAAATACTAAATAGGGATAAGTGAAAACAAGCCATGAATTTGTTCCATTAATGGGCTCCACATGTTCTCAGATCTGCCTTCATATTTTGTCTATTTTTTTTCCCTAATCAGCAATTTGAGAGTTGTACAGCAAATTAAGAGAAGTGCTTTCAACAACCGTAGCTAAACATGAAACAGTTATGATAATGAAGTGCCTTTGGGTCCCCTCAGATTCAGAAAGAATGGGAAAAAACTAATTTCCTGAAGAGGTTTCCCAGTCATTCTGCATAATCTCCACTAAACCTGGCTCCAATTCTCATAGGACGATTCCCCAGTCAGTACATCTGCAGAGGTGTGTGGTTCCTCTGCTGTGTTACAGCCCAGAGCACCTTCAGCTGTGACTTCCACTTCATCTCGCCCAATTTAACTCTCTGCAAGTACAGAAGGCTCATAATGAGCAGGTTGCCATAAGTTTTTAAAGAAGCAGCAGGAAACATCTTAATGCAACTGTCAGTCTGTGCACGTACTGTGGGCGCTTGCTCTCCCTGATAGCCTGGAGCTTAAAAGCGCTGTTCTCTGCCAAGGGAGAGGCAGCTATCTTCAATCTGGCATCTGAAAATGACAAAGTGATCTATCAAGCAGAATTAGGAGCACAGATCCTTCCTGTTCTGTTTAGCTTTGTAATTTAATCTGAGTCAAACCAGAGGCCTGGCCTGAGGAGAAGTGCTCCTTCAAATCTAATGAAGCAGTCCTCCGATTTACCATCATGCAAACATTAATATGTAAACTTCCTATGTATATAAAAGACAAAAAGGCACATTGTATCTGACAGAAGTTACTTTTCAAGGTATGCTAATTCTGAAGCTCTCCTTCTCTTGGATTCTTCTTCACACTCTCTGTGGGCTTTCATAGCTACCTTTCTATTTTTCCATGCACTCCAGAGATCCTGGCTGAATTCCTACCCTTTGCCTAGGCATATTAATGAAAATAGGCTTAGAAGTGTCACACAGAACTTGTGAAAAACTTCTCTGGGCTGCCAGGACTTGGAAGAAAAGTCTGCTTATGACTTCATTGATTTTTGTCATGTTTATATGTTTTGATTTTTGTCCTGTTTATATATTTTTGTCTAGGGAATGAACTTTGTGTTTTCTGTACTAGATGGATATGGTCTGTCATAAGACTATCCAGATATTCTGGCTGGGTTTTTTTAAATTTATTTTGTTTGGGTTTGTTTATTTGGTTTTTTTGTTAAACTTTTTGTGTGTGTTGCCAGCTCGATAAAATTCTTTGAAGTTACAATGACTCCACGTATGTATGGAAGGTCAAGATGCAATAGAATGTGTGCATAAGGGAGGAACTCAGAGTTCCTCAGATCAGCATAACTTTTTTACCATATCCTTTTTCTCTTCCTGGAATACTTCTTCACACCAGCTGTGCAGTGCTGGTATAATGCTGAATGTATTTATGATACATGTCTA
This sequence comes from Melospiza melodia melodia, assembly GCF_035770615.1. Lineage (NCBI taxonomy): Eukaryota > Metazoa > Chordata > Aves > Passeriformes > Passerellidae > Melospiza > Melospiza melodia. The sequence goes on from NC_086202.1 coordinate 24,377,466, forward strand.
CTTAAGAGACTTGGAGATACTTTTATTGAAATAGAGTGTTTAATATTTTCCCCAAAAATGGCTCATGTGAAAAATGATTGACCAAGGGTCCTTTCATCTGACTTCCATGGCTTTATTTTTCATACTGCCTTGCTTCTCTTCCACTCCTGCTTCTCTGTGTCATTCCTGGTGTTTTGATTGTAAGTTTTCTGGTAGAACCTGTCTCTCATCTCATATCTGTCTAGCACATCACAAAAGGACAGCAACTTCAGAGGGCTTTCTGGGGAAAACTGTTAAAACACAGAAATATTTCTGAAGAATAGCAAAATGAATATGCTCTTTTTGTTGCTGTTCAGGATCTGGTAAGAGATCAGCTAAGGTATAGAAACCTTAATATGTGTGACTGCCTCATGTGTACCCATTTAGAAGGTTAAACTATTATCAGGGCTCGTGTGTTTGTTTTTACCACACAAGAAAGTTCTAAAGATGACATAAGAAGTCATTTCAGATGCTAAAACATTCTTAAATGTTCCACAGCAATGCAGTGGAAATAATGACAAAAATGGAGTAGAAATGCTTTAAAAACAGCAACACTGATGAAAGAAGTTGCAAGTACCATCTAAAAAGAGGACAATTTGACTGAAATCCTAGGCTTGGTAGAATCTTCTTACAGTTGTGCTTTCTTAAGAGAAACACCATTTAATTGTTCATTTCCCACTGAAGTTCAATATTGGTGCACAGCCTTAAACCAAACTCAACAAATCTCTCTTTGGGCCATTTGAGTTCAATAACCTAACTTGGCTGTGGAGATTTTTTTACAACAGCTAAGCTCAGGCTGGATTGCCTGAGGCATGTGTTCCATTCCCTGCTTTAACCTCTGCTGCTTTCCCAAATCCTTGGGAAATTTTGAGAACTGAGTTTCCACTTGGAATGAAACTAGATGTAGGAAAACAGAAGCAGCAATAAAGTATAGCATAGTAGTGCATGCATTTAGTGCAAACTTCAAGTTTCTTTAGCTCACTTGTGGCAGTTTCAGCAATTTCCTTTTTTCATCTAGCAAAAGAGCTATTAAAAACTGATACGCAAATGAGGTAATGTCAATTAATTTAATTTCTTTAGCAGAGAACACAGATAGCAATGGAATATTCCTTCTCATCTGTGATGGAGAAGGTTCTGGGATTCTCTCTTTTATCCCCATGTCATTTTGCCAAGTAATTTTCCAGTAATTCAGGAGTTGGCAGGCCATGAAGGGCTGTAGCAGGAGCAACATGATGCTCTGACAGCTGGATGACTCCAGCTTAGGCAGTAGGCCAGTAAGGGCATTGCAAAAGTTCTGATTACTCTTCTCAATGGGGACAGCAGGCTGGTCTTTTACTCTGTAGAATTCTGTCAGCCTGATTTGATATAGAAACCACTTGTTCTGCCTTTGCATCCTGGTTTTATTCCGTGCTGCTCATGCCTGTAAAGGCATGTACTGACTAAGCTATCCAGATGTTTGGTGTGATTTGGGCTGTTGTAGTTTTCTGTATAATTCCTCTGGTCGAGTCTATTTGCTTGACTCTGGGAAACACAGCAACAGATAGCAACTAAAAAGAAAACTGTTTAAGTGTTTTTCTTTGCTGGAGTTATCCTTGGAGATGGCTTTTGCCATTTGAAGTCAATGTTGGAGAGCTGTGGTGTTTGACCCTTAGCATTTCCTATGGAGAATGCACATGTACAGATCACTTCTTCCTCCCAGGTGTCAAAGGCAGCTGAGCTGCACCTGCACTGGAACTTTGATTGACATTATCAAAACACTGTGTAGGGAATCCCAGCTCATTCCCTTTTGCTTCCCTGGATGGATTGGATGTGTTAGTTGTTTTGTACCCTACTGTGTTTATGCCAGGAATTATTATGTTTCTGCATATCCCTGACAAGCAACCTCAGCTGAATGAGACCTGCTTGTCATCAGTAGATTCTAAGCATGTACATCTTTTATACATCAAATCTGGAACATTTTTAGCGTACCCCTCTTCAGTGTAAGATCAGAAACATGTCTCAGGTTGCTCTTGGCACTTTTTTCCTTATTGCAGTTGAAACCAACAATTGTACAGTTGTTCCAGCCTGGAAGAATGTGTTAATTGACCCAAAGCCCAGAAGTGCTCAGGGTACAAGCAGCAGATAACAGAGAGGCTTTTCTCTGTCAGTAGATAAATTGACATCACCACTGAAAACAGTGGCACAGCATTAGTAATGTCCTCAAGGCCAGCGCTATATTAACTTGTTTCCTTTGGACACCAAAGAACAGCCATTCCAGGAGGGAAAACAAAGCCTTCCCCCCTTCTCCATAGCCTTGGGCTACAACATGTATTATTAGGAAGGAATGATTCATATAAAAATAGCAACTATTCACTGGTAATGGGTCTTCAGCAGTTTGGTTTATTTTGGTATTCCTTTTTCAGTTCATATGAAAACCATGGGTTTTTTTGTTTGTTGGTGTCTTTTTTTCCCCACCTTCACGTGCTCATAAATTTGCTATATTTGGGAGATTTTCTAACATGCAAACAAAAAATATGCTCTGTTCTGTCAAAATTCAAGTTCTTGCAGAATAAAGAGATAATGAAAAATTTCAGTGATGTTCCCAGATTCCTGTAAAACATGAAGAAAACCATTGTGGTTTTTAATCATCTTGCTCCTGAAAGGGTTGAACTTTCAACAAGGGTTGTTGAAGACAGGCATCAGTATGCAAAATTCATCCCAGGTGGCAAAGGCATAAAAAGACTGAAACCAGGGGGTCACAGAATAGGAAGTATTGAGCAACCTTAATAATAGGTGGTGCTATCAGACTTGCCTATAAATAATCCACATTGTCAGGAAAGTAATGGATATTCTGTATTCAACATTCCTGTGAGTCAAGAGTAAGTGGTTCACCAGATTTTCATTACTGGTGTGTCTACAGCTTTGTTTAAGTATTATGCCTGCATTTGGGACCAGGCAATGTTATAAGCATCCTTTCACCACTGGGTGCTCTGTGACAGCCACCTTGCCTCACACAAACAGCTGAAATCCTCTAAGTGTGTTTTCAGAAGAGTTGTTGCCACATCTTGGGAAATGGAGGCAATCAATGTTTTAGAATTTTTTTGGGAATGAAGGATGTCTACAAGAGATTGAGAGAACTGATGTTTATTTCAAAAATAATTTTGAAAAGTAGGTGTGGGTTTTGCAAAAATTTTTTTTTTCAGCTGCAGGAAGAGTTCCTACCACTTGCTGGCAGAGGGGGCTGTCTGTCCGTGGTTGACAGAACATCCTGCTGTCAGGAAACAGCAGGGGAACCAAAGTCACTCTGGAGAGTAGTGTGGTACACAGGGCAAGGAAGCAAGAAAAACAGGAGTTACAGTGTTTCAGTGATTTTATTGGCTATAACAGACACCCTTCTTTAGAACCTAATGGGAGGGGAGGCAATATTTGACCTCTTAGATCACGAAAGATATTTACTAATATTTTTCCCCAAACAAAATATCTGTTAAATGCAGATGCACAGGGCAGCCAGCAAACGAACAGGAAGTGTCAGAGTAACATTTCAGCCACTGTAAAAAGGTAAACAGTGTACAGTGTACAGGAGAAATTCTGACGTTAATTCAATTTTAAGGCAGTTACTTGTAGACATTGGTAGACTTATTTAATTCTTCAAGCCTATTCTTGAATTATGCTGATAAGGCAAATTTAAAGCAAACCCCCCCTAGATTCTTAAGTTTCTGCTTCAAGATGCCAAGAGGAATGAAAGATTTCTCAATTAATCTGGGCTAGAATGGTCAGTAAACAGAAAGATTGTTTGAGGAATGCTCTGAAAGAGAAATTGTTAATTTGAGGTGTGCCTCTATGTTAGTTTGGAGATATAAAGGGATAAAAATAAGACTTTTAAATAGCAAAAATAAATACCTGATAGGATGCCTTAATAATGAAAGGAAAGAGTTGAAACTTGCCATGAACAACCCTCATTCAGCAGAAAACCTTCTGTGGCTAGTGAGTATTCTCATTTGAATACAGTACTTGGTTTGGGCTTATCTATCCACTCATTCACTCTCCTGTATAAACTAGTTCAGCCTGAATCTGAGGATGAAAAGAAGTGCCAACAGCTTCTATTGGTGTTGTTGGAGAGAATGTAAATGTCCTCCTGAAGACCGAGGTGGATTTGACCGTGCATCCTGGCTGTGCTGCAGCACCCAAGTGCTCAGCAGGCGCTGGTTGAACTGCTTGCCCACATATTCTCCTCTCAGGTGTTTCTTCCCCTGCTGCTGCTGTGTGGTCCACCTAGGCTCAGTGTGCTTGGGTGTGTGTGCAGGATCCTGCAGCCACAGCAGGGGTGGTGCAATTAGGCTGCTCCTGGTTGGCAACCAGAGCACTGCAGCTTGAAAATAAGCTCTATTGAATTTATGTGGGGTACCCATTTCAGAAGTAAGCTGCAAGATCTGTACATTTGAATACACAGTCTGTATTTCTTCTGTGTGGGGTGTAAACTCCCCCTTTCCTGCCCCACATGTCTATGTTAACTAAAGGCCACAGGGAAACCCACATAATTAAAAGGCACTGAGGTCATGAGCTGGTTATGAGGCAATTTAGGTTTCTTGTGCAGGCCTGTTGGGTCGATAGAGATGCAAGTCTGCTCTCGATAGGAACAATGATCTTCTTTTGTAGAACATGAAGGAGAAAAACATGATTTAGGAAAGCCTAGTGCCTCACTGAGGCTTAATTGCATTTTCAGAGATGCATACAGCATTCTGTTTCACTTCAGGATGCACACGGCTGGTCCTGTCACCACTGAAGTATTAAATCTGAGATATATCACAGTTAAAGTAGCATCCCTGTTGAAAATAACATCTGAGTAAACATTTACTCAACTGAGAAACTGAGTGTGGAAAATACTGCTTGAAAAGCTGCTCATTGCTATGAAACAGGACTAGGGGGAAAAAAAAAAGCACAATTTCCTGTGAAATTCCGTTTGGCTTCACACCTCTGTGGTTCTCACAAATCCCACAAGGATATGTGCTTACTGAAAGTCAGCCGACTTTAGAGAGTGAGCATGTGTGGGATGGCAGATTTTAGTCACCCACCTGAGCCAGGAGCTGAGCTTCTATCACATCAGTACATGTTCATCAATCTCTAGAAGCTCCAAAAACTACATGGGCACCTTAAACTGCATAACTGCTTCTGATGCTCACTATTCAATATTTTTATCACTTTTCTGCCCTAGCCTTGCTGTAGAGATGCTAGAAAACATGACAATGCCCTTTGAGATTAATAATGATGTCAATTTTTAACATTTAGCAAACACACTGATACTTCTATTGAAGCTCAGTGTTTTCCAGTGTTGGTGCAGCCAGAAGCAAGTCAGATGCCCAGAAGATGACTTGTGACTTGCAGAAGAGTAATAACTAATATACACATAACTTTATATACACATTTTAACAGCTTATTTCACATTCTGTTAAGATCTTTTAAGAGTATTGGGCAACAACACCAGAATCAATGGAAATATTTTTCTTTTTTTTGTAACGGAAAGACAGGAACATTCAGGTTGTAGATTGTGTAGATTTCTCTTATGAGAAAAATGAGTCCTTAACTTGGTCCTTTCTGTATGAAAACAAATAGCTGAAGGGAAGGAAGTGCAGACTCTCCGGATGGTGAAGTTACATCCCAGAGTTAATGTCTTTAGTTATCAAGGAACCAAACAAGATCAGGTCTTCAGTATTTTAAATTGGCATCCTTTCTGTTTCAATTTCTTGTATTCAAGATTTATAGTCTTCATTTAAAATGTATTGCTTTACCTCTATCAACCATGAATGAAAGACTAATACAAAGCCAGTACAGTTCAACAGTCAGTTTTCTTGCAGGCTGAATCTGGAGCTCAATCTAGCTGGTGAATTTCAACCTAATGGCATGTCATGTGATGCATATGATATGGTTAATTTTCTTTCAACTTTTTCTGCTCAAGATGCATTTATCAATCTATAGCTCAACTGCTTATATTAATGTTTTCTTGAGAGTAAAGTGGCACCCACCTGTGACAAATTGTGAACCATGGACTATGATCCGTGATTCTCTTTAGTGCAGCCTGGCAAAGAAAAAGCAGCATGCACTTTGAGTAGTTGATACTGCTTTAAACAGTGTGACATGGAGTGGTGATGTCCCAGCTGTCCTGAATTCTAACAGTTTTCCCTACATCTTCCTATGAGGTTAGATCGATCTGTTTCTCATTTAACTAACAGCTGAATTCTTCTGCAGGTGCAGGATTTGTTTTGATGTACTCCCTTGATCTTGACCCATATCTGAATAATTGAGGATTGGGTAGAATCTTTTATAAATGAGCTAATCATTATACATTAAAGCCTATTAGAGTCAATTGGTTTAATTCCCAGTAGAGCTAGTGAAGTCCTTATCTGTGTCAAAATCTTGACAACAAAAGGACTGCCTGGAGCAGAGAAGATAAGCTTCCCTCCCCTTCCCCCCTTCTGATGGTACTTTTAAAGAATCTCCTATGCAAAGGTGGCCGTGTGGAATTAGCTGTGAGAGCAGGTGTCAGACTTGTCAATAACAAGCTAAATGTCAACAGTTTGTGTTTGGGTTTTTTTTAATCCTTTAAATGAAGCATGGCAAACGTTGATACACGGATGCTAATGGCAAAATGATTGTAAAAGCATCTTTGCCCAAGTTTACAACCCTGTGAGCAAAATTAGGGTATGTAAAATGTACTGCAGCACTGGAATGAATACTCAGTGCCTATCTGCAATCCTGCCTTCAGAAGGCACTGAACCTACCATGCACCTACAGGCCTGCAAAGCCTTACTGTCTCTTGTGACCTCCACATGCAGGACTTTGCTAGTCCATAGCCCAGCCAGCTGCCTGCCTTGTTTGGTGCTTAACACAGAGATTGGAAATGATGATACAAAGTAGAGTGCAAAAATTATGTCTGTTTTTTAAATGGCATTTGTTTAGTTGAAAAAAGAAAAAAATTGGGGGTGAGTACACCTGTAATCTTGAACTAACCAGTTGGGAAGTGAAGATTTATGATGTGATAACTTTGAAAATGGAGGAATAAAGATCATGTGTTGTGGAAAGGTATTTTCCACAATAAACAGTAGACAATTTGGGAGTTTGATTCTGTTTGGCTGGGTTTTTTTGAGGTGGGATGTGGTTTGGAGGTTTTTTTATAGTATTATGAAAGAATGGGTTATTAAGGTATCTTGTTATAAATGTGGAATTAGGAAGTGGTAACTGATTTGAATGGGAGAGGATGTTTTCTTCTGTAATATCTAGAACACACATAAATAATATACATAGTTGGTTGAATGCAGATTTTGAATGCTAATGTTTCTGCCAATAACCTCAACCCACATATGAAGGAACTAAATTTCTTGAGTGAGATAGGGGTCATTGAGCCTCTGTGCTAATTTATTTCTTGTCCATTGCCAGGCAGACAGTGCCAAGTGCAGTGCGTCAGATTGCATGGCAAGAACATGATATGTTTTATCAGGATCTGCCTGCCAAAGCTAGACCACATAATATTTTGAACTGCTTTCAAACTACAATTCCTGAGAGAGGGGAGGGGAGAGTATGATGCTCTAATCTTGCTCTTGGTGACTTTTTCTGTTGCATATTTATTAAAAATATTATTAAAATAAAACCATTAATACAGGAATGCAACATTAGTTCTAATTCTTTGATAGTATTAACTGTAGGCAAAGTTGGATTTTTATAACCTCATTTTCACCAAACAAATGAGTCTTACTGGGGTGATGTAAAGCTGATTACTATTTGTTTTAAGTTGTGATTGATTATATATTCCACTTATTGAAGTGGACAGGGAAGTAAATAAGAGGAGGATCACATGAACTTAAAGACATATACAAATTGCAGCACAGCTAATTCCTGGAATATTTTTTCATTATCAAGATAGGAACAAAACTAGAGCACACACTTTGATACTCTTGTTTTCCTGCATTTATTAAGCTAAAACACGTCCCTTATGTGATGGCTTAAGAGGGAACAGAAGATAGAATTTTGGAGACAAGACTCTTCATAATTGCTGTTTATTAGCACAGTAAAAGCTTGCCAGCAGTGGGGGAGCAGTGTTTGCCCCAGCTTTGCTGCCGGTCCCTCCCTCCGCAGCCCGGGAGAGGCTGCCCTGCCCTGCCCTGCCCAGAGTGGGCTCCCCGAGCCACCACAGCTCAGCGGGGCTGCTCTGGCTCCTCGCGCCTTTGTGGGGGTCAGCCCGACTGAGAATCACAGCGTTTGCCCTGACATTGCACCTTTCTCGCGTTCACAGCCAGGAGCAGAGCAAAGAAAAATTGCATCTACATTAACTGTAGAAGAATTTTCTGAGGCTGTCCTAGAGGGCACTAAATCAGTTGTGCTATCGATTTTGTAGAAAAGACAGCTGCAGAGCAGATGTAAGGACTGTGATAATCAAAATCATTAGCTTCAAGCTTGAGATAATTTAAACTACTTTGTTGTATACTCAAACAGATGAGCAAGCCTAGTGGATTATCTAACGAGAGCACAACTTAAATATCTGGTTTATGTTGCAGGAAGATGAACATGTGACTATAGTGTGCAATTGGTTGAGTTAGCAGGGTAAAATTTTGGCTCCATCATTCTGTCAAATCCAGCTGGAGATGTTGAGAGAAGGAATGTCTCAGCCCTGTCATGTAACTGGTTATAAAAACTAGGTGCAAGCAGTGTTAACAAAGTAAGCTTTAAATTCCTTTTCTGAAATTTGTGCTGTATCAAAATGAGGTGATGTTTTCTAATATAAACTATATTTTCAATAGCTACTTACTTTTTGAAAAATGCAAGATTAAAGCTCTCATTATTTGTTGGAAGCCCTGCTTCCTTGTGTATCTTAGCATCTAGACTTAGAGAAATAAATGAGCCAGTTCAATACACTGGATTTTCCCAAATGTCTGTCAAAAAACTGTCTTCACTTTCAGAAGATGGTGGCTAATTATGACTACAACACAGACTGTAATGAGGAAATTACTTCACCTTTAATAATTCACTTTCAAAATGGAGACCTTTTCTCAAAGCAATGCTTTCCATCTGGTCTGAGATTTCACCAAGCTGCTGGATCAGGGAAGCAGAAGTGAGAAGTTTGATGGCTTTGCAGCTTGATGTTCTCACTGCAATGTGAAATGTGGAGTGTATTGCACGGGGCTGAGTCAATCAATTGGATATACAGATATGCTTGGCTTATGGGCTGCAGTGGAATAAGTGTTTGTGGCTTGTGTTCTCCTGTAGGGTATATGGGTGCAGGCAGCAAAAGGGCAAGGCAGGACAAATTTCTAAGCTGTGGATTTTTGCATTAAACTGCTGTGTACTGATCGTTCTCTGTAGAATTCATGGAGGTAAAGTAGTTTTTAAAATCCCTTTGTTCCAAGTTGAGACTTGTGTGAGGATTTTTTAATGTGTGGAAAGCATTTTGGACACTGACAGTATGATGCAAAATATTTTGTTGGGTTTTTGTAGCTTGGAGGATGGCTCTGTACCAGATGACAGATAAGAATGTCCATGCTTGTATAAAAAAGTTGAAAGTTTTTCAAGTAACTGTCTTCAAAATGGCAATTAGTTAAAAAAGGATGTTATGTAGATAACAACTTTTTGATGAGTTCTTTTAGAGAGTGAACTGTATGGGCAGGATCAGCAAACTGGATGAACCTGTTAGAACTTTCATCTGAAACTCACTTGTGTGTAGAAAGCATCCTGGATGTCTTGATAGTCATGGCCTGTACTGTATTGTGGATCAACAGTGAAATGCTGGTGTAGTTGGAGAAGTGTCTTCTAGCCACCCACAGCATTTCAGGTTTCTGTGACCTTATTACCATCTCTCTCTTCATGAAAGCTGGTGATGAAAGTGCACTCAATAGACCTCTTATCATTACCCAGCCTGTTTCCTGTGATCTTAAAAGAGTTAGGGAGAATTCCTGGCTGGGAAATGAATCTTAGGGTTAATGCAGTCTATCTTATCTCAGATCCCAGTGGGAGAATAGGCTTTCTGTAATTCAGCTGCAGGTTATCCCTTCTTTGTGCAGACAAGATGGATGGGGAGATAGAGCTGCTTGTTTAAAAAAATGACCGGAGTAGGTTTTTGGAAGACAAGAAAATATTTGGTTCCAATTGGACACATGAGCAGAAAGGTTTGAGTGTAATAAATGGGACATTTTTAGAAATGATAATGTTTTATTTAAAGTAATAGCTTTAGAGAAATAAGGCATCTACATTATTGAAAGCGATAAAACCATGTTGTCAGGGTTTGAATGTAAAACCAGGTACTGCCTCATCTCCCAGTCATTACATCTGTTAGCTATCTCCTGATTAAATAAAAGCTCTTTTAGATTTAGTAACTTTGCTCTGGATATTGTGGCATCACTGTGCATGTAATGGTTTTAATAAATTTCATTTATAGAACTAAACAGAAAAGCAGTCACTGGCAGAGAGGGCTCTGGCTGCAATATGTTAACTCTTTGGAAACCCACTGTCAGCCAGCACAGGTCTGGAACCTCACCTACATCATTACAGACAACTGCTTTGCATGGGGGTTTTGTTGTTGTTGTTGTTTTTTGGTGTTTTTTTTTTTTTTTTTTTTTGTGTGTGTGTTGTGTTTCGTTTAATATGTTTAATTCGGGTATATAAAGTAACTGTATAGTGCCTACAGTTGATAACACACAATTATATTTGTTTTCCCTTTACAATGTGGGATTTTTTTAGTAAAGATAGAATTTCTCATAATATTTTTGCTGTTAACTTAGATTCTAACCTAAGTCTTCTTCCTGGTGTGTTTTAACCCCAGCCAGCAAGTTAACACCATCCATCTGCTCACTCACTCTCCCTTGGTGGGGTGAGGGATAGCATCAGAAGGGTAAAAGAGTGAGCAAACTCCTGGGATGAGATAAGAACAGTTTAATAATTGTGCACCTGCTCGCTGGCAGAGCATGGGAAACTGCAAAGTCCTTGACTTAGGGTCAGCACTGCTCAGCAACAGCCAAACATCAGCGTGAAACTAACCACTGCTCTGTACCCAGCTACTAGGAAGAAAATTAACTCTATCCCAGCCAAACCCAGGACTTTAGGTTTCCAAAAACCCCAGAGGATACATCAGAAGTGTCAAATCTTAGAAAGATAAGAGCAATCTGAAAGAACCATTTAATAGTAAGCCTATTCTCTAGACTTTGGACCTGCCCTGGTGCTGACTGTAAGCCTATCGCATCTGTGATAAAACAACACATCTGTGTTTTAATTTATTTTCAGGTAGGAAACAAGGCTCTAGATCAAATAAACACATTTTTGGTAGTAAAAGGTAATTTTTGTGTGATCCCAGTGAATGGTTGCTAAGTCTACTTTGTGTAAATCTCCAGAGAATATGCTAACTTTCAGCTGCTTGGCTCTAAACTCAGGCTGAAACAGGACAGATGTGTAAGTCTGGAGGTTGCCAGTTCAAATTCTCCATGTTGGCCAAAGGTTTAGTGTCCTGTGTGTATGTGTTATTATACCTTATTATTCATTGTGTGTGCTGCAGATAGAAAGGAATATATCCACTAGAGCAGAACCCTCGTTTTAAGGGTAGCTTCATTATTTTGTGGCAGCAGGAAATTGCAAGATAGCAGTAACTTTTATTCATAGGTGTCATTCTCTGTTGTACAGCAATAGCACTGGGAGCAGCCCTGGGGCCCATTCTGTTCATGTTAAAATCTACTTATCTGATTGTTCCTTCAAGAATGTTGGAGAGGGAAAACACAGAAATTATTTAGAAATAATTTTTAGGGAATATGAAAAGAGAAAACAAGTGAAGTGTGTGTAGTTCTTTTTTCCTCTCAGATTCCAGAAACAGAATCTGCACAAAGAAAAGATCTTCACTCTTACATACGTATTTCTTCCTTACCTTCCTTTGTGTGTTGCCTTTTCAGGGGCAAGGTAATAATCTTTAAGAGTAAAATCTACCTCACAGATTTGAACGGGGAATGCTGCCTTTGGCTGGTTTATGTTCATGGATAATACTGATTGCTTCTGCTATCACTGCTTGCAAGCAAGCTATTGCACCTTTTTTCCCCTGCTGACAGTAGGCAGTTGTGTGGCTTGCTTGCATCAAGTTATTGGCATGTACCTGGGAGATGGGGGGGCTTGACATTACTCTGCAACATGAGCCATCTTCTTGGAGACTTCTGCAGGGCAAACTGTGCTGATTGAATAATAATCTCAGGGAATGAATTATTTTTTTTTTTCCAAATGAAATTTATTTCAATGCATTTGGAGGAAGAGAGCACTGTGTTCATCAGAAAGTGACTTCTCTGTTGATATTGCAGTTTGTACATGACTTGTGATCAAAGAGAGAAAATTATCTATGAAAAATGAACAAGCCAAGTATTTTTCCATTGACATGTCTGAGCTTTGGGTCAAAGCTAAGCAGAAAAGGGTGATTCAGTTTTAGGGATTGGGCTTGGGGAGGAAAAGTAACAGAATTAGAAGTAAGACGTACTTTAACTTTTCTGAGGCAAATTTTATAGTCCTAGCCCCTGCTATCTTGTCAGGGCTCTCAGACTGTAAAGTACTTTACTTGACAGTAAAGTCACTCAAGTCACTTTGTAACTTTGGAAGTACTACTATTATCTTTTAAAGACTAGGAAGTTTTACTGGCTTACACACTAGAAAGTAAGATTTTTTTCTACTCAAATAGAGTTGGAGGTTATCACCTCTTTTCATTTGGTTGCTTCAAAATTCTTTATTTTTTGGAAATTCAATATGTACAACTAAAGATCTCTAAAGTAACTTTTTTCTCAGTGTTTGAAAAAAGATATATCTTGGATTTTATATTTTTCATGGCAGAGAAAAAAAAAAAGAGAAAGCAATGACTGATTATGAAGAGGAAAAAAAAAATCACCTCTTTCCCATACTATGTGTTATATTGATCAAAGGTTCATTTATCCTTCAATGGTTTATGCCTGCTTTTAAATCAGAGGTAATTTTGCTGCTTCTTCCATGGCAAAGCAGGTCCTTTAATGGCAATCTGATTTGAAAGCTCACCAACCTGTAAGACTTGACATGGAAATAAGATTAACTAAAATAGTCTATTAGATACCTTGGCAAATATATGCTGTTTTTACAATTTCCTTTGCTCTTCATCTTGCTCTTCTAGTTAGTTCTAAATTGGACATTCAAGACAATTTTGTCTTTCAGCTCTTTTTTTACTCGTTACCTATTTACAAATACATAATGAGTGCTGTACTACTGGATGGCTCTTGTAGCCTAAGCAGTAGTGGGTTTTGCTCTCTTCTTCTTAGTGTCAAGCAATTGGAAGCAGCAGTAAATAACTGGTGGCTGCTCTGGCTTTTAGGAACCCAGCAAGAACATGTGAGAGGCATTATCTCAGCTGTGAGGGGCAGCCAGTAGAGTTATTTGAAGGAGAGTTTCTTTGAACAGTGGATCTCCTCTGACTTTCACTTCAGCAGGTGTCAATCTACTGCTCTTATGTCTGGAAATTACTCCAGTGACTGCAACAGCCATAACAGTCCAGACTGAGACAATAGGAGTCCAGAGGTTGTACATGGTTCTCTATTTTGTGTCTGGGTAAAAGATGAATAAAAAGAGACTAATCTCTGAATTTGTACTTGGTTGCTATCTGCAAGACGTGCCGAGCTTTATAAAATGCAGGAATGAAATCTGTCATTAAAAATTTGGTGACTGTATGTGTGAATAAGCCAAAGATGCTTTAAGAAATTGGTGGATGGAGCCATGGGGGAAAGGAATGGCCAAAAGAACAAAGTGCCTATGCAGAGATCCCGTAGCAAATCCCAGCACTTTGGGTGCCTAGATGTGAATTGACTTGAATTTGGTCCGAAAGTGGAGAGACAGTGGTTGACCTTTTCAGCTGTTTCAAATGGAGCTGCACTGTGACAGGGGTGTCTAGAAAAGATTTGCTGTGGCAAAGAGACATGCTTTGCCTATGGGCAGGGTCAATAGGCCAGCAAAGTCAGCCAAAAGCTTGTCAAGATGGATTACGTACCAGAAACGGCTCTTGGGTGCAATTTATTGCATATTTTAAACCGTATTTTATGGTGTGGGTTTCTTGTATTTGTAATGCAGAGAATGGCAAGGCTGATTGTGAAGTGCTTTATTCCATGACATTGCTATACTGACAAGGGTAATAGAAGCTTTGGTTTGAGGATGCCAACTCTTTTATGGGAGGAAACAACAGTTAAAATCTCATGTGATTTAATGTTCCTTTTTCTGGATCAGCACTAAGTAAAAAAGTAGTCACTAGCACTTAGGGTTTGGGGTTTTTGCGATTCCACCTTTTGTTGTTCTGGTATCTTCCCCTCTCTGTGCTGTGTACTATCTTGCTCTGTAAATTTTTAACTTGGTCAAGAATGGCTAGAGCTGCCAGGTTCAACTTAGCACAATACAATGGTTTTCCTTTTGATATTCTGAATGGGTTTGAATCTTACTTAACAGAATGAAGTTACACATTATAAACTATTGCAGTAGAACTGAACTAGCAGAGATTGAAGTTTGGTCCTGAAAATTTGAGTCAATGTGTAAATCAGCCATAGTAAATTTTTTTTAGCATCCTACATTCAAGGTGCGCTATGAAATTATCACCAAATTGCAAAACTTTCACAGATTTGAAAGATTTTTTTAATACTGAGCTGCAGGTAAATAAACATCTCACTGCCAGTGAAGAGACAAACCCAGTGAGTTGTAGCAGTTCTAGACATAGGGCCCTGCTGCCTTTGACTGACATCTTTCCTGCTGAAGGCTCCACCATATTAAGAAGGTACTGTACATACTGTACAGGTCCCTTGTACTCTCTTGCACGTGACAAGAGTCTGTATTTGTTGTGCCACTGTTTAAGAAACAGAGACACTGTTCTTGAAAATGACCAAGTTTTAGTTGTGGCCCATGTAAGTTATGAAATTCAGATTATTCTGGTTAATATGCTTGCAGTAGGCATATTTACTTTGTCAGAATTGCTCTGACAAAAAAGATTGCTAACAGCCATGTTGAATAATTTTTAAAGAACAGATGTAAACAGGCTAGCCAACAGTTTCTGCATAAAAGGATTTAGGGTTTTAGTCGATCAAAAATTTAATTTGAGTCAGCAATTTCATGCTGTTGTGAATACTGAACAGGGGTTTATAAACAGACAGAGAATCTGCATGACATGAAATAGCATTGCCCTGCCTGGCACTGGTGAGGCATCAATAGGGATCTATCTTCATATGGCCCACAGTTTCATGGAAAGATGGGAAGCTCAGAGAAGAGCAGTGCTGTAAGAAATCTATTGAGAAAGATGGAATTTGAAGTCCTTATGCTAAAAATGATCATGAGAGCAACGCTCAGAGGTGCAGAAAGGCTACCACTAATACTTTTAATCTATATTTGGAGAGATGGAAAATAAGGAAATCTTATGGTGATGGAGCACTGGCTCTGCCATTATGGATGTTCTCCAAACTGATTAGAGAAACAGTGGGAGAGACAGAGGCATGACAAGAGAAACCTCACAGCTTTTCCAAATAATGACCAGCTCTAGTACTACCTACAGAAGTGCAACTGAGTCAGAATAAAGTTTAGTTTGTCAAATATAACTGAAAAGTCTTTTTAATATTTGCTGAGTAAACTCAAGAACTTTGAGATGACTTCCCTGCATTTTGTGTATCATTGAACTGAGTCATGCAGTTCTGAGTCATTTACCTTTCCATGGAAAGGAAAGGTACTTCTTCAACAGGTAGCAGTGGCTGCTGCTTGTTCACTGGGATTTATTTACCTTTTAGCTACAGTAGAGCTTCTATCCAGAACCCTTTGTACTTTAGTTATCTATTTCTCTTGTTTATTTTGGAGGAGTTGAAGGTAATGATGACTATGCAATATGAAATAAACCTTACTATAATATCTCATGCTTCTCATCAGGTTTTTCTGGTATCATTGAAGTCTGCAATCATCCATGGTTTTAAGACTAGTGTATATTTTATATGAGTGAGCACTGGAGACCTACCATGTTTTCATTTCTTCACACGCCAAGCTGGCTATGCTGTACAGAGGGCACCACTGATAGACTGTTATCAGGGGACTCCTTGAAGGGAGGAAAATTATTTTGGAGCTTTCCATCCCTCATCTTTTGCCCTGATTTCTTTGTATCTAGGCTGTAAAGGGAAGGTATCTTTATGTAGGCCAGACACAGGTTTTGAAAACCTCAGAATCATCCTAAACCACTTATTAAGAATTCCCTGTAACTTACTTCCCAATGAATTGTGTTGCTTGGTAGCAACGTGAGACGCTCCTGCCGGCTTCAGCTCAGGGACTCCTGCTCCTGAGCTTTGTGCCTGGAGGTGTCAGCATTCACTTTGTCAGCAGCTCCACCTGCTTTTAAAACAACACCAAGCTTACTACATATTCTTATATCTCAAATCAATATTAGTTTGCATATGAACAATGGGGGGTTTATATCTAAACTAATTAACAAGTCAGGTGACAGGAAGAAGATAAAGACCAATTGACTTGTGCAAGCAGGTTGCACTCATTTCTCAAGGAATTGCAATGCACACCTACATTAACTTATGCCTGATTGATTGAGGAGTTCACGGGAGATCCCAAATATAGCAGTGGGTCTGTACATACTGACTGCCCTTGCTGGCTGCTGTGAAGCTTCCAGGAATCAGATTTTATTCACCTGAAGTGATTCCTTCCATGTTACCGATGGCCCTTAGTGCCTATGGGCTCCTTAAGGAAACCTGTAAAGCTACAAAGCTACTGGCTGTGGTTCATTTCACAGCTGCATCTGTGGGAGAGAGCTCAGAGGCTCTGGGGGAGAAAGCTGACACCTGCCCATGCGCTGAGGAGTTGAAGAAAGCTTTAAGGAATTAGAGACGTTCAGGGGATAGGGCAGTGCACCCAGTAACTTCACAGTTGTATTTTTCATTCTGTTAAGTGTTTATCACTCTCTAGAACTGTAATGAAATAGAAGTCAGATGTTTTTTATCAACAAGAGGGCCTGTAGTGCACAATCATACCATGTAGAGAGCAGTCAGGATCAAATATCTTATACCATGATTGGTGTTTCATGCTTTCTAGCCATCGTTTTTTGCAGATTGGATTTTATTCAAATGAAGGATGGGAAACATATTTCTGGAGAAATCATACAATGAAGTTCTGGTTTCTATGTTGCTTTTATACTGTATAATGCTTAATTATATTAATATTATTATATTAATGCTTCATTATAATGAAAAGAAAAATAATTGTTCCTGAAGACATTTAGACCAGGATTCAAATGAAAATGATGAGATGGCAAAACAGAGAATTATCACTCTTATTTAAGTTTTAGAGTTGTAACTTAAAGAGAATGTTAGACTGGTAAGCATGAAATGTCCTTAAATGCAAATTTGGTTTCAGTTTCTGTGTTCCAAAGCTCTTGTGACACCTTGATATCTAAATTAGGCTAATAGCACTGGCTTTTTGAAAAAGACCAGAAATTGTCCAAGCAAGGAACTGTAAAGCCTTTTTATACAAAGAAATTTTTTATCTTCTTAACATGTACAAAAATACTGAAATAATAAAGCTCACATAATTAAAAACAACTAAAAAGAATGTAATTACTCTTGATTTATCCATAAAAATGATACATAGCTTTTAAACTTAGCCTTAGCTCTGATTCAGAAAACCTCTTGCGGTGAACAAAACCTATCCTGTGATCCATTCACCATCAGTGTATCAACTTATCAACTTTCTTTGTGTGCCTTGAAAACTAAATTCCTGAGAAATCATGAAACATTCTTGATGGAAGACGAGATGTTTTTATGCAAATACTGTGGTGCTTTACAAATACCTCCTTTTCTTCCCTACACTTCCAAATCTGATCATTGATTTGCTAGAATATTATTTTTTCTAGAGAGTAAATTTTATTTTCTTTCTGTATGAGTGATACTTATGGTGAATCTAAATACAGAAAATGGAACATGGATCTAATTTTCCAATGCAACTTTAAAAATATCTGATTCAAAGTATCAGTATGAATTTTTGCTCCTTAAAAATAAAAGGCAGAAAGGATTGAGTGTGCATCCAGATGCAAGTTCAGGGCAGGGAGGATCAATGTGTATGGTTTGAAAGGTGCTGTCAGATGCTGGTTAATGGGGGACACAATTGTTGGAAGCATCAATCTGCAGCTGAATTTATTTGGCTTTCAATAGGGCATAGTATTTCAGATAGCAACACCTAATTGGTAGTATACAGTAAAAGTGGCACAGTAAAAATGTCTGGCCTGTGTGTTAATTGCTCTGTCTGAATTAATACAGCCATATTATTTATTGGAATACAGTAATCAAAGCCACTGCTGACTGTGAGAAAGGGGGGCCATTTCAATTAACAGGCATTGCTCCCAAAGGGGCAGTAAGGAGAAGTAAGCAACAGAAGTGCGCAGGTATTCAGGGCAGAAACTGCAAATGAGAGAATGGCTCATTCTTGCAGTGCTTGCACCTAATCCAGGTGTGAGAGGACTTACCCTTTGAGTCTGAGTGGTCTGAGGATGGTTTCTTGTATAATTCACTAAGGTCTCTTGTTGGCAGGTGGTCTGTTGGTATTAGCAGACGACGTCTTCATTTCCTTGGGGTAGAAATCAAATGCAGTAAAGCCCAGTCAATCTTGGTTCATCCACAGTTACTGAAATAGAGCTCAGATCCATTCTCTGGCTTTCTAAGGGTAGCAAGGTGGATTTACATCTCAGGTTGCTTGCCCATGTAATGTTTGGATGGTGTTGCATGCTGTATGTCTTAGGCCTGAGGTTATTCTCATTTATATCCACATGGACATAATGAGTCAGTGAGAGGGAGAGAGGTGGAGTAGTGTACTTCTCTAGTAAGGTCTTCCCAAAGAGTAGGAGACCCATTTGCTTTGCATTTCTTTCCTATCCCACTGAAAACTTGCAAAACACAAGAATATTCTTAATCCACCTAGAATTTGTGTTAACGGATTATTTTTCAGTCTTCTAAATAAGCGAAAAAATAATCTTATAGTTTTTTGAGGCCAGCATGAGGTACCTGTTGTCAACATAACTGAAAAAATTGTCTCAATGTAAAAACTGTTACCTCAAAAGTGTGATTGCTCATAGTAACATATATGTTTACCAGAGTTTTTCTTGCCCTTTGTTTTATGCACATATAATACTGTCTTAGGAGACTGAATTGCCTTAATAGTTAGTGTTTGACCATTTTTATGTACTTTTTGTTTAGTTGGTTGGTTTTGGTTTTGATTTCTCTAATAGGTTGATTCAGGATTTTAGGATTTTCAGAACTCCCATGTTCTGATGAATGCACCACTCCTGAGCTGCAATGTATTGTGGGCCTTGATGTTCTTACTCTATGTAAAATATTATACCCCAAATGAAATGTCAATGAAATATCATGTGTTGTCAGCCTGTGTTACATTGGGTTAGGGGCTTTACATGAGGAAAAGTTATAAGCAAATGCAAACCAAAACAATCCCAGAACACACAATTAAATTTACTTATTTCCCAATCTAAATGAAAATTGTAAAATATCAGCATATAAAAGTCCAAAATCATCGCTTCAAGGGAATTGCTTGTAGGTTATGTATTTTGACCAAGACACTGGTAACTGTGATGAAAAGGAGACCGCCAACCTTTGAACATATCACATTGCTGAAAGAAAGGTGATGTTAAACATGGATTTCAGAGAACAGCTGATAGATTTCAGAGTGGAGGTGATAGAAGGTTTGGTGGCTGAAGTGGAAATCCAGCATAATTTATGGGAACTAAGTGTTTTGGGACTGAAGAAAATCTGCACGAGTCAGTTTTGAAAGCTTCTGTTTTCTAGGAAGACACTAAATCATAGAAGCTAGAACAGTCTGGGACATTAATGATCATGTAGTTCCCATCCCCCTGCAAGGACCTTTCTGCTGGATCAGGTTGCTCAAAGTCCCATCCAGCCTGGCCTTAAACAAGTGTTTAAGGATGGTGCATCCACAGCTTCTCTGGGAAAACTGTTCTAATGCCTCACCACCACCACAGCACAGAATTCCTTTCTAATACCTAATCCAAACCTGCCCTCTTTCAGTTTGAATCCATTCCCCCTTGTCCTGTCAATCCATGCCCTTGTAAAACTCCCTCTCACCTTTCTTGTAGCCCCATTAGATACTGAAAGGTTCTCCAAGGTCTCCCAGAGCCTTCTGTTCTCCAGGCTGGATGGCCTTTCCCAGTCTGTCCTAATAGGCGAGATCCTTAGATCATCTTGGTGCCTCCTCTGGGCTCCCTCTGCCAGGTCCATGTCCCCATGCTGAGACCCCCAGAGGTGGCTGGGGGGTCCCACCAGGGTGGAGCAGAGGGGCAGAATCCCCTTCCTCACCCTGTGGGCCATGCTGCCTTCAATGCAGCCTAGGATGCAAGTGCTCCTCTCAAGTGTTCATGTTGAGTTTCTCATCCAACAACACCCACAAGTCCTTCTCCTCAGGGTTACTCTTCATATTTTTGGTTTAAAATCATATGAAGGCAGTAATGGAAATACCCTAAAATTTCTGCATCTTGAGTCAGCATCTTGGCTCTTGTTACAATATTATTTTAAAGATTTGCACTCTTGTTTGTGTAAATTGTCTTGCAGTACTATACTAGATACTATCTGCTCCTCCTCCAGTGGAAAGCTGGCCCAAAACCAAGGTTTCTTATCTGTTACACCCAAATTCCTGATGTAAAGAAGCAATGCTGGAGTGTGGCTATGTCTGTGTGTGTATTTGTTATCAGCATAGAAAGTCCCTGCATATGTCAGTGCCTAGTGGTGAGGAAGCTGGGGGAAGATTAATTTGCAGGATGCCTCTTGCTGCCCTAAAGAGTACCAGTGGTGGGAGTGTGGGTGGAGGTTGATTGGGGTTGATTTTTGCAATTTTTCCCTATTAAAGGCTTTGCCTTGCTTCAAGAGATTAAGCATCAATCCATTTAACTTTCGTAAATAATTAAAATCATTAGTAAAAGAAGCTTTTCCAAGAAACTGTGGGGCTTTTTTTTCTAGCTACTAAAACATAAGTAAAATTTAGAGACAGATTTAAGTGTTGGTTTGAAAGTATATAAACTTTATCAATATTTTTTTAATCAATATTGATAAATGTTATCAATATTTTTTTTTTTTGTTCCTGTGTATTTTCTGGAGTCCTTAAAGTGATAGAATTCACAAATGTTTGCATTTATTTCTAAAAAGAAACTAAGCTAAAATTATGAGTCAGTTAAAACTAGAATTCGTTGGTAATACAGATTTGTTCTGAGTTCAAATATCAAATGTAGTTTGGTACAGCATGCAGTAGGCTTAAGAGCATCTTTATTGTGATGAAATTGAATTTGAACTGTTCCTTATCAGGCTTTACACATAATAGTTTTCCTGTAATTTCTTCAAACCTTGCAATCAATCAAATCAGTGGCTTAAAAGACTCAACAAAGTAGTATTTAACTCATCAAAATATTATAATGTGTTTGGAATAGAAGAGGAACTGTTTAGAAACTTTGGACTGGATGGGTATGAAATCTACTCTTTCTGAAGTATTCCTTGATTGGAAAAAATTATATTGTTTTATGCAAGGCTCCAAATTAGCAAACTATTTAAAAATTTTCCTTAAATTCAAGTGGGTATGATATCAGGAAAGTTTTATTTGCTAGCCTGTTGCAGAGCTGGGGAAAAGTTGATACTTTATTCTTATAAAGAGTTTCTTCATTAAATGGGAATGAAGAAACATCAACACCTCTATGTTCCCTTGCCCCCCAAAAAACCCATAAATCATTATAAAGTACACACCCCAACATTTCACTGTTATATTTGTTACTATTAAGAGAAAGTGACAAAGTTAAATAGTTTCATCATATCAATATTTGGTGCAAGTCAAAATTTCTCATTAAGCTAAGTATTACTAATGAATTCAGCATATAAAAGTATTTGACAGTCCTGTGGTTTTGTTATATCAGCCTTTCCAAATTCTAATATCAATTTATCAATCTGGAGAAAAAAAAAAAAGAATAACAATCAAACCCAAAATAGAAGTGTTGTTTTTACATTAGGCTTTTGAGTTAAAGGATTAGAGCTATATTTACAGTTTTCTGAACAGACAGGAAGATTAAAAATAGCCTTTTTGAGAAAAAAGCCCTATTCTTACAAGAGTTCTTTTAACATGACTTCAGAACCTAAGACTTTAAAGCACTTGCAGTGCTAGGTAGAAGCTTGCAAAGGGCCTGTATTATAAATTTTTTTTGGGCTAGGAAAAAGATTTCTGATTTATCATATCAAATGCTATATTCTTTAAAGATCAAGTCTTGTTTTTATGTTGTTATCACTGGGCTCTGCTCAGCTCATAATCTCTGAAATCGGTGACAAAACTCTACATACGTGCCATGTATTTCTGTTTCTCAGAAATATGTGGCAAATTTCTCAGTTTCAAAATAATCATACAAACTGATCTTGCTGTATGGAACTAAATAGGTGATTAGCAGAGAAAGAGCAAAGAAAGTATTAAAATGTTTCATGGCCTCCAGCACCTTCAAAACTTAGATTTATGAAGCTTTCATGTCCTTTCTGCCTATTTGCTCTTTACAAATTACCAGTCTTCTGTTTGCATGAAGGTGCTACAGTAGTTATCTTGTAATTTAGAAGGTCATCTGTAGATGACCTCTATATTTTTTACATACATTTGTATGTTTTAGAGAGTAGGTGTCTTTTTATGATTCCTCTTAGGTTAATTATTCTGATTAGCTCCTGCAATTAGCTGAAGAATAATGGCTTTTTCTTAATGGATATTTTCTTCTTACTTCAATTTAACCCTCTTCTTTTGAATGCACTTCTTCATCACAGTGGGATGTATAATAAAAGAGCAGCTTAAGGTATATTCTAGTGCATTTTGGAAATCTACTAGCACATGAATGAGTTACTATTATTATTATATATTCAGAATTCACTCAAAGCAAAGAAAAAAAAAAACCCAAGCGTTTTAGTTTGCAATAAATTAGCAGTAGGATTTATACATGTATTTTAATCGTAAAAATATAGACCCCGAAGATATTTGGTTGGAAAGAATGATTGGTCTACTTAGGAACTAGGAGAAGGTGAATTGGCTGCATAATTTCTTTCACAATTCACTTGCTGCCACAAGGAAAATGCTCTTTCCTGTATTTTAACAGTATTTGAATTGGTTTGGGCCAGTTTTCCATAGGAGAAGGAACAGCTAGAATCTAGTTTAGTATTGCAACAGAGTTTATATCAACAAAACAAGAGTACAAATGTTTAAAAGTAATATTGTAATAAGAGCCAAGATGCTGACTCAAGATGCAGAAATTTTAGGGTATTTCCATTACTGCCTTCACATGATTTTAAACCAGAAATATGAAGAGCAGCCCTGAGGAGGACTTGTGGGTGCTGCTGGATGAGAAACTCAACATGAACACTTGAGGTGAGCACTGTCCTGGCTGCGCTGAACACAGTGGGCAGTGGTTCCTCCTGTGTTGCCCGTCAGGTGTTGTGGTACTCTGGCTATCCCACAGTGACTGCTCCTGGACCTGCTCCTTTTCTGCTTTCTACCTGCGCTGAGACTTGCTGTTTCCCTGTTTCTTGACTTATACTGCAAGCACTGTGTTCCCTTTAAAATTTGTTACCCGTGCAAGATCCTCTCTTGCCTTCTGCGGCTTCAAGGCATTTCCCCTAGGGCCCAGATGTGTGAGCCTGGATGTGCTGGTTCTTCTGAGCTCTAGCACATTTTGTGGAAATTAAAACCTAATTTTCACCATCACAAGGGCAAAATGGGCAAGCATCTTCTGCGTCTTCAACTCAAAGGAAATGGAAAAGTGGCAGAGGAACGTTATGGAAAAGATATTCTTGCTGCCAGTATCATGGATGCGTCCACAGCACGGTGCTGAGTGCCGGGAAATTCTTTGTTCTGTTTGGTGTTGCACATGTTTAGAATTGTGATATTGTGTTTTTCATATGTTGAGCCTCTCTGGAATTATCTTGGTTCTTTGCTCTTTCTCCATCAGTCCTAGCCAACTGTAATTAAGCTGCAGTGGGCCTTTCCAAAGGCAGGACAGTTTAAATATCAGTAATTTGATCTGCCCTGTTTACTGATCTCTGCTGTTAGCTGAGTTGAAAGCGAAATGTTTTAATTAAAACGATTGGCAATAAGTTGGTATAATGCCATAATTTGCGCTGGGCCTCTTCTAGAAAATGACTTAACCTCTGCCTCTGTTGCTAAGGCAACTAATGGACATGATTGTAACTGGGTGCATATAGACAGCAAGTGGAGGGTCTAAAGCTTTTTTAAATTGCTGGGGTGTCATGATGCTGAAAGATTAAAATGTGAAATTAGTAAAATATATCCAAAAGTGTCTCTTCCATACTTCATTTTTCACATTTTATTTTTTGGTACTGTTTCATGCTTCTAAGCCTTCCAGTTTGGACTCTAAAATCTCATGATGTCATACTTAAGTTCTTTAATGCAGCACTGTATGTATAATAATTTGTGATATAATCTGGAAATGGCAATGGCTATTCTACTGGGATTTAGAATAATGTGTTTGATGGAATCTTATCACCAATCTATATTGAATCAGTAAAGAGTTAAGAATTAGATCATACATTATAAAGTATCCTGAATCACATTTTTAGACAAAAAACACAAACCCTCACTTTTTTCCTGGGGGAAATTTTCTGAAATAGCCATAGGTGTTCTGAATACAGCTTAATAGATGTCCTTGACCAGCAGTTTGTCACTGCTGACCGTGTGGAGTTTGATGGGGTCTTTTAAATAATGTTCAGAGTCTGTACTTTCTAATATGCTGTTTTCCCCCAGTGATAAAAACCAAAAAAACATGTAATATGATATTTCTCTATTGGAAAATAGTCAAAACTAGAGTTCAAGGAAATTACTATTCTTACTGAGAAGAAAGAAAGGGTGTGCTTTGTGTACTTTCCTCCTGACCTGATCCATGTCTAATATTTAGGCTCTTAAAGATAAAATTAAAGAGAATGTCACCATTCAATATGACAGTGCAAAATGCACACTTCAGGAGCATAGATTTAAGCTTGTGCAATCACAAATCAGAACAAGGATTTAGTGACTTGAGGCCTTTCTCCTGCAGCATCATGTTTACTTTTCCTGTCTTTTCCATATGTGTGCAGTGTACTCTGAAGGCCAAGATTGGGAGAACAGGGAAGTGGCAGAATAAGGAGTACTTAGGTGCAGGAAAGAGGTGCCTGGAATATCACAGAACTTAATTGCATAGCCTGTTTGCTTTTTCTTCATTCCTTCATTAGTAGATGTAATTGGGCAAATTAATTTGAAAATTTATGCAATTTATGACTTTATAGCTTTTATGACTTTTTATCACACAGAATGAAACAAATGAAAAATGCTTTTTGGGTATGTTTGTTTTAAAAAATATTGCTGGAAAGAAATTTTATTCTAGAATTACCTAATTCTTCAACCAAATATATCTGGAAAATTTAGAGCCTGAGGTGTTAAATTGCTTTCCTATCCCAAACCATGCCTCTGTTTTCCATGAGACAAGATTAGACTTTGCAAAAAACTGAATTAATTCAGTATTTTACTGAAAGCTTTCTTGTGCCATAAGACCACTAATTACTTAAGCATTGAAAAACTGCATATGAAATTATCAACAAGAGTTTTTACAGCTTGGTAAACATTTTAAAAGAGAAGAAACTAAAACAATGGTTGTACAATTGACTTTACTAAAATATTTAAGTTTAGGCCCTAAGGCTAGAACTCTGAAAGCACTTGAAATTATTGAACTTCATGGTATTTGGCTGTCAGACCAAAACAGTCGAAGTTGCTTTACTTGTGAAAGGCCACTTCACCAGAAAATGATGAGATGGCCTTCTCATGGTGGAGATTTAAATAAATTCTGTACCATGTTGGGTTTTTTCCCCTCTTTGCTTTTTTACCTTCGATCCATATATATATGTATGTATATATGTATGTATGTTTATATGTATGTATGTGTATATATATGTATGTATATATGTATGTGTATGTAAATATGTATATATATGAAATACACTTCCAAGGAAAACTTATTTACGTTAGTATTTAGGAAACTAAGGCAATCTAGTGTAGGGGGATAGAATATAAGAAAATAAAGATAATGTAGAAAGTAATCTTACCCCTAAGGAGTTGCAGCTGGGCCAGTTATCAAAGATGAGGAGCAGGCCTGACTTTAACAGGCCACAGCTGAAAGCAGTGAGAAGAAGATGCTATAAAAGAGTGGGGTGGCTGGGTGAGAGGAGTCAGTGGCTGCTTTGTGAAAAAGATTCAGTGCTCTGAGGAGCTGCCCACGAGGAACACCAAGAAGGTATGGAACTTTTGTGACATAGATATAAAAGTATGGAACCCCTGCAGTAAGATGACAACAGTCTAGACTAACAAAACCCCATTAGGGGCATGGGAAATAAAAACAACACTCTCAAAATATAAATTTTGGAATGTAGTCTCCACTTCTCCATGTCCTACCGCAGCACCTGTTAAGAGAGTGGAAAGAGAAGTTGAAAACAGGAAAGGGAGAAGGTGATCTGCCTAAATCAAGAAATAGGGAATGCAAGGAAAAATCCCATATCATAAGAAGTAGTCTCTCAAGATGAGTCAGTTCCAAAATGCCTCATTATCTATATAAGCATAGAACGGGAAGAGGTGGGAAGGGACTCAAAGGCAAATGTTGTGTGCGCATGCAATTACAGAAATAGATAAAAAGCAGCCATGTATGGGTAAGATGTGGGAGGAATGAAGGCTGAATTTATCCTTACTTCTCATTTTGCTGTAAACTCGCTGGGCAGACAGCTGTGCTGATCAGCAGAGGTTATACAACCCCGGGACCAGGGCAGGCACGTTTGCTCCCCCCAGAGCCCGGGGAAGCTGCACTGTAGATGAGCAAAGGAGGGTGGTGTGAGGTCTCTGGCCGTGCTTGTTCTCAGCTGCAGCTCTTTGGGGTGAGCTCAGAGCATGGCCATACACAAAGCGGTGCTGACATTACTGAGGTGCAGCAGAAACTCCTTGTGCTGGATTCCCCAGGCCTGCAGCCCAGACTTGCCAGAAACCTCTAAAGAAGGATGGCCAAGTGTGGCTGCTGTGCCAGTGTAACTGGGCTCCTGGCACTGGCTGGGGTGCTCAGTCCTCCTCCTACATGTGCTGCTCTCTCTGGTTTGCCTCACTGGGGAAGTAGGTGCCATCTGCTTTACATGCCTCTACTTCACAATATGCATTTTTAGTCACTTTTCTACTGATGATAGCCTCCTCTGATATTTGTTATTTTATACAAGTAAAATATCTTATTTCTTTTCAAATTGACTTTTGTTAGTAGAAGTCCCCAAATGCTTGAAAAATACTTGCTAATTGCAATATAGAAAAATCACACTTCTATACATGAAGGTTAGGGTATAAGATGAATAATTGGTGCAAATATTTATTCTTATCTTTCTTGCGCATGTAACAACATGTCCCTTGTGAATTTGATAGCGAAGGACAATCTGAGCCAGAATTGGCAAATGGGCTTCTAAATGAAAATGTTACATGGTTTTGAAAAAGAAACACAATGTGTATATATATACAGTTTGTTCATTCAAGATCACAGGTTGATTTTGAAAGGGAGGAAACTCTCAAAATTAGAATAGGGAAAGAAAAGTACAAAAAATTAGAATGCAGCTAGTAGAACTACAAGAACAATTTCACTTGAAATCCATAAAACTGGTGCATCATCTGTGTACTAAAAGTAGGGTTTTATCTTTGGTTATTGAAAATTGCAACATACCTATTGAAATCAAATTGTGTGCTTATATACCTTTATTGTTACAATGGATGTTATTTACCACTTATAGTGAAATGATAGCAATAGATCTGAAACATTAGTTTTGAACAGTTAGAAACATAATTCTCATTACTTACAAGCGAGTTTATGATAGCCATTGTTGAGCAGTCCTACTCAGCACATAAACATCACTCTGAAACTGTATGTAGTGAAAATGACTGGTATGAACTTCATTCAGGTGTCAAGGGCATTTAGTTGCAATTACATACCTTAATATTACATTTTAAAAAGTACATATGGGTGTGACAGTGCCTATAAAACCAGAGTTAGGTGGTAGCCACATAAAAATCTAAATGAATTACAGTTTGGCCGATAGAAACACTCTCATTTCCTGTTAAACTGAGTTAAAGCTGAGTTAAAGAAAAGTTAGACATTGATTCCTGTATAAAGTTTTCTGTGCTGTGCCTTCATGAATAGTGGCTCTACAGTATATGTATTTTGGCAAAGCAAAATGCTAGCATTTGGCTGCTTTGCTTCACCCACAGTTGTCTTTTCTTCACCTTGGTAAAAGAGTGGATTAAACCATCAGAGTGGCCCTTTTTCCCCTTTGAGTGTAGAACACGGCGCTTAGAAAAATCCCCTTCATTGGTGTGCAAGATGTAATAGCATGGTTTGATTTCATCATTTTTCAAAAGAAAGAAGCAGAGTTTCTGTCAGGAGGTGTTGGGGAACACCAGTGATGAGAAAAATTTGGAGACCTCTGGAAGCTCTAACTTGGAAGTTTATTTAGTGTTATTGTATATGTTGCCAGTACTACATTTTTTCCTTTGTGATGGAGAAATGGACAGAAAGTGTTGAGGAGAAGGAAGTGGTGTTTCCTAGAACGACTTGTTTAAGTCTCAGCAGCCTAAATGAGAGGGAGAGAAACTCCTCTCCTTTTTAATCTTCGGTTCTGCAAGACTTAATCTACCTTTGCACAAGAAACTCATCAGACTTTGGATATTCGAACTTGGGCCTATTAATTCCCACAAAAATCCCTGCAGCCTAGACCTATCTTTTTCCACTGTTTTTTTTTTTGTTCTAATAATTAAACTAATAGTTTAGTAGCTTATATAATAATCACATTCATATTATTATAGTTTTAAAATTTTCTATTCAGTAGTATTAAAAATAGATGAATAGATTACTTTTAATTTTAATGACAGGGGCATGGCCCTGAAGATTTTACACATATTGCATTGCTCTGGGGTCTCTCGGGGCACAAATGAGTTACAACAAAGTAGTTATAGGTGTCCATATCATGTCAAACTCTTCAGCAGAATGCTAGAGTGCACTGTATCATCTGTATTTCAGGGGGAAGAAACATTTGAAGAAATTACTAGCTGAAACTGGCATTTACATCATTTGTTCATTATCCTAATTTAAAGCTTGCAGAGAACCATGTAGGAACAAATTATGGCTTATAAATACCAAAAGTGTCATGGTTCATTGAGCCTTTTATTCTGAGGATTTTCCTGGTTAAAAGCAGAAGTTTGAGAAATTGACTTTTCTCTTTAAGAAAGTGCAAATCTTATGTTTTTTGTATCTTAAGATATGATACAGACTAACCTGTAGGGTGGCAAAACAATGCCACTTCTGCATGACTTAAGTTCATACATTTGAGGTCTTAGGGAGTATTTGTAAGGAAATCACTTTTCAGAGTAGATTGAAGGAATACAGTTTTGGGACTAGGATTGGTTTTCAAAGTTTGCAGCTATCTAAAACTGTTTAAGGATATAAAATAGTTGAGTTATATGGGAAATACTTTAGAGGGCAGAAAGCAGGCAGAGTAAACAAAAGAGGATGGAAAAATACATTAATTACATAACTTTCACCATAGCACATCACATGGTTATCACTGTGATGTGTGCCATCATAGAAACACAAACTGTGAGAATTGTATTTAATGTGTGTACTTGCTTTATGGATTCACTTTAAGTGATTCAATCACTCAGTCATAGTTTTGTCTTAATTGCAAAAGATACCTAATGCTAATACAGTCACAAACTGAGCATAAGCAGACTGATTCAAGGGCTCGTGAAAACCCAAACCAAAATGATTCCATAGCTCTAACGTGAGGAAGATAACTTTGCTGAATTGTATGCTCCTGTCGCTTTCCAGATATCTTTAACAGAAATCTCTGCTGAAGGCTGTAATACTACTCAAGGAGGTGGGTGCTTCAAACAGATGCATTCTTGATTTGTCAACTCCTGGGAATAGTTGCACAATGTCCCGATTAGTCAGGAGAGTTTGCTGTGCTCGGGATTTCTGAGCTCCTGGAGAATTAATCATGTGAAGGGTGAATATGGAATGATCACAGAATGCCAAACTTGGAAGGGGCCACCTGGAGGTCATCTAGTACAAGAGCACAGTGGTCAGGATTGTGCCTGGGCAGCTTCCTCAGATGCCCAGTGGGGGAGACTCTACAACACCTCCTGGCCAACCTGTTCCAGTGTCAGTCACTCCCTCAGCAGAGCTCTCCCACGTGTTGAGGCACAACTTGCTGTGTGTCAGTTTTGTCCTGCTGCCTCCTGTCTTGGCACCAGTGAGTAAAGCCTGGCCCATCCTCTTGGCAAACCCCCCTTTAGATGCTCATAGACATTGTTAAGGTCCTCCCTTGGTTGTCTCTTCTCGAGGCTGAACAAGCCCAGCTCCATCAGCCCTTCCTTTCTAGAGAGATGCTTCAATCCCTTCATCATCCTCATTGTCCTCCACTGGACCCACTTCAGAGGCTCCATGTCTCTCTCACACTGAGAAGCCCAGAACTGGACACAGCACTCTGGGTGAGGCCCCACATGGCTGAGGAGAGGGGCAGGATCAGCTCTCTTGAGCTCCTGGCAATGCTCTTCCTAATGCACCCCAGAAAGGGTGAGAACTTGCAGGTTGTTGAGGACAGGGCAGAAGTGTTTAGGTGCCACTGATGATTATTTTGGATGAACATATTTTTACTGGCAGCCCCTTTGAATTTGTAGCTGTTGCTGTATTACTATTGAGTTTGAAGAACAAATCTATAACCATTATGTTACACGGCTAGGAGAGAATTTCTCTACTAAAAGTTGTCAGAAAGATCTTCAGAAAATGAGCTATTGACCCAAAGTAGTAGAATTTGTAGTTCAAAAAGATAACTGGAGCTAATTTCTAATAATTGCTAAAACTGCATGGAGGTGTTTGAAATCCACAGCAGCTTCTACAAGAATTCTTTTACTGCGTCTTGGGGATAACTTGCACTTTTAGACTCAATATATGCCATTAGTGATGGACCCTCTAATAAATGCTGTGAGTGTGAGCCTGTTTTCAGCATCCTTTCTGCAGCACCCTGGAGTTGATGTGTGTTAACCCCTGTTATAGAAATAACCTTTTACATGTATCCTTTGAACGCATCTAGAGGCTAAAGCTCTCTGAGGGATGTTTTAGCACGTCGCACTTCTGTTTTACAATTCTTCTTATGTTATAAGCTTAAAACCCTCCAGTTATAAATGGAGTTTGTAGCTGTAGTTTCTCACATGCTGTTGGCATTCAAGATCAGAGTTTCAGAGTTGGTGGGTTATAAATATATGAGAATTATATATGAAATATAATTTTTAAAGTTAAGTGTCATTATAGTGCCATTATTATTAAACTGGAAAGTATATTCGGTACAGCTAGTATATTTTGATCTAAATATTTTAGATCAAAAAAATAGTTAAGATTTCTTCAAGAGGCAACCTAAACAGAGTTTACAAGTTCTGCAGTGGCAGGATACTTATAACAGGCTGCTTTTCACATTAATCAATACTATATTTCACAGCAGACCATTTCTCTTCTTTCTCACTTACAGAAAAATAGTATTTTTTTTCAACAACTCTGTGAATTAATTAATGCCATTTATTCTTCTGATTCTAACCAAAGGTTGTCAGGTTCCCTTAGCCTGTGTATTGATCTGTAATATAACCTTCCATTTCCTGCATCTGCTATTAAATGGAATAGAATTCATAATGGTTGCACTCCTGCACAGCTGTTCACCTATCCAGTATTGTCAGGTCACCAGGGAAAGTTGCTAATACTTGAGGAGAACTTCACTGGTATATTGATGTCTTCTGTTGTTCAATTAACATTTCTAATGTGGAAGAAAAGAAGATAGTATTTAATATGTCAGCCAGCCTTAAGACAACTCTGTTTCCATTTTCTAATGCCAAAACCTAATACAATGTTTATGTCCATTAGAGTTAAAATACTTTCCTTATTAGCTGCCTAAGTGCATTTTTTTCAACAATAATAGTGAAGGGCACTCAGTAAACTAAGACTAATTAATCTCCTCAGTCTCCCTTTTGTATTTATCTGATGCCAAAAGCAATATATTTTTTTCTCTAAAGCAGATTAAAACTAAACTGTGGATGGTGCCTTCTTCCTGAACATAACCTGCAAAATTATCAATTTCCCTGATTATTATCTCTCCTTTCAGAATGCTGCTTATTACTAACTGGGTTTTTGTTTCTGCTGCTCTCTGACAGCAAAGGTTTGACATATTGCTGCTGGAATGCAAGGGAGCTGCAGGGACCCAGAGCCGAGGACCTGCCATTCATACATTCTTGTCTAGTGGTAGAGACACTCCAGTATCAGGCTTTGCTGCAGCCCGGCAGCTAAGGTGGTTTGGGGGCACTTAAACCCTGCTAGAAGGATAAATCTCCATGAGTACAAGTTGAAGCAAAGTAATAACATTTTCTTAATGGTTTCAAACTTTTTTGGGAATAGTGGAGTGGAGGACAAGAGCCTGAGCACACAGTGGTGTATCATAAAGACCCTGACCATCTATGATTGACTTGTGCTTCTTTGAGCCAATTCAGAGTTATAAGAATGGAATGGGGCCCACTGGCACAGGACAACAGGCTCCTGCCTCAGGGCAGTGTCTGCTGTGCCAGGATGTTTCAGAAGAAATGGATGCTTCCCCATGTGGGATGCAGAACATTGTATAGGGACCCACCAGGCACATTAAGTGTGAAGTTTATGCCGAATTATAATTACCTTTTTGATCATTAATGAAAGGGTGAAAAATACCATTGGCTTGACTGTCTAGACATTACCTTCTGCTATTATTGTGTTGAATCATGAGTAAAGCACTATTATTTTTTATGTTAAATATGTATTAGTTCACATGGAATTCAGATATTGTATGTGTTAATGATGTAACGATTAACCAAATACAGGCTTTTCAGCCTTCTTCCTGTCGCCCTTCAACCAATGACTCTTTTGTCATTCATTCCAGTGTTCTTTTTCAGAATGAATGTGGAGAGCAAAATTAATAATTCGCAGTCAAGCTTCAATGTTCATCTTCACTGTATTTGTTAAGAGAATATCCTTATTTTAGAACTTTTGTATCGGTTGGCAACCTTAGCTTTGACACAAAACACTAACTTGCAGTGTTCCTTTGAGGGTTTTTGTTGAGGTTTTTTTTTGCATACAAATTGATATTTTTATTTTCAGTCTTATTCCATGAGTGTTTATTTCAGTCTTATACCATCACACACACAAAGGACTATCTTATCAGTATCCTGTATATATTGAAGACAAAGCCACACATGTTGGGAAGAATGGAAGATCAGGGAAACAGCTTTGAGTTTGCCTGAGAATTTTTTTAAATGCTCAGGACCTTCTCTGAGGTTAAAGGAATGGCCTTTTCCTGGTTTGCTTTAAAAAGTAAAGATGTGTCTATTTTAAGTTCAAGTAGGATCTTGAATACACCTTCTTAGGAAGGTGTATTCAAGACATTAGTAAGTTCTGACAAAGTCTGTAATGTTGCAGTAAAAGAGTAGAAAAAAGTTTTTCTTAAGGTGCTATGGAAATATCACAACATATGAAAAGTAGGAATGGATATGATGTTTCCTATTTATTTTCTTTAAGGATAGTTATAAGGTAAACTGTTAATTTTCTTTAGGGGTTTCCTAAGGACTCAGCCTGCTCCAGGAAGCTTAATCCAGGCAAATATTCTGCAGGCCTCCTCCAATTTTTCTGGAGGGTTTTAGTTTTCTCTACACAGCTTGCATCTATTCAAATGAGCCTGAGTGTGTCCTGATTACCATCCACAAGTACAGACAGCTTCCACTGTTTGTATTCTTTCTCCAAGGCACAACCCTTCTCTGTAAGGAAATTCACTCCTGCTGATCCTGTAGCATCCCTCATTTTGGAGTCCTGCCTGGTGAATAGGGCAGGATTACTGAGTACTTTCATGTACAAACACAACTTTCCATCTCTATGGTGGCTGGGTAGTTTCTTCTCTCCTCTCCTGGTTCCTTTCTTAACTCTAGCTAACAAAACTTGTACTGGGATTGCTTCAAAACTCAAGCAGCTGTCCTCATCAAAAGATATTCCAAATATCTTTTTGCTTCAGTCTCTAGGCTTGAATCTCCACCCTTACAGTGCACAGATGACACTGGGAAGATGGACTTAGGCCAAGAATTGTGTTTGTGTCTGCATGCTGCCATGATGAACATTTATTTATTTAGGTATTTTTTGAATCTTGCATAGAAAAAGCTTCATACTTGGTTTTGATTCCATTCCATGTTGTTGCTGAGTGTCATAATATTCATTAAGTGTGATAGTATGAGTTACTGAGCCTTTCAACATGTGATATAGAATGGTAAAATATAGCTTCCATATTCCTTCCTTTTTTTTCAAAAGCACTTTAAGCAAATTGGCAATCTAATTATTGATTTATAAAAGGAAAGGAATTAATACAGCCCCCCATAGCCGTTGGTGGTAAGAGTATTTAAAAGTGAACTATGCTTAAATTTCATAAAAGCCTCCTCAGCAAATCAGTAGAAGAATATTGATCTTGAAATAAGTATGTGAATTCTAATTGTGTTTTGTCTTTCCACTGGAGGACCATTACTTTATTTAGCTGGAGTTCATTCTTTACTTTTATAGTCTTGGTGTGTTGTGTATGAAAACTGCCTTTATGTTTGAGCAAGGCTTGTAACTACCCAGTTTTGCTGATCTTTTCAAAAGAGTGTATTGACATGTGAGAGCTAAAGAGAGGCTTTTAAGATCAAGTTACCATCACCAAAAGTCTCAGCAACATATAACTCTGGTTCCTGGTATAGAGCTGTCTGTTAAATGAGTACGTCAGATGCCAAGTACAATAATTGCTTCTTGCTGTACTGACTCGCAAATCAATTTATTCCGATTATGAACCACCATCTTAATCATATACAATGTAATTACATATATATTTTAATCTTGGAAAACCACATACATCTGTAGGTTAATCCTGCTGCTTTCATAAGTGGATTTGGACTGGTAAGAGGGAGCAGTCTCAGCTGCTTTATAAGTTTTGAAATACCTGATCTGGCTGTTTTTTCATTGGAAAATTTTGGAAAAGAGAAAGAGGAAAGAGGCTCCAATGGTCACACAACTACTACATTCAGGGGCAAGGGAAAAGAAGGAAAAGACAGGGAAGCTGAATGTTTAATGAAGTTTTTAAAAATAAGTAGTTTTGAAAAGTATATCTCTTGCTTAAATTAAAAATTCAAGTCAAAAGTTAGTTTAAGCAATTTCTTTGAAAAGTCAAATATATTTTGACAGAAATCTTTTTTTGTGTCTGAACAAACTGAAGCAGCTTTACAGAAGGTAACACAGGAGGGTTTCAGCAGTGTGTGATAGTTGAATGTAGGGATTTATGTTCCTTTATCTTCCCATCACTGCATGTGAAATTCAAGTGGAAGTTTCTTCCTGTCTCCTACATTTGTAGTTAATATGTGCTTGTTTTTTAACTGAATTTTAGAGCCTTTTAAAGCAGCTCTGCAGTACAGACATTAGTAATTTTTTAGCCACCTGTAGTCTAGCACTGTGTGGGCATGAGGTGCTCTCAAGGGGAACTTCACCAAGTTTTGGTGGGGAAAAATAGCATTCTTTGGGTTTTGTTTGTTTAAATCTAGCCCTAGGCTAATACCTGAGGGGCATATAGGGGAAGAGTGAACAGAGATGGATTGTTATGTGGACTCTGGGTAACCCATAAAGCAGCACAGTTCTGTCACCCTAGAGCAATGGGTCTGGACTTGAGAGCAGCACAGGGCTATGTACTGCTCCTCCAAAGTCTGCTGATGGATCTGTGTGTTGGTCTCTTCTTGCAGGGAGTAAGTGATAGCACAAGAGGAACAGGCCCCAGATTGCTCCATAAGAGGTTTAGATTACCTAGAAGGCAAAATTTCTTCGCTGAAAGGTTTGTCAAGCACTGGAACTGGCTGCCCAGGGAAAGTGGTTGAGTCACCATCCCTAGAGAAATTTAAAAGACCTGTAGGCAAGGTGCTTGGGGGTATGGTTTAGCCTCGGACTTCAGTGTTAGGTTGGTGCTTGGACTCAGTGATCATAGAATAGTTTGCCCAACCCTCTTGCAGTAAGCAGGGACATCAACTAGATCAGGTTGCTCAGTGTCTTACCCGACCTGTCTTGGAATGTTTCCAAGGATGAGGCCTCTACTGCCTCTCTGGGCAACCTCTACCAGTGTTTCAACACCCTCACTGTAGCAAAAAGGGGCTTTTCCAGCCTAAATCACTCCATGATTCTATGGATATGAATGACAGCTTACTCTGCCATGTCAGCTGAGATGGGCCACAAATTCACATTTTTAGAACTTACTTCCATCTGGATTTTTTACCATGTTTGCATTTCCAGAAACTCTGTTGCATTGTAATTGAAACAAGCCAACAACAATGAGCAGTCGGGCTGAATTCCAGTTCTTCAGTTTAACACTTAATTGATGTTTTCCTGGCTAAAGACTGAATAATCTCTGTGTACATAGTGAAGAAATACTTTCCACAAATCCAAATTTTATTGGGTAATTTAGGTGCATAAAAATTTAGTCTAATGAACAAGTTACTGCAGGGTAAAAGATTACTGAAATTACTCTGCATTTAAGTTCAGTAGGGATTTAGCAGCAGATTTAACAACAGTTGGGATATCATTTTGTGTTGGCAGTTTTGGAGAAGTTACTTCAACTGGACTGGGAGAAATCTTTATATCATATGGAAAGAAAATGTAATAAAAAGCTAACAACTCAGCATCAGTTAGTGCTGCTTCATAGCGAACCTACATTGAAAATCTCTACATTTTAGGCAGAGAGCAAATATCTGGATATTTATATTCATAGAACTGGAGGAAAACAGCTTAGTTCACTACTAGAAATAACAACTAGAAAAGAATAATGTGTAGCTGACAGCACTCATGTTCCTTCTGGCGTTTGCCTTTACTTTTCTGTGCTTATCATTTCAATTGCAACTCTGAAACACAATTTGGAGACTCAGTCAAGTGCAATAAATGGAAGACAGGATTTTTTTCCCTTGCTTGCCTGTCATAAATACTTCAGCTGTTTTACTTGGAATCCTCATATCATGAAACTGAAATCTTTATGGAAAGATTTTTAATATCCAAAGTCAATATTGGGATCCTATTATGTTGAACAGCATATGAATATAAATCTTGCCTTGGAAAACCTTAAAACTGGATGAACAAATTAACAAGTGAGTGTAATGAGGGAAAATATTATCTTCATTTTAGACAAGAACAATTGGCACATTAGGAGAAGAGTGTTTTTGCCAAAGCCACACTGCAGGGCTCAATGACAAAAAAATTAATGTTCTGTTTCCTCTAGCAGCAAAGGCAGCTCCCAGTGTGTTTTGTTTGCTTGCTTTTCTCCACTGCTCTTTTTGAGATTTGTAATTTTTTCTCAGACTACTTGTCTGCTTACAAGTCATGACAATAAGTTTCAGTAGTCCCTCAGAAGGCATGTAGAACTGTGGTAAAAGAAAGTAAAACCATTGTCTGAGAAACTTGGTTTCAAACATTTTTGGGCTGACATTGGTCCTGAGGGCTTGAGGATTTACTGTCTCAGTCCCAGTCCAGTGCCTGACCATGAGCTATCATTGCTGTTTAGGAGGGATAAGGAGCTCAAAAACCTTTGCTAAATGCATCTATTGAATGCATAAGTGGGTGTTGAAAAGAACTCATTAATGGTAATTTTCTTAGAAATGTTTGAAAAATTCATGTTGGGTCACTCTTGAATGTTGCATTGACCAAGATAACCACTTGAAAACAAAACAAAAAAAAACAACAAAAAAACCCCAAAACAAAACAAAAAAACACACAAAAAGAGGAATGTCTGGTGGATTTGAGTGTTCTTTTCTAAAAGTTACAGTATTTACATATTTTTTGATTTTGGCTCTTATACAAAATTTTTCAAAACAAAGCAGAACCCCCAGACAGGAGCCCAGAAACATACAAATGGATAGCTTTAGGATCCTGATGGGAATACTGCCAACAAGGTAAAAAGAAATGTTTAAAAAGTGCCAAACCTGCAGACCTGTCATCTTTAGCCTTAATGGGCACTTACAAATGTGCTACTTGCAAGAGATGTTCTTCCACAATATGATTGTGGTTATAAAACAAACAGCATGGTCAATAATATGATCTAATCTGATTGAAGAGGTCAGTTAGAAAATTATTACCCACTTTACAACCCATTAACATCAAACCTACATTACAGGAATGTATGTGATAGATTAAAAACTTGCTTACTTAAAGCAAGAAGGTCTAAATAAACTCCATTATGAATGTTTTTTTATATTTGAAGCAAAAAAATTGCCCCCTTGGTGACTGGAATGCAATGGAGAGAGTCAGAACAAGTTGCTGAGTTTAGCTTTTAAATCTCTGTGCCTGAATCCTATCTAGTAGACGTTTGGGGAAGTGGAAAAGACATTTTTGGATGATTAGCTTGTGCTTTGTGATTGACACACCGAGGAGGCTGCAAGAAAGCAATTCAAGGGAAATTGAAGCTGTTGAATGGAGTTACTGGAATTAGGGAAGGAAAAAAAAATGCTTTGCTTGATACAGAGCACATTATTTGCTGTATCAGGAAAGACCCAATGACCCTTCTAATCTTGTATCCTGCCTGCAATGTTGATTTATACCAGATGCTTCAAATGAAGATCTAAATCCCCATAATACGTTTACCTGTAATTGTATAATAGTGTGCAAGGAGGGTATGTTCCTTCTTGACACCAGCCCATGATCAGCATATGCCCTGTAGCATATATATTGAAAGCTTCTGTCTTTACTCCTAGCTGATGAAGTTGGAGCTGCTTATGGCAGTTGTATAAGTTAATGTGGGTGGATGGCCAAGCATGTTTGTGGCAAACACTCATGCTCATTGAACTGCATGAATTTTAGCTAGTAAATTCTAGGGCAATTTCCATAGGATGTTATGCCACAAAGTTAGGAGGACATTCTCTTGGGTTTTGTAGTGCCCTTTAAGTGACAATGTCAAAGGAAGGTGCTAACAGTCTTCTGGCTCTAGTTTCCTTAGCAGTTATGCAGAAATTACATGTATCTATATTATCTGCTGGATCAGTTTTTCTCCAAGGTGTTATGTGATCAGCTCCCTTTTTTTTTTTCAACTGGCTTAGCTCGATGCTAACATAGCTTTAAGGTATATTGCCTGATATTTCAGATTGCCTTAGGTTTATTTTCCTGCTTATTTTCTATATGAATTGCTAGATTCTGAGGGAATCTATGGGTACGTTTGCCTCCAAAGTCCCTGGGGAGTAAGGTGAGCTAGAAAGGAAGATCCAAGTCTGCTCCTGTTTGTTTCTGAAACTCCTTCTGTACTGGGGTGACTGCATGCATCCTCACCTGCAATTAATATTGCATTGGTGACAGATA
Organism: Melospiza melodia melodia; assembly: GCF_035770615.1. NCBI lineage: Eukaryota > Metazoa > Chordata > Aves > Passeriformes > Passerellidae > Melospiza > Melospiza melodia. Next base: position 24,416,980 of record NC_086202.1, read on the forward strand.
TGTTTCACATACAAGCGCTGAGAATCTCCTGTGTAGTGTGCACTCCATCACTGAGTTCATCCAGCAGCTGCCTATAGCACCAGCCTGACAGATGTTGCTGGTGGTTGTACCCTTAGTTGCTGCTTGGTTGCCTCCCCAGCTTCTGCAGGAGGTCCTGGAACTTGAGAGTGACTTGTGACACCAGGCCTTGCTGTAGATGGGAGAATGCTGCATCTGTGTGCTGTGTTCAGGATGGCAAAGAGGTAATGGAGGAGGGGTTGGAAGGGTCCCCCAGAAATGCCTGGAGCCCCCTTCATCAGAGCTATGAACAGACATGGGGTCGTGGGGGCAGCATGCACAGAGGCTTCCCTTGCTGTGCTGGTGCTACAGGGGCTGTGTCACCATCGTGTTCCCTGCCTGTCTGCAGGCTGCAAGCAGCTCTTGAGCAAGATCAATGGTTTCTGTGCTGTAGTGCTTCTGGGCACAGATCAGGCTGCTGTACCTCTGCCTTTAATGCACGGTGGTCTGGGGAGGCTTGGCCTGCCAGTGATGTGAACATTTCCAGCCTGGTCAAGGCTATTCTACAGGCCTATTTACATTCGGCACCGAGCCTGTGAAGCTCCATGCCATCATTTCTGCCTGGCATTCCTATCTGCCTCAGCTGCTCTGACTCAAAGGCATTTACAGGTGACCTGACTGCTTGCCAGGAAACACTTATCTCCTCAGTGACTGTGGCATGGCAGGGGAATGTGCTTTTTGGCTGAATGAGGAGGAACTGGATGTCCATCCGGTCCAGACTTCAGAGTGGCATAAGGTTTGAGAGCTGGATCATGTTTGCCTGCCATATCCATCACAACATCTGTGAGACAAAGATCTGGAGGCAGGCTGACCCACTCTGTGCATCTGCAAGGATTGTAAAGTGAATTCCATGTAGGAAGCCCCAGATGAGTCCTTTATACACAATGCATTACTGTGTATTCACTGCTTCAGTGATGTGGTTTCCAAGCTGTTTTTTTCTTTTGTCTTTCCCTTTTTTTTTTTTTTTTCCCAGGTGATAAGAGGGAGGTAGAGAACCTTTTATCATGTTTCTGTTAGTGCTTCTTCTGAAGCACTGTACTCCTCACCACCTCCATGCTCTGCCTGGATGCCTGGCTGGCAGTGCCAGGTATAAACCATAAATCCTGCATAATATGCCATGTTCTCTTCCTTTAAGTTTCCCTTTCATATTCTTTGTTCCTTCATCTCTCTCCAGGGATGGAATGATTTATGCCAATATATAAAGCTATAAATGAGACATTTTTCTACAAGCTGAGGTAAAAACAATGGTGCAAAGCTGTACTACTACCAGTAAAAGTAAACACAAAGAAGCAGCAAAACTAGTTGTCAGCTATTAAACAGCTATAGTTTTATTTGCTGTAAGCATTTCAAATAAGAATAAGTGAGTAACTGCTGACAGTTTTTAACAAAGGCAAATAGTAATGCACCCAGTGCAGTATGCGGGATTTTATTTTAAAATAATTTTTATTTTATCTTAACTGGTTCATGTTTGTTTTACTCAACTTGAAGTTTTGGAAAGGAGAGTGGGATTCAGTATAACTTACTTGCTTCATCATGTCTTACAAATGATGTTGCTCATCATCAGTAAGTGGAATAAGAGTAGAAATGAGCTGAAATGGTAAAGAGCAATGTTGGTGCAGGAATGAATAAAAGTTTTTATGCTGCTTGTCCTATTTAAATCTTGTGCTGTTCGAAGGAGATGTGAATTAAGTTTGCTGGGAGTATTTAACAGACTATTTTTGTTGGATTAGTATTGACTTTGTAAAGTTCATTTTATGTAATTGCCTTGACCTTTACTGGGGGGCTGGAGTCAGTCTCACATTCTTTTCTGAAAATTCAAATGATCTTGATTTCACTGTGATGTAAAGAGGTAAAACTAGCATCTCAAAGATAATTGTTAGTATAAAAGTACATTCCTATCTATCTCTAGTTAGTTCTTAGGCTGCTTTATGCTGTGGGCATGGCTCAGCACAATCAAGTTTAACTTTGTATATTGATCTATAATGGCAAAACTAAGTAAAATGTGGTTTTGCATTCAAAAGGATTTAGGAAAGATTTATGATGAATTTTTTTTTCCATGAACCTGGAAAAATGACATTTTTTGTTAAAGTATTAATTTCATTTTTTCTTTGTTCTTTGGTGAGGCCTGCCATGAGAGGAAAGGAAGTTTTACTGAGAAATCCAAGATTACTCAGGTGGTACAGTGAAAACCTACATTAAACATGTAGGTCTAGGCAGTATTTTTCCTTGTGTATCAGGACTGTGATTTTGCATCTATTCCTTTAAGTCAAATCAATTTTGCTATAAGGTTTCTTTGTGCACAGGAATTTTACCATTCTAGAGTCCAGAACTGTGGGGTTTTGATCTAGTATCCAGGCTTGCCAAGAGAATGTGTCCCTTTGCATTGCAGTAAACTGTGGCTTTGGTTTTTGTTTTTGCAGTAACTTAAAACTATTTTTCTTTACATTGTGACTGAGATATTGCTACTTACTAGAGTGCCTCCAATGCTGATATATTTTAAAGGAATGAGAAAGTTTAATCGCACACATATATTTTATTAAAACCTGGCATTTTGCTAAGTATTGTTTTAGGCAAATTCATAATCAGCACTTTTCCTTTGTGAATATGCTCCAGTGGACAGTGGGTAGGATTTACCAGCAGATTATAGGTCTGTGAAAGCCCAGGCATTTAGTGTGGTAAATGTTGTAAAAACAAACAATTAGCACTTTGCTGCTCCCAGCAAGAATAGCTCACTAATTCAGTTTAGTAAAATATGGTGATATTTTAGTGCCAGTAATCAGATCGGGAGATTTTGAAAAACAACAGTTACATTGTATTATTTCTGCTCTCCCATGGCAAAGGCTTCGGGCATTGAAATGGTTTTGGAAAACCAACATACATAGTCTTGCTAATGTTAGTGATTCACTGAATCATTTTTGTTTGCTGTTTTGCTCAGTTTCTGTAGTTCAGACAAAACAAAGCAGCTTTTATAAAAAGGAAATGAAAGAACATAACTAGGGTAAGATGTAAACCACAGAGCTTCTGTCATAAACAGAAGCCAAACAGCCTTGTATCAGCTATACACAAATGAGTAGGTTGTTGTAGCTGATCAGACATCAATTTGGGAAGTTGCATAACTAGATGCTGCTAAAGAAAATCAACTTATTGTCTGACATGATTATGAATTTTGAGCACAGTTCAAGTGCTTGCTCCTAATATTCCCATCCTATTAATGTTGTTTAGAACACCAACTTGCCTTGGCAAGTTAAGGATGTTGAACATTTTTCCTGGGATTCAGGACTTCCATGGGTGGAATTGCTTGGTGTGATAGTGAATCGGGGTGTATGGCCTCTGTAGACTTGCAATACTAATTTCCTCTCTTGTAGAGTTTTCTATATGATACTTGGCTAAGTAGAGGTTCATGCCCTACAGATTCAGATGGGCTCCATTTCCCACTAATTCTGTTTCTATGGTCATCTGCACTATTAGCAGGTTCTAGAAAAGTCAGCTGCCAGCTGGCCAGTACCTGACACACAGGCATTAGCTGCCACTGGGGAAAATCAGGGTGAAATTACTCATTTAGAATACTTTGGCACAATGACATTCTGAACCCCTGGTGAATGGTGCTATGTTACCTAGAGAACCATTATTCTACCAGTTAAGTGCCAAAGAGCCACTGTTCAAATATTGGTTTAAAGGAAAGTCAGACCTCTGAAAATAAATTGTGTTAAGGAGACCTAGTGAAACTCTGCTAGTGAAAAAGAAAGCATGCCAAATATTGTATTAAATGTCATGGTGCTGGGATGGCATTAGACCCTTATATTCTTCCCAGGTTCCTGAATTTGGTTAAACAGAAGCTTGATAAATGAGAAAAAACCTGTTTCAGTTTTAGACCTTTGCTCCTGAGCATTTTCCCAACAGGGACATTGTTGACTATCAAGTTCCCAAAATAAGTGCTGAAGTTATGACACCCCAACACATTGTAACAGAAATTTCATAACCTAATAGGAGTTAGTCATCTTACACTGTGATTTATCTGGATTACTCATTTCCTTATTTTGAAGAATATGTATATTACAGAATCAATGCCTTGAGCCATGCTTGTTGATAGTGTTGTTTTCAATGCTCATGTTACTACTCAGATGTGCTTTCTTCTTTAGGGGAAGAAACAAATATGTAGAATGATTCTGTTTTCATTATATAAGTAAAGGACAGACCTACAAGAAGGTATTTTACAGCTTTTCAGAATATGTTGTGTGCTAAATCCAGATACATCTGTAATGTATGAGCTCTATACTCTTGATGTATCTATAACTGTTGTTTCTGCATAGTTCCAGTTAAAAGAAGTCCACAGAAGAATCCAGCTTCATCTTGTACAAGAAAGTGATCTGATATCATACAGAATATCAGCACATGACTAAATTAAATGTTTGTTATTTATCAGTAGACTAACAGGGAGCCCAAAACTCAGCCAAGTGGAAATAGTATTGTGAATTTTTCTTCTGAAGTTAGCTATTAACAGAGAAAGTGTGGAGTAAAGATCTTTGAACTGGAGGCATTTTCTGAAGAAGTTTCTTCCCTCTCCTTCATCGGATGAGAGTAGGAAATTTAAGCTGTCATCTGAATGATCTGCAGGGAAGATAACACTAAAGGTGTTTTTCCCTCTGATGTTTTGTTTGTTTTTTTGTTTGTTTTTTTTTTTTTTTGTTGTTTTTTGTTTTTTTTTTTTTTGGGGGGGTTTTTTTTTTTTGTTTTGTTTTTTGTTTTTGTTTTTTTTTTTTTTTTTTTGCTGCTGTTGTTCTGTTCCATTTAAAATTAGACTATACTGAGGTCATGTGGCTAAAGGAGCATTTCTCCATTTATCTTTGACTGGGCAAGATAAGATAAAACCTACACATAGCTGAGACTACAGCTGGCAGCATATCATCCATCTGCCTTGGATGCTCTGCTGCAGAGATTTGCACAAGGGCCACATGCAAGAGGAATCCAAATGGTGCTGCCAGCAGGTCACCTGCTCCCCTGGCCTGCAGGACACTGCCTGAGAGGTCCTGGGAAATGGATGGTGGAGATCAGATGGCAGCTGTTCACAGACCACATGGAGAGAAAGTGGAGCTGCCTGCACATATTTCCTATTTCATAATTGCTTATCAATTGTGTCTGAAATATCTGGTATCTATACAGGAACAACAAAATTATGTGCAAATGATGATGGCATTTTAGTTTCTTTTGTCCCAAAACTCTGGTATGTCTTTTCACAAAGAAACCTCATTTAATGTTCCAGGTAAAATCTGCAGGGGATTTTCTGCATAAGAATATGCATGAGTACTTGAAGAAAAAGCTGCAAATAAAATAATAGGGGATATCTGGATTCTTTGTTATAGGTAATATTTCTTGACTAGTCAGATAACCTTAACATTAGTACTCTGTGCTTTATGCACACAGATTCTTCAGTGTGAGGTAAAACTCTAAAGCAGAATGCTCTGAAAGATGATCCTCATCCGTCTTTGTCCCCTTTATGCTTGCACAACAAAAGTGTAAGAGTGTGTTAGGAATAAATGGCAGTAATGTACTGATGGGAATACTTTCAAAGTGGACAACACAGCCTGGATGAAGCCCAACACTTAAGGGTATGAAGCCTGTGATTAATCCTTAGATTCATATATGTAACCCTGTATGCGCTCTAAAGTCTGAGAAGCTAGTTTGAAAATGATGGCAGCTCTTATGCAATAAAGATTTATTAAATGGCATGTATTTGCAGGTAGGGAGGTGATAAGCACCAGGATGTATTGAGGTTTGAAAAATTTCCAGGCATTTGAGGAGAGTTGCTAAGAAAGCCTTTCTCCATGATGCACTTTCTGTGAAATTTTGGGAACACAGGAACAAAGTTGGGCCAAAAAAAAATCTAGCTTTATCCTTTTTGCTTTGCTGGAGATCTTCTTCCAGAGCCTGTGAGCTGCTTTAATTTCCTACCACCCCCTGGGATTTTTTTTTTCATTCTATTTTCTTTCTTTTCCTCTGAGAAGTGCCATCTGGTTTCCAGCATTTGCTTCGTTTTCTAAGGAGACAATGTTTTGGGATAGGAGGTGTCCTTTTGTCTCTGATTTCTGTGTGACACTGGTTTACTGTTTAGATGTGAAATGTGTCAAAAACTTTCTAGCCATTTGTGTTTATCTGTAGACATGCTGTTAGCTACCAACATCCTTTGCTTTTTACCATTGTCATTTCCATTGCCTACGATTTACCTTCAAAAGATAAATAGGGTTTTTTTAAGAAAATGAAATGCCTGACCCTACCAGTATTTGATAATTGATGGCTGTATTTTTATATATACTAGCTAGTTATTCCTATGCTAGCTATGGTATTCATTACCCTTTTGAATCCCAGGCTACTATTCGTAGTAAAGGCAAGAATCTGTACAAGAAAACCTGGACTTGATTAATATCCTTAATTACTCTGCACTGAACCAAAGGGTAATATTTCTTACTGCCTCCTGTTAATAATCAGTTATGTCTCAAAGCACTTGGATCAATAACCTGTATTTTTTTTCTTCAGAACCATGCTTATTGTATTGGTAGGAAAGTATTCAGATGAAAAAGCTTGCCAATGCCAGCTAAAATTCTTCAGAAATTTGTTATTGATTTTCTAAAAGTTTGTCAAATTGGAGACATTCAACCAGCTCAGCAATGGTTTGTTTTTTTTTTAACAGAATATTTCTGAGGGGTTATCAGCCAGCTCTGCAGAGTGCAGGGACATTAAGCAGGGCAGTATTTTATGTGGGCATGTATTCATCTCTTGACTACTTGATAAGGCACAAACTCGCTCCCGCTTTATGCCAGAGCAGCTCTTTGCTAAAGTGACTGTGGTCTCTCTGGAGCACACTTATATATTTCGTTAGGTACAGCACCGTGTCAACAGCTCTCTGGGCTGGGGCGGTGGGATCTTAGCCTGGGTGCTGCACCCACATACAGACATGATTTAAACCAGCTGTCCTTTGGCTTCAACTGTAAATTCAAGGTTAACTGTGTGGTCATCAGCAGTCTCTCCGTGTGCTTTGTGATGGTTTGTACTGCCACTGCCTCACTGCCCTGGGCTCCTCCTCTTGCTGCTCATCCTCTGAGCTGTGTCATTGGAGCCTCTACACACGTTGGTGGGTGAATTGTCAATACTATGTGCCCTTAATTTCTTTGGCAGCCTCAGGCACCAAGGTGGCAATGAGAGAGGATTGAGCTTCTGTTTATCTCCACAACTCTGAGTGCAGTGTGCCTGTGTGTATGTGACCTTGAAACTGTCCTAACACGGGATTGTTTGACTGTATCCTCAATCCATACCTATAACCCTGACGGAACTGCAGCCATTATATCTCACGATCTTAAGAGTGATCATCAGGAGGAGGATGAGGACAGACCCTTGTCAGTGGAGGTCAGCAACTTGACAAAGTGCAATGGGCACAAACTGAAACACAGGAAATTCTTTCTGAATGTAAGGAAAACCATTACTTTGGGAGTGGCTGGGAACAGGCTGCCCAGAGAGGTTCTGAAGTGTCCTTCTCTGGAGATGTTAAAAATCTCTCTGGATGTGATCCTGTGCCATCTGCTCTAGCTGATCCTGCTTTAGAGGGGCCTTGGACCACATGACCTCCAGAGGTTTTTTCCAACCCAACCATTCTGTGATTCTGTGATAATACTGACAACTGACAGTCTGCTCTTTGCTCCCTGCAGTGTTCAATCACAAAGGCAAAACCTTCCATTGCTGTTAGTTTTGTGCAGAGTGGGAGGAAGAGAAATCCCTGAAGTGAAAGTGAGAGGATGTGGATAACAGATTTTAATTGCTGCTTTCTCAGACTGTCTGTAGCTAAAACAGATTTTCCTGCTGATTCGCATGAAAGAAGACAATGTTTTAAATATTGATGTGTATGTGAAGGGGTTATAAAGTGCCCAGATGGACCTCTTCAGCTGTACTTTTCTGATAATGTGTGTTGTGTTTTTTTTCTAATTGGTAGCCACTGGGTTCCAGTCCAGCACATCATTCCTCCTGACCATTGCTCTTCCCCAGGCAGGGTGGCTGCCTGATATTCTTCCAGCTGGCAGCTGAATAGTGCTGGTATGTCACTAACATAAAACCAGAGCAAATAGCTTTTATTTTCCTATTTTTGTTTTGTTCAGTCTTTGCTTGATGAACTATTTCACTTGAGCCAGGACACAAGTACTTTATTCTTAAACTGCAAAGATACCCCACAACTCAGTTTTTCAAGTTCACTGAATCAAAATGAATCATCAAATATGTTTGAAGTTTATTTAAGTTTTACAGGTTGTGGTTTTTAAAGGTTTTTCAACCAGAAAATACAGACTTCTAAATTTGTGTTAACTTGGATTCACTACCATGTTTGTCAGCCTGGGACCGTTTTGTGTAAACAAATTATCCACACTTCCTTCTCCCAAACTGCCCAGCTCTAACATGTGATTTCAGCAAGACAGCCATCTCAAAGCTTTTTGATGTAAAGACATTTTCAAACGGTTAACAGACAGGACAAGAGAGAGGCTATTTCTGTATATGAGACTTCAGTAGGCATGATTTACTGTGAGCAGAAGAACATATCTCAAAAGTCATCTTTTTATCTGTCTCTGCCTGCAGAAAAATGTACGATGATGGAAGGATATCTATAATGGCACAATTTACATGGCACCTTTTGGCTGATGAGAAATGGCAGTCTCAAAATGACTACAGAGATTAGGAGTTGTAGCCTTGTTTCCAAAAGTAATGTACTTATGGAATTGTTGACAGTTTTTTCTGGTTTAATTATTTCACCAAAGCATTTGTTACATTTATGTCAGAACCCAAAATAATAATGCAAATAGAAGCCTTATCAATCAGCCAGTTAAATTTTCATGCTCTTTTGGCATAGCATTTTTGGTCTTTGGAGTAAATTTGACAGCTTCCTGTGATGCTGCTTAACACAGCTTGAAGATGTGCTACATGATTCTATGCTGTTTGGTGTAACTGGCAAAAGTAAAGGTGAAAAACCAGAAGGATAATTTCAAAAGTATCAGTGGTACTTTGAGATTGAAATACTACTGATATTTCACTCAGACTTTAGGTTCTCAATGCCCATGTTGTCTGAGTCAGTGGTACTTGAACTTGTAGGACACTTGAATGCTCAGAATTATTTCCTTCTGCTCTGATTTCAGCTCAGGCATTTTAGATTAAAGCATCAAAGACGTGATCCTGTGCACAGTTAGTGTGGTGCAGAGTGCTTGAAATGTAAACTGTTTGGAAAAATGCATGCTTTCCTTCAGATACTGTTGGAGAGGTTTCTGAAGTATCAACAGAGAAATTGTTGATGAAAAGAAATGAGGGCACTTTGGAATTGTTGATGGCCTAGTATTAGGACACTCACATGGCAATGGAGTGTCAGTTCAGTCTGATGCTCTTGCTCAAGGCAAGCAGACCAGCACAACTTTGCTACTGTTGTGGGGGAAGATTTTCATCACAAAACATTTGATTGGGTGTGTCTGTCTAACAGATTGTTTTTGCTCTGTTTTGTTTTTCTTGTTTGTGAATGGGAGGACAAAAAACAAGTCCTTGGCCTTTTATGGTAGTGAGGTAGGGTGGGGTTTTTTTTGGCTGTTTATTTATTAATCCATAAATACCAGCTTTTTTCCCTCCTCTTCTCCTCCTAGTATGAAGGAATACACTGGGGCTCCCAGTAAAAGGCCTTTACTTTAAGGGTGAAAAGACAAAAGATTAAGCCATGTCCACCTACCCCCTACAGAGGAAAGCCAAACTCTTTTGTTTCCAAGGTTTAGATTTCATAAAAAACACCTATAACGTCTTTATACAACATCACTTTTTCATTGAGTTTGCATTGCTGTGACTCCACTAATGCTGTTGAACAGTTTTGTGTGTGTCCTCAGGTGATACATCCTTCAGAAAGGCAGTGGCAAAGATCACTTATGATATCCTCTGTGACCTTTTGGTTTGTCATTTCAAATGACCTGCAGCAGACTGTGCCTAAGGCGTGCAGTTGCTTTGTGGCACAGTGGTTCCAGATGTCAGTATCTCTTTTCATTCTGCACCTATTTTGCATGAAGTGGCTTGCTAGCTTAGGAGAAGAGGGGGAAGACTGATGGGTACCTCAGGGGGATTGGATTTTAGGTGAGGCTAACTAATGAAATAAATTGTATGGTGTTAATTGCTATGTAACACTGTATATAATCACTTCTATGGCGACTATAGGCTATGTCAAGGATACTATAGCAAAAATCATCCAGATTAATGAGAAATGAATGGGACAACCCAAATGATAGGACCAGAACTGGCTTCATGATGCAGCAACCCAAAACCACACCAATTTTTTTGCCCTGAACAACAATTATGACAGGTGGAGCCCAAAGTCATGGAATGAATTCACTCAATGGCCCCTCACAGGAATGGTGCATATCCTCAGGGAATGACACCTCTATGTGTACGTGTGTGTGTATTTCAAAGGACCAAGAAGCACGATCGTAGCTATCTGGAGTGTGGTGGAAAATGTGGGACCTAGGCATGGCATAAGTGGCATAGAACAAGGGGTGGATACAGTCCTGGTGTTGGCAGAGGTAGGAATGATTTTCATCCTTGTAGCTGGTACAGTGCTGTGTTTTGAATGAACTATGAGAATAATAATGACAATACATTGTTTTAGTAGTGACTTAGCAGTGTGTATGCCAGGGACTTGTTTCCTCTGCTACGCCAGTGAGGAGGTGCACAGGAAGGTGGGAGGGAGGAAAGCCAGAACAGCTGTCCTGAGAAGTTCAAAGGGATTTTCCACACCACAGAGTGTCATGGCCAGTATGCAAACTGGGGGAGTTGGCCTGAAAGTGCCAGTCAGTACTTGAGGAAGGACTGGGCATCAGTCAGCTGGTATGTACAACACCAGTTGTATTGTGCATAACTTGTCTTTGCTGGGGTTTATTTCACTCGGTTTCTCCTCTTAATTACTATTATTGTTATAGCATTTTACGTGATTTCAATTTTTCAACAATTCTTAGCTCAAGAGTTTTACCTTTTTCCTATTCTACTCCCCATTCCCCTGGCTGAGAAATGGGGAGTGAGTGAGTGGCTATGTGGTGTTTATTTGCCAACTGAGGTTAAACCACCAGTTTAAAATGTGCAATTATTTATACTGGGTATTTTGGGTCTGCTGAATTGGTAATTTTCTAAAATCCTTTCATAATCAAAAATGAGACTAGTGTGCTTTTGCTTTTTTTGGTAGAGAAAATACTGTAAAGTTTAAAAGGCTTTGGGGTTTTCATTTCTTTGCAGAAAAACCCTCAGAGTAGGTGAAAAGACCGTGTAATGCTCAGGGAAGGTCATTAAAGTTTTCAATTTAAATTGATTACAAGGAAATGATATGCCAGAGGAAAAAACAATAGATGAAAAGAAGTGTCCTGGATGGCAAGAGAAGATGAATGCTCTGTGTTTTCCCCACCTCAGATTGTCCATGACAAAGTATGATTGTCTAATATCTCAAGATGAGGAGGCTAATACAAGGCCATAAATCATAGTGAACAGCTTTTCAAATAATAAAGCAGTCTGCCTTTTTGCTAATAGGTCCCAAGGTAGGACCCTGAAATGCTGAAAAGAAGGCCAGCATTCACCTCCCTGTGGGTGACAATGACTTTTGCATGGCCTGTATTCACACATTGTCAGGGGAGACAGCTGAGAACTCAACATATTGCGAGTACAGCAGATTTGTAGCCTGCTTGTTAGTTACTTATATGTAAAGATTAATAGGAAAATTATGGAAGGTGTGATGTTTTTGCAGGGTTTAAATCACATCCATTATTTAGACTCATGTAACCTGTACAAATGTAGAACTGGGATTATTGTGTGTTGTATGGTTAGGATTCCATGCTTGCACAGAGAATTTTAAAGCTGGAGCTCATGCATGAGACATTCTTATTGTGCCTCTCTCTTTCTCTTCTGACTCTTCCTTTGCCCAGACTTACTGACTGAGAAAATGTCAATGTAGATATGGAACAGTCTCACATGATTTGAAACTACATTCAAAATAAGAGCTTTATGCTCAAACTAGTTCAAATAATTGACTCAATTGAGCTAAAATGTGTATTTCCCAGAGAAAGCAGCCTTAAACTTTATAGCTGTCTTCTAAAGCAGAAAATCTCTGTTGATTGTCCTGATTGATGGTGGTCCTGAATTAAGAGGGAGTTCCACGTGTAGCTCACACGACATCAAAGGGAAAACACTCTTTGTATGGCATTTAAGTATCTGTGTCTTATCCTTGTCCTACAAGACAGAATCCTTTTCTTGTAAGAGGTACACAAAGGGATTAAGACAAAATGTCATTGATTCACAGCAGGTTAATCCTTCTACAAAGGAAGATTTATTTGGGTACAGTTACTTCATAAATGTTGTTCTTTCAGTTGGTTTGCCTTAAGTTCTAAAATATTTATGTGGTAGAGAAGCCCCTGTCTATTTTAAATGCAGGTTGTTCTGTAGACTCAGTCCTCTTACAACTAACACACTTACCGGGGTGCAGACATCTTTCTGGAACAAGTCCTGTGCTCTGCATGGACCAGAATACTCTCAATATTGACAGGATAATGTATGCTAAAATAGGACAGGCCTCAAACCCACACCTTGGAACCACATTTGGTTTACTACGTGGAGTGAATCCCATTTCAAACTACCAAATTCACTTCCAAATTTTAAATATTTTACTGAATTGTAGGATTTGAGTTTATAAAAATTGGAAGAAGTTTCAAAGTACAGAGGGGTAGTTTAGAATGCAGTTTTCTGTAAGTCATCAGCAGAGATAATCTGTGTGCCAATTATGTGTAAAAAATAAGTGTTTTCAGATGTTTCCAAGTAAAAAATGCATTTAAATTCATTTTTTTGCCAGTGGCTAGCAGATAAAATTACTATTTTAGACTCCGTGAGAATGAAATACTTACAAAATTTATTTAGGATAGAAGAATAGGAGGACTAACTAGTTTTCACAGAAGTAGCTCCAGTGAGTACATGTGTAAAACAAGTATTGCTAGGACAAAACATTACTTTGTATTCTAATCATGTTCATATTTCCTGTTGTCAGTTGTACAAAAGCAGTGCATCAAACATCCAAATGAGTTGAGATGTGTTTTGCTGATTACTGGAGCAGATGGTACATCTCAATTAGGGAAAAATATTTTCTGTTGGCTTATTATACTTTTAAATTAAATTCAGTTGGAGTAGAAGATCAAACATAACAAAACAAAGAATTTTTTCTGATTCTTTTATCATGAGGCTGGGTATTGCACGAAATAGCAATGTATTACTATTTATTAAGCAGTAACATGAATGGCAAACAAAGCTTCTTATTCTATTTAATTATTTCCCGCTGAAATATCAATATGATGATGTAACAAAATATGTTAAGGACTGGAACTTGGCAAGTGAAATGAATTTAGTTTGATGTGCACAGAAGTTACCCAGGATGTGAAGGGATGATGGAAAGAACGTGAACTGTGCAGGAGGAGCAGCAGGTCGCAGGTGACAGTATCAACCACTGCCTTGCAGCAGTTGGTTGTAGAATGGATTATCTCAGTGTGAGCATTACAGGATGCCTCTAGTTTTTAAAAAAGAACTAGTTATTTTAGTAAAACTTTTTAAGGTCATTTACCAGATGTGCCAGGCACACTGTCATGAAGAGAACAGTAATAAAATATGAAAATATTAACTTCTCTTATTTTGCAAAAGAAATAGTACAAGGACCACAAAACTGCATAGAGGAGATACGCTTCCTTCTATTTCATGTGATCCAAAGCTGCTGTCATGTAGAACATAGTTTTCCCTAAATTACATTAAACTTTAGATATAATAATGCAAAGTGAAGTAGCATTTTAATTTAAACTACAGTCTGGCAGAGAAAACAGAACACTAGGAATTCACTTGGCTAAGTCCTGTCAGGAAAGTAATTAGAGGATATAATGTTAACTGCTACAATTAGCACTGATTATATGTCAATGACTTGGATAGCCTTAGAATTATAAGGAAAGGGATTAAATTGATTTCACAGATCCAACTGAAGAAGTAGAAACACAAAAATATTTGTGTTATTAATGCTGCGATGTTTACTCAGAGAAATGTGTACTTTTGTGACAATCCTTTCCTTTGAAATAGATCCCTAATTAGTAAAATTGTAACAGTACTGCTTACATTTTTCTGTTTGGAAAGCTATTTTGTTGTATTTTGAACAAAGAAGCAAAGGTGTTGAAGGGATTCTGAAGGAAATGGGTCACATTTATTCCTGATGCAATCAGCCTCTTTGTCAATGGATAATGAATCATATAAAGAATGAGTTTTGCCTTACATTGAAAGAGAAGCTGAACTTTTAAAAAACCACAAATGGGCAAAAGTGATTTTCTTAGTCATTTTCTACCTGAATGCTAAGTGTTTATTATGATAATTCATTTATCATTCTAAATATTTAATTGTAAGACAGTCCTTGAGGGTTTATACTTCCTATTGCTATCAGGTCAAACCATTTCTGCCAGGTTCATTTGAAACAGGCAGCTTGATTTTTGTCTAAATATTTTTCATTGTCTTCTGTTTTGCATGGTTTTTTTCTATCAGACTATCTTCCACTATCTTGCATGGAATAATTATAAACAATTATCAGTCCCAACTAAGTTTGAAACTGTAAACATGGCTTCCTACAAAGTCTTCAGGTTGACCATGAAAATTACAGATTATTCTCTGCCCATTGTCCCTGGCTGTGAAAAATAGTAGTCTAAAGTCTTCATATTTGCAGCTTTAATTATATTTTATTTGTTCAAAATAGTTAAATACTTGAATATTGTTGAAACTGAGACCGTTGGAATCTTTGTTTAGTTCATTCAGCTGAAATTCCTTTGAGGTGCTTTTCAGAACAGCAAACTTACCCACTCTACTTGATCTAGTAAAAATAATTTCTATCTGCAAGAGCTTTGCAGTTAAGAGAACTGACTTTGGGGACACTGGCTGTAGTCATGGAAAAAGAACTGTATTATTCAGAGGGTTTACTGCTAAATGTGGGTATTTTGATGATGGTTAAAGGCTTTACTCAGTGTGCAGGTGTTTGCTCACCTCTATGTATTAGCTGGTAGGCAAGAAGCACAAGGTTCAGGCTGTGTAACCAGCCAGCCTAGCACTCATTTCTGGGAAACCTTGGCACTTCAGGTGGAAAAGTCAGTGCTTGAATGAGCTGGTGAAACTAAATCACTTCTGCACTAGAGCTAAACTTTGTGGGTCAAGTTCAAAGAATGTTACTATATCTAAATGACTTGCTTGTTTCATGGAAAAAGAAAACACAATTTGTCATAGTTGCCTAACTTGTACTATTTATTATCAGACAGTTCTGGTCATTCAGCTATTTTCTTTGTTTAGCATTACAGGCAATGAATGTTGACTACAATGAATGCAAATGAATTTTTGTCTTAGGGTACAAAGTAATTAGAAGGTAAAATGTCGTGAGATTTTGCTTTTATAGAAATGGTTGTATTGACAAACAAAAGTTCTAGAAAAAGAGGTTATGAAAGTCAGTACTGGTTAGGACAGCAGCTGGAGCTTTTTCTCTCAATCATTTTCTTTTGACAATTTATGACAGTATCAGTAGATTTCTTTAATTTTCTTCCTAGCTTTTTTTGGGAGATGAGAGCTGCTGGTTTGTCATGTTGTACTTAAAGAAAACATAAAGGAATACAAAAATCTAAAATGTAAGATTGAGAAGGCAATATTCATTTGCTAAAACGATATATTTCTATGTATATGTCACAGTTATCTGCTGTGGAAGAAAGATCAGAAAAATTCAGTAGAGACTGATGTTAGCTGTAATCAATTCATGTTTAGTTTGAATTTTAATTTTATCAGGTGCAATTCTGCTTTTGCTTATTTTACTTAAAACTTCCCTTGTATTTAAAGTACCCTCTTTCATTTTACTCAACTGGTCCCAGTTTAAATGATGTCAGCTAAGCCAGAGAACCTGAATGCCTGTCCTTTATGATGTCCTGTATTTTGGCCTTGATTAGTGGTGTTGCTTACACTGTCAATTATTAGTAGATACTGCTGGTGCTCTGCTCTTTGATCCTTTCAGCCTTTCATTCTGCCATGTCTGGCGAATAATGATGATGGGGAGAGCAAGGTCTGCTTTGTTCAAGGATTGCAGGCCACTTGACATGCATTACTTCTTCAGCAGTGCTTTCTGATATTTACAGAGGTAAAGCCTGATTCCAAACTAGCATAATGTCCACTGAATGCAAATCCAAAAATACAATGGTGCTTGGAGCAGGCCTTTGTATTGTGTTCTCCAAAGCAAAAATAAGTGTGTAACTTTAACTGTGTACAATGATACTTTCAGTGCTGCAAGACTGGAAGAAAAGAATGGTCCTATAGCTTTACTCATCAGCCTACCGAGTTCTTTCAGTGAGCCATGAAGATGACTACTGGTCAATAGACTGTTCAAAAAAAGGCAAGAAACCCCAGAGTTAGGTCTTAATTACTGTTGGATTTAGAGTTAAGTGTTAGAATTATTTTTCTGGCCCCTGCTTTGCTCTTCAGACATTTGTCTGAGATGATTCGTGTGAGTGTGTTCCTGCTTAAAATGGGGGCTGGTAGTCACTGGTACATTAATAGCCAACAGCAGCAATGAGCTTGCTTATCCCGAGAGGGAGAAATTTGGCCTGTGTCTGTCCTGCAAGTCTGTGGGCTCTTGCTGGCTGGCAGCTTGCCTTGCTTCTGAGGGTGCAGCTATAGGATGGCCAGCATCAGTCTTGGGCTGAGCTCTCCCAGAGACATGACAAGAAATGGGGCTCTACACATCTGTTGAACAAATATGGTAAACATGGCCTTGGTGTTCCACTGCTGGTTTTCATTATTTCATCATGCACAAGCAATCCTGTCCATTAAATATAACAATAATGGCATATTTTCTCCCATATTCAGTTAAAGATTGAACTGAAAATTTTAAATACATTTATATTATTGTATTAATTTCTCCACCACATATGTGGACATCACTAGATAATATGTATTCAGACTGAGGCATTTTCACCTATCATTAAAACTAGTCTATTCTAAATTTGCCTAAGCCTGATCCAAATTGGCTCTAGCTACTGCTGTAATAATTTTTCCTTTGAATTGATATCATGGCTTTAAACCAGAGCTTATTAATTGTAAAAAGTTGATATATGTGTGTGCATAGAGTGCAGGAAGTGCTGAAGGTAAGTTGCTATTTAAATGTGTTTTCATGAAGTACAGAAGGTAAAAGAATTGGAAACTGATCAGATGCTTGCATATGCTTACTGTATCCTCTCTAGAAGCATAAATGCTTCTAACTAGCAAGAAAGTTAATGTTAGCTAAATGTAAATTAGTGGGACACAAACACATTCTAAAGTACTAAAAGTAATGAAATCTCTATGAGATGGAAGAGCGAAGAAAAAGGAAGGTATATACTGAGGCAATGGTGGTGTCAGAAAGAGACCTTAAATAATCTTCCATTTAATCATCCTCATTTTAAGTCTGTATACAGATTTCATTTGTAAAGGTGACCAAACTAAATATTTCCTAACTTAGTTTGGTCTTATTTCCTAAAAGTCTTCTTTTGCCATTGTTTCAGGTTTCAAATGCAAATTCTTTATTGTTTTGACTTAATGCAAGCAATGTGCTTTTTTTTTCTTCCTCATTGTGAAAACTGGCTAGAACTGCAGAGCCTTTTGACTCTGAAAGTGTTTTAGGTAGAGTCAAGTTAGTTTTTATTGCAGGTGAAGGAATCCATTATGTTTCTCATTGTTGTTCCCATTCATAACCCTTTTGTAGGTAATCACGGGGATGCTTTTGCTTTCATTACTTCCATGCTCCTATATTCAATATGAAATTGCTATGTAATACTGGAAGTCTACTGGGAAATAAGGGAAAGATTTGGAAAATAGTCATAGAAAGAGTCATACTGAAAAATACTGATGGTCAAGTATCCTATTTGCAGCATTAAAACAAAAAAAACAAAACCTGACAGCCAGCCTGTAATGGACCTGGCCTGTAAAGCAAAGATCCTCTCCCTTTCCAGCTGGGTTAAACTTATTCCAAATTTTTGTCTATTGGTCTTTTGTGTGGCTATTACTGAGCAATAATAAATGCATTCAATTTTTGCTGTGTTTTTCCCCCTCATACTTTGTCTTGGCTCTCAGCAGATAGATGAGGAGAAAAATGTAAAAAAGCAAGGTATCTATTGGTCTCTTTAAAAGATATTAATGAAACTGGTGAAGAAAAATTGCTTCTCAAATTAAACACATTTTTGTTTGCTGCTTCAAAATGATCTATCTCAACCTGGGTCCAAATTATATCAGGAATTAGGCACTTAAATATTGTGATAGAATGTGAGTTGAATGAATATTGGGGAAGAACATACCAAAATACAGAAATCTAGTCCCATGAGGCCTTCACTTGCAGTGGTGGATCAGTTCTGAAGGATTTTCCATTATGCCTGTGTTTGTGTGCTGGATTTTTAGCCCCTGCCAAGACTTGCATATACACTTAATATAGTAATAATAGTTGTTTTGAGTGCTTATAAAGTGTACACACATGCAGCATGCTGCAGGTATTTGTATTCCAGTTATGTCAGCAGCACCTGGAAAGCTCAGAAGGACTCAAGACTGAAATGCCAGCATTCAATTGATATTTATGTCATCCACTGGAAGGCCCATAGTAATTTAATTATTGCAATAAAATAGGAGGAAGTTGAGTATTTCTTCAATTTAAAGCAAAATTGAGAAACCAGAATCCTGATAGAGCAGCTGGGGATTTTTTTCTTTTTTTCTAGCCAAAGACCAATTTTTGCTTGAGGAACAAATAATAGTATTTGGGGTAAAAATAGTCTGCAAGCCACCTGCTTACCTTCCCCCTTGTATGGGACTCTCAGCATTAAATAATGCAATGTAATTTCAGGGACAGCAGAGAAAAAAAATCTAGCATTATGTCAGATTTATGGGATCTGTATATTTAAAGCTTGGCTGACTGACAGAGAGTTAAGAACATAATGGTTAATAACTTTTTGTCAAGGATAAACATTAAAAATTAAGAATAATTTATCTTCTTGCAGAAGAAGGGCTTATAACATGGAATAATGTATTGCTGTTGAGAAAAGAGGAATTTAGGCTGAACATCATGAAAAATTTCCTGACAGGAAGTTTTATTAGACAGTGTAACTGAATCTCAAGGGAAAATATAGGAACCCACTAGGTTCAGACATTTAAAACAGTGAGAAAAATGTCAGAGAAATGGTGCATCTATACAGGTATTGCACAGTTCATTATTAACCTGATATGCCTCTTTCATTTTCACCTTTCATAATTCCATGCTTCATTAGCCAGCAACCTCTTTCCTCTGCCCTCTGGTACAACCAGGAAAACTTCCAGGCCATTTGTAAAAACACATTTCTTAAAAAACATGTATAGCTGTTGTTCTGTGGCAGAATACTCCCCAGCAACCCTTCTTTATGAGGTCACTTGTCTACCCAGACTTCTGCTGTTTCTGCTTTTTTTATTTTAAAAGGCTCTGGCAATGATGTAGTTACTTTCAGTCTGTGAACACTGTTTGGAAATATTTTTTATTTAACAAAACAGGAAAATTCAACCCTAATTAAAATAATCCTAAAATTACTTGTAGCTTTTAGAAGAAAAATATGTGTGTTCATTCTGCTTTCAGGCATTTTAAGAGCTAAGCTGTTTAGCAGATGACTTGTTTCATGAGAATGGGAAACAAAAGACCTGTAACCTCTGCTGAAAAATTCAGGAAAAGGACACAAAGTCTTAGAAAAGCTGTTTTAAAAATGTTCTTGAGACCCTTACTCAAAGATGAGTTGCCAGCCAGCAGAACTCATAAGCTCAAAGCCTATTCAACTTTATGAGACTCTTGTTCGTTCGTTTTATAAGGACAGTTAATTTTCAGCCTTGTCTGAGGCGTCAGGGCTGTCAGCTGTGAGGAGGAGGAGGATTAGCAAGCAAGTCAGAAAAAAGCTTCTCCCCAGTGTGTCTCGTGTGTTGTCAGTGGCCTTTCAGCAGAGCTCCCTTCTGTACAGCTGCTGGCTGTGACATCATGGTGTGCTACAAATCCCTGCACGCCACTGCTGGCTCATCTGCTGGGAAAGTTTTCACTCCAGCCTCGTTTCAGCACTGCGCTTTTAACTAGTTTGTTGCTTTAAAGACTAGAAAATGTTTAGAAATATGAAATATTGATTTAGTAGATGGAGAAACCTCTGATTGTAACATTTTTCCAAGCTGCTTTACCAGTGTGATACTCCCCAAGTTAGTCCAGCAGTGTTTTATGTGAACCTGAGTTACTCGTTAGTAGCAAACCACTGCTGCAGTGGGAAGCTGAAGGAAACGTGGAACTGCAAGAACACAGTTCTTCATTAGATGTGGCTTTTTTTGTTTTCTGCTATTCTGGAACATATATGTTTGATAATACAAGGCTTGCTACCTACAAAGAGAGCAGGATAAGGATTGTTCACCTCTTCTTTCAGTCAGTTATTTAATAATGCTTACAGGTTACCCTGACCATTGTCTGAGGACTGAGGGTAACTTTGCAGCTGTTTCTCTGTGCCTGTGGAGGTTGCTTGGTTCATTATATCTAAGTATTCCTTTGTTGATCAGTATCTGTGACAGCCAACAAATGGGAAGTCATAATCTCCATGTTGTAGAAAATCAATTAAAAAACAACAAGTTCAACAAATTCCTTCATCCCCTAATCCATATTGAGATTAAAGTGTCTGATAAAATCCTTTTGGTAGTTTGTTGCACCTGAAAAAGAAAACCACTGAAATAAGAGTCAATCTGACTGAGGTTTTGGACTCTGGAAGAGAGTTTTAAGGTCTCTTTTAGGTTTTGATTGTAATGTGGAAGCTGCAAACTGCTGTTATGACGTGATGCAAACACCTGCCTTTGTGCTTTAACGCCAAGGGGGAGGTGTGAATGTTGTCCCTGCAGGTAGTGAGCATGCAGAGGGGACACATTTCTGGGGAAATACAAGAACAAAAAGGAGCAGCTCACAAAACCTGATGACAGATGACTATTGACAAAAAGATGCAGGTACTGACTATATAGTTATTCAAAATGCTTCATGGGGCTCCAGAAAGTTCTGCCACTGGGGAACTATCTTGATATAACAAGGAGCATGTTCCTGCTCCTTGTTATGCCAAGAAACTCAGCACAGATTTTAAAAGATTGTCAATTCCTAATTCCCACAGATGTCTCTCCAAATAGTTTAGATTGCTCCCTGACTCGTTGGTAAATTTGAGAGTGCAAAGCTTTCAAATTCCTGTGCCAGAGTGTATAAGTTAATTTAGTGATTGGTGAAAGGTAAATCTTTACATTTATTTATATTTAAACCAAAATACAGTCACTTTTCCTATAGTAGAAATGAATTAGTCTTTGACCAAAAATACAGCTCTCATCTTGGCTGTGAGATGTATTTTAACTATGGCATCCATCTGGGAACACAGGAGTCTGACTCTTCCCTGACGTCCTCCTCCCACATTTTTCATTATTGCTGTTTTATGAGAAAGATAAGACAATCCAGACCTTTGGCCCCATGCTTTACAATACACCTGAGACATTCATTAATGGTCCAGAAATTATTTGTGTGACAAGTCTTATTGGTTAAATATCACTTACTTATTTATGGCTTCATGCTACTTCCCAGTGCTTTAGACATTTACACTAACCAGCAAGGGAAAGCTCAGTTTAAGATTATTTGGACAAATCAGCTTTAAAGCAAGGTTATCCAGAGCTTTTTCTAGTGGCAGCTTTCTACTCTTTACAACTCTTTTTCTTCTTTGGTGCTGTATCTTCAGCCAAGTGCATTAATTCTTTAGAATTTATTGTAAATTAGTGTCTTCTCTCATTGATAAGTGTTGAAGGACCTGCCAGTGTTGTCAATATGTTTGTTTTTCTCCTCCCTTCTATGGAAGAACGTTGCTGTTTTGTAAGCTGAGACTGGAGCACGATGGTTTAATGAGAACCAGTTTAGCAGTGGCTCTGTGCTGCTCAGGCTGAGCTGTCCTTGGGAGATGAACATTAAGCACCATTTGCCCTCAGCAGCTCACTGATAAGGGACCAGAGACAGACATCTAAAACTGACTTTACACCCCGCTGCAGGTGCTTGTCAGCATTGTTCATAGCCATTAGGAGTACAGCACTAATTTTAGTGGAGGACATAAGGAAGAATGCTCCTGTTTTGGAGTGGACATGATTGATTCATGTGTATCTGCTCCATTTGGAAAAACAGAGAGTCTGATCAGACTAAGCTGCACACTATGGCATTGTTAGGACAGAGATATGCCATAATTTTTTTGAGAATTTAAAAAAGAATTTTAAAAGAATTTATTGAGAAATCTGTTTCTTCTACTGCTTTTATTAAACATTATACTCGTGCAGTCAACACTTTTTGGGACAATGCAGTTGTAAGTTATGCAGAGGTGTTTGCCCACACTCTGAATAGTTCATACTTTGAAATCTGGTGGAAGGGTGTTTTTTACTTTGTTTTCAATGAAAATATTTCAGAACTTTCAGTATAGCTCTACCAAGGAAATGAATTAGCTCCAAAGTGCTGTCTCTTCTTTTGCCCATCTCTTTAATTTGAGAAAGCAAAATAACTTCTAAAATCTGTCAATAGGAAAACTGTTTTCCTTCCTTCAGAGTATAAAAGCCTGCAGTGTTGCTGTTTCACTTTTTAAAGAAATATTTATTTCAGCTTTTTGTTCCTAATCATGTTTGTTTATTCAAGTAACTTCCTCTTTGATTGTGTAAATATTTAAATTATTCATGTATCTTTATAATTCTGAACTGTTTCTGCAACACTTGTTTTGATTTAACTTACTCCTTGCTAATGATTTGGCCAATTGGTTTAAAGTTTTAATTGTATAACACTGAATTTTAATTTAATTACATTTTACAAACTAATACTAATGTGACTTCAAATTATTTTGTGGCTCTAGTTTTGAGAAAGGATTCCCTGTTCCAATATATTTTAATATTACCTTGTTTAGTCACAGTTGATTAAGAAAACTCCCAATGTATTTGGTTATGTATATGAGCACTATAGTTGAGTGAGATTTTTAGATTAGTTCAGTCACTGTTACTGATTTTGCTGCTCCAGTAGGAAGAACAGCTGATTGTCTACTGTCTTCACAGCATTTTTGTACCCAATAGATGATTTGTTTTGAAATTTGTTATTGACATCAACATATGTGTAAAGCATTAGCCAGAGGGGTGGTTAGAATTTCCACTTAAATTGAAGCAGGAGTTTATGCCTCTGCCTTGTTTTCCTTGGACAGTGCTCAGCCTCATGGTGAGTGGCTAAATAATAAATCTATTAAGCTTTCTCCTAAAGTAATTTCACTGTGTAGTTATTTTATTTTGGACTGGTTTTCAACTTGCTTGCTAGTCATTGTGGCTGGCTCTGGTTTCCATTCCATCTTACCAGATATATTTACAAGGTCTCTTCTCAGAGTTTTAGGAAGGTATTAGGTCCTCTGTTAAAACCTCAGTGGTCTGAAGTCTTTGAGTCATCATGAACTTTGAGTCTGTACATGGTACATATTTGTTCACATTTTTTCTCTCTGTGGTCTTTTTGTGTCCGATCACTATTTTAGTGAAAACAATGCATGTTCTCTTTTTTCTGGTGCGAGGAAGAAATATCAGTCATTTACACTGCAAGCACAAAGCATTTGAAAAGATAAAATTGAAAAACCTACCAAACCTACCCTGTGTTTGGGGCACTGTGAAACAACCTCCCTGGAAAAGCACAAATCTTCTAAAGACTCAGAAGCAGGAGCCATGTCCCTGTCATTTAAGTTACTTCTCAGATTTCTGAGCTGAGCCTGCTCCTGCCCAGCTTGCTGAGTTTTAATCAGCTTCTGGCCACTAGTCCTTCACCTGTTCTGCAGTTTAGAGCAAGTCTTTAAATCCTCCCAATTGCTTTTCAACCAACATATTCACCTTGAAGATGGAAAACAGCAAACGCCCTCACTAGAAATTGAGTATTTTCCTTCAGTGTTACGTGGAGGGCGCATAGAAACTGTAGAGCAATGGAAAACCAAACCTAGAGAGGATTAAACCAATCTCCTCTTGCTGCCCATTGCTGTGGATTTGATTTTGTAGTGATTTTCCCTTTATAATGTCAATGAGACAAAAAGTTATCATGAGCTGTAAATGGAAAATCTGTTACCTAATATCTGCAGAAAAGAGCGCGCAGGAGAAAGTTTTGTACTGTTTAAAACAAAGCTGCTGCTTGCTTTCATTTTCTTGGGAGGATCAGTTTTGGTATATAGAGGTTTTGCCCTCCTGAATCAAATTATCAGAATGTTTGTTGGCAGTGTTTGGGAATGTGTGCTTTAAAAGGGTCAGGAGAATTAATCTGTAATCAATCTCTCAAAGATATTGCAGAGCTTAGAATACATTCCATAAAATTATCATTTTTGTAAAAAAATATCCTTTCTAAACAGCTGGTCTTGTAGGTGTATGTGTGGGGATGTTACATAGCTGGATAAAAAGCCTTTGGTTATTATTGAAGGAGAGTTTCAGGTGTTTGCCCAAATCTTGTGTTTTCACGCCCACATTCTGACTGTGACAGTGCAAACTCCTTAACACACAAATGCAATTTGCACACTTTTGATCTAATAACTCCACACACAGCTTGGTTTAGCAGTTGTTTAGAATTAGAGAAAGAAGGGGGAAATGTTGCTTTTCAGATTGGCATTAATTTCATGCCTTGGCAATTTTGTAGGGACTTTGCAGGCTAAAAACAGGTGCCATTTTGAAGTGCCAGTTTAGTGTCAGTGGTGGAATATCAGCTACCATGTGCTGAACCTCACTGTTTTCCTCTTTTTCTTCTGGTGCCTTTTTCTAGGAGATGGGGAGAGGAGGTGAAAGCAGGCTGGAAACTGTCATTCAGCACACTTGTACTAAAAAGCCTATTAAACAGTGCCTAACAGCTGTATTGATTCCTGCTACAGTTTCACAGAGTGCCAAAAGGCTCCTGCTGCCTGGTGATTTGGAGTTTGGCTTTCAGGGGAGCCCAGTACAGAGTGAGGTACGGAGTGACAAAGTGGTGCACGTGCTCCAAGTGTCAGAGTGACACGAGCCAGGGCACTGCATGCTGCACAGAGGTGAGTGATGCTGTAGTTCTGCCTCGCTGGCTCTAATGTAAGTTTTTCCAGAAATTTGAATCCTGTTATTAATGTTTTTCATTGCTAACAGATAAGAAGGAAAAAAAAAAAATCTGAACTTTTCAAATTATGCATTTTATCTGTCAGTGTGGCACTGAATTATACTCTGCTTGAAGTCACAAATACTCAAGCTCCCATATATGTGTATAAAAAGCCTTTCAACAGAAACTTTAGCATACTGACATTCTCACCACATCTGAGACTATCCAAACAGAAATTCAGAAATGAAAGCCCTGGGCCAAAACTACATTAATACTGAATGACTACCATACAGGCAGTTGGCAGCTCAGATGAGTAAAAATTAGCTGAGTACCACAACATTTCATTCAGTCATGTTCCCAAAACAACCAAAGATTACTGTAATCATCTCTTCTATAAAGCCTGAGAGTACTGAAATGCTTTAAAGTTCTATATTGGTCCTTCTGTTTCCATCCTCTTCTGTTTACACTAAACACACTGGCTGGGTGACTCTTTCTCTGCTTAGAGTTTCCCCAGTTTATAGCAGGGCTGGTTTTGTGATTGGATTCCCAGATTCTTGGTAACTCAAACAGGCTTCTCTTAAAATGGTCATGTTTTTTAACATGGAAATTAGATATTACATTCTGCATCAGTCATCCTCATTTCAATATGCTTCAGTTTTGCAAGTTATTTTCTTTAAATGTCTATAGAATTTATGAGATTAATTCTCCTCTTGTTGGAGGTCCATAATAATTTCTATCCCAGTAAAAATTTCCTAATGGAATATCCTATTGGTGCATTTTTCAGTTATTTAATTTGTTAAGAATAGAATCTTTTCAAATGTGATATTCTGTCTTTTCTCTGAATAAAAATAACAAGAGTTCTTTATTCGTTTGAATCAACATTGCAAAAAATTTGATGTAGTTGGACACATTTCAGAAAAGCTTAATTTTTGAGTTCATTAACAAGTGAAGTCTGGTGTGTTTAAATGTGTTCCTAAGGAGACAGTTATAAATGTGTTTGTGAAATTCCCTCCACCTCTCCTCTGATCTTGTTCCGTAAAATGTCCTTTTTTGTCTTCAAGTTTGCTTTTTCTAGAATTTTAGAGAATATTATCAGAAATTAAGGAATAAATAAATATAGATTTTATTTTCTTTTAAAACTTATATAAATTATTTACATTAATATTTGTACTTGGTGGATTTTCAGTAGTACTGGCAAATTTTAATGCTTTCTTTATTGATTTATATTCTGAGATAATAATATTTTAAGATAAATTTGAGTTCATTTTTTGCCACACACCATTTTCTGTAATTTTTGTTTTGCAGAAATCTTGACTAATTCCCATGTCCATATTGTCCAATGACAGCTTCAAGCTGAGCTCATTAAATCTCAGAAGTCTTCATAAAAAGTCAGTTGATGACAGGGTGTTGATTAAATTTGTTAAAAGTAGAAGTAAATTGACTCAGTTTTGGATGATGCAACGTGCGACTGAGCTTAGAGAGCTCACTTTCATTCCATTTCACTTTTTAGGAAAAGATTTTCTCTCTGTTTCCTGCTTCACAGTAGATGTGGTTACCACATGTTCAGGATGGTGTCTCAAGTAGTCAAAAGGTGAATGTCTCTATTTATACATACAAATGTGTAAGAATATATTTTTTCTTGTGCACAGCTGCACTTTTTTTTAATACGGCTTTTTTTTTGGTCTATGTTTTCCCTGCTTGTAAGTGAAAGAGGGAAAAGAAACACTATATGCCATGGGAAATGGATATCACCTGCTTGTATTAGCAAATATAAGGAAATTTTTATCACTGCCTTCTAAATAGCTCTTTTATTGCTTCTCAGAATTCTGTTCTGTCTACTGTACCTTCTTATATACTGTCAGAGTCCTTGATAATACCAACTATTTCAGTACTGAGAGTGCTCTGACCAATAAATTTTTTGTTACATGGAAAGTCCAAATAACCTGCAGAATTGGTTTATGTTGTGAAATGATAGGTGGCATGTAACTGTCACAGGCAAATTGTACAATCCTATAATTTGTGTAGATAAGGGGGATAATGCTGTAATTCCAACCAAAAAAAGCGTAAGTAAGAATGAGTTTAATACTTCAGTGTGCTTGTGTTTTTCTTTATCACATTTAAAATGTAGTAAAGGCTTCTCTTTTTATTCCTGTGAATGAAATTGTTCATGAATTGTACCAGAGGAAAGATTACCACCTACCAAGTGACTGAAATCACCTTGCTTTTAAGGTATAAAGTTTTCAGTGTTCACATTAAAAGCCAAGGCTTGAGCTGTACATATCTGGTGAAACTTAAGCAATGAAGAAGCCTGACAAATCGAGTAACTGAAGAAGCCATCGCCAATTCCAGTGTGGCAGTTCCTTTGAAACTCCACATCTCTTCTTAAAAATGCACAGCTCTCTCCAAAGTTTGAGGCATAGAATAGAACTCTGGGGGAATTGTCTTCCATTCTGAACTCTGCTGTGATCATAAAATATTGGAGTTTTTCTTGATTTCTCTCAGTGACTCTGGGACGATGCTCAGTAATGCTTATTTCAGTTGCAGTGTCCAAGAGAGCCAGTGGGTCACCAGACATCTGTGGTCTCTAATCTGTTTATGTCAATCTGTTTATATTTAGGGTGCACCCAAAAGAAGGAAGCTTCTATTAAATCCTTAGAATTTTGGAAAAAAAAAAAAAAAAGGAAAACCTGACAGTAGCTAGGTATTAAATTTTTATATTAACAGCATTTTTCTTGTTAGGAGCACAGTGCAAGCAGTACAGTGCAAATTATGCTCTCAACTCTCTCTGTGTATCTGCAGAAAATATGTCTCTTGGTGCTCTTGTGTGCAGAACCTTTCAATCCAAGACTGCATAGCATGAAAAAACATATACTAGCAAGCAGGACAAGGCTGCCAAAACTTGTGTTTTTCCAGGGCCCAGGCCTCCAAAAAGGATATATGTTTTTAATTAGCTGTGTGATGACAAGATTAAGAAGGCGGGCACTTCTTTTTACTTACCATAGTCCCACAGCTCTTTTGGGCAAAAGTATAATAAAGCTGGGGTTTTTTTTGAGGAAAAAAAGGAGTGTAATACTTAGAATTGAATTCCTTTAGTTACAGCTAAATGGTATATGATAATACTCAAGGCACATTATTTGTGGGAATAAATTGATATAGATCCATTAAGTAAATTGGAGTTAAGGTAATTGAAACTTGCTGAGAATGTAACTCCTATGGTGAAAAACACGAGGGAAGGCAAACAGAATTTTGTGTGATTCATTTCTCTGGGGAAGGAACAATACCTTCTGGTCTTTGATATGCAGTGGGGCAAATCTGTGGCTATTTCCATGATTATAAAGTGCTCTAAATTCCATTTAGGAATGGACTAATATTATGGAATAGTCCTTTTACAGTCCTTTTACTTTTTTTGGAGAAATCATCTTAGTTTGCAACAGTTATACACAATATGTAAAGAACTCGAGGATCACTGAATGAAAAGTGATATGTAAAGGCAGACGGCTTCACTTTCACATCAATATTGATACCACATCAATTGCTGTTCTTACGTGTCACACTTTAGGAACTGAATATCCTCTGTCTTTAAACTATGTAGCAGGTCCAGCTCTATTTCCCCCAGATAACTTGGGGTGGGTCTTTGAAACACCCATTCAAATAGCTCATTATTTGCTGACTACCCTGAAGTTCAGTTTCTACATCCTAGTGCTCTCCTCCTTTTTACTTTCTCTGTGCTGGGAAACTGTTGTAAATTATTTTCTTTGGCTGCGTCAGGAAGTATTTTTCCATTTGGCTACTCTTTATTCCTGCTTTTCATTTGCAGAGTAATTTCATAGTTAGACACTAGGCAGCTGGTCTTCTAATGTGTGGACTGGCTTAGCAAATAATTTTATTATGTCTACAGCGCACCAGGTTGCATTATAAAGTTTCAGACAAGGCTATCTCCTTCCTTTCTCATTCATAGCTTTTAGCTATGCCTATGCAATTAAATGAGGTAGCTGACTCTCTGAACATCTTGATAGATACCAAGAGGAATAGCCTCTTTGGGTTCTGAGGATGTTGTTTCAAGATTAGTTTAAGCCAATCTAATTGCAGGCAGCTCCTGTTGACTCGCATTGTCCCTGCTTCTCTTCCTCCCCAGCAACATTTTCAGCTGAATCAGGTTCTTGGCATGGTTATGTGTGTGTGCCAGTAGCAGCAAATGGGAAAAGCAGGAGGGAGGGAGGAGGAAATGAGTGGCATGGTCAGGACCCAGTCACCCCAAGCCAGAGCCACAATGGTGCTCTCAGCAGTGCAGACTCACCAGGGTGATCAGTGGAATTTTGCTGTCATTTGTACAGGTCACCTTCAGCAGTGCTTTCATCTCCCATCCTCCAGTAGTGCACTGTAAATTAATGGCAGTGTCTGGTCTACTTGTTCAGATTTGGAATCCTGTAAGATTCTGCAAGATTTGAAAAGTGTGCTAAGGCAAAGGATATGAGTAGAGGTTCTATGATTTCCATGTTTATGCTGAAGACAGATTAAAGTGTTCAGTTTGAGATATAGCAGGTAATTTTTATCAAGTAATATAGCAAGAACATTTGTGATACTATTTTTATTTTTGCAAATAGTATAGATTTTGGACACCAGGATACAAAGACAAGACCAAGTAGTTATTATTACATGTCATGGCAAACTTTGCCTTGAGTCCAGCTTCAGCTTCTGCTTTTCTCAGTGGCAGTGCTATTTCAACAAGATAGTCATTTAGATTAAACAAATAAAGTTTAATTCTGTTAAACAGACCTCAATCTCCAAGGCATACAGATACACCCATCAGATGTAAAGAAGCCAAATCCAATCTTCTCAGCATCAAAAGAAAACATTTTAGGCACATGTTCAGAGAAATCCTGCTCCTAGACTTAGAGCCAATAGGAAACACTTGTCAATGACATTTTGATTTATTTTCTGCTTTATTAGTGCCTCCTGATGACCCACTTGAAAGGATCCTTGCTAAGAATTTTTTGGGCAATGCTGGAGACTAAACTGAAATTTGGCTTTTCTAGCTTTGTCTTTAGTATGGCTCCCATAACTGCACATATTTCTGAGCTGTCTGTTAGTATAGGATTTGGGCACTGTCTATACAATTTTACAAGAATGACCATTTCTGGCATATGTAGTCTCAGCAAATTAAAATTTCCACTAATAAGAGCCAGGAAACAATTATAATAGCAGTCTGTTTACACAGCTGAGACTCTCCATATCAAAGAGACAAATTGTGACTTTGTGAGGCTGATAATAGTGGGAAAAGTTTGGCTATAGCGTAAAACAGGAGATTGAGGAGCTGTTGCCATTTAGAAAAATATTTCCTTTCTGTTCTTTACATGAGGAGCTGTAAGTAATCAGTATATATAAAAATGGGCCTTCCTGTAGTTCTTTGCCAAGATGGTTCACTTGCATTGCTGTTGTACCTGCTCACTGTAGGTCTATGGATACCCTTTCTGTAGCACCATTAGCAAAACACGCTTAACCCAATTAATTTAATCTATTTCCATCTGGAAAGTAAGTAGATAATGTGTGGAGGGAATGAACTTCTATCAAGGCATAATTGAGAAATGCCTCACCATTTCCTCTGTCTATAATTCTATCACAAATTTGAAAAGACTGGTTTTGCCTTTTGTGCTAATAGAAGCACAAGTAGTTGTCCCTGTGGGTTTGAGAAGTGCTTTAGGATATACAGTTGATGCATGCATGTTGGAGCATGTTCTGTTTGCCAGGACCTGTTTCAGAGAGCTGCTTGTCTGGCTGCACCTTGGGGAAGGCCAGGTGCCCAGGCTGAGCTTACACAGCCAGCTCCATCTGGGGCAGCCCCACACTCCATGCACAGTCTCTGTCACTGCCAGCTGCTCACCCTGCTCCTCCTGTGCTCTGGGTAAGTGTCTGGGTCATCACGTCCTGAACGTAGAACAAGGGACCTCATCCAGCCTAAGAACTAATCCATCTTACCTGGCCAGTTTGTGGTTCAATCAGGCTCCTGATCCAGCCATGTAATGGTGGTGTGGTCATCAGTGTCAGCCCAAGGTAGGAGCAAACTGGAAACAGGTGCTAAGGCCACATTCTGCATGGCAGCTTATAATGGTGTTTGATTAAGATAACTTTATAATCCTAATGATTACTTTTACACTTTCCTTAAATACTAACCATATTGAGTACTCTGTCATTTTGCTTGGATCTCACAAAAGCCTTTTATTATCTTTGTGTTAATGTGCATTTAATTAAAAATAATGATGCAGGTGATTGCTATGGAAGTCCCCAATGAGAGTGGATATGATCTGTTTCACTGGAGTCATATGTTTCCTTCATGCTCTTTTCTTGCACTAGTGAGATTTGATTTCCTCTGATGCTTAAATCCACAGATTCAGATGGGTCTGTTGCTTCCCCCCTGCTGGGTTTTTTTTTTTTTTTGTTATTTTTTTAATTCCACTGAGGCTGTTTATGTGTTTGTTCAGTGGTTATATCTGAAGTTACTGAATTTTTCCTTTATGAGTTCCAGTGCTCTGTTGTGAATCCCAGAAAGGAAGCAGGGATGGGCTGCCTCTATTTGGAACAAACTGATTGTTTTTTAATATATTTTTCCCTGAGTGCCTTCCCTGTGATTCCATACAGAACTCTCCAGCATTCAGCAGAAAAACAATTTCGTATTTCCTTGCATTTCTCTGCCAGCACTGCCCTGGACTCTGACTAATGCTAACCAGTGTAATTATCTGTGACTTTCCTCCTCAGCTTTCCATTTCCACTCAGGCCACAGAACGATGTTCTCCAATCCACAGCAATTATGAGCGTGATATATGAGACAGCTGAAAGAGGGTATTGAGGATAAAAAATGAGAGGGTAAACAACAACCACTGCTCAGCCAAATGCATAGCAAATCTCAACTTACACTCTCTTCAAAACTGCTACCAAAATCATTGAAGATTCTGCCTGCATGTCCAATGCTTTGATATTTATTTTTTAGTTATTAATTCTGTGTTTGAACTTGGCCCACTCTGCTAAGATATTTGAAACACATAGTTCTGAGTTGTCTTTGCTCTTTTGCACGTGACAACCAGGGCCAGCCTGGGTTTTTCCCCAACAGATGGAAATGAGGTGCATGTTTATATAAAGATATGTGGAGAACCATGGGAAGGTTTTGTGTGAATATGTCCTGAAATAACATCCGCATTTGATAACTGGGGATATAAGATAGAAGGGGTGGTGGATTTCTGCTGAGGCCCCAGGAAAATATGGTTTTGCACTTCTTAAAGAAGGGGGTCAGGAGTCTGGGTAGTTGGATGTCTCTTGATACCGCGTTTGCTGGATGCCAAAGTCATTTGAGAGCATCTCCTGCAGGTCCCCTTCAGCTCAAACTGTTTCTAGCAAGGGATGCACGGATCCCGGAGGATTAATTACCAATCTCAGATAGTCTGTACTCCTTTTTGCTTCCATTTGTGCTGAATTTTACAGTTTTGTTTATCCATTTAATAGAAATATGTAAGAAAGTTTTCTCAGTTTCTTTTGTGGGTCTCTGACCTTTGCTCTCGCTGTTACCTTTTCATGAGGAGTCCACAGGTGGAAGGCAACACAGCTGAGGTAAACAGGCATATTTTCTGAAGAGATTGTGCATATACTATATGTGCCAAATAGGTGGGGTATAGAATTTGCTGATCTCATAGAAATACTGGAATTATAAGGTATACATATTGAAAGATTATTAGCAAATTATGGCAAAACAAGTAATGCAAAGGCCACTGTTTATTGAAATAAACATGATTTGCATTATTATTTGGATATTTGTCTTATTGTGGGAAATACAAAAAAAGAAATGTGCGAAAAGCTGGATATTGAACAGTAAAGTGTGAGGTTCTCTTTTTTTTCTTAATTTCTCATGCAAAGCTTTACATTTTGATCTAATTTTTGGTTTCTTTTACCTTTTTTATTGTATTGACATAGAGAGGGTTGCAGTCATTTAATTGTACTAATCCCTTAATTAAGCAACCTCATACTCAATTTTGCTGCATATCTTCTTGATCCAGGAGTACAAATATGCCCCTGAAAAATAAGTTCTCTGTATTTTTGGCTGTTGAAGTAAGAGCATGATTTTCAGAATTGTTAGGTATACTCTGCTATTATCATAAAAAATCCTTAGAAGGACAAAATACAATAAAAAGAGTAAACCTACAAACTCCTTCTTGTTAAGAAATACAACTTTTAAAAAACCTAAATCCTAAATTTTTTTTACAGTAATTTGTGGAAAGACTTCAACCTGGTTGAAATATTCTGAATAATTAAGAGTGGTGGCCCAAAATTATTTTAAAATGCCATCTGTTTTGCAGTACATTTTGGAGTTTGATTTTGCCATTTAAATTCCAGAAATAAATGGTATCTAGTATCAATGGCATTAGTTGATATAATGTTCCAAAACATGAATATATATGTGAGAGAAATTATCTATTTGTATTTCTAGTCTTGATTCCATTTGAAACAAGTTTAAAAAAATTTAGACTTCTTAGATTTTTACGCAAAATACAGGTTCTGTTTCTTCAATGTTTTTAATTTAAATCTTATTATTCACCCTAAGTCTGCAAGTAATATTTGCTGCAACAGTGCCTGCCAGTTTGGATTGCCTTCTGAGCTGTGCTGCAACAGAATCAAGTGTTTGGGCAACATTTAGGGAAATAATGAGTGGTTTCCATGGGCTTAAACTGTGACTCACTGTGATCATCAACTTAAAGAGCTCCTTTTTAGTGTCTTAGTGACATTGGTCACCTTTGTGTTTCGAAGGAGATTTGAGGATGTTTGTAGTGAGGTCAAGAGATACAGTATACAAAACATATTGATACTTTAAGCTCTTCACTCCAGCCCCCTGTGTGCACACACAAGTGAGTATTTCACCTCTAACTCTGTGAATGTGCCCCCAGTCTCAGTGGAGAAAGATGTGACTGGAGAGCTGGTGATGGAGTGAGCACAAATGAGCTGCTGAATGAGCCTCTCGAGTTGGAGGGTACCTAATCCCAGTTTTCCAGGAGGCTACTGATTTTGTTTGCCTGCAGAAACAGGAAGATTGCACAGTTTTTAATGATGTTCTGAAAGTTGTTTTGCAAATGTTAAACCCAGGAACAAAATTCTGCTGCCTCATTTGTCGTGTAAGGAATTAAGTGTTCGTGAGCTGCAAAAACATCTACTGCTCAGAGACAGTATGGGAGTGTAACAGCAATAAAATTGAATTCTGTGTTTAAAAGTTTTGGAGAGACAAAGGACCTACTGTGTTACAGTCCTAGTTTAGACCTATGTTTAAGTTCCACTTTTTAGCACCCTTTGAGTTAGAATAATGTTGTCAGTTCCACTGAAGCTGAAAGTAGCTTTTGTGGGTTTCACATGGAATTAATAGGGCACACAGAAAGTCAGCATATGTAAGATTCTGCTCTTCATTTTTTTCCATGAACAAATAAGAGTTTCTGCAAAGAAATAAGAAAATAAACTGCACTTTATTCAGTTACCTCAGGTTTTCTTGTGTGAAGAAACAAAAAGCATACTTGTATGCCCATTATCAATTAGCTAACTCTTACTTTTTCTTGAATCATGTCCATTAATGTCTGGTTTAGACTTCTGATTTTATTTATTTATTTATTTCCAGGCTGAGAAGGTTATCCTGTTGCATTGTAAACAACCACTGAACCTTCAGAAGAGATTTCTCATCTGGGCTGTTTTGCTGGTGAGTTGCTTGAAGCCTGATGCTATAAAGATAATAGAATTAGGAGACCTAGCAGGCCTCATTATTTTTAATTACTATTGCTGCTGCTCACACACTACATGTAATTCAGTCAAGCTGGAGTGGAGTGAGGGGGGGACACAACAGCTCTGCATTTCAAAATGGGCCATCAGAAGCAGCAGTTGTCAAATATTTCTGTGAATTATATGTTTTTCAGATGTATTACTCTAATAATATATTGAACAAATCTCAGAAATTCAGTAAAGAAGAGAAGAAAAGGGAATGTGGGCCTTAAATAGGTCAAAATCTAAGTACCTTCAGCTCGCTTTTTGGTTCATTTATCAAACCAAATCAATTGTTATTATTAGCCTATTATCATCATCCTTCCAGTGAGCTGGTTTCATTTCAATCAATATTTCTAATTAAATTACATCAAATGTGGTTTTAAATTGTAGCAACTTAGCTTCATGTAGGCTAAATTTATATGCATATCTTTATCCATTATTTTCATTCTCTCTTTATTAATTTAAGGTATTTCTTTACAAATAAACAATGAGCTGCTGTATTGAAGCAGCTATACATCAGAGTTGAGAGTGGACCACCTGCTATGCTGAAATGCTATTTGTCTTTTATTTGTATGGACTATATGCTTTAAATAACTCTGAAACTGTCATTGAATTTTCCAGTCACAACCCAGAGACACTGAGGACCAGTGCTCTGGGCCATGGTTTTCACAGGCTCCTTTTGGCTTGTAAACTCACCATTTATGGATACAAATGACACAAATAGCACTCCTTGGTAGTTTATTTTCACCCGGCAAGTATCTGCTCTGCTCTTTCAGCTACCCAGCAGTGTGTGCCTCAGTGCTCTGATTCCCCTTGGTTTGGTACTGCTGCTTTGTGAATGCAGTGCTAAAAGCAAAACTGGAGTTAGTCTTGCTTTCGTATCTTGCAGTGTCCAGAGCAGGAATTTTACAGCTTTTGAGAGAACAACAAAAATGCACTTATTTAATTTGTTGGGGTATTTTTTATTATGGCTGCCCATTAGAAGGCTCCGTGGATTGTCCTCTTCTTCCTTCCCATTAATACAAATACAGTAACTGTTGAGAATAATTGTTTTGCTTCCCTGCAGGGATTTAGACACTAGTAAATCATGCAATAGCAGTTTCCATAAGATGTACTTTCCAGAATGATAATGTGGTTCTAGTTGAAGCATTCATGCATTGGAAGTATTCAATATCTGTGTGTCTGTGCTAGTTTAAGGCAGCAAGGTAAGTCTTACCTTTATTATGTTTTTCATAAACATGTGTGTGTGGATGGATGTTTGCACGCTTGTTTATGCATGTGAGTGTTTGTAAAAAATCAGAAGTCTTTCTCTGGTGGCCAATGAAGAGATTACTGGGAGAAGCCTAATCCTGTTGCCAGTGTATGGAAGTCAGTCTGAACAGTGAGGTCCACAAGTTTCAAGGCACATTCAATTCCTTCTTTACAAAGTTTCTCCTTTCTCTTTCTTCTTAGGTTAATGTACAATCTAACACACCCACAGCCTAAGTTAGGCAGGTCTCAAGAAGGAAAATATTTGGAAATATATTTAAAGCACCTGTTCCTGTGCCTCACACCACCTCCTTTTGTGGGATGTTTTAAAGGATTTATAGAGTTCTTAAGAATGCTTTCCTCCATGGTATAAAATATTGCTTGCAATAAGAACTTCACCAGTGCCTACAGTTACTCTGCTATCACAGATGTTACAGGTGTTTGTTAAGGATTGATTCCTGTCATAAGACTTTTAGTGTTGTCTGTATTTTAGAGTACTTTCTTCATCCATAGACATGAAATAACAGCACTTTCTCATCTGATTGTGCTCTGTAATTTAGAAAATTATAGTTACTTGTGAGTGAATTAATCTTAATACTCTAAAACCAGAATAATCGAGTGCTTAGTGAAACATTTTCCCTGTAAAATTTGATTAATGATTTTGTCTAAGCTGTTTAAACATCTATTTTGCATATTCCAAACATATTCCTTATACTATCTGGTATATTTAACTGAGCTGTTGCTGATATATTGTATACACACCAAAACTGATCAAAATCCTTCCAAAATATTGTGGGGTGGTGGGGAGAGAGGAGGGCTCTATGAGGATGGATAGAGTATACTGATTACTTAAAGAATATAACATGAATGCTCCAACTGTAGCCTTTTAGTCCAATTTCAGTTGTTGCATCCATATGGACTCCTTCCCTCTCATTTCTCCCTTTACTCTGCTGATGGGATATGTGAGGTGACTTCTGTGACAGAGGAAACCTATGAGGCTTCTGATACGTGTAAAACCAATGTCTTCTCTGTAGTGATAGCCTAGGAGAGTAGCACTTCACTTGCAGGTCAAAAGAAGTATTTTGCTACTGAAGTTGTTGATGTTTTCTGCAATAGCTGATCCCTCTAACTCTTGTCTCTCCATCAGGGGGTTCCTTAGAATATATTGTCCAGGTGACTGAATCAAATGGAGTCAACACAAAAACCAGTTATTTGCTCACTGAGCAAATTTTTTTTTTTTTTGTGAGTATTGAAGCTGTGCAAGAAAAATACTTGATTTTTTTAAAAAATAATTTGTGTTATACAGATCTTAAAGCACATTCAGAAGAAGAGTTAATAGAACTTTTCCTGACTGATGTACTTACAAAGAGGTCCTGGCACCGGGCAGATGTGGCAATGAAGACAGCAATATAAGGACCTTTGAAGTATAGGTTTGGCATAGGACAAAAGACATATGGTGAATCAATCTTTGTCCAGTTAACCATGTGGTGAAACTGGTGGCCTGTTGATGTACTTGTCACAGTATTCAAGACTAGATATGTCATTTGCTGTCTTGCACTTCACAGCGCACAGACATGCTCCTCTGAGCACAACTGAAATCCTGCATTTGTAAGGAAGGCTGGTGATATGGAATATGGACTGGAGTTCAGTTATGTGGTAAAGGGACGTGTAGAGAGAGTCATTACAATTTTAGTATTTCATGTGATGCATCTTTCTGGGAAAATAGCCACACAGTGACTTGTGCAGCATTCCCATTCATATCACAGCTGAATAAAATCATGGCAAAGTAAAGTTTTATAAAATTTCATTCTGTGTTGTAAACAGAATAAAATACTAGAAAATAGTAGAGACAAAAATGAATATTAATCAGAGAAAGGATGTTCAGTATATGATGATTTTCCCATTCGTTTGCTTCTGCATTTTTTCCTTCCAGGCTTTCAGATGCTGGGGTGATTTTAGGTGCATCTTTATTTCAGAAGCTATTTAAATACAGATTTGCATGTTTATTTGTGGCTCGGGTTAATTAAGGGTCAATATTTTGGGAGGGATTAAGGGGTACCTGTAGTTTCCATGGGATGAACCTCAAAAAGATACCAGTGATTTATCTATCCATATGTGTGTGTGGGTGCATATAAGGTATGGTACTTAAACATCTATTACAGAAAACAGCACCCTGGGGATGTGGGTAATAGATCATTTTAATGTATGAATAGGTTACATCCCTAACTACTAGTTGGGAAGGGTTACTTCTTATGGGAAGGGGGCTAAAGTAATTGGCCAAGAAAATTTATAGTGTTGCAATTCAACAAAAATATTGATTAGAAGATGAGGAACTCCATTTTTATAAACTTAATCAACACTGATTGTTTGATTTCAGCTAGTAATCTGTCAGGGAGAAATAAGAGCTTTGAGCTTGGAGTGGTGCAGGGGGGGAAAGGAGCTGGCAATATTCTAGGGAAAAAAAGTACCAAAAAACCTAAATCCAAAAGCACTAATGTAACTTTCCAGAAGATTCAAAGACTAAATATTTAAAAGGGAATAGAAACTGGTTTTGTTTGCACTGCCATATATTTCCCTGACTGGAAATTATATTTCAACAAGCAACTGCTGTATTTATTGGCTTATATTTTATTTTGCTAATATTCTGCTAGTGTCCTGTATTTCCATAGTAATCATGTAATAATCTGTTCCACAAAGTAGTAGGTTGCCAAGATCCATTTGGAGCCGTGAGTGCTGTGGCCAAAGGTCAGTGCTGGGGGAGCTCTGCTGCTCAGTGTGCAGGTGCCACTTCCATCACAGCCATTAAGCAGGAAACTAAAATCAATTTCACTGCATCTTTGCAAGCTGGCAAACGTAGGAGTCACCTCAGCAGAAAAAATACCCGACCTAACTGGCACACATGCCTGGTGGGCCTTTATAAAGAGCTGGAGAGGACCTGAAAGAAGTTTTGAAGAGCCTGTAACTCTGGCTGTGTCTCCAAAACCAGCTGTTGTATTGTCTCTGCTGCCACCACTCAGGTCTTCTCTGCTGCATTTTTATACTGTGTTTGAAGTTACTTGCCAGCAACAGTTTGATTAATGCAGTGAGGTTTACAGTGGGACCAAAATTGTCTCAGAGTGTGGGCTTCTGATCCTGGATTTAAAATTACAACATGTGGCTCCTCCTCAGTATGTGATCCACTATGACTGTATGCTTTCATTGCCATGCTAGAGATTCTGCACTACCTCCTTGTTGAAAAATTGACTTTCCTTCCCTCACTGGTATCAGAGAGAAGACAAACTTTTAAGAAGCTTTTCCTCCTGCACTTGAGATGATTTATGAGGAAGATGACAATGCCTTTCAGGTAATTTAGTGAAAGGGCACCCAATTAATCAATATCGATTTTGAAAAATCAGTTGAATACCAATCATTTGCCATAAAATCTTTGTTACTTTAAAGTCAAAGTCTAATTCTTGGTGACTTTAACGATAGGGAATTAAAATCCTCAACCTGTTTGGCCCATGGGTACCATTCAAGTTACTGTTTAAGATTGTGTTTCGTTCTTTATATGAATTAGTTTGGGTTTTTTTTTTTCAGAAAATGGTATCCTTATTGCTTCCATTCATCAGTGATTAATGAGCACAGTGGTATAAGGTTCTGAAGTACCTGTGAATGGCTCGGCCTTCCAAGATTCTGTCATACATGCCAAAAATACTCATCTTTTACCTGAGAGCCTCATGTGCTTTGAGGGCCCCAGGCTGAAGGAGGTTCCTGCCTTGGCACAGCAATCTGGAGCAAGAAGGAAGCTGGAATTTTGCCTGAAGGTCCTCTCCCTTTAAAACAGTCCTTGGCCTGGGGAGTGATCCATGGCTCCAAAGAGGAGTGAGCAGCTGCTGCTGAGGAGCACCCTGCAGGACAGGGGCTCTCTAGGGTGTGTCTCACCCACCCTGGCTGCCAGGAAAGCTTCTCCCTGCTCTCATGGGCTTTCTTGGTTCTGGGGTCACTGCTAGATCACTTCAGTTTCTGTTTCCTTCAAACTTCTCTTGGGCAGGATGACCACTACCGAGTGCTTTTACTTTGACATTTTCTTTAGAAGCTATCAACATCCCTGGAAATAACATCTGTCAGGGAGGTGGCAAGCTGGGAATTGGGTGCCTGCCCAGCCATAGCATAACAAGGCCACAGGGCACAATTGACTGCAGTGAACAAGGAAATTTCTGAGCCATTGATCCACAAGCCCATATAATGTGTGAAATTGGAAATGTAGCCTGTCAGAAGCAGCTAGCCATATATTTTTAGATTATCTTAAAGAACCAGTAACCTTAACTGTTGCTGGGTAGAAAAGAGTCTTTGTTTCTTTTTTCTGAAGACTGTTCTGAGAGGAGTTTTGGTTGGTTGTTGTTGTTTGGGGTTTGTTTGTTTTGTTGGGGTTTTTTTGTTGGTTGTTTTGGTTTTTAAAAATTATTTTCTACTGGTAATGATTGTAGGATTTTCTTTCAAAATCATTTTAATGGACCAGCTTCTCTTTCATATCACATAGCTTTGTGTGAGCACTTATACAGACATAGTTGTTAACGTGAGTGGTTTTCATGAGAGGCCATAACATGAGAGGCCAGCACTAAGAAGCATTTTGCATTATATTTCTGGATGGTAGAACTAAAGACCTGAAAGTACAAGAAGGAGTGCTGAGACCAAACTTGCAATGTCACCAAAATGAATGTGTAACTGCATCCTTAGAAGTCTAATCTCTTTCTACTTATTTTCTTACCTATGCTTGCAAGTACCTCTTGGCTTCAGTGAAATTATTTCTGATCAGCATGTATGTGAAACCACCCTAAAGGCTATCATATCTTCCTCTTTTGTCAGTTTCCCCTCTTTTTGAAGGGTTATTGCTGTTCTGTAATTCCTAAAAGAGTTTTCCTACTAGCTGTGAAAAGTTTGGAATCTGCAGCATGCCTGCTTGAAGTAGTTTCTCATTCTGTGAATGGATTTTTCTGTCTCATTTGCAAAAGGAATATAGGAAATAAGGTGGCTAGGCTGGGACAGCGCCTTTTGGCACAGCCACCCCCTTGATTAATCCATTCACTCCTACTGAGCAGTACAATTACTTCTTTCTTGAAGCTTTTTGTCTTACTAGGTATGACAAGAACATTAGCTATTCAGAAAATTGAATATTGCCATCTCTACCTGTGAAGGAAGAGATGTGAATGCTGTTTGTGCATTGACTGCATTTTCATGGTTGCAAACCTCTTCAAGTTTAGGAGATTATCTTCTGTGCTCTGTGTCAGTCTTCTGCCAAAGCCCTTCAGTGTACAAAATTTTATTCTTTCTCAGCTCAAAATCAAGGTGATGAACCCTACCTATAATTTTCTTTTTAAAGCTATACACAATTTGAGAAGTATTTCTTTATGATGGGTATAAAATAAATTTGAAGCAATGTTTCACAAATTACTATTTAGTAGCATCTCTCTCTTAAGGAAAAAACCCCATCACCTTTACTACGTGTTTAGTGTCAGTAATGGCAATTGCACAGAAGTTTTAAAATGGAAGATTTTCCATGACCCTCACTAAAGAGCAAGCAGATCATTCCTGTAGGGCCCATTAACTTTTACACAGATTTGAGAACAAAGTGCAGTTAAAGACCTTCCATTTGTCTCTGAGATGAGAAAAAAAATAGAGTTCTAAGTCACCTAGTAGCTTAAAGAGTTGGCCAATGTAAAATGAAACTAATGAACTGTGCTGCTATTTTTGTAAGAATTAAAAACTGAATCAGATCATAAGTGTATATAGATTTTTCTAGCATCTCTTATAAGTTTCCCTACTTTTGGTCACTGATGGCAAATGTTTTTTAACTGGTAGTCCTGTAAATATTCTGTATTCTTGGTAGCAAACTAATTAACTAGAAAAATATAGAAAGTTATGACCTAATGTCCCACTTTATTGCTTATCCAAAGCACATTAAAACCAGTTTCACAAGAATTAGACAAATCCAATGTGTCTAAAGTTTGCTCTGAAGAGTAATATTACTGTTTAATTAAAGTTAGTAAATTTATTAAAAAAAGAGAAGAAAAATGTCAATGAGATAGCCTCTAAATGCAATTATTCATTCAAATAGGAATCTTCTAATATATATTAAATCTAGGATAAATAATAGGAGAAAGAACCTTTGGCAAGAAAAGTTTTGACATTTCCTTCATTGTGTACCAGCAGTACTCATACTCCTTAGCACATGGAGGGAAAAAAGCTGTACTTCTAAGCATAAAGATATTTACTGCAATTATAATCTAGTTAGAAAATCAACAAGACACACATGGAGTTCCTTGTAATTTTATTTAAATTTTATCTTCTAACTTTTTTAATATATTCAGCCAAGCTGAAGTTTATTTGTGCACATCTCTACCCCATAGCCTTTAGTACATCTATAAATATTAATTTTAATACTATCTCAGTGTTTCCACTATTGCTGTTTCTTGTAGCAAATTATGTTCTTCATAAATTACATCATTTTTGTTATTAGCCTCATATAAATAAGTAGATTTGCCTGGATTTTAAGATGTTCAGTTTTGC
Organism: Melospiza melodia melodia; assembly: GCF_035770615.1. NCBI lineage: Eukaryota > Metazoa > Chordata > Aves > Passeriformes > Passerellidae > Melospiza > Melospiza melodia. Next base: position 24,459,812 of record NC_086202.1, read on the forward strand.
TTGAGAAATTAAGTGGTAATACTCATTTTTATTATTTATCCCTTTTCCAATAACATATCAGACATTTTGCAGATGCAGAGCAAAACTACTCCTGTCCTCAAATACTTTATAAATTAGACTCCATTATTTTCAATTTTAAGCTTCTCAGAAAATATTGAAGTAATTTTTCCAAAATAAAACATTTCAAACTTGATTCACAAATTCAGCTAAAGACTTTCTCAGAGCTAGCTGAGTTCTGATAGTAAGATTATTTCTAGCATGAGTTCAAACACAAATAGTGATGCACAGGGCCATATGCAGTTTTTGCTGGGTTTTCATATTATCCTGTCCATTGGCATTGCACTTTTATTCAGGTGGTCAACAGGGCCTGTTGAGCCTTTTTTGATGCTTTTATATATATATGTTTATTGTTTCATCCTTATAATCCATAACTTTGTTCTTTGAAGGACAGAGTGTCAAATTCCAACAGCCTTACAGGAAGAACATCTAATATATGTCAGATAGAAGAGAGAGGTATGTGGACCCTGGCTAAGATATTAATTTATTGTTGTTACAATGATTCATCATTCTGTCTGATCTTGCCCTCTTAGAGTCCGTGTCATTAATGAACATCGGCATGACACAAAATCAAAACTAATTTCATTTTGTAAGGGACACCCACAGCTGTGACTCTTGCTGTAAATATGATCATGTTGTTTTTGTGTCACAATGATGAGTAGATGTGTGTAATGTTAATAAGATAGCCTTTCTAGCAGTGATAGGGGAGAAGGAGTTCAAACTGAATTGTGTAAAGCTTGGAGTTTATATGAACGGGCCAAGAGAGAGATTTCTAGCTATTCATCATTCTAAGATAGTTCACAAATCAGGTGGAGAGTTCTTTGCTTAGTCTGAAACTGTTGGATTAGATATCTAAAAACCTAAAATCAATATTTTGAATAATGAAGGAAGCCTATTATAAGGCTTTTCTACACCAGAGTAGGCGAACAGCTCTGGAATTGTGCACAGTTTGGGGCTGAAATGAACAGTTGGAAGTAATTGCTTCTGTTCATTATCTAATTACAGCATTTCCATTCTTTCTCTCTGTTGTACCTCAACCAAAGGCTGGATTTTGAAACCTTTGTGACTATTATCAAAAATGAAAAGGCATCATTTTGACAGGCCAGAATTACCTGTTTCAGTACCAACCACTTCTTGTTCTCAGGTTATTGCTGCAAACAAAAACTGGCATTAGTCTCAACCCTTCATAGAAAAGAAAATAAAAAAATTCTAGGAAGGAAAATTTTCATTGTTTTTTTCTGGAACTCATGGAGTTTAGAGTTCTCTCATAGACATTACCATCGACACATTTTATCTAGCCATGAAAAAGATCCTCTTGTTAAGCAGTTTCATTTTCTCTTCAATGTACTATGGTTTTGTCAAACAAGCTGTTGATTACCACAACTAAGACAAACAGAATAACTCTTTAGCTTCTAATATAAACAGTAATTACCTAATATGTCTGAGATTTGAAAACTGATACTAAAGAAAAAGTTCTGGATCTGTGGTTTGTAGTTCTGGAGTGGTAGTCATAGTCTTCATTAAAAGTAATTCTTGATCTTTAAGTGTTTAAGGATTGATTTTCTAAGTTTAAGCTTTCAAATATGCTTAATAACTGAGTAGGAAGAGAGGATGGTGATCCAAATGGCATAATGGTCTACAGAGCCTTGAAACTTTCAATATAATCTTTAAGAGTATGATAGAAGAGGAAATGTGAAGGTAGAGTACCATCATGTAACTTGTTCAGTTCTGTACTGGCCTTGTTCTATTAGACTGGCTTCTGGAAACCCTTTAATTTTCAGCCTGATCCTGATCATAGGTGTTCACCTCAGGACAGATGCATTACCTCTCTTTGCAGGCTTCTGAACACTGTGGCTGCAGGCTGGGAAACTGTGAAGGACTCTGTAGTCCCTGTGCCCAGCACCTCAGTGGGGAAAGAAGCACCCAGGTATCTCTTCCCCTGCTGCCTAAGCTGTGCCCATGCCCATCAGCACCAGCAAACTGTGTTCTCAATTAAACAGGGGGAGTTTTCTCTGCCTTTGGTAGTTACTGTTTGGGCAGATGCTCATGAGAATGTTTAATATATTAACCACTATTAATCCTTATTTCTAGGGCCAGCTTTGAGTGAGAAGGGGACATTAATCCCAATCTTCTAGTGGTCTTAGCTTGTACTTCACAGGAATTGTTCCCATTTTTGGAGCACAGTACATAGGCATTTTTCAGATTCTCTTGTCTTCCTCTCCCATCTGATTCACGTTTTCAAGATTACCTTTGCTATTCATGAAAGCCTCATACAATTTTGAGAGAGAATTTTTAAAAACCAAGAAAACAACATAAACTCAAATCCAGCAATATGGAAAGATTTTTACTGTTTGGTATGCTTTTGGGTGAGACTGTAAGCCACTGCAAGGGATTCCTATTTGATTCTTCAGCCTTGCCAGGACAGGGAATGACACTCTTGCTTGTTTCCTTCGATGAGGCAAGTCCATCACTCTGCACTGTCTCTTTTTAACCTGAGAGCCTGAAGATGAAAATAAAGACCAAGAGCTGCATAGCACCCTCCTGTTCTCCCATGTCACTGTGTCAGACACAGAGAATCAAGGGCAAAAATCTGGCAGCTTGCAGCAGGCAGCTCCCCAGGCACTAAATCCACTTGCATGGGCCCATGGCTGAGGTGGTCAGCCTGCTCTGGGAGCTCCACCTTACAGCTAGAAATTGTTCCTAAAGCAATTTCTAAGTCACTTGTGTTTTCATTTGGTACATATTGGCTATTTGAAAATATTTTTATTTCATATTTTCCCTTCCTCCTTGATCCCTTTGAAAGATCTAAAGGTGAATTAAGACTGTAAAGCTGTAGCCAGCCAAAAGCAAGTTGTTTTCTGTTTGAGGCACTGCTTGTCAATGAGAAAAATCCAGATTGCTTGTTAGTACTGAAGCTTGAACTTCAGAGGAAACAATTACCCTTGTTAAAAGAACTCTGTTTAATGTACAGTGTATAATGAGAGGACAACAGGGAGGATCATTTCACTACTTAATGAACTACAATTAAACTTTAAGCAAACTTTTGTCCTCATTTTCACCAGTGTAACACAGGCCAGGATTCTCCTATTACTGAACAAAATATGAAAGGTATAGTTCTGCAGCTGCTTTGTTTCTGTGGAAAGTTTCCTGACAGTGAAGCACTGTGCAAGAAGCAGCTGCAGAATCAGGCCCTTTGTACACATGTACTCGTAGTAATCTTTAAAGAAATAGAATGGGACAGCTATATGGCACTTCAGCTCAAAGAAAAATCCAACGTCTTCCATCTGCTCCCTGATCTTGCAGCTGCATTGAATTATGATGTGCTGTCACATTTATAGGGTGATTTCATCAACTGATTTATTTAATTAATTTAGATTTAACATTGTACAAAGGGTATGTGGTAAAGTGGTGTAACTCTTTCCTCAGCTACCACAGCAGCCAAGATTTGAGTATCCTCTGCCTCACTGTGTCCTCCCTTGTGCTTTTCAAGCTGCAGCCAAGGGAGAGTTCAAAATATCTGGTTGGACCTAAAGCTGCTTAACTAACAGTGCTGCCATGGGGCAGTAATGGCAACTTGAATCTTGTGCTGTGATGTTAGAGTTAAAACATCCATATAGTCTCTCCACCAAAAAATATCACCCTGTTGTATCCCCAGTGACTCCTGAATGTGCACAATGTTTCATGTAGAAGAACAGAGGCATCTGGGGCCAGGTGGATCCTTGAGGTCTTAAAAATTTCAAGGTATGCTTCTTTAATACCCTTCTTGGATATAATCTTGAAATGGCTTAGCCTGCACTCTTTTACTTTGTTTCTGTAGAATAGTGAAATCTGTAGGTGCTAATAGATGAAATCAGTAGCATTATAAATCCACAGTTGTGATTTGGTGGCATGCTGGTTGCAAAATAAGGGACTCTTTCCTGTGATGGTTTCAATAATTCTGGTGCATTTATAGAATGCTACTACATAATGCAGATATGGGGAAATCAGGGCACAGGTTTTAGCAACAGCTGTGTGCAGACTCTGGAAATCATGATCTCTGTGCTGAAAAACTTTGTATCAAAAAGGTGAGATAATAGAACAGAGGTATTCCTTATTAAATATACTCTGGTATACATTTATATCTCTGTGCGTGTGTGCAGGAGAGTGAGAAACAGGTGTTTAATTACTCTTCTTGGGTGGGTGGACAAGTCTGAGAAACCAGAGGAAGTCACTGTTTCAAAATTTTGTCTTACTGTTTCTCCAGTGCTCACTTTGAATGAGGGCAAGGGCTATGCTGAGTAAAACCCCAGAAAAATACCAAGAATTGTTTAACCGAGTCAATGCAAAATATCTACATTTCTAGCACTTATTTTGTAGTATTGATCATGCTGCAGTTATGAGCCATAAAAATTCAATTATTCTCATATATAAGAAAAAAAATCAATTATTGTTGGTGGAAGAGAGAGTAAAAACAATCAAAAAGGGACTGGATATTTATTACAATGTATACGGAGAAGTAGTCTGGGCATCTTTTTTGTACACCTGCTTTATGAAGCCAGAGACTATGGAATTATCTTCTGTGTTTCATTTTCATTTGTCTGGCTTTGTTTTTCATAGTCCTGAAAAATATTCAACCTTTTGCACTGTATTTTGCTGATTGATTTTCCGATAAATGAATATTTGCTAGGAACATAGATTATTTCCATGGAATGAGACCGCAGAAATAAATTTTTTTTTTGTTAGTAGCAAAACTGTAAAACAAAAGCTCAGTTAAAATGCATGTGCTTCATCTGAAAAGCTTCGAAGTTCTGTAGGCTGTTCTGATTTCACAATATTGGATAAAATTAGTACAAAGGGAAAAGGATTATTACAGAAACTAGGCTTGTTTCCACAATGCTAGAATTAGGATTGTGACCCAAGAACTTTAAGCAGCATTCAGCAAATAAAATTGAGGAACACCCCAATAGTTTCTGGCATTAGATAATCATAAAAAGGAGTCATCATGTGGTAGTTTGAAAAAAAATGAGTCAAAACAGTGTAGGAACTATATCTTAATTTCAGAAATGATCAGAGTAATTAGAATTGAGAATGTCATTGTGATAACGGCTCAGAGTTTTTGGGAGTTGAATAATCAAAAGGTGGAGATGAGAGGGAGAAAACAGCACAGCATGTTCAGTAGTACAGAATCATGAGCTACAAATAAATTACACAGAAGATCTATTTTTGTAATAATACCCATTTCTAATTATTTTTTACATTGTGTCTACAGCTAAAAGTGGGTGTTTGTGTCACAATCAAATCACCTTTGCTTTCTCTGTCAGTATAGTTAATCTGAGTAAATAAAATTCTACTTCCCCCTTCCCCCACCTAGAGTTTGTGTAATTCTTATGTTGCAACAGACCCACGTGTAATATCAGAGTTGGTTCTCTGTCACTACTGCACAGATTAACTGCTGTTCTTATTGAGCAATTCACCTTTTGGTTCTCCAATCAATACAAACGGCTTGGCAGGGATGCTGCTGCCTCCCTCCACTGCGCTCTTTCTTTTCTGTGATTTCTACAGTGGATATTGCTTGTCATGGACCCATGTCCTGGTTCCTCTCACTGAGGGGATTATTTAGGCTGTCCTAGCTGAATACATGTGAAATTAAGGATTCTTCCTTGTAGAAGACATCTCTACTAAGTGCTTTCAAATCTGAAGCAGGATCATGTGAGTTGGTAGTTATGGGAAATATACTAGAAAATACAATGTTTAGCCAGAAATTTTATCTATTATTTTTGAATGAGGTGTTGATTTTTATGAGTGTATCATGTTTGGCAGATTCCGCCAGGGCTGTGTCTAAAATTTTTGTCAGTTTTTCTGACAAAAAAACTTTTTCCTTTTCTTCTTCCTGTTAATGTTCAGCTTGAAAACTATCACCACTTGCACCACTTCCAGACTGAGCTGTGGTTTGTCTAGGAAGTGAAAATGAAATGTTTCTCAATCAGAAGTCTGATCTCCATATGGTTTCTCTCAACATTAATAAGAAGCTAACAAAAAATCATCCCCTTTTGTCAAATGCAGAATGTTTGACTTTCATATCCACTTTTTAATTAGAGAAACATGTCTGAACCTGGGAGATCAAGCAGTTCACAGACAGCAAGTTAATCCATCACAAATCTAACAAATCCACATTTAAAAATAGTCTCAATGCTATCCCTTGGTCAGTAACAAGCATTGTGTTATTACTTTATTATTAATGTTCTTTTCCCAGTAGTAGTTGTGTGAGATGTCTTCATCAAACTGGACATGATCTGGTGAATGATGGGAAATAGAATATTGGCCCTAGCCAGCAGAAGAGAGAAGTAGCAAAGAAACATTTTATTTATCTTTATTACATGAGGCAAAATAATGTTGAGACATTTTGTGAACAAATCAAAATGTTCTCTGTTAGACACATTTACAGATTCAATTTTTTTACCCTAAACCACTAGAGAAGCTTATAGAGAAAAAACTTGTTGATAGTTTTCTTTATTGAGTCCATTAATTGCTGTTGGATTGGAAAGAAGTAATAAATTGCACCCACTTCAAAAAAGAATATTAGTCTGCTGGGATAATCTTCTGCTATCCCAGCAGAACACTAGATCATAGCTAAGAAAAATTTATGGAATCAGTGCAGTGAATATTAGTGAGAAGCAGAAAATATTTGAAATCACTGCTCATTGATGAGGGTTAGCATCTCATTAGGTAGCAGATTAAGACCTTGGTCACAGTAATAACTTCCAAGATGAAGTAAATGACACAATGTGCGCTTACTGTGCAACTTCTTACCAGACTCTTCTGAAGAGAAGATCCCTGTTTGAGCTCTCTAGTGTACCTTTTCTAGCAGCACTTTTCTCTTTCCGGACACCATTTTTAAGCATCCTTGCCACCCAGGTAGACTCCTTTTTCCACTCCTAGCCTTTTCCTGTCTCTCATGCTCTTTATGGCTATCTTCTGACTCCTCCTGCATTTTATGCCCTATATCCTTTCTATTCAGTGTTAGCCTCTGCACTATGTGATCACAGTTTTGGTCTGCCTTCAAAAATCTCATCTCCCATTGTCAGGCTTTTTAATTCCCTAGCTGGTTATATATCAGTGGTGAAGGGACCATCATCTTTCCTGAGAAAAGTACACCTTTCGTGGTCTGTAGCCATGTGAAATGGTAAAATCCTTTTGTGCACCTGCCTAGGCTGTAAGCATGCTGCACCTAAGCAAAAGGACTCCAGGCATCACATCAAAAACAAGAAGAATGCAGTGAGTGTTTTGGTCATTTGAAACAGATGAACAGATCATGAGCAAAAACACCCTCTAACCAAAATCAAGAGTAAATGCTGTGAAAATTGGGAACTACATAATGTTGGAAACTCTTAAATATTACAGTTTTGTGGATCTTTCTACTTGTTTGTCAAAAACACCATCACTATGTCTCCGGAGATTTATGTGATCTCTTGTCTCTTTTTACCCTTACTGGCTTTTCTTTGACTTTCATATTTGAGCCTTTGGAAGAGTACATAATAAAATTCATCCCAAATTGCTAAGATTTGCTTGGTTTCGCATGAAATGATATGAAACCTCTGCGTTCAGCATAATTTCAACCTGTAATCGTAAATCTGCTCACAGTCACTCAGCCTAGGATCACAGAGAAAAATTTAAAGGGTCCAAATGGAGGTTTCATAATTAACTTGTCAGCAGGTTTGGGTTTCATTACAAACAATTTGAACAGTTCTTTTACAGAAGCATGCATGAGTAACTGGCTAAAAGACCAATCAGAACTGAGTTGTGATATCACCAGAAGGAAGATATTAATTTTGTCTACTGATAATGGAACAAAATGCTAGTAATATTCACCACTGGTCTTCTTTTTTGGGCAGAACAAGTCATTTAGTGGTACTCAAGATTAGGATTTTGGCAACTAGACTAAAAACTTGCAGAAAGTTAGCCAAACACAGCACAGATCCTATACTGTATAAAGGCCCATGAGAAGGCAATAAATGCACCATAAGCTATCAAACCATGAGCATCTGTCTGTGAAGCCAAAGAAGACAGCAGGTTAATGTCATGTGTTGAGAACTGCCTCCTACAGAATTAGCAGAAGCCATCAAGGCTGGAGCTCCTCTGTCGAAGCATTCATGGCTTTTTGATCAGTATTGAGAGGAGCATTAAAGAAAGAATAATTCTAAAGACTTCTCTCTTTTAAGAGCTATGCTGCCATTTTTTAAAATTAACTTTTTAAGAAAATGACAGGACTGTGAAGGCCAAAATAGCTGATATCGTTTAAAAATGGGGAAATTATTAAAGCCATGAATAGAATTTGAGAAATTGTCATGAAACTGCAGCATTCTTGCAGACATATTGTCCATGCTCAAGATATATGACAGGACTCTGGGCACCTATGTGTAATATATCTTAAATGGCTTCCTAGAAAGGTCTTGCTAAAAATACTGCTGTCTGTCTTCATAATTGAATGGCTCTAATATGTGCCTTTTAAAATGCTTATGCCCAGAAATTTTACTAAGGCTACTATAGTTCTAGAAGTTCCTAACATGTGAAAAAAAAATCAAGTATTTTAATGTGTTATTGATTATAACATGATATATTAATTCAGAGTGTCCTTCTGAATTTTTATTTCTTTAGTGAATAAATGGAATTTATTTTAAGATATTTCTTTTATACTTTTCATGAAGCACAAGGAAATATATGTCTCTTGATTGAGAATTAACTATTCTTAAGACTTGATGAGTTTCTTTGAAATATCTATGTGCTATTTTCCAGTCCTTTACACTAGGTATTTAAGTAAAATATTGGAAGAAGGCATGATGGTTTTAAAGGAGGAGGAAAAATCAATAGGCAGCTACTTAGAGTATTGCAGTATGCAGATAAGCAGCTTTGCTAAGTCTGATCTTTGCACAGCAACATCAATACAACTTGTAGAACAATGAACTTCAATACAAATGCTGTGGAGGGAGAGTGGGGAAATGCCTCTTATAAACAGAGCTGTAAATGGTGTTAATGCATGTTGACAAGAGCCTGCTTGAGTAATTTACTGTGTTCAAATACTTTGCAAACCAATTCTTAGCAATAACTGCTTCAGAAAAAAGGCCTGGAACTGATGTGGCCTATTTGTGTGAAATGGAGCCTTCCACCACTACATAACTGACATGTGTAGAAAGGCTTCATTTCCACAAGGTGTATTAAGAGAATTGGGATTTTTTTAATTGTATAGAATTTAAATGTCTGTATACAAAAGAAAAAAAAATTCACATGTTGTAAATATTTCAGTATAAAAGATTTGAAGTATTTTGTGAATCATAGCTTCTTAAGTGTATGCCACAAGGATTATATTGGCATGTGTCCTGGATGACTGCATTGCACTTATGAGTGGTGAAGGCATGACTAAGTTATTGGTTACACTAAGGAAAGGATGTGGTGAGTGAAGAGTTTTAAGTACCTACTCCTTATGCCTCAAAAAGTAATTCATTGCATATCTGTAGGGGTATAGAATATAAGAAAATAAAGATAGTGTGGACAGTAATCTCACCCCTAAAGAGTTGCAGCTGGGCCAATTAGCAAAGATTAGGAGCAGGCCTGACTTTAACAGGTCACAGCTGTAAGCAATGAGAAGAAGATGCTATAAAAGAGTGGGGTGGCTGGGTGAGAGGGGAGCTGGAGTCAGTGCCTGCTTTGTGGAGAACAAAGAGTCAGTGCTCTGAGGAGATGCCCACGAGAAACACCAAGCAGGTATGAAACTTTTGTGATAAGGAGACAACAGTATAGAACCCTGCAATAAGATGGCAACACATACCTGGCTATTCATTCAGCTTTCTAAAATGCAGTGGTGACAATGATCTAGCCTTCAGACTTTCCAAGCACTAAGTGAGCTGAAGTAGTAATTACAGATGTAAAAGAAAAATACTTCTGTCAAATTTCTAGGTTTTTTGGGAAGGCTGGCTTCTAGGAAGTTCTTGGGCAACCCTTTGGAGAACTTCAAGTGATCATTTGTCCTCACACCTGTGTCTGGAAAATATAATTAATGCTTTGTAGACTCCTGGTTTCTTATTTCTGAGGAGCATCTCATAGTTTTCTTACTGAGTTTTCCCTGTCTTTTAGTATGTACATAGAGGATTAATACAATCCTGGTGATGGCTGGTTTGAGTTGGTCAAACAAATTGTTAAAATAATCACTGGTCTCTGAACTAGTAGCTAGAAATTGACTTCAGAAAGCTCTGAGAGTCCTCATAGCTGCTGCCTCCTTCTCTGTAACTTGGAGTGCATGTCTGTTGTTGGGTGGCAATTGGGTGTGCAATTGTTTTTCCCTGCCCTTGTTTTGTTACTCCACAAGTCCACTGGCAAAATCAGATGACAAATCAACCTCTGGTTAATAATATGAAGAATTAATTTTCAATTAAGGAAATCCTGGACATTCTGGTAATGTCAATATTTAGTTTTAAAATGCATAGCTAGAAAATCTATGGGAAAATAATATAATTAGGGTTAAAAACCAAACAGTATAAGTATGGGAAACAGTGATCTGAAGAGTATGCACCTTGTTTTGATTCCTAGAGAAGTGCATCCCAGCAGAACCTTCTGACTGTTAACTAGATGAATTAAAAGTGGAAAGAGTAAATATGTTCACTTTTATGAAAAGGAACTGGTAAATGTTTTTGCTATTTACCTATTTCTACACTTTATAATCATGAATATCACAGTAGTGGGAAAAAGTGGAAGTGAATGTCATTTTAATTAAAAACTTAACGAAAATTGACACTTCATTGCAACATAAGCGATTTCAGCTACTCTCATTTAAATGTTCAGATCTGTTTTAATATCTCATTTTTAGATAATTGTAACTTTCTCAAGATTGCATGATTTCATACATTGATCTTGACCCAGAAAAAACCCTAAAACTTTTAGCAAGCAGCCTTCAGTGTACAAAGGAAAAAAAAAGGCTATGGTGATGTAAGATGCCTGAGACCAGATCCAGGAACTCAACTTGGTATCTTTTTCAATCCTTGCAGGTCATTTATTGCATCATCACCTTAGAGGCACTAAAGATTACAGTTTTTCTGGCCCGATGTCTCCCAAATGTCACTCAAAAATTCTTCTGTGTCCAGAAGGTAAGGTAAGCCCCAATTCAAAATGCTGGAGGTTTTAGGTTAGTTTTTGTTTATTTGTTGGGGTGGTTTGTTGTTTCTGTTTAGTTTTGTTTTTTTTAAATTTGTTGTTCAGAAAAATTTATCATAAGACCTTTAAACTAACGTGATGGTATTACAAAATGGCCAGCTACAATTTCAGCTCTGTCTTTCCAATACTGTGATACCTCAGAGTCAAACACATTAATCCTACATGACAGGAAGAATCAAACTGTTCTTGTTGCCGTTCTGTCTTTCCTGGATACTTAAAAGTCTATCCAAACTTTAATGCACTGAAATCTTTACTGTTATATTTCTTTTACTGTAAGTGTTTTTAAAATAATGGACTTACCAAGAGCTGAAAGAGCTGGTATGGTTGAGATATGCACTAAAACAGGCAAGATGCTTTCTGCGATGTTTGGTGCCCTTTATATCACTTTCTTTTGGGGACCTGAATTATATCATTTAAGAGAATTTAAAAATATTTTAGTATTTCTGCTTCTAGTAAAATTGTATGAATATTTTTGCTCATGGTGTCTCTGTTAGCATGAAAAATATCTACCTTCTCTTGCCTCAACGTAGTTTTTTCAGCTAGCTGCCTATGAGTTTTGGTTTTGCCTCACTGACCTTTGTTACTGGCACAAGTTGAAGCTGACTGTGTAATTTTTCCCTAAGAGTGAAGCATTCAGCTCCAAGGAAAATTTCTTAGCCAGTGGGAAAGCCACACAACTCTACTTGCCCAACTGCAGCAATGGTGTGGTACATCTGCTCAAAAATCCACTCCCATGCATTTTGCAGGTCTTTTCAATGACAATGAACCAAGATATTGCTACTGTGCACTTTGATTGTTTCCTGCACTTTTCTCTCCTGTAGTGGGAGGTGTAAATCTAAATGTGACTTAGAACATTCTCCACTCTGTCTGATGGGGATTTTTTATTTGTCACATCTCTGCCCTCTGTGACTACAGTGATTTGTTTCTTCTCTGTCCTTCTGAGAGTAATGCTATGTGATGTTGATTTGAAGAACTGGCAGAGAGGCCAGTCGTCCATTTATCTCGGGGAGGACATTGGAACTAAATCATTACTCAGCTGCTGAAGTAGAGGAATTGTGCAGGAGCTGCTCAGCAGGGAGGACTGCAAGCTTGTTCCCAAAACAGTCTGTCTTACTGAAAAGTCACTGCTGTGTGAATGAGGCCCTGTTCATCATCCAAATAAGTGAAAAGACTTTTTTTTCTGATGCATCTTAAGTGCTTACTAACATGAACCACTCAGAAAATAGGGTGTATATTTTCAAGGGAAATGAGGGATCATTTCTGATCATCATTTTTGCTTAATTCACAATCTCTGGACACATTTGGAAAAGCTCTACTTCATGGATGTCAATTTGCAGTTTATGAAGCTGTGATGCCAAATGTAGTGTTTCTGCAGTAGGTCATAATTCAACATTCTGAGTACACAGCAGTGTGCTGTTGATGCTCAGCCCCAAGAGAGGGGGTGGGCAAAATATCTGAATCTGATTTCCAGGACTGACTTCAGCAAAGGAAAATGTAAATAAACTGTGAGCTTTTAAATCTTTGGCAACAAGGGTTGCTTTCCTCTTTATTCCTCTTCTCCTGTATGGGAAATAGGGCTTTTTCTGCATGTTGCTGCATGCCATCCTTTAATGTTTCCACTTCTAAAGACTTTTCCTTCCAGATTTTTAATCTATTAGGTTTGCATATACAGTATTATTTAATCCCAAGAAAAAGTGGTTGATTTTCATAGTTTTAAGATCTGAATGTTGTCATAGTGGGGTGTCTACTTACCTTTTGACTAGGGAATGAAGTTTCCAAAGTTTACATGTTCAGTTCCTCCTTCCAAACCTACTGGATACATCTATCTCAGATGTTATATTTTGAAAAACTACTACTTCATATGGAGGAGAATAAACAGCAAATAGCCAATGATTTATTTTGCCTCTTGAGCTTCAGTGTTTGAAGATATTTGTTATCTGGGAACAATGACTCAGGTAATGTAACTGGAATTATTAATGAATTATGGATGATTTTAAGCTCTTTCTATTCTGTATTAGTAAGAAAAAAAAATGACCAATGAGACCTTTAATAAAGCATAAGTTTAATTGCCTGAACTTCATGAGGAGCATTCACAATTAACATATGACAAAAACATTGAAATTGGGGGTTCCAATGTCAGAAGATTACAAATAATGCTTCATAATATAATATCTCCTCAGCGGTTTGGAAAATGGACATGTAAATATGCTAAACATATTTAAAAGATATGATGTCAAAGAGTTATGATGAAATGCAAACCCAATGCACAGGCTTGGTTCACCAGCATTGGCTTTTTTATGTATCAGCAAGCTGAGTCAGATTTTGGAGACATTTAACTTTATGCTTATTGTTTTGAGGCTTGGTTTTGGGAAAAGAGTAACAATATTCTTTTTAAATGTGGTCTCAGTACTTAAATTTTGTAGGACATAGGACAAGTAATTTTAATTTTACCATCCACATTGTTCTCAGTAGTGTTTTCCATACTGCGTTTGCTAAGCAAATTCTACCTGTGATAAATGTAAGCAGAGAGGGATGGAAAAATATTCAGAATTTGAAACTTGTTCTGCAATGATTTCTCACCTCATCATCATTATGTTTTTTGAGAACTGTCTCTGAAATGGAACTCCCTATAGAAGCAGTCACTTATATGCGTTACTAACTCATGTTACTTGATTTTTGTGATTTTTTCCCAAGATAAGAAATTGGGGGAGGAACATTGCTGCTTAAATTTTATTCAAACTAATCAATCAGAACAGAAAATGAAGACATTACTAACATTCAAACTGCATTTTCACATCCCACAGACATGTTCTTTATTATTATGACCAACTGTGTCAGCAGTCAGACTAGACATAGACTCATTGCCAATTAATATAAAAATTCCTTTCTTTGATTTACTAGGAGAGACTGAAGGGACAGAATTGTTTTATTTTAGTTCATGCATTTCCTTTCCCCAGGCTTCACCTGATTAAGGTATTTGCTCTCTGTGGGTCAGTGCATTTTAAAGTTATTAATTACTTCACTTCAATCTATGATACTTAATTAAAGCTTTAAACAAAAATAAATTGGTTATGTTTGGTGAAAACGTTGTCAGTCAGATGGGATTTTAGCACCACAATAGAGCCGATACATTTGTTTTGTTCATAGCGATACTGAATGACCTTGAAGTGTTCATCTGGCCAATGTGGACTCTTTAAGATAAGAACCCAATTTCTTTTCTTCTCTTTACCTGGGTTAGGATTAACAGTCTGCATTATCAAAAGGATATTAGTACATGACAAGCCTACAGATATTTCTTCCTTTACTTTGCTTGCTGTCACTTAGAGCCAGCATGAAGGCACTGTCAGCAGAACTCACGTATTTGACTGCAGCTCTGGCTGAACAGAGAGGATGGTAGCTTTAATACTTACCCTCCAAGATCTGTTATTGCATTTCTTAAAGTTTCATTGTGTGACTGACCGAACGATGCTGTTGTTCTGTTGCTCTGAGAGGCAGAATTCTGAAAAGAAAAAGTTATTAGATTGAAACAGGCATTTCCCTGCATCCTTAGAACAGAGAGCAACCAGATTAAGAGTTAGGTATTAAGCTCTTCCAACCCTCTCTCCTTTGCTGGAATGATTAAAGTCCAGAGGACTTTGTAGCTGGTATCGTTTAAAACCAGCTGGGCAAGTAAAGCATTTTCAACATGCCACAAAATATTCTGCCCTTTTCTAGACATCAGGGATGGCTACTCTGCTATTTCTATACTTTTCAGTTGACAGCCAGGACTAGGAACACATGTTCTTTCTGTAATAAAAATAGAAACATTTCAGTAAATAACTCTATTATAAATGACATTTTTATCCCAAATTCCACATTTAGGCAAGATACCATGATGTCCTAGTTTTCATCCAGTTGTTTCTCTAAGGTTAATTCTCTGTGAACAGAACTTACTTTTGATATCCTAGAGAGACTTTTATACATTTTGAATAACCTAGATACTGTTTTCTTTGGAATAACTACTATGGTCTTGTGAGGTGCTTCCTCCCATCTTCCTCCCTTCTGTAGTACAAATGCACTCCTTTAAAGGCAGCATATGAACCAAAGTTTTCTCCTGCTTATATAAAACCAAATGTTAAAAATGAATTTTAAAAAGGTCAATGTTTGGGCTATGAGTGCCAATCTGATATAGATGTTACTCAAAACTGAACACAGGCAAATGCCCTTTTGGCCAAGATCGAATTTAGCTCTGGTTTAATATCTGATTTACCTTACATTTAGCATTTTCTAAGTTAAACTTTAAAAAAATGGCATGTAATTTTCAGTAACTTTTTTTGTTCTGTGTACTTTTGAAGTTTTGGGAACCAGCTTTTGAGATGTATTTATGAGTATGTATTCACTGTAAGCTGAAAACTTTTACAACCCCAACATTCACTAGTCTGTAAACAACTGCATGGTATCACAGCTTGCTATCCTGCTGATCCTGAAAGACAAACCTTCTCCTTATACCCTGATATTTTCTGTGTGTATGATCTTCACACTGGGAACACTCTGGAGGTTCACATTGTCAATATGTACCTTGCTGTTGGAAAATGCTGTCTCTGGGCTCCCGGGACTGCTAATGCTCAGGAAGCAGGCTGAGCTGAAGCACTCACAGGCACAGAGGAAATACAAGGCAAGGAGCTGAAAGAGGAAATGGAGAGACAGAAAATGCATGAAAATATTACCTTCCAAGTCATATATTTGTGTCATGTGGAGCCTTTTCTGCACAGATTTGGCAGGCCCTTTAGTGGAACCTATAGCTCTCTGGCAGGAGGAGAGGCATAATGTCAATTTGTCTGAGTCAAAGAACCAGTTTAGTGGAGCCTGAATTTGCAGTGTACCTGAAAGGCTAGCCATGGATATACAAGCAGAATTTCTTGTTTATATTCCCTTTGCATAAGAGAGATTTTCATAGAGATTTTATTGCATTCAGTAGAGATTCCTAACACAGCAAAGTCTTGCACAAGGTATGCAAGTCCATGGCTTCATTGTGTACCTGGCTGAGTTACTGGATATTAAATATTGTGTGTTCATGGAAGCACTAAGAAAAGAGGCACAGAGACACATAAACCTAGGTATGTATTTTATGCATCTGCAGATTTTTCTTTGGTGTTGAGAATATAGTCTGCTTTATTTTTTCAGAAAATATAGGAAGTTGGAAAATAATATAAGCACCGTACAGTAAGGAAAAGCAGACAGTATGCAGCCAGTCCAGAAAAATTAAACTCCGGACTATGAGAACTTTTAAAAATTGTAAGATACTTGTAGTGGTTCAGCCTGTGCAAAACAGATAATAAATTGAAAAGATGTTTCTCAGCAAAATCTTGATCAGTTCAGGTTTGCAATTATATTTGACTCAGTAATTACATGGCTCTGGATCCTTTCTACCTGTCACATCCTCTGACAATTACTTTACATCCCTTAGTGTCACAAGGTCATATCTTAAATTAGTTGATAATGACTTTGCTAGGGTCATATCTTGCATTTTGTAACCTGTTTCCTATTTTGCTTCTCTAGGGTGGACCTCATGATACTGTGTAATGTTAATAAATTCCCTTCAAATTTAGAATCTCGACCTGTTTGGTTCATAACAGTGGCATTTGGGTGTTTATGAACATCATAACCCAAGTGACATGTAACAGGGAAACATAGTGAGGCTGTAAAGAATTTGGTTTCATTAAATATCTTAGATATCACTGAGACTTTTTATTATTTGATTCAAGACCTTCAGATTGCCTAATTTAAAATTTACATAGGTAAATTTTATTAGTCATATTCATTTTCCCCATGCAGTCAGTGCTTTACCTTTCCATGACTCTCAAACCAGGGAAGCAGTAATCAGTTTGTGAAGAATAATATCCTCAGCATATGTGAGAGAGTCACATGCAGAGGGCCTCAGTTATTTTAAGCCCATGCTTTTTCCCTAGAAGAAGTAGACCTGCTGTGAGGAAGTTGATTGTTATGGGAAGTGGATGCCAGTGGACAGCAATGTGGGTAAAGGTGTTAGGAGAGCAGCATGGCCAGGTATTTCTCCATTCCCAGGGTGCAGGAGCAGCACTGCTGCTGGCCAAAGGCTCAGGTGAACACTCTGGTGTTGCCCATGTTCTGGCTGCTGGCTTTACAAATCCCACTGTGTTGACAGAGGGGTCAGTCCTCTGAAGGTGCTGACATATGATAGGGGCTGCTGACATTACCAGGGCTCCCCGAACAGAAGGCAATATGTGGGTGTGAAGTGGGCTTAGGGAACATAAGCTCTGTACAAACACCGTGCTCTTTCTGCAGGTTAATCAGGTCTTTAATAAAAGACCATGAAAATGTCAGCAGTCTGAACAAATAAACCAGAATTGTAACTCAGTGTTCATTCAAACAAAGAAATAGAAACCCTTTTTTTATTAATGTTCTTCGCACAGAGAGAAAATGGGTTAGAATTCTACTTAGAAAATGTGTATTTCAGAAATATTAGCTATAAATTTCATAACAAAACTCAATATACATTACACATTAATCTTAAAGAGATGATCACCCTTTAGGCCTGCAGTGCTTATTTTGTAATGAAAAAATTTTCTTGGTAAACAGATTAAATAAATAGAAGAATTAACTAATTAAGCAACCCTCAGTATAGGATTGAGAGATGATAATGACAGGAGAGAAAAGATGATAATTTTTTGCATAAAGAAAACAGCCAATCATTTATACTTCTGGTCAGAAATATAAAATGCACTTTAGCCAATGTTTTCTTGCAGGTAGTGGTGTAATACAGTTATCCATGGAATTAATTTTTTCTGAATACTGGATGATAAGACTGAATGGTGAGTGGTCTTAAAAGATGCCACTATTGTATCCTGAATTCTATATTAGAGATAACTAATTATCTTTCCAGTTAGTCTGATACCCATGACACTAAGGGGCTGGGGGAGGTTTATGTGTGTTGGTTTTTTGTGAAGGTTATTTTTTGAATCATATGAAAACTACCTGACAAGCCAGTTTGTTTGCTTGCTCTTCTTATAACACTTCTCTCACTATTTTTTAAGTACAGTACTAAATTTTCTTTCGGCTTGCTTACCTGCAAAATAAGGTTACTATACTGACATATGTCCTAATCACTGGAAAGTAGGTTGAAAGACAGGAAAGCTATGGACTTTGTACACTGCAGATAGGTGGAAATAGAGTTGGTAAAGCAAGATGGATTAAATTGCAGCGAGAGACATTTACATTTAGGGTAAGGAAAAACATCCACTCTTTAATATGGAGGAGGTGAAGCATCGGAGCAGAAAGCATAGTCAAACCTTGTAATTTTTCTTTTTTTCAAGAACTGGTAAGACAAATATTAGGAATGACAGTCATATCTGATCTTTCTCTGGAACTGGGGATCAACTGTGTAACCTTTGTAGAAGAATGAGTGTGGAAGGAATCATGCATCACCTACCTAAAAAGACTGATGAGGAAGTCAGTATGCGCTTCATCATTTTTTACACTATGAAATGGTTTCTGCCTTGTTTTTTTTCTTTCTTTTCATTGTTTCCAGATGAAATGGAACAGGGTTTCCTAGACTCTATCATTCTATGGATGTCAAAGTTGATCATACCTGCATAACCATGACCACATCTTCTAGATCCTCCCTGTGCTCTCAGATTTGCCTCTATTTGTATTTTTCAGCTGGAGATAAGGTTAAAAAGAAGATTTATACTTAGTAGTGCAAGGTTAAGTCTAACTGACATCTTGTTTTGGCAAGGCTTCTCCTCTTACATACGCTCAGCTCTAAGCTCTGGGTTTTTTTGTGTTTTTTGACACAGGTGTGGTGTAGTGCCATCGTGTGGATTCAGGATGGGTGGAGGCAGAAAACTGGCTTGAAGGACAAAAGCAGGTGAGGGGCGAGTATGCAGGTACTTTGAACCACCACAGCCAAAGAAGTGGCAGTGTTATTCTAAACTATCAGGTTCTGAATAGCCAGTCTTCCAATATTTCTTGAACAATGAGCATAATTCCATCTAGTAAACTGTAGAAGTAATAAAAATATATAATTGTAATCCAGAATTTGTCACAAGCAAAACTAGATGAAGAAGAATTCTTTGTAAATGCTCTTCTCCTTTCCTAAATGCCTTCTTTTGTTGCATATATATCATGCTTATTGCATGATCAGTGTAGGTTGGTATACTTGCAAAAAAGTTTTGTTCTTTGCATGATAGGCTCCTAACTAAGCTCAGCAGCATAAATAGTGTTGATTATGCCAGGACAGTGGAGTCCAGAATGGGACAGAAAAAAGAGATAGAACAGTTGTAATGGAGACTATCAGCTGCTTTTTACATGGAAGCAACTAAGTCTGGAATGGGGCTTTGCAAGTAGTCTCCTAAACTGGACCATATTTTGCAGAATATATTAAAGAAAAAGACAGAAGACATCACCAAGTGGTATGTGAATTAACATATAATGTGATACATTGTGTTGTAATTGCCCATGGAAGACAAATGCTTTATTTTTTGCCATGTAGAAAATAGCAATGCATACTTTAAAACTTTGTAATGAGTTAAAATAACAGTCTGTAATTCATGCACCAACAGCTTAAAACCCTTTAATGCCTGCATGGTTAGATGGGTAAGCTGCTGTTGGGTAGCTGATTCAGCTTGCTGAGTTTGGACAAAAGCATAAGAAAGTTTTCATCATCATTAGTCTTTGCAGAAAGGTGTTTGAGTGTCTAACAGAGTTCCTGTTGGGTGCTGTCACTGTCATTGAACATATTATCCAGACATTAATGTTGATAGCTTTGCCAGTGTGTTTATGAGAAAGGCCAAAATCTGAAGAGGCACAGACTAAACTAAGTCCTTCCTTCCTTCCTTGTTATGGCCTCGATACTGTACGTGAATAGGAAACCTGTTATTACCTCTGCAGTGCCTGTCTTATGGATTAATAGCAGAATTTAGCCTCCCTGCATGTTAACATGCACTGCTCTCTCAGCAGCAATAAATTCATACAAAGGTACCAGCAGTTCACCAAAAACATGGAGTCCTATGCTCTTTTGTTTCACCTCAGGTGCACTATGCCTGAGATTTCATATGAGTGAGTCTGCTTGATGACTGGTACAAGAGAGAAGCCACATTACTGCTTTAATTACTTATAATGAAGGATCACGGGATGGTGATGTCATCATCTTAAGGCTGGCTATGTCTAAGTGCACTGCCAGGAAGAGGAAAGTTGAATGATGATTTATGTACCTTGGACAAAATTCAGGTAAAAACCACTTCAAAAATGTTAATTATTTGAGGTCATTTTCTAT
This sequence comes from Melospiza melodia melodia, assembly GCF_035770615.1. Taxonomy (NCBI): domain Eukaryota; kingdom Metazoa; phylum Chordata; class Aves; order Passeriformes; family Passerellidae; genus Melospiza; species Melospiza melodia. Next base: position 24,480,342 of record NC_086202.1, read on the forward strand.
TATATAGGATCTGTTCTTTAGAATTTCTTCCAGGTTAATAGTGTTCAGCCTGAGCTGGTTTCACAAGAAAAAGCATCAACTGTGTGGGGGGAGGGAAGAGAAAGAGACAAAGGGTGTGATTTATCGATGTGCACTTTGCTATTTGTGACTAACAAAGAGATGGTTCACAAATGTCTCAGACTCAAAGCTGTGATCTGTCAGAACTGCTGAGCTGGGGAAATACTACCACTAAGTAAAAATAGATTGGTCAGCAGTTGCTGACTTATCTGTAAGCAGGTCATCCCATACTATCTGCATGTGCAGCAGGCAGACCATTTTGCTGGGTTAGGAGTAAGCTAACTTTGTTGCTGTGTTGTGCTTATCAATTAATGGTTTTAATTAGTCACATCATTGACTAATAAAAACCCTCCCTGATTAATTGATTTTTTTTTCCTGATCTGGCTTACACTTGCTTTATTACGAAGTGATTTTTCATTTGAAATAAATATTATCAAAGTGCAGAAGGTTTTTGTCACTTCTGAGGGAGTGGAGGAGTAAAAGTGTGCAGAGGCAAAGGAATACTGACATCTGTCTGGAAAAAAGATATTAAAGGTACTACTGATCAATGCTAGTCTGATAAAAAATATTTGAAGGCTCTGTGAAATAGTTGTGAGGGTCTCCACATTTTTTTGAAGTCTACTGCCACTTGCAGAAAAGCAACCATTTTAAATGATGAAAGGGATTTGGTTTAATATTTATAAATATTTTAACACTTCTCATATGCTTTGTGATAATGTTGATTGCATAATTTGTAAACACTCGTATATTTACTAAACAAGAAATCTAATGCTTATTTAGTTTTCTTAACACCTCAACTCCAATACAGTTTTATATATATATATATGTGTGTGTGTGTATATATATATATATATATAAACATCATAGAATCAGAGACTGTTCTTAATTGGAAGAAACCCAATCTTGGCCCTACACAGGACCATCCCTAAGAGTCACACCATGTGCCTGAGAGCATCAACCAAATGCTACTTGAACTCTTGAAAAAGCAAACTATTATCATGGGTAGTTATGTGCATATAAATTTGTTCATCATAAGCCTGAGGCAAGCTTTGCTGTGGTTAGCAGATCCCATCACAGTAAACAAGTGGTGGCATTGACTTGGCTCATGAGATCCTAATCCATACATGTATATGTCATTATAACTATAGTTACAATATCTCTGGAGTGGTAAATACACTGTATGTGTCACAGGAATGAGCTTGTAGAATGTCTGGAAACACTGGAAGAGCATCCTGACTAAGCTGACCAAGACTTGCAGGGAAAATGGACTGAGCTGTATAGTACATGTTGGGTTGTAGGACTTTGGAATGCTAGGCTGGAAAGTGTGAGCCTTGCATAAGAGTCTAAGCAAAGGAATTTCTCCTGGCACATGGACCAGGATCTAGTTTTATTTTTCTTCATCTCAGTGGCTTTATATTGTTCTAGCATTTAATAACTTTATGTTTCAGTGTCTGTCATTGACCATGTTGGCTGTTTCCCTTGATTGAGAAAATGTTCCTGCTTGCTTGTCTCGAGAAAAAAAAATTATTAGACTAGTGACCTAGAGCACCAACAGAGTAATGTGACTGCAGTTCTCCAATGACTATTGTGGGTTCATCTGCAGGCCCAGAAATCTGACTAACACCTGCAGGATCAGAGTGAATTACACATTTATGATTTTCAGAGAATAGAGATTTAATGAGAAAACATCAAACTGACTGAAGATGTAGCAGCCTGTTAACTGATTGTGACCCAGGTCATGCAGTGGGTGTTTAGTGGTGACTGTGCGTTGCAGGGAATGAGCAATGTACACAGCTAAGCTGACCTGGGGCTCCCTGCCACCTTCCAGCAGACAGGTAAAACTTTCCTTTGTCTCCTCCTGCCTGTCAAGTACTGTGGCCTTGGTGTGTATGTACTGACTCTGAACCCTGTTCTCAGCTAGTGACTCTGGACAGCTCACTTTGTATCACAGACCACCTCTGGGGTCTCTAATTGCAAATGTGTTTTTCAATGACTCCCTTTTGAGATGAATAATAATAATGATAATGGAGAGCATGTGGTTAATGTTCATGCAACACTAAGAGAAACAGACATGAGTTATTTCCATGAACAACTCTGTATTTCTATTACAGAAATATAAATTACAAGCTTATTTTGCACTGGAGCAACAAAAGCAAACTATGTTCTTCTAATACTTGCAGTGAACTTTTTTTCTGGCATCGAGATAGAAAGTAGTTGAAGCGCTTTTGCTGCAGCAGCTATGCAAATAAGAAATACTCCATGCCTGCTAAGATATCATAGCTCTGCTTTTTGGTACCTGATGGTTTAAATGTCTATTGTTAGCCAAAGGTTCTTGAGCCAGCAGCTAATGAATTGCTTTCTGCAAAGGAGTAATTCTAATACGTGTGCAATATTTCCAGCTCAGAGTCTTTGCTAAGCTTTAGATCACCCTTATGCAAAAACAGTGAAGCAGGTGATGTGCAAAAGGGAGAACTGTCTCTGCCAGACCCTGTGCTTCACAGCATGTCCACTCACACACTGGAGACACTGAGCAGCTGCCTCAGCCGGCTCTGAGCTAAACTGGCTGGTGACAAAATCACTGGAGCTCAGTACAGCTCATGAAACCCTCTCCTACTAGCTCTGGAGTCAGCATACACTATGCAAGGGAGTTGAACAGGAGGCACTTTCTATTTGGGGAAAACATTTACTCTGTTGTCTTTACCTCTAAACTCAGTCAAGAGTCCTGTCCCAAATGTTGCAAGCTCTGACACCTGGGACTGGCTTTAGATGCTGACTAAGGAGATTGCAGGCTGAGCCATATGTGAGCTGCTTGCTGACTTGTACTGGGTCATGGATGGGAGCGAAGCAACTTTCCCAGGTTCATTGCCCAGCTTGGAGCAATAAGGCCACTGCTGTGGGCTCTATCAACAGCAGCTCTGGGCCGCTCTGTCTGCCACTCTGCTCTGTCGCTTGTAGCCAGTCTGTAGCAACCAGTACCAAAGGCTAGAAATAATGCGGGCTGGGGACCCTAATTTCCTCAGGGAGCAGATCCTGGTGAGCCCTATGCAAGTAAGACATCTAAAGTCAATCCTGACATTTCACTCAGCATTTGTGCTGGAAAGGTGGCTGTTGGACAGGACACTGACAAGGACTGAGCTTGTCCTGCCCTGAGTGTGTCCTGAGGAGCAATCACTGCTCCCATGCAGTGATGCATGTCCTTAGTCCAGGTCCCTTCTCTGCGCCTCATGCAAGCCCTTGTGCTTTTATGTCTGTATTACACAGTCTTCAGGGAAGCACTTGAACACTTGGTTGCAAAAGATTCACACGCAGACAGAGAAATTACACAGAGAGGTACAAGATGTAGACAAGAAGAATGTGAACCTCAAAGTTCAGGGAGGAAGTTGAAAGTACAAACAGAAAAAAGTTCAGAGGACAAATCTTTAGTGTGATCTCATAGTGGAGATGTTTTGAATTCCAACTCATGTAGGATTGTGTAGTGACATTAAGTCACCCTGCTTAAGTTCTGAGTCATCTTTATGAAGTCACTGCAGGTTTCTTATGGCAATAATCAATAAAAACTTCTTTACAGTCTTATTTCAAGCATTTTCTGGAGGGAAAACTATTTTCAGGAGTTCTCTCTCATGGGTAATGACAGGAAATTTGAAGAGGATAGGTGTATTGCTTACACAGGTACAATGGCATTTCAGGATGTATTTAAAAAGACTGGATTAGATTCACAATGAGTGCACAGAGCAAATTAACTTTGTCTGAAAACATCCAGCAAAAATAGTTTGACTAATAGTGTAGAGCAAGACTCCTATGCTAACAGCCACAAATTTGGCATCTGTGGGACACTTAGGTAAGGTTAAATCTTTGACATCCAAAATGGAATATGTTGAAGGCAGTAGGTTCTTTAAGGTTACTTCTGGGTTGTGATTTGAGGTTCTTTGTTTAATAGCTTAGAAGAAGCTATTACTCTTAACTTCATGCTCTGATAATGTGATTCAGTTGGTTTGTGCTAGCGCCTCCTGTCATTCTGTGTCTATTTAAACATCAAGTTCCCAGTGACTTGGAAATCAGTCCTGACAGAGGAGGCATTCTTGTTTCCAGTCTTCTACAGAACAAGATGTCAGCAGGTGACAACCAGTGTTTCCTTAATATAGTTAACAAGGTTCAAAGGACCTAATCCATGGCCCTTTCTTGTGAATGTCTTACTATTCTGACACTGTTTCCCACTAGCACCTTAGGCAGTGGGTATTGAGGACTGTCAGCTTAATGTCTGACATTGTACTTCAATGTAGATTGCTTAATTTCATGTCCTCTAATCTGTGGAATCTTGTTAAGAATTATTGTGTTAGGCATGCAAAATAAAGCAGATTCACCAAAGGCAGTACCCGCTTAGCTTCTTGGAAGACTCTATTGAGCCAGTCTCAAGTACTTTTGACCTGTGCTTTTCTCTTGTTTCCTGGCCAGTGGCATAGAAAGCTATGCATGCTTTGTTTCAAACAGGCAAGTTTTTGTTTAATTTGATTTGACATTAAGCATCTTTTCCATGTAGATATACAGCAGCCTCTGAAAAAAGTGCACACAACACCACCTCTACAACAGATCCCAACAGAGCTGGGATTGTGGTCAGCAAAGATAAATTCCCTACACAATAATGTGTAAATAGTTACTATTACATAGGGGGAACAAACTGTATTATACATTATCCTTTATCCCTTTAGGCTGCTTCTGTGATACTCCCACAAATTGTGGGGGCACCTTCAGGAGACCCAACCTGCCAGTGTGGCTGAGGACTGCACTGGCTGCACACGCCAACACTTTGTGTGTCCATACCCCTACAATTCTGCTCTAGGACCTTACTTCTTAAAGTCTCCATGATTGTTGGTTAGAGGCATTGCTGCTTTTTAATATACCAGACATCCCTTTCATTCAGAGACGCCTTATGCAAAGCATTTGCTGCGGAATCAGTATAAAAAACTTAAGACAAAACCACCTTCCCCACGGGAGCACTTGCTCAGTACATGTTGATGAAATATGTCAAGACTCTCTAAATTGACTTCCTAGGTTCACTGAATGGTTTCTCTTTCAATCACAATCTTTTGTCCTGTCTGTGCCTTAGTTGTATATATTTTGTTACTCCTTCAATGGTTGATTTATTGGTGGAGAGACCAGCTGTGCCTAGTTTACATGAACTGTGATATAGGAGGCCTGAAAAGGTCTGGTTTAACTTAGAAATATTGGAGCTGTAAAATTGATGATTGCAGGTTGATACAGCACTGATTTACCTGAGTTCTGTTTACCTGGATCAGTTCAAACTAGTTTCCCCCAGGTGTTAACTGACCAGTGTAGAAAGTGTAATGGAAAAAAAAGCCATTTCAAGTTGCATCTCATGAATTTTGTTTGTCAAAATCTAAGGGACAAAGGCAAATATTTCCAAGTTTTCTCTTCCAATTATTGAGTGGTGACCCTGCTCCACAACTATTGCCCTGCATCAAACACCACTTTGTGTGGCCTTGCTTGTACTCACTGAGCTCTTAGTTTTGGTTAAATGCTGCTGTATGTGCTAACAAAACTGAAACAGCTGTGTTGAATTGCTCTGAGTTGCAGTGGTTAGAAACAATAACTGTTTCCATCATATATGCAGCTCCAGAGAAACTCCAAGAAAGACAAATATCTCTGAGCTAAAATACAGGGTGCACCACAGCCCAAACAAATAGAAACAGACTCTGAGTAGCTGAACTGCCCAAGATGACTTAGAAAAGAAACTGCCTAACTGTTGATAATAGGAGACACACATGGCTGTCAGCTTATCTCGTAACACGCATAAATTAAAAATATGATGGTAACCTACTTTTGCTTAGCTGCTTTAGGTACTTAAAGTTTCTCTTGTCTCTCTCCCCTGGGCTCTGATTCCTGCTCTTTAAGTTCATGCAAGTCAAGGCACAAAGGAATAGTACAATGAGCTTCTAAGGGTTTATATTATTTCTATGTATGTGTGTAAAGGTAGGCATAATTTCACTAAAACAGAAATAGATCATTCCTTCTATCTGAAAATGAGAAAAATAACTATGAAATTGTTTGCAATCAAATCTTTGATTTGATTGCAGCACTAAAACAAAAAAAAAATCCAAAAAACTCTGTTACTTTTTTAACCTTTTAAACATATATTTTACACTGGTAAGAGTTCTGTTTACTGTTATCTTGTACTGTTGTTGCTGTTTTTACTAGGGAAAGTGCAAGTCCAGAGCCTTGTGCTATGTAATGGGTAACTGGGCAGAGACCCTGTCTCCTCTCCTTAAATAAACCCTTTTTAAGATTTTGCACTTACATATAGGTAAGTGTATCTTGTAGAAAAGAAATGGTGTCAGTGTATACTATGGAAAGCTGTCATGACCTGGCATTTTGAGCAGGGACCTCAGGGAAGAGAGGTTTGTTGCCATTTCCTTGAAAAATCAATCCACATCTGCCTGTGCATTAAGCCTCTAACTAAAAGAACTTGCACCCTCAGCACTTTCTGAAGACTTTGTGCTAAATCTCCAGAGTGGTCCGTTTGACCAACGTGTTCTCCACTGTACAGAGCCTCAGGGCCATGCAGGATGTTGGAGGGTCAGGGACCTCGTGCTACAGGGTGAATCCCTACTGGGCTGGCCAAGACTTAGCACCCCTCATTTTGCTTTTTAATTGCCATGATGATTTGGAGAAATTTCTAGTCCTTTTAAAGTTCAAATTATGATCAAATTCTAAAGTTAAAGAAAATATATAAGTTATGGCATTGTTTTTGCTGTGTGTTATTCTTGTTTTGGGACTTGTCTTCTGTTTGTTGCTTTTTTAGGAAAACAAAGTTGCACTAATATGCTCGGCATCTTGGTCATAGTTACCAATTGTAATGAGTACAAAAGATTATTTTCCTTTTAAATAGTTGTTTTCAGCCATTTAAAATCTTGTTGTAACTTATGCAGCACTCAGTGTGGCTCCATGTGGTATAATCCTAAAATTTTTAAAATTAAAAACCTTTAGGAAATTACATACTGGAAAAGCCTACATTAAAGAACAGTATCATAGTGTTAGGCACTCAAAACATAAATAAGTTTTACCTTTTCAATCTGTATTCACCCCCTTTGTTCAGACTGTTTGCACATGTAATTGTATATTCTTGCATTTACTGGACTCCGGGCTTACTCAATGCACAGGAAAAATAAGAATTCTTCATTAGTCTCAGGCATGTTATTTTGAGGTTATATTTTTGGGTTGAATCCTAGGAATTTACAAGTTCCAGCACTAGTTCTGACATATTTGTAGCTGTTCCTGAATGAGACTTGTAAGGCATATCAGTGAGCAAATAAAAAATGCATGGGGCAATCTCAGTCTGAACATTTCCTCACAGGCAAGCTCTTGATTTCATTTTTAATGTAATGCTCTTTAAATGTAGAGACCGTGTGCATGTGTAATAGAAAAACACATCCTGTTAGATCAATGGAACACGGGGGCAAACGTGCCTCTATAAACCATGGTGCAAATGAAGGTGTGTGACCTATCTGAGTGCTCTCTTTATGGCCATGATACCATATATTTAAAGTTACAGTACAGTGGGAATCCAGATCTCTGGAATTACCCTAGGATCATATTTCCTGGTTTCTAGTGATTACGATTTAGTAACATATGGTGCTGAAAGTAAATCAGATTATGTAGATCATTTAACCCAATACAGGTTAACTTCGAGGTGAAGTCCCTTGTAAGTCCTGATTCTGATATTTTTATACTAATTCCTATAATGACAAAATTAATTGTTATTCCATTGATTGTGATCTTCTCTTCATTAACTTTGGTGTGCCTTCGTGCTTGAAACAGAATAATGGTCGTGATTTTGTCAGTTCTTCCCCGACAGCATTTGACCTGATGATTTTGGAGACTGAAAACTCTCAGGTCACCATTTCCCCTGATGGCACTGGGGCTAACCCACCAGTAACATGAGTTATGGTGCCTCTATTCTGAACCTATGAAAGTTTGAAAGAAATGAGGCCCTCTCATTGTCACTATGGCATGTACTGAACCTTGCTGTGGGTGGCAGGAAGAGCAGCACTGCTGGGGAGTCTCTTGGCTCCCTCATGCAAAGCTGGCTGTGCCTTTTCTAAGTAGTACTGAGACAAAGTTAGACCTGACAACATTTTGGAGCTTAGTTGTTGAACAAGCATAGGAGATTTGATACTGCTCAAGAAAGACCTACTTTCTTCAGTCCAATTTAACTGCTTTTCATACTGAAACCAAAATATTTATATATTTTGAGTTAGTTTCTCTACCTAATTAGTTATTTCTAAAATTATGATATTTGAAATGTCTTTTCTACATTTGCAAACTACATTTGCTTTTCAGGTTTGAAACTTCTAGGGTGTAGTGTGGTTATGTTTTCAAGTTCTCTGCAGCCAAGAGTAATAAGGAATGAAAAACTAAAGCGAAAGCTGAGCTTCACAAATATTTACTGGTCATTTAGGATGTCTCACAGCTTTATCTGGCTGTTACTATTTTTAATTAAATTGGTAATGGAGTGTTTTTTAAGGTCACCTGCAAACTTCAGAAATAGTTGTAGTGGGTAAATCTGACTGTGCCTTGGACAGAAGCACTCTCCAGCACATTCACCTCCCCCAGGTCACTGTAGGGGTACTGCAGCTGGCAGGGAGCAGGAAGCTTGCCTTGGTCATAACCCAGGCTGGAACTTCATGAACAAGTAGGGAATTGAGGTTACACATCTCTCATGTGGGCTGTTATATTTGACACCATATTCTAAGAAACTAGGATGAAAATAATATTTTATTGTTATGATCACAGTAGTGTATTATCTGCTGGAAATGGACCTGGAGAAGAGTCAACAAAGGATGTTTTCTATTTTGTTAGCTGGTTTTAATTTATCAGCTGCCAGTTTCAATGTATTTCTCGAACTTTTGTTGGAAAAGTATCTACCCCCTACCATTCAGATTCTGATGAGGGCTGTGTGAATATCCTTATGTGTGATCATAACATTTCCAGGCAGATCCCAAATGTTTGTTTAAAAGCTAGAAAAATCCAGCCTTCAAAGTTCAGAACTTGACTGCTCATACTGATGTGAAGAGATTCATCGTGCCAATATCTGTTCATATCTCGGGGAAATTAATGCCTCTTGAGTAATGGGATAAATGTTGAGCCTCAATGCCAAGGTGCCTGTGGGTTACAACTGTTGTGTGTATGTTATAGCATGGTTCCAGGCAAAAAGGATTGTCTCTGCAGATGAGATAAGCATGAGTCATCAGGCCTGCTGCTGCTGGGGCTATTCCTGCGGCGGCGGAGCGGCAGCTGCCGGCACAGCTCTGCTGGATGCCCTGCTAAGGCACACCAGGGCTGCAGGCTCTCTCACACCAGGCCGTGCTCATCATCACAGCCAGAGGTTCACATCCTCATGCACTCACACTCCTGTAATCCTGCTGCTCCACAACAGTACAGAAATCAGAACTTGGGATTTCACTCAGTTTGGAACTTACACACTGTTGTACTTTCAGTAATGTATCACAGTGACCTTCACTCCAGATGCCTTTCTGACATAACAGCTGCATCCATGGCACCTCCAGGACAATCCTTAGAACAATGACATGAAAACCGAGCTTTTATTTCCTGTCAGTTTTAGAAGGCTTCTGTAACAAGATAGATGCAAGATGACATGAGATTCTGAATAGAATTAAAACAATAAAGCACCTGTTGTTTGCAAATATTGGGAGAATTTATTTCCTCTCTGCATGGAAATGCTCCAGCATAGTTCTCCTGTGCTTCATGGAAATCTGCAGCAGCAAAGGCAAGCGTTTGAAAATTTCAGATAAATGGTTAGAGACCTATTTTGGTACTGACTTCTGATGGCACCAGACATTGTGATTTATGATTTCATGATCATTTTGATAGTTGAGTTGAGGCTTTCAGTCAAACAATCTGATGGCCAGGAATCAGGCATTTTTTGTGGATTAATGTATTTTCAAAAAGGCTTTGTGTTACATTTACAGTGACACAAACTACTGTTGTTGGAGGAACTTAGAATTTTATTACCAAGCAGCAGCAAGGTCAGATGAGGGCTTTCCTGGTGCAGCCAGCTCCCAGGAGGGATGATTTTGTCAGGTCTCCAAAGGACATTGATTCCTCTTGGTCCTGGCCCAGGCTCACAGTCTCTTCTGCTTTCCCTCATACAGCATCTTCACTTATGCCAGTCCCTTATCACTGTTTTCACAAGAATCCTGGTTTTGCCTTGAAATCCATTTATTGGACAAGCCAAAGCTCTTGCTTAAACTTCTTATCAGGACAGTCTGTAGCACTTTCTCCACAAGAATAATGTCTTTCTCCTGACTTGAAAGAAATAGCTTCTTGGTTCCCATCTCTAGGTGACAAGCTGGAGACATCTCCTAGCACAGGTTTGCTGCTTCTTCATGGTAGTCAGTGTTTCTGGCCAATTCATACCACTTTTGGATGAGTATTTTGGGAAAACACGCTGCTTTTAGCTCTTTCAATGCTCTTAAGAGAACAAAAAATTAAATAGATAATGTGGATACTGTGCAGTTCATATGTTACCAATATCGAGCAAATAGAAAATGAAGAAATTGACAGAAGGATAGGAAAATAAAGCCCAGGGATTGTGGAAAAATGTGTATATAAGAACTTGATTTAAGTATGACATGCAGATAAATTCTTTGTCACTGTCAGGATCAAAGTTTAATCTGTCCTTTTACTATTAGATCTGCCTCAGGAAGAATATCTGTTCAGTGCCACCGTAATTGTAACTGTTTGAAAGACCTGACAGTTTGATCAGAAAATAGCATTGAGTGTTAATAACCTGTTTTTGTAGTTTTAAAATACTATTTTTTTTCCACATGATCAATAGCAGCACCTCAGACTGAGTTTTTACAGTAGCCAACCTCCTAGTATGGGGGGAAAAAGTATTTAAGTCCTGAACTGATCAAGAATTGGATTTTAAATACAATATTCTAGGATGATTTTTACCTGAAAATATTTCAGTGTTCATGCCTGAGTGTTTGGAAAACATGGAAAGGTAGAACAGTCCTCAAGTGTCCTGCCCTGATGCTAAATGAACATGATCTAAGATTTGTGATGAAACCAAGAAACAGTTATCAATCAGCATCAGTTTCAGGAAGCATTATTGTACCGAGACATCTCAGGGTGCCTTTATAAAAGAAAAACCTACAATAATTTAATAGCTCAGCCTGCTGTGCCAAATAAATGAGTCAAAGTAGGGGGGGGGGAGTGGGGAAGAGAAGGAGTATGAGCCACAGTTTCACAATTGCACTAGCCTGCAGGAAAGTGTTGATTTACATCCAAAGTATTTCTGCTGGGAGAGTGATGGGAGATGTCACTGCAAAGCTTGAGCTTTTCTGGGAAATTAGGGACACCTCGATTTTTTTATTCCCCATTTACAAGCAGTGATTTTCATTCAGTTTTCAAAAGGCCTTCAGACAAAGAAACCAAGTGAATGACGTGAACGTGTATTTTATGCACAGTGGAGCAGAAGTTAGCTGTTGGAAGGAGATGGTTGCTATAGGCTTGTATGGCTCATGTAAACTCAAGGGCAGATGGTTCACAGCCTGTGTTGGGACTCTTCAAGGATATGGAAACCAGGCTGGGCAGGAAGGGTTTAAGTTTTTTTCTCCTGAAGTTTGAATTTAAAGTGGAAAATTTAAAATGCCTCCATTTTGATAGGCTTTTGCAGGGTATGAGAGATGCTGCAGTTATGTTATTTTCGTCTTCTCTGTGGTAGGCTATGTTTCCTGGATATACCACTATGTTTCCTCAATATACCACTGCTGAGCATAAAGGCCAACAGCTTCAGGAAGAACGGTGGCTACATTAACATGAGAGACATGACCACAGTAGCTGGAACACAGAAGACACCTGTGTTTGGTCCTGTTTTCATCCGAGTTGTCCAGTTTTTTCCAGGTGTGTTGTGTGTCAGCTACAGTCCTCTGAAAACGCACAAAACTGCTTAGCTAAAAAGCCTGGAAATCAAATGAAAAAATTATTCTGGTGACCTTACTTCTTCTGTTCCTTGCATGACGAACATGATGGCATCTAAAACCAGTTTTACTGTGCTGGAGCAGAGCCTGAAGCTGGCAGAAGAGTACAGCTTTGGCTTCAGTTGCTGAGATGCCAGAAGAGATTGTAAGTCCTTGAAATTCTTCCAAGAAGTCACTTTGTCCTGGATGAAAACTGGCATTTATCAGTGCAGATGATAGTGGTGTATTTTAGATGGCATCAATATTGATTTGTATACTGCACGAGCTTTTAAATATGATTTAAGATAAAGCTTAGCTTAACGTAAGACATTTCTCCACAAAGCATTGATTTAATGTTAATGTTTTATGTGTTGCTTTCTTTGCTATAGACTTTCCTTTGGTTCACAGAGACTTCCCAAGTAACCTTCTCAGTTCTCTATTTCAGGAACTTGCAAAAGCCCCACACACACTTGGCACGTAAGTACTCAAAAGTTTAATTTATACTATCTGACAGGCAGCTTCAAAAGCAATTAATTAATGGTGGTCATTATTGTTCATCTCAAATGCATTATTACCCTTCTAGTTGCTTCAACTTGGCTTATTGTTTTCCCAAGCCTTACAAAGACCATAGAAGAAGATCTAACTTGATTAAGATCTAACAGAAAAGTTACAATAGGTTAGTTCTTTTACCATTCCTCCAGGGTAATTTCTGATACTTTGCCTCCTAAAGTGCTAGGTATTGTAAGCACAGTCCTTACTAATCTAGAGAGAGAATTTCTTATTTGACTTCTATTTAAGTAACCTACAGCAATTCTTGCTAGGCGCAACGGCACTGAGTATCAATCTACTCTGTGTGTCTACTTGACCTTGCTTGGGCGTTTCAGAGTGTGAAGGCTGGGGAAGCCGAACGCTGTAGCTGTTGATCTGTGTCTGAATCCTGACGACCAGATCTGTGGAGCAGCGCGGCTGTGTGGAAGCAGCATCAGCTTTCGGGAGAGGAGTAGAGAACATCTCCTCGGCAGGTTGGAGATGCCCTGACAGGAGCGGGGCTGGGAGAGGGGCAGGGTTTGTATCAGCTGGCAGTCGCTGTGGCCCCTCCAGAGCCTGCGCGGGCGCGGTGCCCGCGGGTGCCGGGGCTGTGCCCGCGCCATCCCGGGGCTGCCCGCGGCTCCGGCTCGGCTGCGGCAGCCGGGGCAGGGCGCGGGCGGGCCGGGCGCTGCGGCGGGGCCGCCGGGCGGAGGCAGCGCCGGCAGCGGCGCGGCGGGGGCTCTGGGCGGTGTTTGTGAGCGGCGGCTTTTTCGGAGCGCTTTTCTCGGCGAGCCCGACCTGTTAAAGCGTATTTCAGCTTTGGCTCGGTTAGATTTCCCACCCCCCTCCCGCTTGCGGTTTAAAAGTGGCGTTTCGCCGCTCAGCGGGACGCGTGCGTTCCGGGTTACTTTGGTTGCCTGCCAGGTAGCGCACATCTTCTACAGCATCCTCCTACCATCAAGCAAAAATTGTCTGCTCTCCTAAGGATTAATTATTCAACACGTTTAATGTGTTTCGGCTGACAGGGAAGACGGCCACTCGGGTACATCCTGGTGCCGCAGCGCCTGTCCCCGCTTTGTCTCGCACCTGGTGTGTTTGCGCGGCTCGCCTGCCTTCCTCCCCCCGAGCCGCCGCCTCCCGCTCCTCCTGCCCGCGCCCCGCTGCTGCCCGCGGGGCCGGGGGACGCGGCCGGTGCTCCGGGACCCCGCGGGGCCTCCGCCCGGCCCCGCACCTTGCCCGGGGGATGCGCGGGGCGGGGCCGGCGCTGCGCCCCTCGGCGGAGGCTCCGCGGGCGGGGCGGGGCGGCCCGGGCAGGAGGGGCCGGGGGCTGGCCGGAGCCGGGCGGTGCCGCCGCCCGGGGAGCGCGGGGGGCTCGGCGGCGGAGCGGGGGCTTCGCTCGTGACTTCGCTTCTCCCCGCAGAGCCCGAGAGGAGCGGCGCCGCTGAGGGAACGAGCCGCTTTCTTCCCGGCCGGTGGCGGCGGGGCGGCACCGCACCCAGGAGCACCGAGGGAAGGACCGGCGGAGGAGCATCCCGGCGCCGGCCGTCCCGTCCCTGCCCGGCTCCGCCCGGCTCCGTGCGTCCCATCGCGGCCCGCTGCCGCCGGCCCGGGCCATGGGCCGGCCCGACTGAGAGCCCGCGGAGCGTCCGGCAGCCCGGCCGGTGCTGCCCGGAGCGCCGAGGCGGGGCCGCAGCGGCGGCGCGGGGAAGATGCGCTTGGCGGCGCGGCCGGCCGGGTTCCTCCTGCTCTGCGGGGGTAAGTACCGCCGAGCCCGGCCCCCCGGGAACTTTGCGGGGCTTAGGTGCCACCGGCGGCTCGGGCCGGCTCCCAAAATCTTGCCGCAAATACAGACAAGATATAAATGATCCTGATACGTTTTCTTCGTTTTTTTAAAGCTAAGTTAGAACAGATGTGAGTTTGCTTTTCTCTGAATTTATGATGTGAAAGGGAAAATATTAAACTATATTCCCATTTTAAGTTTTTAAAACACGATTTCTTCTGTGCTCTCTCCCAGAGCTTTTTGTATCATCAGACAAAATGCGTTTTGGATTGGTAAATGAAAATGACCACAATATGAATAGTGATTGGATTGTAACTTAGATGATGCTATCCACAGATGTCAAGTTTCTAAAGCAAACAGAAAATCCATTATATCTCTTTTTCTTCCATATGGCTTTGTTTGCTGATGGATTTCTGACGTTTACATGAATAAATCAAAGTTGTATGCTAGAGAATGCACTACAACCTTGCACGTTAAAAATGCACTGTACTTTTTTAATGAAAAAAAGTAAAGCCCAAACTAGTTCACTGGTTGGTCTAACAGTGAGTAGAGTGCAATATTAATTCTGCCCTTGTGATTCCTCATAAGCGTGTGATGTTTTCCTTCTTATTATTAATTCAGATTAACTGCATTAATTTGCACCATTTTAAACTACTTGCTGCACTTGCAGAGATTTTACAGCTCCTATTTAATTTTTAAATTTTTTTTTGCTATGCTAAAATACTTTCAGTTGTTCACGTTTTTTCTTTTCTTAATACGTTGTTGTTAGGGCCTGATCTTTGTAAAATTGCACTAGTAGTGAAGTTTAGGATATAAGGAGATAAAATGTGTAGGATATACTGCATCTAAACTCACATCTAGTAAAAAAAAATAAAGTGGGTTGTATCCCAAGACATTTCACTGTCAGGAAGAATTAGCTGTACTTGTATTGCTAATGGATGATCTATCATGCCTACTTTGCTTTTATCTTCGGCAAATCCATTTTCTTTAATGTTTTTGGCAGAATTAGGAGAAATGTAATTTACGTAAGTTCTTCAGCTTGAGGGGTATGTTTTCATTAGCCAAAATGATTCACATGCATTTGCTTGAAGATGACTTCCCGTGATTTCTGTTTAAGCTGGACAGATGAGCTTTCTTTGATTCATGCTGTGATACCCCAGGTTATTGCACATCCTGAACTGTGTTAGGAACTCCGGAGCTGCTCTCTCAAATGGCTTTTTTCCCCCCCTGCACTATTTCCCTTTCAGTTGGACCACCATTTGATTTTACTTTTAGTTGTACAACTTTACATGAATTTCATTCTGAAACTCTCAGATGGGAGAGGGGTTCTCTCTACTGAAGACAGATATCTAAACCTTTCTAAGTATCAGACCTCAGCAGTTGGAAATAGTTTCAAAGACTTTTTTTTTTATTAAATGTAGCCCTAAATTGTTAACTTTGAGATCTGCCAAAAATATATTTGGAGGAATATTACAGGAGCTAATTTATTTGGGTAGAGTAGGCTGCCAAGTAGGTTTTTTTTTGTATACTGCTTGCTTATACTTAAAGTTGCAAATATTTTGCTTATGCCCTCAGCTTTGACTACTGAGGCTTAATATTTGGTTCCTGTTAGTTTCTGCTAAAACTGTGGGGAAGAAAAGTTGTGTACATTTATGCCCACACTTTAGGGTAATTGTTTTCATAGTTATTTCAAGAAGTCCAGTGTATTAGCAATGTTCTATGGGTGTTTGTTGATAGAGAAACACTGCTTCACATTGTTGAGGTGTGTGACACTAATTAGCTTTTATGCAATAAGACCTGATTTTACAGCAGGGGTAGGATGAAGTGTTATGTCTTGGAGGTACTAGCAAAGCCCCTGCCTGCGCAGAGTTGCAGTTTAGGAACACAGCTCTCTTAGGAGTGATGGTGCATTCCCCTGGTGGGGAGCACAGTGAAACTTCAGTGGGCTCCATCCTGGGGGAGAGCCAGGGATTCTGCAGTGGTAGCTGGCATGCTCCTGCCAGGTGTTGTGCAGGAATCTCTTTCAGCTGGGCCAGGCCTCATCACAGAGGGCTGCCACCCGAAGTTAACCTGCAGGGATACCCTTGTACTCAATTGCTGTGTGTCTTTGGTTTATCTAAAGGTTTTGGAAAGCTTAGAACTGCCGTAGTTCATAAAACATGTGCTCACTACAACCCCAAAGGCATTTACTGAGTGAGCTGGCATAGTCAGTCTGGTGAGCGTGCTGTTAGTGGAAAGGATTAGATTTGGGTATTTTGTACTGGAGGGCTGCAGGAAGCACACTGGACCAATTGCTCTGAGGCAGAAAGGCACAGCCTTGGCGCTTTTGCACCACAGGCAATGTGTGGGTCTCCTGCAGGCACTGTCCTCAACGTGCACTAGCTTAGAAATAGCAGAAATAAAAGGAATGTTTCTTCCCAAATTAAGGCTTCTGTCTCTTTTACCAATCAAAAGAAATGCAGGGTTTATTATGGAGTGTGCACATGTCTTTTTTGAAAGTTTTACACCTTGTCAGTTGTAGGACTTCAGGGTGTTTACTTGCCTATCATGCTGCCTGGCTGTTTGGTGCTGGAGTTTTGATTCTGAAAGCTCATTGATATCACAGGAGGACCTTGTGCAGTTAACTGTAGAAAAGAGTGCCTGTGGCAAAGACTTAGTAGGATTGTCTTGTCTAGAAAGTTATTTTTGTTATTAAAGGTAGTACTTTTGATGAGATAATTTCTTTTCCGTGAATAAAAAACCGTTTGTAAGCATTACATTATGCAGTTTTTTTTTAAATTGGAAGGGAAACCTGCTCATGGAAGTAATAGGGATCCTACTTCAATTATGTGCTCTTGAATGCAGATTATTCAAACTTTTTTTTCTAGTTTATTGACTGTGATATAAAACTTCTGATGAATGTACTGGTTTTGATATTCATTTATGGACTGTTTGGGATCGATTCTTAGAGTGCATTTCCCTGCTGCTAGGATTGCTGCTCATGTTTTGACTGGTTACAATTTAGTGCAAGTCCAGGCTCAAGTCATGCATCCAGATCCAGGGCAGACCAACTTCAGAAACCAACTGCGGATACTGACATTCTTCTCCCCCAAGTGTGGATTATTTCACATAATATTTGTATTTCATGATAGAAAATGGGTGCTTTCTCTAGGAAAAGAATATCTATGTGATTCTGTCAAAGTAAAGATTTCCTATGTGCTCATGCTTTTAGATCAAACCAGTGCTGATGAGGTCAAATGGTGGAGCACAGACCATTCATTGACTTGTGTCAGGAACTGGCTAGGACAGACATAATTTTTGTGCCTGTTTTTTTTTAAACAATTATCTGTCAGATAATATATGATCAGGATTTTACATTGTAAAGTAAAAATTATTCTGTTTTATTATTACCTCTACTATGGGTAAAGGGAATCTCTGAAGTACCATGAGAGGCACTTCATTAGATCTTATATGTCTTAATCAGGAAAGATCAGAGTTACATGGTAATTTCACACCTTGCTGCTCTTTTTGACAGGAAAAGGGGTATTAATCACAATCACAAAGTTCCTTCCTACTTTGTTGTTTTTCTCTGCCCAGAGGTTCATCATTTCACCTTCTGGCTCTTCCCCAGGTGGCACTTGTCCTGTCTCTGGTCACCTGCAGCTGCCTGCATTGGACTGTGAAAGTGCTGCTTCACTCGCACAGCACTCACGAGGATTCATCCCAGTGCTGCTACCCGTGAAGGAGCCTGGGCTCTCTGTGGCCCTCTAAGCTTGATGTCTCCCCTCAATTTTCTGCCATTGTCAGGTCCTTCACTTTCTAGTTTCTTCACAAAGGAAATTTTGCAGTGAAGTTCACCTCCTGCAGCGTTTTCCCTTTCATGGAAAGTAATTTACTGTATTGGGTTTTTTTTTTAATTCATGCTAATTGGATCCATATTTGTGTTATATTTAGTTCCCTTCTTATTGTTATGTGCTGCCTTCTCAAGGTGTCAGGGCAATATGTGCTATTGGCTTGATTATTTCTGCCAGTCAGTTGCAGCCTTGGTCCTTGGCTTCATTCAAGGATTTTGCTACTATCACAGAAACAGTATAAAGGAAATGAATTCGAAGATAACAAAAAGCCAGCATTTTAATGCTTAAAGCTCATTTGTTAGTCTTTGATTAGCAGACAAGATTTCTCATAGCATTAACATCAGCAGTCAGTCTGAACAGCAGTGTGGGTTCAGCACCTGAATGCAAGATACATGTTCAGTAGCATGCCCACCATCAGTTTTCCATCTCTGTCATGTCACAGTCTGTTACATTTTTGTTTTTTTAACTGAAATGACAGACCGGCTGGTGCAAACCCATGTATTTTGTTAATTTTAATTTTTTCCTTTTTCCCCAGTTTGGCCCCTGGCAGGAGGGAGAGGATTTGTTCACTTGTTGCTGTACTTTCATGCTTGGCTTGGCACTGCTGGTCCCACTCCTCCAGGCTGCTTTCTCTCCCATAAAGCAACCTAGCAAACACAGATAGGCCATGGGTTGGAAGGAATCCATACTAAAGAAGCTTGGTGTTTTCTGGAGAGCCTTGTTGTGTAAAGGTCATTTAGAGCCTGTCTGCGGTGAGGAGAGCGTTTGCTTTGTTCAGACATTGGCATCCTTCAGCTTTCCGGCAGAGCTGGAAGTGGTGCCAGCTGGTGATGGACTGCAATTATCTCTTGGTTTTGAAATGTAAAAATTGCTTGACAGTGCTTATTGAGCGTGGGTATTTGTTTCAGGAGCAGTGCAAAACTTACTTGAACACAGGTGGTGGTTCCTGTTGGAGTAGGGTGGATGTTAAGGGCATCTTCTTCCAGGATTGAGGCACGTTCATGCTGTGGTCTGTTCTTAGCTCTTGCTTTCTACTTTTGTTTGGTTTGGCAGAAGCAAAGCTTAAAAATTCACCAAAATGTTCTAAAGAAACTTTGGAATTGTTTATTTTCCAGATGATTTTTCTTTTTGTAACTGTCTTATATTTTGGAAAGCAAGCAACTGAAGCATTGCAAGGATAAATACAGCAATTACTGCGAGAGAAGGACAGATTTGAGGTTTGCATATTAGTTTGGTTAGATCAGGGTTCAAATTCAATTGACAGCTGTGCTACATATTTGCTCGTTGCCTCACACTCTCTCTCTTAGTTTTTCTGTAAAGTACCACCACCAGTTACTTTATCCTTAGAATATCATGTGCCTTGTTGATTGACTAATGCAGTTCCAAACTGGGTGATACTGGAGCTGATGCAACATAGGGAAAACACAATGGGAAACCTTACAGAATCTCTAGAGTGATAATGCATCATTGAAAAATAGCGTTGGAGAAGCTGTAGAATGAAATCTATTCAAAGGCTTTATTTTCACAATGTGGTTTTTCTTTTATCCGTGAAATATACTGAGATAATCCGCAATGTTTTGGCAAAGTCATTATGAGCCCTTTAACAAGTTTTCATGTAGATATGTTGCTAATTAATAAAGTTATTAAGAAAATTTTTTTAACAAAATAGGAAATCAGCTGAGGTGTGAAAAACCAGATGGATTTTGATCCTTTGGGAGCTTAGGATTTTTTTGAAATTTGTCTATAGCCATCTCTTTTTTTCCCCACATAAGAAGAACACAAAACTGTTTTTTTTAAAGATTACTTCATAAAGATGACTAAATAGTTTCAGATTTCTGGATCTTGAAATGAGACCATAAACATGCTAGGAACATTTTAACCTAAGAGATGCTCTGTAAATCTGCTGAAATGAAGATGATCATCAGCGCTTTAGAGCCTAAGGGAAAATTACAGTGATTGCAGTCAAAAAAGAGAATTGGAAACTTTGCTGGGGTAATTGTGCCAGAAATGTTGTTTGACTGAATTAGTTTAGAAATTTGGCTGATTGTAAATCAGGTGATTGTAAAAAGAAAATGGATGTATTACTCCTAATGGCTGTCTAATGGCTTTTCAGTGTATGCATTTAGAAAACTAATTAAACAATATATTTAACTGATATAACAAAGTTGCTTGTGTTGCTGTAATGGGTGGTTGGGTTTTGGTTGTGTTTTTTTTTTTTTTTTAAATGTCCATTATGGCTTTTTTCTAAGTGAGACAAATTTCAATCTCAGATAATAAAATTAAATCTAGCTTTTTCTCCTAATTCAGAGGCACCAAGTTTTCTGATACGGACAATTCCATTATCTGTTCTTTTCACTTGTGAAATGGAAAGACTCATTTTGACGTGAGTAGACCAGAATTTCATCTATCTCCAAAGCCCCTTAAAGGCTAGTTTTGCCACTGAATTAGAGCAGGCATCCTGTGGTCCTGTCAGTGCCATTCTCAGGGTGTCTTGGAGATGAGACTTAAATCTCCCAGTGGCTTAAAGCCACAAGCAATGCTTTCTCTGGATGTGGGAGGAGTAGAAGTTTGGGTTATTCTCTACCATTCCTGCATAAAGAGCTGACTGATACTTCCAGTTTGGCCCCTAACAAGGATGATGTAGAGCAGCTTCCTTTGACTCCCTTAAGAGGTGTCAAAGGAAGTATCACCTTAAGAGGTGATACTTCTGCACTGGTTGGCTTCTGGAGATGTTTTGTCTTTGTTGATGAGGTCCCCTTCCATACCCTGTCATCTTAAAGTAGACATCGAAAAGGGTGTAAAAAATATCAATGGTTCACAAAGACGTTGAGAATGGATTTGATTCTCTAGGTTCCCTTTCCACCCCTGCCACTGTGCTGCTTAAAACTTG
The DNA here is from genome assembly GCF_035770615.1 of Melospiza melodia melodia. Lineage (NCBI taxonomy): Eukaryota > Metazoa > Chordata > Aves > Passeriformes > Passerellidae > Melospiza > Melospiza melodia. Next base: position 24,501,429 of record NC_086202.1, read on the forward strand.
CCTCATGTGTTAAAAGTAGCTCTGCTTGTTGCTGCTGTGCATTTGGAAGGAAGGTACTGACCACCAGTGTTCTGGCTTTTTGGTCAAAAAGGGGAGTAATAATTTGCATTAATGCAAAGAAAATGTAACGTAAAGCCAAAGAAAAGCTATTGTGTACTGAAATTTAGCCCATAACAATTTATGACTTTAAAAAGCTGATTAAAAAAAGTTAGATTAATTAGGTCTATTTAGATGGGAATAGCCAGTATAGCATGATTAATACATACATTTATGGCAGTCAGTCATCTCAGAAGACCAGAGGGTTTGAAATGTACATGTACTCTAGGGCAGCAATCAGGCTTTCTTGTACACAGCATAAAAGTAGACACTAGAAAATTAAATGAACGCATTTATATTGCCAGATTGTGGTGTGCAAGACTGTAAGTGAAAAGTGTGCTTGCTGTTCATGAAATCTGAATAACAGGGAGGGGAAAGGAAAGAATCCAAAGAATTCTCATCAAGAAAAGGCCTCAAGTTTTTATTTTAATGGGAAAAGAAGTTTGTTTTTCAGAGGGGAAAAAACCCGCAAAAATTAAAATCGGAAGTAGTGGAAGAGAGTGGATTTGGGTAGAGGGCATTGGCTGCCGAGTGAGATTTGCATTGTGATGACTGGGGAGTTCAGCTAGGACCTTTGGAGGAAGTATCCAGCACTGATTTTTAACAAAACAGAGTGCTGCTTCTGCCCCTGCAGTGAGGAGTTGTGTTTTGTAAAACACTTGAGTGGATCCTTCTCACATCTCTGAAGTACTCAGGCATATTCTTAGTTTATCCTGCATCAGCAAAGTGTTTTTAGAGTGGGACTGCTGTATCAAAGCCCCATAAAGAATTGCACAGTTCCAAAAGCTAAAACACTCTGGCAGTACATTCAGGGGCCAGATTTCTCTTTGCTCCCATTGGATGTCAAGATCCCCTTTTGTGGTGTGTGCTGTCTAACCATTGAGATGGCTCTGAGGTGCATCAGCCAAATTCTGTGTGTGCTTTAATGAGTAGCCTTAATAGTCTAACTTTCCTCAGCTGGACCAGGGGAGATGCCCTGAAGCCTTTCTGTAGGACTTGTTTCCCTGGGCTGTAGATTTTTGGCAATGCTTTCTGGATGCTACCTTGGCTTGCTTCTGCTGCCTTTGAACTGTGAGTTATGTATTGGGTGCCCCATTTGTATTTTGATAGTCACAGTGTGTGTTTGGAGAGAAATACAGGAACAAATATGAAAAAACCCCAATTGTCTGTTACTGCTTTTCAGCAATTCTGGGTAGAGCTTTCTCTAGCTGAGCTCTTGGATGCCAGTGAGGTAAAAAGGACTGAGGATGATGATTGTGTAAAATGGCTCATCCCAATTCCTATTATGAGACAAAAAAAGCAATGGGAGTGTTTAGATTTTGGGTTTGAACGTACACATACATAAATGTTTTAAAGTAATGAAGGGGAAACAATATGGCTGTAATATAAATTTTATTGCACATTTCAATTCAGCATTGCTGACACACACTAGATGAGAAGGCATTTTAAACCGTTTCATTGCTTTGGTAAACTTTTGCCTTTGTGAAGATTAGAAAAGTTGTCTTAAATTGCTTTGCTGGGAACTTTCTGGCTAGCGAGAGAATTTATAAACATGTATTTTGTAGATTTTTATTATTAAAAAAAGGAGACAAAACCCAAACCTTCAAAACCTAGTTTCTGTAGATTTCAAAACAAATAGGATCATCCTTAGAGACTGTGATAGATCACCCTTATAAGCTCTGTGAAAACCAGAAACATGTATAAAATAATTTTTTCCTACTGAGGCATTGAAGTGAGCCTGTTGTTGGAAAAAGGGTTTTTTTTAACTATTTATTTTCTTAGATTCTAGTCTAATAAAATTTGAAATTAAAGTTGGACCGACAGTTTTAGGGCAGTAAATATCTAAAGAAAATAAGCAATAATAGCCCAAGGTTTTACTTATCTTTTTGATGCTGCCCCTCCACCTTTTTTTTTTTTTCAATCTAGCTGTTGTAGACTATTTTTAGTTGTGTTTCTGTATTTTTTCCAATAATTTTTTAAATCCTTGTTTTCCTGGCATCATGCAGTTGGGTGTGATTTTTTTTAGTTTATTTGAAAAATTTTGTTCTCTATCTTTGCACAGGCAATTTTGGCATCATGGCAGAGCCATCCTTAGTACCTGGCAATTAAAAAGCAAAGGGGATGAATCTGTGCAAGTCTCTGCTTTGGCCTTTCAGAATATGTTTGTCCTAAATACAGCTTCCAGGAGACAACAAAGGAAATGTACATTAATTAAATATTTAGATTGCTCATCAAAACCTCAGTTTAGATTGATTATAGTAGTAACATTTGTCAGTGCAATAAGACTGGTAGCAAAGACTTTTACTTATTTTATAAAATGTTCTGTTGCTGGAGAGTCCTTATGACAAAAGATTTTTTTCTCCTTTCCCTGGTAAACCTTGGTAATGGTATGTAAGATAATGTAAGAATTACTACATAGAGTCATACCTGACACAATAGTTTATTTCCTGGTGATGCCTGGCAATACCCAGTTTTAAATGATGCATTTTGGTTTTCATACTTCTTGAAATGAAAAGGGTAGCAACAAGAAACGTAGGAAATGCTGGTTTTGAAGAAAAATATAAATGAGTGACAATATTTATTTACAAAGACAACTGAGCACAGAGGTCAGATTTTTCAGTTTAAGCAGAAGTAATACAAAGGTGGATGTGCTGGTGGAAATTGAGTAATAGTGGAAATTAGAACTTGGGACACAGCAAGGGGTATTAGGGAAACATTTTGGTAGCAGGGAGCTACAAGGATTTTTGTCTGCAGTCATTGTGGGGTTTCTTTTAATTGGGAATATCTTAAGAACAGGTGGGACAGCAGTGTGTTCATGTTGGTTATTTATCATCAATCCTACCTTGGATGAGTTAAATGATGTCTCTTGGAAACTTTGGACTTCATTGTCTTACAGTTTTGTGCTCAGGGTGTTAAAAACAGGACAAATGCAGCCTTTGTATGTCTGCTGAAGCTAATGTCTGGTGTTTGGTCAATCAGGGCTCCTTATGAGATCAGGATAACTTAGTCTGCAGTTAATGTAACTTGAGAGTTAATATCAAAATACTTATATTGTTAATCATTAACAGCTGAATAGACAGGAGTTAGATGCCTTTGATGTCAAGATGAGCCTCTGGAGTTTCTGGTTTTCAGAATATCCCCAGGGATGTATTTGATATATGGTGGTCTTTGTCTTCTCAAAAATCAATTTCTCATTCCATGCTCAGCATTCTCAAATCCCAGGCAGTGAGCTGGGGACCTCACACTGCCACTGAGCATTTCCAATTAAGGCCTTGAAAAAGTCTGTATACATATGGCCTAACCTTGTCACCAAGAAGAGTAAAGAGTGCTGCTCTCTTCAGATAAAAAATGAAATGCATTGGAGTGATGATTTTGTTGAAGTAGACACAGGGTTTGAGGATCCATTTTCTCAAGAGTTAAACTGGATTTATGATTTGGTAGGCAGTTCTTGTTAAATAAGAACTTAATGATTGCAGAGAGACCGTGAAAAAAATTAGCACTGGGATTATAACTCTACTTTCAATATTTTCCACCCTGAATCCTAAATTGCGATTGCCAGGACTATTTATCTGTCTTTGACATCAGCTGCTGCGAACTCTCCCTTTTATCAATGCAAGGCTTTGTTAGATTTTGAACTTTGAAGAACTGCAGCTTGTGTTTTTCTACTGTTGTTTCTGTTTCATAGTTAGCATCTTCCACTGCATTCATTATAGTTTCACATTTTCAATTTAAATGTTTGTTTAAATATACATAATTTAAAATGGGGTTTGGGATATGAGGTACTTAGCTACTATTGGTTAGCAGCCCTGGTCTCTTCCACTGGAAAGAGCTGGTGATAAGGTGTTTTACTAAATTCCAGGGGCATATAGTGCAATCCTATGATGTTACCCTATTTCCCATTCTTAGAAGATTTTTGTTTACTCTGTATATTGCCAGCATTACATTATCCCGCTCTGAATGCGAGCAAGACAGAGGAAATCACTATGAAGAAGAAAAAGACTATTGTTCCTTCTTTCCAAGAACTAAACTCAATCCTAGCTAGTCTTGATTTGAAGCAGAATTGTTGCCTTGTCACCTTTTCTGGCATTTGGACAGCAAGTTACAGATGTGTGGAACTGCCATTGCAGATGAAATTGCACTGGGTGCGTGATTACCTTTCCAAATGTCCTGATAGAGAGAGCAGACACTATCACAGCATCTGTGATTGTTTAGGCATGTGATTTTGTCTGGGAGGAATGTTTTATTTGGATTTTTGTCCACATGTAACTTTTGAATAGCTTGTGAGTCCAATCTGTCTCGCTATAGAATGAAAATATTAAGCCTTTGCTCTTTCTGCTTTCATTAAGAAGATAGGAAGGAGCATTATCATGGAAGAGGTGATTCAGAGAAATGCAGAACCTCATTTTTGCCTTTTCACACTAGATAACTCTTTCTAACAGCTTTAATTACGAGTGCCCTTAGATACTGCCAGATAATGGGTGTAGATGCACCCCTGGATCAGGGAGTATATTGCCAAAATGGTAACAACACTGAAGCCTTTTGTGCAATGGCCTGCCTGTACCTTTTTTTGTTAAACATCCGCATGGATTTAGGATTGACCCAAGTTCCAAAATATAACCCTATTTAGAAAGAATGAGCTTTAAAATTTTTTCAATGAGATAAGAAATTAAAATAATGAAAAACCATAATGAAATTATTTCAGCTGCTACATTCCAGCTTCTGTACCTGTTTTGTTTACCTGGGGAAATTTCAGCAAAGTGAGTGTTAAAATGCTTGTTTCATTTCTGTTCCCTATACCAGTTTTATTGGATGAATGAAAACAGACTGAAGCTTAGGAAAAACAGGAAACTGTTGATGTAAAAGTACTGTCGAAAGCAGAATGGGCAAGATTTTCAGATAATGGTTTGCTTCTATGTTTAATGGGTTCATAGTTTTTTCTAGCATTACTTAATGAAGATGGTTTTCTCACCTAGATTTCAGGTAAGCCGGGGACTGTAAAATAGTTAAAACAAGAATGCAATTGTCACTATTATTAATAGTAGAGTTTTTGCTGGTTTTTTTCATTTGAAGATACTGTACTTGCTTCTGGAGAGCACAATGGGACTTAGTTTCTATTCCTTTTGCCATGGTGACTTTTCCCAACATCAAGTCATGAAAAGCACATTTAGTGACAATTGCAGAGTTTGCAAATCACTTTGGAAGAAAAACTGTAGGAGTGAGGGATTGTTCCCTTTATCTCAATGAGACATTAACACTGAAATCTTAAAGTTGTTTAAGTGTGGTCGTTGGCAGTTTTCTCACTGCTGATGTTTTTGTAGAGTTGTCTGGGTAAACGATTTTGGATTGTTGTGGGAACAAATGGCCTGTGATGGGCATAGTGATCTCTGCCCAGAGTTAGGTCAATATTTAACAAGGTCTTCAAGCCCTAGTCAAAAATCACCAAGCAGTCCTACCAACGGAGTGTCACGCAGAAATTTTGCATTTCACTGTTTTAAGTATCCATGGATCTTTTTTTATAACAAGATGTTGATATGGTGATATATGAAGTGTGAAGTTGCAGAGTGACATAAAATGAGTACCCTGGAAATTAAATAAGCCACATGGACTGTTTTGCTGATTTTTATCTCCCTAAATGATGTTCCTGTTATTTTGCAAATGCTGGTGGAGAATCAGGTATATTTAAGGCGCTTTGCATTTTCAGAAGTCTGTGTTTCTCATTATGAAATTAAGAGGCTACTTACCATCAAGTACACAGATAAATATACACGAGTTTATTTGGGTTTACTCTTTCTGGAGTGCTTCTTCTCAAACTGTGGTTTCCTTCAGTACATGGTTGACATATGGTGGTGGTCTTTGTCTCAGTGTCAGTCTTTCTCTATTGTGCCTCTGGCAGCTGAATATCCATGGGAAAATGTGCTGCCTTTTGATCACTGGTTTTTGAACTGTAGGTTTCTGATGGACTGTCACCCATGGTAAAGATCTAAGATGCCTTATTAAAGATCTGTTACAGTGCTTGCAATTAAAGCCTTGATGGTAAACATGTATTTGGTCATAAGAAGGTGATGAGGATTGAGAGATATACAGTGATACAAAATGCTGGGAACTCCTCTTGTGACAATCTTCCATAAAAAAAAAATTGTTAAATAAATTTGAATACACAACTGCTACTTCTTTTCTTTGTTTTTTGAGAGGGTTTTCATTTTTTGTGGAAAAACTCAATTATACGTATATATTTATATGTATATGAGCATGTGTAAAAATAACAAGTTGAAGAAAAAAGTAAAAGCAAAAAAGCTTCTGACTGTCAAGTAGCTGGAGGACATTTGCTGCTATTTAAGCACAGAAAAGGACTTCTAACTTTCTGAAACAATGGACATTTTCATTATAGGAGGCTTAAAAAATAAGCTTAGAATCAAGCCTTTGTCAGAATATATCCTGTCTGCAGCTGTTAGGTTACTTGGTTTGTTTAAATATGGAAGTTGTGAAGTCAGGATTATTCTGCTGGATCTGTAAGGTAAGGATTTCCTCTTCATACACTTAGGCCTGTCAGATCTGGTCTGGGCACTGATGTCATACTTAATATATTATTTTTTAGCAGTGGTTGAAGAGCACCAATTCCTGTCAGCAGAGCTGGATGCATTTGTCAGGGGAGAAAGTGAGAAACTGCCGTTTTGCATCACACTGTCACATCTCCCAGCGCTTGTGGTATTACGCCCTGCTTCCCTCACGCTCAGTATGCAGAATGAATGAGGCTGTTTTACTATGACTTCTGTTTTTATAGTTAGCTGAACTTTGAAATTGTCTCCTAAATCATCCTTGCCAGTAGCATTAACTACCCCTTTGCTGGTAGTCAGAGATTATTCTGCAGTAAGTTAAAGGGTAACTCATCTTCTTTTGTGATGACAGGAAACATGGAGGGATGTAAAAGATAATGGCTAATTCAAAGCAGAGCACTCCACTCTGCTTCTGAAAATCCATCAACTCCATTCAAACACAGATCTGAAATCTTGCAACAAACTTGGAAATCTCTTTGCTTTTCACTGCTTCAGTAAATTGTTATCTGGGGGAGGATGATGCAGATGCCCTTGAGTTATGATGCCTTTCATTACAGGGGGGTGAATTGCACATTAGCCTGGCATTCAGAAGCCTGGAGGTTTCTGCCACTGTGCTTTTGGTGTTTCAAAAGAGGTAAAAGCGTGATGTAAAGTAGATAAATGAAGTGGTATTAAAGAAAGGTCTTTATCCTTCCTTCTCCTTTTGCAGCACCAGAGCCCTGAAAATAGCTCATGTGGAAAGGTTCTTGTGCAGAGATGAGTCATGCCAGCTGTATGGCTGGGCCAGGTACTGAGCGACAGGGCCAGGTGGAGCAGGGGAACAGCAGGTGAATTGATCCTTGGGTAAACACCTGTGTTTGCTTTTTTAAAATTTTCTTGTTGAAGACAGCTGCAGCAAGGGAACAAGAAAAGTCTAATGTAATAACAAGCCATGGAAGGATATTTCAGAGAGTTACTTTTTTTCTGAAACAAACTGTATCTATCTGGCTCTCTTCACATGGCAGTTCCCTCCGTGTTTCCTGTTCATTACCTGGGGTTGCTTCTGCTAAGTAAAATCTTGCTCTTGTGGTTGACAGACAGATTGTTGTTCCCGTTATTAGCTGCTTCAAAGAAATGACATTATATTCTGCAGATGGAGGATTGGGATCAAGCAAACATTCCTGCTAAGTCAAGAGCATTACCTTTTCATTTGCTGTGTTCTTCTGGAGCAAAGCATCTTGTAAGACCTTGAGCAAAATGCATGAAAATTCTGGATTAGACTGTTTGCATGGGGAAATGTGGACAGTAAAAAGACTGGGTGGAAACAGGAGCAACCCACTTTTTAAATGTTCTAAAAAACCTAAGGAAACACTGTGTCCGAGACAGATTTCAAGACATCCCTGTGCTCTGGGGAGCTTTGGAGATGGAGGAAAAAGACCAGATTCTTCTGTTAACAGCCACTCTTAATCCTTGAGTATAGAAATAATTTACTTAGGCAGCATTTAGGTATGGCAGTCAAAAGCACTATAAAAAATTATGAAGTAGATTGGTTTTGTTAGACTGTGATTATACTTATTCACAGCTCTTGATAGGTGTCATGTACTGTGAAGCATTTTTAATTTCCTGAGAACAATGTAACTTAAGATACCTTTCTTCACCAGGCCATTTGATTTATTAGAAAACTGCAAGATCCATGTAGTGCAGGCTCTATTAGTGATTGTTGTGTACCATTCCCACTGTGAAAAAACGGAAGCAGGGTAGCTTGCATGTGTGAAATTGATGCACATTTTAGCATGCTACATACAGTATATCTTATACATGCTACATACATTATATATTTCTATATAAGGTCTGTCAGACATAAAGAAGACAAATATTCAATGTTATCCCTCCACAGTCATTGTAAAGGAGAGTAGGAGTTGTCTTACTGAAGTGCTTTTTTCTTCCTGTGCTGCCACATGCAAAAGAGATTTATGGAAAAGAGAGAAAACAACACTGATGAGAGAAACAGATTTACAGTGAAATCCACTATCACAATATAGCTGCACTGTTTAGCAAACACCTTATGGAAGACAATACAATGTGCCAGCAAGCTGCTTTTATTTTACAGTATTTCTTTACAAGCTAATAGACAGTGTGCTCGATAAAATAATCTTGTTATGATAGATGTATTTCCATTGCAAGTAAGTTTTACTAAATGAATTAATTAGTTTCATTTACCCCTTGCAAAGTCAATATGTTACTGGAGAATTAAGCAATTCTTTGCTGTCAGTGTATTAAATTATTAAGAGGGGGGAAGTAAATAAATAAATGACCTAGTAGTAGATAAGATAGGCATCTACCAAAAAGAGTTTAAATTTTGTCCAAACATTGACAAGCGCTGCTGCCTTCAGAGGGCTTGGATCAATCCTTATGACTCACACCCTTAAGAAAAAAATAATAAAATTAAAAATGTCTGAATGTTTCTATTCACAAGCTTATTATCCATGATAAATCAGGGAAGGATATTTTGCACAAAATCACTTATTGTCAGAAAAGTTTATAACTGTTTAATAAAACAAGCAATTGGTATTATTTTGTTGCAAGGATGCACTTTTTTTTTACAGATAGTAGGCTTGCATGGTTCTGTCTTGTATGGTTCAGGTGCTTTTATTGGCAGCTTTCATGATTTATGGCTTGCTGAGTGACATTTTATTTCCTATTCAAGGTAGTAACAGCTTAGAGTCTTCAATTAATCACTTTTATAAGTAAAACTGCACTGGGTATTTCTAGAGCAATATTCAGGCCAGGTTCCTTGAGAGATCCAAATTGCCAAGAAAACCATGTGGGTGATCACAGCCTAGTGCATGCAGATATGTATGAGCCAGAGAGGATTAAAGAAGGAGGCTGTGGCTGTAATGTCTAGACTAGCATTTGTGGCTGCTAATACACTGCTAATATGGGTCTGTTTTTTCAAACAGAGGTGTTCAGAGGGAGCTTAAGGTCCATTATGAGTTTTCCTCCTGTGACAGAAGTGAAATAACTTTGGGTAGGATCAAGCTTTGTGGACTTCAGCTGCAAAACTCTCATTAAGTTTCATTTCACCTTTTATGTTGGTTTTGAGACCCTGTCAGAATTGCATTTGGCACAGAGAGAGCAGTGAATTCATTGAAGAAATACAGAGTTTTTAAAAGCATGATTGCTTTTACAGTCTCGTGGCATGTAGCCTGGCAGGACAAGTGTCTGTGCCCAGAGACTCTGTAGTTCATATCCCTGTATTGATGATTAGATTTAATTTCTTAACAAAAACATTAACTGTGGTTTAGAGAAAACATTGCAGTGAGATGATTAGTGGTGGAAGGAAAAAACATTCTCTTACTGGAATTCAAGTGCCTTCCTCTGATTTTAAGGCGCACAGTGATGAATGTGCTGCTGCTAATGTGTGTTTCTCACTCCTAGCCTTATAAGTAGAGGAACACTGAAGAGGGGTGAATATAAAAGCCTGAGGAACTAAACTGGTGTGGATACCTGAAGGGACGTTTGTTCATACTTGGGACAAAAAATGGCAATGAATGAACAGGTTATTGTCAGAGCTTCTGCATATAAGGATTCTTTATGTGGAAAAGAATAGCCTCCACCATCTCATGGGATTTTGGCTTCTGAGAGGGCAACACACTGGCTTGTCAAGAAGAGCTTGACAGGCTGCAGGGGACAAAATGTCAGATGAGGAGTTAGGAAAAATGGTTTCCTTTTCATTTCAGTTCTTGGCCAAATTTCTTCCACTTTACCCATTATTTCCTCCTCCGATTTATGGCGATGGAGATCCAATATTGTAAAAGCTCTTTGTGGTCTGTGAATGGAAAAGTACTCTTAGTTTTAGTAACTAAATATTAGTCTTCTTGTTTGCAATTCTCAAGTATTGCTGTAATTTTTTAACTATCTCAGTATAAAGGTTAGTGAAGAATCCTGTCTTTGTTTCTTTGAAGAGTAATTCTGATCGATTTCATCATGTGAGGCACTGCAGCATTGAGGGAATGGTGGAAAAGGATAACTGCTGTTAATCCAGTCTTTTGTTGGTTTAAGTAGGATTCTCTCATGTGTATTGCCTTCATTTGGAAGAATCAGGCAGTACTTTTTCCTGTTCTAATATGGTGTTTGTTTAAAGGCAGGATTCCAAGTATGTTTGTTGGCTTTTTTCCTGAATCATGACTGTAACAGGGACATGGATACCTTAGAGAGCTAAATATCCTGCAGTCTGGTTTGCTACTGATGTGCATACATAATTTCTACTGACAGTAATGGGAGTTACATGTGTATAGAAAACAAAACAGACCCCTTAAAAATGCTGGTCAAGTAATAAAAGAAAGGGTGGAAGTATAGAGTGGGAGGGAGATTTTTTCTCTTTTTTCAACTTGCTTTGTCTTTTAACTTGTCCTCACCCCGCTCATGTTAGCTTAATATTATTTTTATGGATTCCATCCTGATCTAATATGACATGAGGGGTAAGACAACATCCATGTGAACTATGTAAGCAGAAGAACATTTTAAAGTATATTTGCTCTCTTTCCCAGCTCTCAGAGGAGTGAGAAGTTTCCCTGTGTAGGGGTGGTACCGCAGATGAGCCTGCCCTACCCATGTGCTGCTGAAACTCTTTTTATTATGCAGGAAATTGTAGCGTTGCCCCTGCAGCAAGGGCAGGGCTGCAGAGCCCCCTGAGAAAGCACATCCCAGCAGCATCCAGCATCCAAAGGGTGAAACTGGCTGCCCCAGTGGGTTTATTGGGAGCTCTGCTGTCCTTTGCATGCTCTGTGTTATTCTGAACTCTGAAAATGAGAAACGTAACTTCTTTGGAGGCTGTCAGGACTCTGAGTGTTTTCCTGGAGCTTCATTGAGAAGGGAGAAGCAAATTCCTGGATAGTTAGACCCAGTGCTCTGCAGTCTATCCCTTAATTAAATTCTCTGTAACCTGTGTGTTTTTCATTGTTAATCAATGGACATTTGTCCTCAGAAGTAACTAACTCTGGGGAGTGTAAGAAAGAATAAAACTCTTCAAAACCCCAAATGTTACACAAAGGACATAAAAATAAAATTGTCCTTTTCCAAAATAGCTGAGCGTTATGGCATCTTGATAAAGGGAGTGCTAGAATATGTTCTCCTAATAAACCTCAGTAAAACCTCTAAAAATAACTACACAGATATATTCTAAGTTGATTACCAGTAATTGAACTGACTTAATGTAGTTGGATGATGTCATGTAAAATATTCCTCTAAAGTAATTTCTGTAGACATGCCATTTGAAGTCCTCTTGCAGGCAGCATAAACATCTTCATGTTGCTAAACTGAGCACTGGACTAAAGCACTCAGTGGGGGAGCTCTGACATCTCTGTGTTTTATCTCCTTCCTTTGAGCCACTCTGGCTTGCCTGTTCCAGGCAGCTTTGCAATGACAAATGTCTCGTCCTTGTTTTAGTGAAAACCTGGAAACTCTGTAATTCAGACCTGTTAGTTGTAGAATAAGAGAGGCTAAAGGTGGAAAGGGCTTTGGAAGTGTCTGGCTTCCAAGTTTCCCTGCAGTATGCATTTCCAGTGTTCTGTCCAACTTCAGCCTGCCTGAGCAATGGGGACTGTTCCATGGCCCAATTCATCTCATGAGAAGCAAGCTTGGAAAATGATTTTCCAAGGTTTCAGTCTTGTTTTTGCGTTTGCTTATCCATTTCCTTGTATATTGGCTCTTGTATTTTTATAGCCTTATAAAGCTTTGTAGCTGGTTAATGCCGATAATATCATCTTCCAAAATTTGTTTAGCTTGGATTGTTACTTTTATGGAAATGGTATAGCAGCATGGGGTTTTTTGTGTGTTTATGGTTTTTTTGTTTTATTATCTTTTTTATTGTCTGTTTCTTTGTTTCTCTTTCTTGCTTGTATTTGGGTTTTTGGTGTAATTTTTTTGGTTGGCTGTTTGGGTTTTTTGTGTTTTGAGTTGTCCTCTGAGGGCCAATATATCCATGACTGATTCAAGCATTCAGGGTGCAAATGTGGATTCTACAGAAATAAAGTGCTGTGTCCCTGCTCTGAGATTTTTCTATTTACTGATCTAGCTTGGTTCAGTATAGAAGCACCTCAGAGTTTTTCTTCATCAGCTCTCAGTATTACTGGGAATTTCCTTCTTCAAGCCCTGAGGTACTGGTATATCAGTAATTCTTGGGCAGTTTTGTTTACTGGGGCACCAGTGCATTACTTACTGAGTAATCATTCTGCTGATACAATGGAGAAATTCAGTCCAGGATTTGCAGATGCTGCTCTTCCCTTTACTACATCTGGAACAATACCCTGTGAAAAAATGTCATAATTTTGCTGGTTTTTTCCCCTAAGGCCACAAGGTTGGAGAAAGGTTGGTCGAATCACTGAGTGATTCAGTGAAGCACTGATGTGCAAATCCTGTCAGAAATTTGCACTAACCTCCTGAACCTGTCAAAGTGCCAAAGGCACTGTTAGTTACGGTGCTGCCCTTAATCAAGAGGCCTGGCAAGGCCAGAGCTGTGGCTTCTGTTCTGGTATTATTAAATATCAACAGCTAATAGCATGCTTAGTTAGTACTAGTTGATTCTTTGAATGATAGCTTATGGGGGAAGAGCACATCCTGTGTGTGAGGGGAAGAGTCATTAACTTCCCCTTGAATAATGACATTTAGGAGCAGGCTTCAGCATGCCCATGGTTTGCCCCTTCCCCTGTTAGCCTTTGAAGAGGCGATTTCCTCCTTCTCTCCTGCCCTGTTTTGCCAACTGTCCTGGCTTGCCTGCCTGGAGCATTGAGTTCTTTTTCCCCAGAGGCCTTGTGACATGTTTTCCTGCTGGAGCATGAACCTAGCTGGCTGAATGAGTATCCTTTTTAAAGCCTCTGCTCTCTGTGCACTTAAGGGACATGTCTGATGTAACCTTCTGCAGAATCAGATGCTCGCCTTGCAGGTTTGAGAGTTGCTGGTGAAAGCTATTGTCTTCCTAGGCCTGGAATGCCAGCAGGACATGGACTGACAGATTTTGGAGTCTTTCTGTCCCTTAAAGACAAGTCTTAGTAGTTCAGATCAGGACTGAACCTATAGTGTTTTGAGAGCGGCTGACAATGCCATTTTTATGTGCAACAGTGCACTCTCTATTCATCAAGGAAATGACCGCAGAAATGTGTACCCAGCTGTCTCTGTATCAGTAGCATCTCTGCATAGCAGCTGCTGATGTTTGTGATCATTTCCTATCAGGCCCTTCTTATTTTTTTGGATGAGCCTCAAAATAATTAGTTAAAATCTTGGAGCTGAAGGACACCTACGAGCCAAAATCAAAGCGATTTCTGTAACACTACTGTTGCATTGCCTTAATCCCGTACATTTAAGCTGACGATGAATGATGCTCTCTCAGGGAGTTGTGGCAGTATTCCCTGCAGTCCTTGTCCTTTAGTATCCCCTGCTGCAGCCCTGGTCCCATGGCACGCAGCCCAGAGGCACCTCTGGGGTCCCACAGCACCCTCAGGCCCGGGTGAGCTCCATGTGCTGCTGGGTGTTGGGTGCTCACATCTCTGGCTGCTCAGGACGTGCCTGCGGCGCTGGGTGCAGGGCATGCCTTGGCCATCAGCAGATGCCATCTCAGCAAAGTCCTGCTCTAACACTTAGATGTTTTGTTGACATTTTTAAGTCTTTGTTGCTGCCTTCATAAAGAGACCTTCTGGCTCATTTAAAGCTGTTTATGAAGGTCTTTTTTGAAGGTCCTTTTTCTACAATTTTACAGGAATCAGAGATTGTATCGTGGGCCGGGCTTTAATCTATTATTTATTAGACTTCAATTAAATGAGGTGCATGTGACAAAGAGGGTGCATGGTTTTGGTTAAGTCCCCTGGGTCCCTTGGTATGCAGTGTATCAGAACTGTCAGTGAAAAGCACTCTTAGAGAGAAACTTTCTATTTGGACATAACTCCCTAACTACTTCCAGCTTCTCTTTGCAAAGGAAATTGTGTCTTTAAAAGCAAATTGTAGGTGGATTAGGTCTGTACGGAAGATACATCTGTGTTAGACATTTTACCTGATGGACATAGTTTTGCCATTTAAATATATCCTTAACCTTTCTGCCCCAGTTCCCCAAGTGTAAAACGGGGATAAGATTCTTGACGACTCAAAGAAGTGGAAATACATTAAACATTGTGAGACCACTTAGTACTACAGTGATGGGGAAGAATTCTCTAATGAGGAGATACAATTTCACATTTATGTTTTTAAGTGCTTGGCAGTACTTATCCACACAGAAACTGCACCGCAAATTTGTGTCCATTATTCTGTGAAAACTTGCTGCAAAGGGGGAATCTTTTGCAACTTAGAATAGCTAAGAGCTGTTGTAGACCTGCACACTCAGACTGTCTTGTGCTTTTCCGTTTGGGCCAGTAAATATTTCTCACCTTAGTGTTGGAACTTCTTTATCTTGTCATAAGTCAGGAACTATGAAAAGAGCATAACGTCTGTGGAAAGGATGAAAGAAATATGCTGGTGATTCAAAAATTTTGTTTCTACCAGCAAACAGCCAGGAGTATGTAAGCAAACATTACTTCTCTTTGTTTTCCTCCCTGTTTGTGTGATTTTAACCCAAGTAAGTACTTACCCAGTCAGTACAAAAAGTATTCCATGATTTTGTGCTGTTGGGGTTTGTGCAGGAGATGATGTGGACTGGGAGACTTTGGACATTGAGATTCTTTGTGGATATTTTGCTCCTCAAGCAGCAGTCTCCATCAGACACTTCTCAACAGCCTTAGTTTTTCAGTAACCTTAATCATCTTTCAATGGACTTTGAGAGCAGAACTAACACACTGAGTACTTACAGGGGAAGGAATGGCGTTTAAGATCAGGTTTGCCTTTTTTCCAACCCCTTGACAGTGTACACAGAACTGATGTAGCTGACAATGGTGTGATCCAGGAGGCCACTCTTAAGTGCTGTGTTTTCAACCACTTACTAGAGCTCCCAGTCTGGGCTTTTCTTCCTTAGCCATTTAAGCCTTCTCTGTCAGATCAGTGATTTGGAACAGTGATCAGTGCAGCAGGTTTCTCATTTTGCATGGTTTCCTGACAGGAGGTGGACTTCTTTTATTTCTAAGAGTTGATAAAATCAGAACTCAATTGCAAGGCTCCCAGTCTACATCCGTGTCAGCTGTGTATTAGCAGGATAGCGTTGTTTTCTAAGGTGTGTAGATGGATCCCAGACATCCCCAGTGCACCTCACATATTGTACTGACAACAATTCTAATGAAATACTCATTTACTTCGGCCCTCTTTTTTTTTTTTTTTTTTCTCGTGAGTAATACCAAGCCAATACCAACAAATTGTCTGAATACTTCAGCTCCATGGTTGGTTGGTTGCTCTTGTTTTGAAGTTTTTCCCTCTAGTTATTTCAATAGTTGCAGTAGTTGTCTTTATATGGACAACAGGCAAATTTGTAGTTACTACAAATAGTCAGAGAGCAAACTCTTAATAAAAGGGAGGTGCTCAGCACTATGCTTCCCATGTTTTCAGAGTATATAGAAAAATGCAGACAGAAGATTCAGGGAGAAGTTATACAGGTAGTGTATGCTGCTTAAACAGAGGCACTTTACTATGCAGGAATATTCACTGATGATTTGTGCATGTGGCCACCCAACTATAAATCAGTGTCTTTTGGATGACACACTGTACTCTTTGCAATTACCCACAAGTTTTAAGAAAAAAAAAACCCAGTTGAGTAGAATAGTGTGCAGAATATAGCGCTTTCCTGCTCAAACTGGTGTTTTAGTATCAATGAAGATTGATTTAATGGTATTTTCCTCATAAGAAGAGTTCAAAACACCAATTTCCCATTTTTTCCTAGTATGTTGTCCAGGAAAACAGAATTGGAGTGAATTCTGTTCAAATTACTGGAAAAGTCATGGAGGCTCTCCTCCTGGAAAGAATAATGGCAAATTTCATTGGGACATCTGTTTGGTTATTTGAAAAAAAAAATTTGGCATGATGTTAGCTTGACTTTTAAAAGAGTGGTTATTTCAAATATTATTTGGTTGAAAATAAATATTTTGGGTTTGAGTTAAAGGTATATCCAGTGCTTTTCTGGGTGCACATGTTTATATACATGCAGAGAAGTAAAAATCCTTGTCTTACTTAGCTGCTCCTTTCTGACACAGTTTTATTCCATTCATGGAGGAATAAGTAGAGAAAATGTAGTAATGTGGTTAATGTCTTAAAGATTGGAAATCATCTGGAATCTGTGATCAGATTACCAACTATTATTATTTTAAGTACCCATTTTCTGTTTCCATCTAAATAATGATGGCCAGTGGGGAACTGCTACATTACTTAGCATGTTCATGAGCAATTTTTCCTTTTGATAGGACTTAAAAAAAAAAAAAAGGGGTGGGGGGAGGTAGGAGCTGATTTGGATTACGTTAATAATGATATTTCCATTTGGAATGTTCAGAGGAGCAAAGTAAAAACCCAAATTATACTGTATGTGAATTCAGCAGTTTTCAAGGCTGAAACAAAACAGAAGTTAAGGGTTTTTTTCATGTCTCTGTTGAATTGTGTTAATTTCATGGAATTACTCTGCAGCTGATCTGGGCAGGAAACCAAACTTCTCAGTCCAAAGTCTGATCCAGATCTGTAACTCAGAGCAAATTTATGAAGATGGAACTCGGTATCACCTCTTTGCTCATTCAAAAAAAATTTAATTAAGGCATCTTTTTTGGCTCACTTGTAATTTCAGAAGCTTATTCCTACTAGTTTGCTCATCTGCCTCTGTATCTTGCTTTTACCAGATTTATGTAGCCAATTATGCTCAATATAATGAGACAATAAATTATTTAAATTATTATAGAATTCATATGGTCTGACCAGCCAGAATATTTTTTAGATACTTAAGACATGTTTTCAAAAAGTACTTCATAAAAATAATCTAACAATCTCCAAACTCATGCTATCTTTGAGAAGGAAATCTCTGTATTTCCTGGAGTCAGTGTTACTAAAATGTAATGTAGACAAAAGAGATGAAACTTGTAAGAGTGCAGTCAACTCCTGAAATGCTCTGGGAATTCATCCTTAGACATTTGCTGGAAACTGCTACCTTAAGGTGAGAAAGGTGTGAGGTAGCTGTGTAGACTGATATTTGAACAGCCTGTAGGTGCACTTTGCCTTATTCAGTCTCTGCCTCTCAAGGTCTGATGTCCTCTCTGGTGGAGTTCATTTTTGATGAGCAACTACTTTAGTTGTTGAAACATGATGGAGAAGTCTTTTTCCATTATATCCAAATGATGGTTTCTATTGTTTGTGCTAAAAATGTCTTTTACTAGTTGTGGCCACCCAGTTGTTGAATGTGCTTAACCTTGGTTTACTAGCTTCCAGTATTTTGTTTTGGATGGTTTTCTTTATGTGTTTGACATAAAAGCACATTCATAGATTTTTTTCAGTGCAGCTGTTTGGTTAAATGTGTTTCCTCCATGTGTGATTTTGTAGGTATCCAAATGCACTGTAGAGGATTTGGGTGTTTTGTCTATTGTTTGAAGTATAAGAGCTGTAGTTTGTTCATCAGGAGCATGAGGTTCAGAGTTGCAGATTAACCAGCTGCACTGCCTGCATTCATGTGGTCACAACCTTCCAAATTTACCCCATCATGAAAGGAAGAATTAATTATACTCCTAATTGACTGTTTCCTTGGATATAAGCAGGAAGGAACTGCTAGGAGGCAAAGTGATTAATCAGTTAAGCTAGTTACATCAATCAAATGTGTGAGAAAGTTCATCATCCCAAAGGCAGAGTAAAGTAATGCCAAAATACAAAAGCCATCAGCTCTTT
Source organism: Melospiza melodia melodia (assembly GCF_035770615.1). NCBI lineage: Eukaryota > Metazoa > Chordata > Aves > Passeriformes > Passerellidae > Melospiza > Melospiza melodia. The sequence goes on from NC_086202.1 coordinate 24,519,881, forward strand.
CATTGGGGTTTTGCTGTGTTTCTTTTGTCAGTTTTCCGAGGAATTGCAAAAAAAAAAGAATAAATAAAAACACATGGTGATTGACCCAGTCTGCTTGACAATCTGTCTGGATTATGGTGGAAGAGGTAATGCAGCAATCTGTTCTCTTATCAGACATTGCATGTAGTCCTCATTAAGAGACCTTAGCATACGTTTTTTGTGCAGATGGACAAGTCACACGTGTCTCCCAAACAAATAACTCGGTGCCACTATCTCACAAATCCTGTCAGTTGTTGTGCCAGTGAGATGGAGTCTCTTGGTTGCAGCCTTGGTGAGGCACTACCCACAGAGCTTGATCTAGTGAAAGCCTAAAGCTTTAACTCACAGTTGACAGTGCTTCAGAGTGTTCTCCCTGTGTCCCCTGGCTGCCAGCCCTTCCTGCCCTGGGGAACATGTGGCACCTTGAGGGCAAGTGAAAAAATTCTGGAAAATCCCTTAGAAGCATTATCATCCTCAAATGAGGATATTTTGAATAATTGTAATTGACTGGATTGTAAACAGCAGCTTTTAAAGAACATTTAAGCCTTGCTTGCTCTGGCTGACAGCCTCTGTGGGAGGGGAAGGGACAAGGAATGGGAGCCACTCATCTCCTTTGCTCTGGAGAGCTTTTGGAGAGGCGAGGCCCCATGGACTGCCTTGTCTGTACATCCTTCCTTCTGGGCACAGCTGGTTTAAGCCCCGCTTGCTCCTTTAGTCACACACAGTTCCACAGTGGGAGGGAGACACATCTGAGATAATGGGGTTGGAGAGAAGGAGGCCAAATGTGGGTGAGAACAGCTTCTGCTGGCCTTGCCAATACATCAGAGGTTGTGGCATGGAGGTCCCCGAGCCTCAAGGCATGAGCTCAGTGCAGACCTTTGCTTCAGGAGCCACTTGTGTGCTTATACAGCCACATGAACTGTATTTCCAGGACTGGAAACTTCATTGGCCTGCATTATTTTAGGAGACAATCCAGTTTCACTCACTCTTCTCTGTCTGTGCCTAGAAGCTGATAAATAGAAGGCTTTCGGTTTGCCTGAGCTCTGGAGTGCTGTGGGTACCAATTGTGCGATGATTGAAGGAAACCTTGGGAAACAGCTGTGCAGGAGGTTAGGAGGGGTATGAAACTCTGAGAACAAACAGGCTTCTATAAGTTAACACTGGAAAAACTCAGTACAATTCTGTAAGGTCTACTGGAAGTAGCAATGTATCCAGATATAAAATTTGTACACAATATCCTATCTAGAAGAAGAGCATATGAGCATTTATATTGTACAATTCTTGATTGTCCAAAAGATTAGTGTTCAAGTTTGTGTGTGTGTCTGTATTACTGCTTTCATTAGGTTTTCACAGATCTGTATTTTGTTTATAAATGAGCATATGATAGTACATAGTGTAGTTTGTGCATAACCAATATGAAACTTAAGTGTTGATATGTAAATTGTTTAAATCAGAAGAGAAACATGAGCATTATTAATCTTGTTCTTGCATTGTTTCTGTATTTGAAACATTGGACTTTGTAATGAACATATGCTGAATCTTAGCTAACAACTTTATTTATGAATGAGCTTGCTAGGGTAAATTAATTGTTTTAGAAAACAAGGTGTCCTCTGTATTTAAGAAGAGACACATTTAATCCAAACTGCACCAGAAAAAAACATGATTACTGGTTAAAGAAACTATTTGAATTTTTCTTTTGCCATTATAATTATGGTCTAGGCAGTGCAGTTTTTATTAGCATATATATTTATTGTGCGGATTCTATGCATATTGATTTTGCTTGCTTTTATAAATATCGAATCCATAGCAACTTTTTAATGCAGCTGCTTTTAATCTTTTATCATTGTGCTAAATCCTTGGCAGATGGCTCTTATTTTGTAAAAGGAAACATTTCTAGGAAAGTCAACTTCCACTTGTGTACTGCTTGATTTTCTTGAATCAAAGGTGACGTGTATGAAGTGCTATTGTGACTGCAAATGTCTCAGTGTGATCAAAATGTCTTTTGGCTGGCATTCTTCTGGGCTTGGCATAAAAAAGGCTATAGGATAAGTGGGTTTAGGTGGTGTTGCTTGAGTAGGAGAATTGGACCACATGATCACCACAGGTCCCTGCCAACCTCAAGCATTCTGTGACTCTGTGATATCTTGTTTTTAAGAAATCTATAGCACAAGACAACTGTTTCTAATCAAATACCATTTTTTGGGTCTTCTCAATTTTCCTTTAGAAGTGGAAGAGGTACTGGTAACTGTATAGGCTTGAGAGATGGCCAGGGTGTCACAAAAATGAACTAGCCTCCCATGATTAGGGTAGTGCTGGGGAAATGGAAATGCTGTCTGCAGGTGAGCAGGTGAATCCAATTTACAATGGATGCAGGACACAGAGCCTTGGGGGCTGCCCAGTCTATTCTGGACTTCAGCCTCACAAGCCCAGAGGCCTGATGTATAACTCTACTCTCTGTCTCCTGCTCCAGAAGAGAGTTATATTTTGCTCATACAGCTCTATAAGTGGATTTGCTCTGCCTTTTTTCAGAGAAAAGTGGATTAAACCCATAATGAATAAATCTAATTTTAAAATTACATTGTTGATCTTCACTGCAGCAACATGTGAGATCCTTTCTGAGGTTTGCCAATCAAATGTGCAAAGACAAAACAAAATAATATATCTGCAGCTAGGCATTCCCATTTGCAGAGTAAGAGCAATGTGATCTTTGTAAAAAGTCGCATTTCAGCAAAAATTGGGTCAGCCAGAAAGCTTTGAGTAGGTCCACAAAGTCTTTGTGGCATCCAATAAAAAATAGTGGGCTTAATGATATATAGACTGACTGACTCCACTGGGCTTTTTGGTAAAGTAGCATTCATTCAAATGGATGGGGGATCATTGAAAAATTACCATTGATGTGCTGCATTAATTTTGGTTTGAAAGAGAATATTGCCCAACCTTAAAAACAAAATATTGCTGAATTAAAGCTACAGAAAACCACATTAAACTCTTAGAATAGTGTTAATTGTCTGAATACTATTTTGAACCTGAATTCTAGACAAAGAAGCTTAAAACAGCATTCATCATTACCCAGGGAATTGAAGCTGAGTCTTTTAAATATGTTTTCCTTAGCATAAGTTCTTCAAATGTAGCACTTTCTCATTCTTTTTGACTAAACATTTTTATGCAGTAGTCCCCAAGCATGCATCTTTCTGTCCTTAGGTGTAACCCATACTCTCACACATTTATGTCGCTGTGGGTATGATAAAATTTGTCTTCTTATGCTGTCAGCAAGTATTTGCAGAATGTTGCCTTGTAGTCAAAGCTGGTGAAGTCTTAGAGGGTTCTTGACCTCAGGAGGTTTGGGTGAGGCAGTGATTGTATTAAAAATAGGTATTTTTGTGAGATGTGCTTGCAGCTGTCAGTTGTTCTGAGCCTGTAGCCTGGTGCAGGCTCAGCACTGCTTAGGCAGTAGCATGAGCTGCTGTTGAGGAGCATGAACCAGGTTTTAGCACATGGTTTGTGTGCTCTGGATGTGAGCTCTCTGGGGAGAGCTGGAGCGCTGCACGTCCAGGTGCTCCTTGTGAGTGTGGGCAGGCTTGGCTCAGTGGTGCCAGCTGTGCTATCACAGAGCTGGTAGGGCTGGAAGGGACCTCTGGCCATCATCCAGTCCCACCCTCCTGCCAAGGCAGGGTCACCTGCAGCAGGTGGCACAGGGACATGTCCAGCTGGGTTTGGAATCTCTCCAGAGTGGGAGGCTCCATGATACCCCTGGACTGCCTCTTCCTGTGCTCTATGGAAAGGAACTAGGGAATAGTCACTGGAAACAGCATTGCCTTCAAAATGATTCATGTAAGCCCAAAGCAAGAATCTTCTCTTTCCTTGAAACCAGTGTTTATTAAATTGATAATTGCTTTAAATTAGAGAAATATGGAAAGGAGAATGACATTTATTTTCCTTCGACTGCTTTCATCTCTGCCAGCCGGTGTGTGGGAACTCCCAGGGAGGGCCAGCAGAACTTGTCAATGTTCATTCCAGAGCAGAGCAATTCGAAAGCCACAAAATACTTCTAAGCAAGTCTGTCCTCACTTTTCTCACACTGAAGTCTGGTTAGCAAAGTGAACAGTTGCCCAGTGGATTTTACTGTGCTCAGAAAAATATTAGCACATCAGCAAAAGAAATGTGCGCCAAAAATATAAAAACATACACCTGTGGTTGGGTAATGCTCTGGGAGGTGGCTTTAATGCTCATCAGGGAACCTCTGTGACCCGAAGGTTGATTTATACCCTGAACCTTTTATTCTGTAGCCCGAAACTATTCCCAAAATTTCCTAGGTAAACTGGCATGGTTGTGGTGTGTGTTTTGCATCATATCTGTAGTGGTAGAGTCTAAAAGCGATGTAGTGGTAGAGTCTAAAAGTTAAAACTGAGACTGAGTTTTTGAATGTAAAGATTTACACAGATAATGTTTTGTTATGGACTTTTAATTATATTATAGAGATCATGCTGCATTTCCTTCTTCTTTTTCTCAATTTTTCTAATTGCACCAGCAAGCTTGAACTTCAATCTGAAATTTCCTAAGCCAGCTCTTTTTAATCCCATGTGGCATGAGAAGCCCAGTTTAGTCCAGCAGGTTGTTTTTTGGTTTTTTTTTTCCATTTCTTGTCTTTTTGTTACACTGACTTCACAAATTCTAGGAACATTTAGCTTCAGCCTCGAGTCCTGAACCTGTTGACAGAGGAGATTTATGGAAGGAAGAGTCAACTTTTCTGTGAGCATATTCATGGTAGCTGTGGCATAGAAAGAAATCTGGAAATTGTAAAGATTTGTATATTGTCATCTCCTTTTGGCATGAAACACAAGTGTCATTAATGATAAAATGAGAATAGGTAAGTGTATGCTGTAAACTTAAGCTTTGTTAAGTGTTTATGATAAAAAGCATCAAGCCAGGCCGCTTTTTATTCCTCATGCGGGGAAACTCTTTCATGAGAAGCATTCACAGAAAAGTCAACGCATTTGAGTCATACAATGACTAAAACCCAGCTTGGTTCATTGATGACAATGTTTCTGGTGTGTGTTTGGGGTGTTTAAGGCGGAAGTAAAGAAAGGCACTTCCTAATGGACTCACCCAAGTTTTAAATTTGCATTTCTGTGGTATTCAGTTGAAATCTGAACTTGTGTTTTCATTATATGTTACAGTCTACTAGCCTGTGAATATTGCTGCCTTGATCAGGAAAGAGGGGAAGCAGAGGAAATGAGGTTTTTTACTGACACTTAAATTTAAAACATGAGCTCTTGATGAAATAGTGCAACAAGCACCTTTGCAGAGGAGTTGTAAAATCAAAAAGCCTTGATAAAGTGTACATGGAGATACTGTGCTGTACCAAGCCCTGATTACTACTTTGTGACAGGAGAAGCCACTGGAGGTGTTTTCAGCTCATGAACAGAGCAGAAAGCGTCAGTTTCACCATCTGTGAAAAATGAAAATGTATAAACTTTGTGTTTCAATATTCTTTTTGGGTCGGGCTGCCCAGGAGCTAATAGCTGAAGGATGGTAGCCCTTCCTTTGACTCTGGGTCTGTCACTTACAGTTTGTTTGTACATCAAAAATGTGTAATCACAATGACTGCTCTGGTAGTGTGAGTTCAGAATAAATGTCAGCATCAAGGACTATCTGTGTTTATCAGTGCAAGCCTGGACTTGGTGCAGACCTTGATGTAGAAGAAATAGCTAATAATTAAAGACAGTAAGAAGTTACCTGACAGAGAAGCTGCAGCCTAGCAGCATTAGCAAAATCTTAATCAAAAGTGACTGTATGAATCAGAGATACAAAGAATTCTCTTCTGTTGGCAGTGGAGGGTGTAAACATGGGGCAAAGTTTTAGCTGTTATATTAAAAATGTTTGTAAAGTAAAAAAGGCATTGAAGTAGTTATGAAATATATTTGACAAATTCAGTCTTTAATAATCAGATGAGGATTGTTTTGTGCATGCGCTCGCTTGGCAGCCTGTGGTGGTTTGGCATGCCCTCTAGCAAGAGACTGGGCTGGAACCCAGAAATTCACTTAAAGGAAAATAAGGCTCTTGTAAAGTCCTGTAAAGGCCTCTGCTATTCCAGATTTTCCTGCAGCTTTTACTGTTGTTTCTGTTAGACTTCTCTAGCTCATTCCTGTCCTTGTCAGCGCTGCCATGTAGTTCGTGACTGTCTCAGAGGCAGTAGAGAAGAACTGTCTGGAACAGGCAGCAGTGCCCAGCACATATCATTAGTGGTCTGTCGGCCCCTTTCCAAGCCTTGTCAATACAATTCTGCCCTTCTGCTGACAACATTTATGCTTTAAGACAACAGCATAATGAGTAGCTACTGTGTGGTAATGACTGAAAGTCCCCAAAGGAAAAATTCTCTTTTATTAAACAGGGATGTACAGTTGGGCTAGTGGGGGTTCTTATCATCTTCTTCTTCTTCTTCTTCTTCTTTTTTTTTTTTTTTAATTCAATGATGGCAGGTGTAATATAGATTATTATGAAACTATTTTAGAAGCAGTCTTCCTTGTAAGAGCACTTGAGAAAATATATTTGCCAGAGTGGCTGAAGGAATTAGAAATTCAAGTGAAGGTGTGTCTTAACAGTATTTTAGTTCTTATATGTATATGCATTAGAATAAGATAATGAAGTATTAAAAAGTAATAACAGCATAAGAGCTTATGTTCTGCATTTGATTTCACATAAAAAATAGTAATCTTAACCTAAAATATAGTGATTAAACCTGAATGTTCTGTTAATTCAAGACAAAACTAAATAAATCAATAAACAAATAAGCTTGCAGTTACAGTGAGATTCACTTCCTGGACTGAAAATTTGAACTGTAGGCTCATAGCTCCCTTGAGTGTTTGGAAAGAGAATAGCAGCTCTTAATAACAGAGCACTTTGCAGTGAGGGGTGGACGTTCATGTCATTACCATTTTTCTGGCAACTTTTCAACCACCAGCAGCAAAAGTTTTCATTGATTGCCTCCTGCTGTAAGGCAGTAATTATACTGCTCTGTGTCTCTTTCATGAGCTGCAGGAATTGGAGAAAATAAGGGAAGCTAGAGATATTAACTATGGATAAAACGCAATTCAGGCTGAGCTATTTCCTATTTTACTGCATGGGGTCAAGCAGGCTAATTTTTACACATCTGCACTAAATATAGAAAATAGGTTTCCAGTGCAATGGTGGAGAATCCAAGGTAAAAATTCGACCCAGATGCTATAAAGTCATCCACACTCTAGAAAATGAGAAGGTATTGCATGCAACTTTTCTCTGAAAATCAGACTCCTCTCGCCACAATACAGGTGCAGGGTCACTGGTGTTGATCAAGAACAATTAAACATTGTGCAATTATCCCAAATTGGTGCTGTTACATTTGGCAGAGGTTCTGTTCATTGTTGCAGTGATGCTGAGGGGAAAGAAGCCATTTGTGAGAAATATTGGTACTTATTTCACCTGAGCATGTTCCCTCTCTGAAGGTGGCTTAGGCAGAGGAAGTGGATGGAGGTGTTTGCGAACTGCACTGAGCTGTCAGAAAGCGATCCCTTAAGTTTGACTTCATCTGTTTATAATTGACAGGAAGACTTGTGTTCATTTTGGTGATGCAGAATCAAGTGCAGCTGGAGGAACAGAAATGGGGAAATTTGAGCTTAAGTAGTAATGGAATGCAGGAGTTTGTGCATATACAAATCTTTGTCATAAATCAACAGGTTTTAAATCAATTGGTTTTCATTCCTTTTCATGACTTGGGATTGTGAAAATGTAGTACTTTATTAAGGAATCAGCACAGTGATCTTGATCTGTATCTTAATGTAGGAAATGTTTTTTGAGGCTGATATCCTTTTAACTAAGATAATTAATTTAAACTTGTCTTTGCCTTTAAGGATCTTTTCATCTTATCAAGTATGCTGAACAATTTCTGCAGATAAGTGTCCTGTGATTTATGTTTTTATGAAACAAATCTATTTGGTTGTCAGTACTTTGTTCTCCAAATTGCTGCTGTAATGTTTATCCTCTGTGTGAGCTCAGCACTGTTAAATACATGTGAAAGCTAATTAAAGTGTAACAAGGATTTAGAGCACTTGTATGTCACTCCATTATTATTTGAGGATTGTATGGTTTTGATGCAAGTAGTGTGTCAGTTTTAGCACAGAACAGTGAGACACATGTCCCTGCTCTTCTTTCTCTAGCTTCTCATTATAGCAGTGTTTACATACACATAATACATAAATACATTCTAGAAGGCACATGAGATCATACACAGAGTAAATTAATTCTATTAAGTATTCATTAATACAGTTTGTCCTGCAGTACAATTATTTCCTTGTCTTACAATTCAGCTCAGTACTCCTACAGAGCAAAATTACATCCAGGTACTCTCCAACAATTAGGCCATATTTTAAAGAAATATTCAATCACACAAATAAGGAGAAGTGGCAGAATCAGGATCTGAAGAGTTTTCAGAAACCCCTGTAATCTCTCTCAAGAAACTTTCCATGCATATTAATTTCTACAATGGATAGTTTAAGTTCTACTAACACTGGTATTTAGAACAATGAAGCATCAAAAATTTGTCCTTTGCTAAAGTAATAAAAAACCCCAAAACAAACAACAAGTTGTAAGAACGCAAGAGGAAGGAAACTTCTAGACTTTGTGGCACTTAAAGAGGAATTTTCTCAAACTTACTTAGAGGTACAGCCTCTGGAAGGAAAGTGTAGGCACAGGTTTGACCTCAGTCTGAACTCACAAGTGAAGCTTCTGTAGAGGTACTGTCCTGTTCTCTGGTAGATCCTGAGCTGCACGGATTTTCCAGTGTTGAATTGAGACACAAATGAAAATCTTGGCAATTGTCACAAATCAGAATTAATTTCTTTTTGAAAAATTTAGGCTCTGTCTTTGATCTTGACATTTTTTATATTTTTGTTCAATATGCCTGACGTAGGAAACCAACTTTGTTTTTGTCAGATCCATCTTTTTGCTTCACAATGTGTCTTATTTTCCTATACCAGAAAATCTTTCTTGTTTTGCTGACTACCAGAATATTTAATACTTTATCTAAATATGTATTTGTATCTTATAGAATATATGTTCTATAATACTATATTTAATATAATATCTGATATAATATTTTCAATTAATTTCTGTATTTTCAGTCTAAAATTCAGGGTAATTTTCAGTATGAGTGTGGGAATCTGGTGAGGAAAATCGCAGGAGAGGCAATTAAGTTAAAGCAGAGCAGTTGAACAGGTCTGGAGTATATTCCAGTTAAGGACTGTTTCTGCTTACCGTCACTTCATATGGACCTGTTTTCCCTGGAGGTACTGTGTTCTGTAAAGCACGTGTATTTCACTGAGGCTGCTGGTATTGAAATTTATTCTGTTGTTCTCCAACAATTGTGCTACATGTAAATGTACACAACAGGTGACATTGAGCAATTATGCAGCTCCATAAGTTTGACTACAACCACTGTAAGAAAATTCTGGTATGAATCCCTACAGTGATCTTTCCCCAATCCACTCTAACCTGGGCTCCAGAGGGGAAACTTTGTGAAAAAAAGGAAAAAAAATTCATTTTCACTTGAATACAGTTTCTTATGGTCTTGGGTTCATACCACATCTGTTACAATTTCTGTAGTGATCAGCTTAAAAATGACACATCTAAAGGTAAATAACATCATGCTGCTGAGCTGTGTAAGTGGCTTGCTAGTCAATTAGGAGGATGCCACTTGTTCTCTGGCACTGCTGCAGTGACTCTGAAACCCATCAGGAGTTACAGACCGGCAGGAGCGCTGCAGCCTCAACAGCTGGTGGCAGAATTTGGCTGAAGTTTTTTGTATAAAACCAGGAGAAGTTTTGTGCCTTGTGCTTGTGCAGGAGGCAGTGTGCCCGGTGTGGTGCCTGGGAGCCTGGCTCTCCCTGAGCCTGGCTGGGCGGGCACTGAAGGCAGCTCAGGGTTCCGGTGCCACCGCTGCAGTGTCCCCAGCTGGCACAGGTGACCATTGAATCCAAAGTAGCGTTTCCATACTGCTTTTCTCTCAGCTGACAGTGTTTTTCCTAAATCACGGACTTTTTGGTTCATGAGGGCAAGTTTATCTCCTAATTGTGTAGAGACTAGAAGAGAATTAAGTGGGCAAGTCCTTTAATTTAAAATAGTAAAGTGTATTACTGGCATTATTCTCTGATGAGTCAAACATTAGGTATATTAACATTAGTAATGGAACATAATGGCTACTTGTCAGAAATAAAGATAATTATTTCAGGAACACAAAACTAAGCTTGACAGATAATTGCCTGTTGAAATCTGATGCTGTGCAACAAATGGAAGATTATTAACAACAGACTCCCATGTTCATCTGTTATATCATTAAATCCTGTATGTTACATTGGCAGGGTTATCATTGCATTGAAAGCATCTCCCTCTTCTTGGAGATGCATGTCAATTCCGGATTAAAGATTTTGATTGCCTGAGGCTGTGCTGTTCTAAATAAATTGTTTTGTTTTCCTCCAAAAAGTTGAGAAGCTCTGCATAACTTTTGTCAGGTGTAGGTTATATAGGTGTATACTACTTGCTGAAGGAAAAACAACCACCATTTCCATTTTGCTGATTATTTTTTTCTTTTTAAAAAGCCACACTGGTTGTATTGTTTATAAATGCGTATTCATCCAGCAGGCATCTTGAGATCTGTGAAGATTTTGATTTACTGGACAAAAGTGTACCAACAGGAAGTTGTGAAAAGAAGTTTGAAGGTTACAGACACTCAGGCTCGAGAGTGAGTTTTCATTACATCAGTAATGAAACCTAAAATAGCTTCAGTGGGTAATGTTATATTTCAACCATTTGATTTTTTTAAAATCAAGAGTAAACTTTTTGTTCAAATGCCTAGTGTAACCTAAACCGAGCAATGGTCCTTCAAACTTTGAAGTTTGACTGTGAACTTCATAAGACGTCCGCTAGTTCAAAACTGTTTGTTTGAAGTCTGTAGTTGTACCTTGACAGATGGTTACAGGCATTGTTTGGGAGAATGCCTTACAGTCAAATCCTCTTCTATATCTAATAAAAATTTCCTGCTCCTTCATTTTGTGACTCAAATGTTAAACTGTGTTTTCTGTCATCAAGGTTGATATTAAGAATGTAATGTCGCTGTAGTCACTCTAACAGTTTTCATCAAGTGCTGCCCCCCATGTCTTGTCATGCTACTCAAGACAATAGTGGCAAGCATAAAAAACATTAAAAACAACTTAAGTTTTGTAGAGCAAATTGTGTTCAGAAAAAAATCAATTTGTATCAAAAAAGGCATTATTTACCTAATCATTCATGACTAGAAAAAAACCTCATGAAAAATTGCCTTATTTCAAAAGGCAATCATGAAGGCTTCAAAGTACATATAATCTCATTTCTCTACTCTCGTTTTACCTGCTTTCTCTCCCTGCACTGGAAAACTGCTGTCATAACTGTATCTATTTCCTGTAGGAGCTATTAGTTAGTAGCATTACATCCGCTTAAACGTGATCACTTTTCTCTTCTGTGTGTTACTGATACGCTGTTATTATCCCATAATATTGCTCATCCATCAGAGCTTGCCATGTTTCCTGTGCTGATTGTAGTATGGAGAGCTGAAGTGTCCTCTAAAAAAATGTTCAGAGATGCCAGAATATTTTAATGATTCTGTGATGCTACATAGCTACAACCTTCTTGTGGTGCATTTCAAGATTGCAACGCAAAATTTTTCTCTTCTTTTAATTCCTAAGCAAAAGCACTTTAACCATCAGTTTTGAATGTAACCATCTCAATTCCTCTTTATTTAAATGGCAGATTCATTAAAAACTCCATCTGGCTTCCATAGGAAGCTTACACGAGTCCTTGGAAATGGATTATTTTTTATTTCAGGACACAAGGAACTGTGGCCAGGATTAGAACCTCTTCCTCCTGCACCATATCGCCAGATGGCAAGTTTATTGAATCTGGTTTTAACTCACTAGGGCTTAAAGGAATGAACACACCTCTGAGAAGTGGGTGCTACATTTCTACTTCAAAGGTCTCCTTTGAAATTAGCCTCCAAAGATTTATATGCAGAGAGTGGTTGTGACCTGGGCAGTCTGTTGCGTATCTTTTATCTCTTTCATTGCTGAGTCAGAGTGACACAAACCACTTTACAAAATCCCAGTAATTTCACAACACTGAGTGAATCTTGCTGCATGGCTTAATTTTTTATATAAATAAATATATTTATGTGTATAATTATTTGTTTTGCAGTATTGTAAAGACTCTTCAATTCAAGTACTTGTTTTCTAAGTAAAATATGAAAATTTGACATATTCACTGGCATCACATAAAACTACCCTTGGATATTGTCCTCAGTTTGGAAGTCTGCTTTGTACTAAAAACTAACACTTTCAATTTAGTTTGATTAGGCAGAATTTAGTTTGATCAGTTTTAGGGTTGAATTGAGTAGAAAAAGAGCGTGTGTCTATTTAAATCTCTTACAGCAGCTTTTTCAAATTTCTTGAAGTGGCTTTGAAACTTGTGGAATACATTTCCAGCTAATTAATGTGTAAATGCTAAATTATTTTATGGAGGGATCTTCCTCTCTTCAAAATACAAAGCATTATTTTGCATTTCTGTTATTTACAGAGAAATCAGATTTTTTATATTACAGGATTTTTGCCCTTTCTTTCTGACAATGGAGAAGACCCCTCCTGTGAACTGATGCCAAAGAACTTCAGAGTCTGCAGCATCAATATTAGCCTTTTCTTTCAGATGCAGAGCAGTGGGGATGCTGACTCTGCTGAGATGTAGTTGTGTGCCAGGTTTCAGGCATTCAAGTGGCCATGTCTGTCATAATTATTTATGTGCTTGGTTGAACATGACTGTACCTGCGTGCAGTGTGAGCCCTCATTTGTAGAGCAAAGCATATAAAGATTATCACACTTGTTTAAGATAAGGAAGCAATTAATTGCAAATCAAAATACTCCATTTTTCTCCCTTTTCACTTCCCATGATACACATTGATATTGTTTATGTATACTCTGTATAAGCTCCTTCTGCTGGAGGTGATTTCGTGTCTTTGCAGTGGTGCTGTTTCTTGTACTGCGCACAGGACTGTTCACCCCAGTCTTGGAAATAAGGAAATAACAGCCACTGTTCTGTAAGCCTCATTTGTATGCATTTGTGAGTTGAAAGTAACTTTTTAGTCTTGAGTCATGAATTTTCAGTGTTGAATTTTTTGTGAAGAAATTCCGTTGTTTTAAAATCAAGTTTTTACACAAAATACCTCAAGGGGGTTTATTTACTAGCACTGGGACTGGGCTTTGTATTTGTATATCACCTTGTTTCTCTTGTTACTGAACCCATTTGTTAGGAGTTCTAGCAGCAAGTATTCCCCAGGTTTTCGTGCACTTCAAAAAAGACAAAGGGACTGAAAAAAATATTTGTAATTTATTACAAATATTCAGGAATCTTACTTACAAAGAAGAGAGGGTGATAGCGCCAGAATCAAAAGTAATAATTTTTTTTTCTGGACAGAAAATGACAAGAGTTAATGCTTTCCTAACACTCTCAAAAATACTCTGGTGGGGTTCTCTTTGAATTAATTCCTCTGGAACGAATTCACCTACCATATTACTTTAACTTTTTATTCATATATTGCAAAATATGTAGAAAAAAAAGAATGGGCCTCTGAAAACCTGATGGATGTAGTTGCATCCAGGAATACAGATGACGTCTGAATCATTGCAAAGTACAACGGTTTCTGTGGTATTTCTAAATGAAATTAGAGGTCTCTTGTTTACAGTTTGTTTGTGGTGCACTCCATTCAGTAGAACAGTGTATGGATCCAATACTAATGCAGAATAAATATGTGCTACGGCCTGAAGCTATTTTGAAGATGATTTTATATTCCTAGTTTTACTTCTGCATTGCCATCATTTCCAGTTGTATCTGGCTTGATTTAAGCTGAGAGAGCTTTGTATTAGTAACATATGGAGGTTGTTATTGTTTACATTTGTTCAGCAGATGTGTGAGCTTTTTATATGCCTGACTCCTTATCAGTTGGATGAAGTGACACATAATTCTGCAGTATTCAAGTATTCAGGCTGGATGAGAGCGAGCACTGACTGTCAGTGCGTGTGAAATTCAGGAGTGACAATTCCAGTGTTTCAGTCTGTGAGCATCACTTTGTTCCCTCCTTGCAAATCGGGCGTTCCCCTGTGACCACATCTGCAAGAGGGGAAATTGGAAGGGAAGCACTGCAAACAGGTAGAGAGGCCATTGCACAGTGACCTAGTGAGGTGAGATCAGCTGAAGAAACCAGCACCAAGGGGCAGTTGTTCCCCTCTAAATGTCAGTGCCTTCAGTGCCAGGGTGGGAAATGATCAGGTCAGTCACAGTCATTGTACTAAAAAAGAAACGTGCATTTCCCTTCTCCCTCACTTCTCAGCTTTCCCATCTGTCATGTTTAAAATACTTAAAACACAGTATTTTTTAAACTATTTTCAGTATTATTTTAAACCATTTTCTGTACCAAAGCTATCATGCTGGCCTGTTTAGAAGGGGGGGAGCCAAAAAGGGGTTTTGTGTAACTTCAGGAAAAGTGTGCAAGCCATTGATAAATTTTTGTGTTTTCTGTCAACAGAGAACATGTTTAAAGGCTTTTAAAGTGTGTGATTTCATCTAAGGGGTTTTTTTTCCCTTCTTTGAATATCATCTGTGAGCTGATGCCATTACAACTAAGAGCACCAGATTGGAACTTAAATAAAATTTGGCAAGCAGAGCTTCCTTAAATCTTCATGTTAAACTGAGCCTCGTCTACAGCAAACGAGTGTTGCTTTCAAAAGCAGTTAATTTTGTAATTGAACATAAACAATAGGCCATATTTTTGGTGGTTGTGTCCTTGGCCTCAGTGAAGTAAAACTGTACTTACTTACATCAGATGAGGATCTGCCTTTTTCCACATTTTTTTTAATGCTCCTTTACTTCTTAGAGAATGAAACCTTTGTTTCTTTGGAAACACATCTATTAAGAAAACAACAGTGCCAAAATCATTTAACTGTGCCTGCCTCTTCTCTGGTGTGCCTTCCTTTGCAGTGGCCTTGGGTCTCTACTTCCCCAGGAAGGAGTACTTGGAGAATGTCTACCTTGACCAGGCGGCGGGAACGCCGCTGCTGCGCATCCATGCCCTGAGGGATTCGCGTGAGGAAGTGCCCCACTTTCATCTGTGCCACAAAGCTCCTCGAACAAGACCACAAGAAAATAATTGGTTCCAAATCAGGGAAGAAACGGGACTTCTCTACCTCAGCAAAAGCCTGGATAGAGAGGACTTTAACATGCTGTGTAAGTATGAGAAAACCAGCTTTTCTTCTTGAGGTGCGTGTTCTTAAAGAAAAATACATTCAGACAATGAGATCTCTCCATTGAAAGGTGAGCATCAAATTTGAAAAAAAACACATCTGGCCTTTTAAAATGAGGAACCAGACCCAGTGAAATCCACAGCAGTATGCCATAGCAGATGCTGACCTGGGACAGATCCTGTTGCTCACACTGGGAACTCCAGTAGGACAGTGGGACACTTGAATTACTGGAAATATTTTTTCTGCATTTCACAGCTGTATAGGTCACAGCTTTACACTGAAATTTTCAATTTGTTCATCTGCTGATGAAAGTTAAACCAGTTCCATTGTGTTAGGGATTCCAAGACACATGCTGTGAGAGTGGTTCAGATTCTTACGTTAAATGATCCTTGAATTCTGGTGACTTGGATTCACAAATTACGATTGCATGTAACACCAAAGAGCTCTTAGAAGAAATGGTTAATTGTACCTCTCCCCTCTCTTGATATTTGGTTTTGTTAGAGAAGCTTACTGTTGAACTAAAAAAATTCGTTATCTCAGATGTTTTTCTCTTCTTTTATGCTCTAGCACTAAATTGGTTTTGGTGATTGTGATCTATGAGGAAATTAGTTATCATTAGATGGTGGAGGAGGAAATGGATGAGGAGTTAATGGCATACCACTTTGATCAGTTACAGAAATTTTACTGTTGAAGAGAGTCTGTAGTAACTGTCTTCAGTTTATAAGATCCATATATCAACACTACCTTCAGACTTAGGTGCCTTGATGTTGAAATTTTCAACTTCAGACACTTAATGCTTTATTTTTGAAGTGCTGAGTGTTTGATATTTCATCCATTTTTGGTACTTGGCATTCACGTATATCAAATATTTGTGCTGAACAAAGGAGGAACAGCTACTTAACACCCGAGAGCCTTGTTTTGTTCATACAGATCAAAGTGACCTAGAACTTCTTTTCAAGTGAGTTAGATCTATTACAGAGATATTACTGTGCTGTCTGTAGTCAAGGGAATCAAAACAAGGCTTGAGGATGTATTAGCAGATGCCACAGGTTTGTTTTAACTTTGATTTTGTCTTTTTTCCACCTCTTCATATTTGAAAACGATGAAGCAATCTGTTCTCTGAACCTAGACAATTTGGTCCATACTTTTGGAATGCTGTGACTGAAGTGTTAGTCCTGATAAGGATTTGTCCTATCTGTTGCCATCTCATGCATTATTTTTCCTGTTTCCACCCTGCTCTGCTCTAGTCTCTTCAAAAAGCAGTCTTATCAAAGAGTTGATTACTGCCAGTGATGTATTTTTATGTCAGTGTCTTACAGACAGAATGCTGATACTGGTTTTGAGATTCTATAATGCAAAATTGGTGCCAAGCCCTGTAGTTTTAGGCTTATTTGGATTATTAAGGTATAAGGTCTTCCCACCAGCATCTGGCATATTGAAGAGTTGCTTTGCCACATAATAGGATTTATGCAATAGTGGACTAGGGTAGAATATAGGGAAAAGAAATGTTGGTTTGTCTTCTGTAAAATCATTCTTAAGGTGATTTCTTCCTCCTGAAGCTGTAGGAAATGGGATGCAATTGGCCAAGGTGGTGCTGTATGTCTTCCTTTCATCCCACCCTTTCCAAGAGAAGGAATGTGACTCTGCTGCACGCCCCACAGTTTTCCTCACTTTGATCAATGCTACTGCACCAGCTTGCAGTTCCCTGACAGCAAGGCAGCTTTGCTTCACAGAAATGGATCTCTCCTTTCACATCGAGGAGAATAAACCACCTGGTACATTTCATCAGCTCCGGTTACCCTCAGTTCATCATCGGTGTCAGAATCTCAGCATTTCCTACAAATTGATTGCAGGTAAAACTGGATCTCTCACGTACTAGCAATAGATTCAAACAGCTGCACTGTTAAAAGATCTCTTTTGTAGTAGACCATCTAGATTTGATTCTATAAAGGAAGTTCCTGTACAAACCTAAACTGAGCCTGAAGAT
Source organism: Melospiza melodia melodia (assembly GCF_035770615.1). Classification (NCBI taxonomy): domain Eukaryota; kingdom Metazoa; phylum Chordata; class Aves; order Passeriformes; family Passerellidae; genus Melospiza; species Melospiza melodia. The sequence continues at coordinate 24,537,233 of NC_086202.1, forward strand.
TTTGCCTTTGAGATACATAGAGGAAATGGGAAGGAGGACTGTCCCCTTCCCTAAAGAAAAGATCAATTTTAGAACTTTTTATCTGCTAAAAGTAGACTGAGAATAATCCTGAGCTTTAAATTGTGCTGCTTCTAAACTGTAGAATCTTCCCATACATTCTGTGCTTTCTCCCCACTCTAATATAACCACACAGCTTCCTTCTGTTTCACTTCTGAATCTTTTATTGTGCAGTCATGCTGTCCAAATGACTTTAGTGAACTGCAGCAAAGTATCAAAGCCATCAGAGCCGTGTGCAGTAAGTGATTGTGGCTGTGTGTTTTGCAGAGGAGGGAGTTCCCTTTCGGTACAACGAGAACACCACCAGCGTGCGGGTGACGCAGCGCCTGGACCGGGAGGAGAGGGAGCGATACGAGTTCATTGCCAAGTGCACCGTCAGAGAGGGGCTCAGGGAAATGCAGGTGGAGGTGCCGTTCCTGGTGAACGTGTTAGATGAAGATGACTCTCCTCCCTTCCTTCCCAACGGCACTGACACTGCAGATGCTGTTGTGGAGTTCAACAGGAAGGAGGTAATGTTGGTCATGTTCTCCTTTACCTAGTCCCTGAAGTATGGGCACAACAGTGGGAGGCAGGACTCCTGGGAAGCATGATGTTCTGCCTGGATACTGGATCTTGGCAACAAGCCCATCACCATACCATGCTCTGCAGATCTGTGATTGTAAAATGCTGTTTGTAGGATTCCTTTGCTCCAAGTTATGTCTTACTCAGATCCCGAAGGAAGAGGAGTTTGGGTTAGTGATGAAAGAGTGTGAAGAAATTTGAGCAGTTTCCAAGATTGGGATGGACATTTGCTGAGTCTGGGGTCAGGATCACTGTGGGTATCTCCCTACAGCTCTGTTCTATTTGTTATATTTGTTACAGGGTTGCTTCTCTCAGGGGATTAAAATTGTGTTGTTAGAGTAAGTGTTATGTGTGTGCCTGTCCCATACATGCAAATCTGTGTAATGTATCAGGACTATATTCAGAACATTTATTAGGATGCTGTAGAAGTAGTGGCTGACTTCTACAGACAAACCACTGCACCTGTGAAGTTTCCAGGCTGTTAATGGCGAGCTCCAGGATCTTGTTTTAATGGTGTTCTCCCATTTTTCCCTTTCTATGCCAAGCTGATCTTTCAAGAGGTCTGAATCCCTTGGTGTCTTTGATGCCCCTGTACACACACAGCCCTTGCTTCAGTAGAGAAGTACACATGTGAGCTCTTCAGAGGAGCAATGACCCTTTTTAAGTTAATGGTATAGAGAAGACTTTTTGGGGGGGGGACATAAACGATGTGTGTTTCATGAGAGAGCTTCTGTTTCCTGACAACAAGATGTCTTGGTAGTCAATTTTCCCTTCAAAGTACATTTTGATCATATTTGTGTCTGGAAGGGATAAAGACTGATTTTAGGAGTTTGCTGCCATCTCCTGACTAGAACAAGTCTTGACAAGACACTTACGAATACATTTGCCTGGGTTTCTGTGAAAGTTGTGAGGTGTTATTTGACCAGTATTTCAATCTCCAAACCAGTTATCAGAAGAAGAAAGCTTCAGGTCCTTCAGCAGTGCCATTTATTGTTTCCTACCAGGGCACTGTTCTTTCCACGCTGACTGTGTATGATGCAGACACCACACCTATTTATCCCCTTCAAAGCAGCAGAAAGAAATACACAGGAACCATCATTACTGAGGACCCCTGGATAAGTGAAACATTTCGTGTAGAGCACATCTTTGATGAAATCCACTTCAGCCCAAATGGCAGCCAAGTGAGGGGAACTCGGCACGAGTACAGTAAGGACTCTTTCTTCAAATAAAGGACAAGTTTCTTTTTAGTAGATGACCAATAATTCTTGAATTTTTATGAGCGTTTTGTAAGTATTGAGCCTAAGAAAGCTGAGAAATTTCATGTAAATAAAACATTGAGTTTTAAATATGTACTGAAAAATGGAGCTTGTGCATCTCTGCAGTAGGGAGTGTATGGGATGATGATGTATAAACTGATAAGCAAGAGGTTTTGATTGTAGGATTCTTGGCTTGGTAGGTAGAAGGGAAGAAGGCCTCCCAAACATCTTGAATGACAGAGAGCTTAAGAACATATTTCATATTTAAGTTGCCTTCTGTTTCCTATTAGGAAACTTGGATGTGTGTAATTAAATTTGGTGCATCTATTTTTGTTGGGCTTGCAATATTAAAAGATGCATTTGCAGATAATGTGGGTTGCTAATAGATGAATCTTTTCCTTCACAGAACTGGTACTGAATAAAAGCATTCCAGTCACAGAGCATCGTTCCTTCCAGCTGGATGTTTTGGTGAATGACACAGAATTCCACGGCCCAGAAAGATCGGTGATGCTCCATTTCAATGTCTCCATCCTCCCTGTCAGCATTCAGTTTTCAAACATAACTTACCAGTTCACAGTGAACAGAAATGCTGAACGTTTTGCACAAGTAAGAACCATGTTAATTATTCATCCCCTTTCTGATGGAGCTTAGGAGCTGGATCACTGGGGCCAGATGTGTTACAGCCCTCGTTGGTTTTACCTGTTTTAAGCAGAATCACTGAAAAATGTGTTATCATTGTGATTGTTGCTGGATGTAGAAAGTAGCAGGTAGGCTGGGCACTATCTCTCCTACCATGTAATAACAGAGGATGTAATAACTTCCACACATGGAAGTACTGATGGAGAGAAATATAAGATGTTGTGGACAGGAGGACTTGCGACCATGAGTGGCTTAGGCATGAATAACTGCAACAATGTCAAGGGCAAAAAAAAGAAATTAGTCTAGCTATTGGAGTCTCAGTATATTAATGGCTTTTCTTTAGGTAATGGCTAGTTAGTAATTCATGTGTTTCCTGATTTAACCCTTGTTTTAGCTTAATCACCCCCATTGCCATTAATAATGCTTTCCAGAGACACTTTCTAGCAGGTTGACGTTAGTCAGGTGAAAATTACAATGTGATTCCTATGAAACATTGTTCAATGCAGTTAATATTATGAAAGTGAATATTAAAAACATCAGTGATGAACCCTTTTGTGTCTGCAAGGGCTGGAAAGCATGCCTTGTAAGTATTGTAACAGAGAGGAGGACTGAGATTAAAATATGGTCATCCCAATTGCAGAGAAAACCAACTCATTAGAAGAATTTTAAGCAAGAATTAAGTTTTATTAATCTTCAGGCCTCTGGCTAATTTTAAAAAGAAAGTAAAAGAGAAGTTAGATATATTGCATGTTATTATGTCTAATCTGATGAAATGTGTTGCAGCTTGATAATTCTTCAGAGTACAGAACAGACTTTACTCTGACAAGGGACATTTTGTCCATTGTCTGCACTGAATACCCTAAATAAGCAAAAGGTACCAAATGTGCTCCACTACAAAAGCTAGTCCATTATGACATTTCATGATGCCTTGTGGCTGCAGTTTTTCAATTTGCAGTCAGTTTAGAAACTTCGGAGGATAGTCTGTGCTTTTTGTGCAGATCAAATTATTTCTGATGTTAGGTTTGAGACTTTTGTAGCACCAGGCTGTGAAAGCTTTACCCTTGCCTGTTGCCTGGGGATGGGGTGAAACCTGGGTTTTCCCCTAAAAGGAATAATAGCACAGGTATGTAAGATACTCATGCAAGTCTAACTCTTGCATCTAGAGCTCTTGTGTTTGTGTCACAACATGAATGCAATTGAAACGGATGTGGACACTTGCCTGTTAGGTGTGTATGAATTTAGATTAATGAATTGGTTGGGTTGTTTTTTGTATGCGTGCTTTTATATATAGGTGAATGCATACAATATTATTGTGAATGAATGAATTCCTGATTAATTTGGACAACCATGGTTATCTGTGCATACCCTAGATTGCTTGAACACTTCCATTTTAAAATCTGAGCGTATGTGGATGTTTTTAGTTTTAGGGTGCAAAGCCAAAAAAAGCCAGTTGAATTTTAAAGCTACTGGTGTGGAGTATTGTCATGAGAGTCAAACATGTGAAAAGGAATTTTAGGATCTTTGAAAACAGTGGCATTTCACACTAATTGTGCAGTTTCACTGGGTGGCAGTAGTAGCAGGGGAAACTGTTGCTGGCAAGAGCTCCAAGTTTCTGGGAGGAGATCTTTTTCGTTGTGCTGCCTAAACACAAATTCACAAAGAGATTTTGTTCAGATTCTTGAGCAGTGAAGTGCAAAACTCATCCTGGCTCTGGAGGTGGTGTTCTCAGTTAGTTAAAGTGTCATCCACTTACTTGTGAAACTGGATTTGAATTTACAGTGTGCTCAGCTTGGAGCACAAGTCAGTGTAAGCAGCTTAGTCCCCAGCACTTCACATTATTAAGGTTGGCTGCATAATTAGCCTTGATGTGCCAGAGTAGTCAGGGAAAGTACTGGGCCAAATCAATATGAAGGCTGAACTGTCTCCTGCCCTAAGGAAAATGCAGGAGCGTGAAGAAATTATTAACTGCTGGGCTGATGCCATTTGTCTATTTGAGCAGCTAAATGAATTGAATAACAGAAGCATGGCCTGACAGTGCAGGCTTGCCCAGTGGCATTTAACTTATCAAAGGACTTAAAGCTCTATTGACATTTACTGAGACAAATGATGAATAACATTGGCTGAGATTTTAGAGAGGTTATATATGTCCAAATGTTCCTGGAATTCAGTGAAGAGGAACAGTATCATTATCCAGACTTTATTAAACATTGGAACTTGAAAGATGGATTTTTCTGTTCTTTTTTCTAATAATGGTATTTTTATGTTAACTATTGAGAGTCCTGCAAATTTGTAGGTTCCTCCCCTGTAAGCTGATGTTAAACCTGACTACCCTTTACCCTCATTACTTGTTTTTTCACCTTTGTGAGAAGGGGGAAGTAGCTGTTTTTACTTTTTTCCTCTGGAGTTGTGCTCTGCTGCACCTGAGAGCTGAGCTGGCTCCAGAACTTGCGGAGCAGAGCGAAGTTACGAGGGCGGGCTTTCCTCAGCGGAATTAGGCAAAAAGAGAGAGTCCATTTTTCTCATAGAAATTTCTTGAGGGAGGCCTTTATAGCTTCTTCTCTAATTATATGGAGAAAGCAAAACTGGCCAATGTGCTATTCTAAGGAATAAACTGGCTGATCTGCTCTTCAGATTTTATTGGGTCATCTGAATTTACAGGGTCTTCTCCAACCCCGCTGAAGTAAATTACTGTGATGAAAAAGGTGCCTGGAAAGAGCAGTTGTGACAGAGTGGGCAGAAAGGGCAGTTCAGTGTGGTCTGTGCAAAGGTTGATGCCTGGATCATCAGTGTGTTCTCCTCCTGCAAGGAGCACCATCTGAGCAGCAGCAGAGCCCTGCCAGTTGCAGTGCGGCACCAAAGCGGCGCTGACGTGCTTCTGGAAGGGACGTGTCTAGACCTTGTGTCTAGACAGAGTTTATGAACAGTGGAAATCTTGTCGTCTTCTTCCTGCCAGTCCCAGCATGTTGGGCAGAGGAGACAGCCAGAAAGAAATGTCCTTGCTTTTGATGGCTTTAATAGTCTTTCTGTGTTATCCTGCCACCTAGAATCCTGACAGGAATGGTGCCAAATGACCCATCAGTGATGTGAATGGCAAAAAGTTAGATGAAGTGGGATTATCCTATTAACAAAGTATGCTTCTAGAATTGCAAAGGCTTCTTCTCTGACCTTAAATAGTCCAGGTTCGTGGGAAGAGGTCATAGTACACAAAAACATCTTTGTTTTATAACATTCTTTAGTAAGAATGCTGGAACCAAGATGTACAGATACGCTTTTACCAGCAGTGGTGTTTCTTGAAAACATTTCTTAACTGCAGCATTTGAAAATAATCCATCACCAAGTTCCTTTCAATAACACCCCGCCCTTCATATTGTGGTTTTTCCCTGCAAAGAAAGCCAATGCCTCTGGGCCTGATCGAAATCCCACTCTTGTAAATGGAAAAACCAAAGTGAGCTTTGGATCAGTTCCTGTAGGAGCTGGACAGGAGATGGGGCTTTGCATTCCTGTGCTTCTTAGATGATGTGTTTTAGACCGAGGAGTGTTCTAGCCTTGATACTCTGGCACACAGAAGTTTAAATATGGCAAACCAACATATTTTCATTTTTAGATTAAAATATTTTAGAATTGAAAATGGGAAACAATGAGGTTCTTATTCCTTTTAAGGCCTTCAGAGAGCTCTTCTGGCCAGAAACTTTTTTACTCTAATACTATAAAAATTATGTAATAGCAATTTCTGTGTTACTTGAAGAGAGTCTCAGCTTTGTTCATGCTGAGCCCTTTGATTTCTCAAGGATGACAAAGTTTATTCAGTGGTCAGCCTGAGACAGAACAGAGATTGAACTCAGAATTTCCCAAATCTCGGGGTCTTGTTCCCACTGAACACTGCTGCTCATCAGCAGTAGGCACCAAATACCACCGAGTCTGTGTCAAGGCTTTTTGCATTTTCACTGCTAGTCTGAAGACAACAGTTAATGCTTTATGTCTCATTTTTACTGAGGATAAATCACATTTAAAGCATTTACATACTGCAATTGTAGGAAAATAACAAATCTGTAAACCCCAAATAAACACTGAATTTGGCAAGGTGTAGTATGCTCCATTTTATTTCAGATATTTTTGAGAAGAAATATTTTTTGTGAAGAGTTTTGTTCCTGTCTGTGATTTCTTTGTTGGTGTTTGAGCTTAGGTGGGAAAGATCTGCGTTGAAAACTGCATGAAGTTCCGTGGTGTAAACATCACCTACAAGTTGCTGTCCCCCAACTCGAGCTGCCATCTTGTCAGCATTCTGCAAGGCCGAGAGGACAAATTTGGGAGCCTGTATGTGAGCAATTCCTCAGTGCTGCGCAGACCTGAGTGCAAGGAAATCCAGTACACTGTGCAAGCCACTGACAAGCAGAGCAGGAAACACACCAAAACCCTCCTCACTGTTGTCCTGGAGGGGACTCGTAAGTACCCCTGTCAGAGCTGCTGATTTATTAGCAAGTGTTACTGGTGTGAGGTGGTGCATTAGCAGGGTGACCTGTAAAATGATGGCATTAACAATGAAAATGAGTCTGAGCTACAAGATAATGGATCACAGAGTTTGGATTTTGAATTTTGATTTGTGCCTTCCTGTAGTAACTATTTGTTTGAAGAACTAATGTACAGAAAGGTGAGATATTGTATGCAATTCATAATATTCATAATGACCTTTGATTAAGAAGAATCTTTAGTGTGTATGTGTGTGTCTATGTGTGACCTTTATTTTGTATTTCACATATTCCTGTGGAAGAAGAAAAAAGGTCTATAGGTATATGTGTGTGTATCTATCTATTTGAAGAAAGAACTATATGGCCTAAGTATGTTTGTTCTCTGATTTTTCTTCTCCCTTCTCTACAATTTTTAATAGTTTTTCTTAGTATTCATGTAGCAGTCACACTGAATTCAAGTTCTTAAGGACAGTGTGATGACTGACCCTTACAGGGAAGGAAGTTAAAAACATCCTGTAACACCCACAGAGGAGGATTTCATTGGAAACAAACTCATTTCTCTGCAAACTATATTGCATTTTATGCAAAACCATACAATTGTACCTGATCAACACCTCTGTTACATTTTATCAGTTCAGAACTCCTATGCCAAGAGCAAATGGTTTGAAGAAAAAGAAACAAAAAGCCTGCAGTGGATTTTTCTTTTTGTACAAGCCTCATATTGTCTGAAAACACATATTTCTAGCTGGTGCTCTTTGGGTTACTACTGTGTTAGCCCAAGAACTAAGTATTTCCCCCTAATTCAACATTCTGTATGAAGCTGTAGGTATTTGTGCTCCCCATTCTTCTGTTATCAGTTTGTTTGCACAAATCTATAGTTCTAGGCAGTGACAGTGTGCTGTCAAGCAGACATAACCATGCCTTCATGAGCTTGCTGTTCATCTTGTATTTCACAGAGAAGGAGCACCTGGGCTTTTCTTGAATTGTTCACTAAGTTTACTGATAATTGGGTCAGTCAGTTTTCAGTCTTTCACTGCTTTGTTCATCTGTCTTTCCTTCCTATCTATCCCTAAAAACAGACTTCCTCTTCTGAGCTGACCTGCTTGTGTGCTCATTTCCCTTGTCCTGAATTTTTCCCAACAGTTTTAAAAAAAGAAGAGGACTGTCCTGACTCTTGTGCTATAAGTAAGCACCGTGCTGAATGTGAAGAATGTGGTGGCCTGGGAGTGCTAACAGGAAGATGCCAGTGGAGACAGGGGAGTGGGAAAGGTACATTTGTATTATGTGAAGTCAAACTTCTGCTTGGTTGTAATTGTGCCTTTGAGTTCCATAGATACAAACTGATTTATTCTGGCTGGAAAACGTGGTATGGTGAACTACATAGAAGCTGGGGCTAAAAAAAATAATCATAATACCCATATGAAGTATGCACTAAAAAGGAAAATGAGGTGAAGTTGGAAGGGCCATTCTTTATCTTGTCCCTGGTGATGCTGAACATGGTAAATAAACCAGCAGGAAGTGAACTGAGCCTGCAGCAGTGTGAGTGGAGCAGGTGCTAGCAGGTGCACCCAGCAGACAGTGAGCACAGAGCAGTGTCTCTTTCTGTGCTCTGGAGCACGGGTCTGACTGGTGACAGCTCTCGACTCTTGCAGAACAATGACTGTGTGTCGGTGCTTGATCCCTTCAAACTGCATAAGTGTCATACATTCTCTGCAACCACTTGTAACCCTCTTATTCAAGTGGGTGAAACTGAGTAGAGAAATCCTCAGATGTAAAACCTGCTCTTCACTCTCAGAGTGGTCAGCCAGCTCTTTTTCAAGCATGTTCACAGTAACTGCAAGTGACATGAGCAGAGGACTGTCAAAAGCAGAAAAGATAGCAAAAAATGGTTTCTTCCATTTGCCTTTATTTGTTGTCTTGCCTGTTACTTTAGCATGTGTTTGTAGTCATAGATGTTCATTTTAAAAGGCACCATAACCTGTGGTTTGGAGTGTTAGTGTGCCCTGAGAAGATACAATGAACTTTCCTTCCTTGTGGTCTTAGTGCAGCTGTTTCTCTGTTAACAGGGATCACCACAAACTACTCCACGTGCACCCCGAGCATCAAGACTTGTCCAGATGGCATCTGTGATGTGGTGGAGGGCAAAGACCCGGCTGTGTGTCCCCAAGACTGCACAAGTAGGGAATGTTTTAGGATGGGCTTTTCTGTAACCTCTGATTACTTCTCAAATGTCCCTTTCCCAAGTGTAGATACTTTTACAAGCGCAGCATCTCTGCATTGTCACACTTGAATTTGAAACATACAATTGAGTTAAGGTTATGGGGATGAATCTTGACCTTTTTTGAGCCAGGCAGGTGACACCCACTGGCTGACTGATGGAGGGGTAAGGTGTTCTCAGCAATGCCCATTCTCCTGCCTGTTCATTCACAGGTGGTGATTTTCCATGGAGGTACTTGCTGAAGAAGTTCAGGTTCTAGGCACATTAGTGCCCCACTTCCTAGCTCAGGTACAGTAAGACAGGAACCAGCCTGTTTGAGCTCCTGGGTAAATAAGTGAGAAGAAACGAATTTCTATTTACAATAAATGTGTTTACAAAAGATCATCTGGGGAAATGTAGCTGCCCTTTTTAGACAGGGGGCCATCAGAATGAATCAATGCCTTACCTATTTGAAGATCCAGACAGATACCCATATGAGCAGAATTTATGAAGGAGGAATTTAAATGCGTTTGTGTTGGATCTTTTTACTTGACCATAAATTTCTACACTCCACTCATGAATGCCTGGAAGTTCACAATTCATTCTGAAGATACACAGGGTAGAAAAAACAGTGTAATTCTCTTGAGCCATTTCCATCTTCTGAGAGATGATAATTTTTAAGTGCATCTTTTTATCTGACAGTCTAATTCATGAATAAAGACACATGTTTCTTGAATGCTGCTTCTGACTCTGACATCATATACTTCAAGTTGAGATTTTAAAATGGAGTCTTAGAGGAACTAGCATTTTCTTAAAGCCTGGAACTTAATGTTCTTCTATAAAATTAATTACTAAAGAGGCTTCTTAGTATTTCTTACATGGAAGAATGGATTGTGTATTGTAAATTAGTGTTATCAGATAGATAATTATTTTATCAGTGTGTATAAAAACAATCCATTAAGTGGGAGAAATGCTTGAAGGAAATGCAAGTAACTTCTCTAATCATCTGAAAAGAATTCCCAATTGGTGATAGTTGCAATAATTTGTCATTTTGAAAGTGGAAATATTTGTGCCAGGGGCTGCAGTACTAAAATAAGTACAACATATGCATCAAATGTTTTGCTCAAAAGAAATACTGTCTTTCTGGATAATAAGCAGGCGAGTAAGACAAGTTTTCAGGATGTTATGCAAGCCCTTTTAACGCCTAAGCTGAATAATTGTGTACATGACTTGACACAATTGAGAGCCTGGGCTGATGCCCAAAAGCAGTATACTTGCAGACAAAAAAATGAGTTTGTTCTGGGAGCTCAGAGCTGCAGGAGTACCATTTTATCAGCTTTTACTGGCAGGGGACATTCCTGTGGAAATGGCAAACAATAAATAGGCCAAGACGTGTTAAGATCAAGGATATTCTTTAGGTTGTGAAAATACTTATTTCTGTAATTCATTTGTCATTATGATGGCTATGTCCTTGAGTCCCAAAATTGCTTGCTCACTCTAACACTATGAATTCAAGGGCACTCAACTGAAGCAGCTGGTGCTGTGGCTGTGCCTATCACTTAGAGGCAACCTAATTGCATTCTTAGCAAGAGACTTTCATGTAGTAAGCAACTGCTCAAGAGCAGGTTAGGTAGGACTGGCTCATTCCCTGCTTCCATCTGCTTCCAGGTTTGCAAACATAGGCAGGTATAGGTAAATGCGTACAATTTTCTGTGGCAAATGGAAACTTTATTTCATCACTTCTTTATGATGGAGGAAGTTGGCTGGGGAGAGGCAGGGAGGATAATGAGGAATTTTTGGGAACACCAGTGCTTTTAAGTGTCAGCTCAGAGGGCGGTGACTCAGCAGAGTCTCTTCCAAAATTAACCACCTGAGCTGCCTGTAAAATGCTCTTTGCGATAAAGGCAGTTTAGAGATAAAAATGTCCCTGCTAATAGTAATTTTTATGACATATACAGAAAAAAAAATATTTACTTGGAAATGCAGTTGCTGTTACTCTGCATGAAGAACTACTTGAAATCAAGAGTACGAGTTTCTGCAATTCTTTTACTAATATTAAATAATGCATTTTTAGATAGTGCAGGTCTTTTTTTTTATCACTTGCACTAGGCATTTATTTTAGTGCTTTGACTAGACTGTCCTGTGGCATTTTGCAGAGGTGGTTAAGTGTTTATCTCCATGTGACAGTGGAACCAATGATACCTAGAACTGACTTTTCCAAGGTGTGGGAAAATCGGCATCAGAAGCAGGATAACTCAAGAACAGCTAATGAGGACTGATGTTTAAACAGTGCAAGGTCCTCCCATTTCAGGATCTCAGAAATTTCATAATTTAGTCTTCCATCTCCCTTAGGAGTTCCTGTCATTACTCCTGCACTGTGCTCCCTGGTTCAGTTTCAGATTCATACTGGGGTAAACCCATGGAAAACTGAGGCTTTTCTTTTCCCTTTACCGACATGTAAGAATCTTAGCCTGTTGTCTGTATTTGATTAGGTGGAAACATTATTGGTGGTCATGGGAAAGGCATTGGAAATCTTGGAATTAAGGCAGGACATGGGATTTGTTACTGCTTCCCAAGACAGAACTGTTATTGTGAGAAAGATGATATCAAAGGTAAGTCTAGTTGCTGTTCTGGTAGTAATCTTTTTCTCTGTATAAATCATGTGTACATATAAAACTCTCTACAGTTGTGGCCATGTTAATAAGCCATGTCTTTGGTCAGAGACTGCTAATAGAAAACTAGTGAGGAACTGGCACCTTGGCATCCACTATGGAGCCTGAAAATTTCCAGAATGTGTTATTTATAGCCATGACTAAGGATTCATTTTTATTCATTGCTACTTGACAAACAAGTTGGTCATCCTTTGATTTCCAGCAGCATTTGCATTTCAGTGAGGCTTACCTGATATTTGCAGAGGCAGCTAGGAGAATTGGAATAATGTTTTCTATTACTTTCAAGTAATTCCAGCTTCCTGATAGTTTCTGAAAAATCTGAGCTTCAAAATGTCAGCGATAACCCTCACCCATGGTGTCAGGAGGAGGAGTGCATTATTTTTTCCTTGACCTTTCTGTGCAGTTGTTTGAAACAGATAATGGATATTTTAAATAATTTTTATTTTCCCTAATAATAAACATAACATGAAATAGTTTGCATCTTTAAAACTGAATTATTGTGCAGAAGTAAGAGGTCCCAAGGAAAGTTCTAAGAAGCTCTTTTTGGTCTGCAGAGCAACTGTGTGACGACGTGTGCAAGACCGTGATCACAGGGGCAGTGGTGCTGTGCTTTGTCCTCTCGGTGCTGGTTTCCTTCTACTGCATCCACCGGTACCACAAGAACTCCCCGAAGGCGCCCATCGCCTCGGCCGAGATGACGTTCCGGCGCCCCGCGCAGTCCTACCCCATCAGCTACTCCTCCAGCAACGTGCGCCGCCCCTCCCTGGACTCCATGGAGAACCAGGTGGCTGTGGACGCCTTCAAAATACCCGTAAGCCTGACAGTGCCGTTTGGCATGCTCTGTTTTGGTGTCAGCCTTGTTTGTGCATGCAGATGATGTTACAGGCATGCCGTCCATTCATGGAATCACCCATTACCTTCAAATAGCAGCGCTGGAAATCATGTGCATGAAGATACTTCATGAGGGATTGGATAAACATTTCAGTTTGCTGTATTAGACCAGTACATTCTTCCTTTTTTATTGTGCTTGAATACAGTGTAACATTTGAAGTTAATTTAAGCCAATGATTTTCACTGATGTAACTGAATCTGACAGTACTGTGGCTTTACTTTTAACACTGTCCACCTAAGTACTAACCATCTAACACTCTGTGATGTGCCAAAGTACTACAACAAGGCTAAGTTTTAACATTACAGAAAAATCCCTCCTGAGATGACTTCCTGGTTTCTGATGTACACATTGTAGATATCAGTTGGTGTGGGAGTTTTGCCCACATTTAAGGACTTTTGCCCAGTCACACTGTCATACCTTTACTTTTTCCTGCTTTGAATCACACGCTATCCAGGATTTCTGTGAGATGGGGTGTTTTCATGTGCCAGCATGGTAGAGAAACACTGCTGCTTTATATGGCAGCATCAGATCTATTTTAGTGTTAGGTAGTGAGGTTTTCACAGACCTTGTGCTCTGTTTGCTTTAGTTTCTTGTCTGGTTTGTACATCTGTCCTAATTTTGCAACCTCAGAGCTTATTAGCACTAATTTTGTAAGTAGATGATTGTTGTCTGTGATCAATTCTTAAGGGAAAGCCTTATTCTGTGAGTAAAACTTCTCCATGAAAGTCACATGTTCAAAGTTACTCTGAAGGCAAGGATTTATCCTGTATCACTTCATTTTTCATTTGTACCCAATTTTCCAGACCTGTAAATATAATCCATTCTCCGTAGACTACCTGTACAGCCTGTTTTGAAGGTTTTCAGGTAAGGGAAAATAGATTTGCAAAATACCTTGATACCCAGAAGCTTTTATAAGAACTCACTGATAAAAAGAGAAACCAAAGACTGCACGCTCAAGTGCACCTATTCCTGGGAATATCTTCTCCTTTCCTTGCTTCATCTCACAGGGTTTCTTTTCTCTCCTGCAGGAAGATCCAAAGTGGGAGTTCCCTCGGAAGAACCTAGTTCTGGGCAAGACTCTTGGAGAAGGAGAATTTGGAAAGGTCGTCAAGGCGACAGCATTCCGACTTAAGGGAAGGGCTGGCTATACCACTGTGGCAGTGAAAATGCTGAAAGGTACCTGCCATTGGGGCTTTTGAAATAGTTTGCAAACTATTTCTGGTAACCTCTGCATAGATTTGAAGAGGGGCTTGTGTGAAAGCAAAAGGTCAGCTAAAAACCCAGCAGTGCCACAGCCTCTCTTTCTTCCAGCATTCTGATGCATTCTGACAGTCACAATCTGCAGATCTGTGACTTTAGCAGTTGGCATCACATTGATCCAAGTAAGAAATTCTAAATCATGATCTGCAAGGAGCCTCTGTCTTAACATAGCAAATGTATTCAATTCTGTTTGGCAGTGATGGGAATATTGTGAAGGTTTGTTAAAGCTTTCTGAGTCTTTTCCTCTATCCAGTTTCCATGGACAAAGCTTTTTAAATAAATCATGTGATAATCCTATGAAGAGACAGAACAGACCTGTTAACTTCCTCTCCTGATTCAGAGTTCTGTCTAGTTTTATGCTTTCTGATTTGCTTTTCAGTCACTAGGAGCTCTGTCAAAATGGCTTGAATAACCCAGTGCTGTCTCCTGCTGTGTTCAGTTTACCCTAAGACTTTAAACCTGGGGGGAACAAAGTACGCCTAGATAATGCTAAGATGTTAATGTGAGACCTTGCACTGAACCATTCAGTGCTGCTTGCGAGTAAAATCATGTCATTACAGGAAAATGTTATTCTTCTCATTTCCATTTCTGTTACATTCAAAGCACATTTGCTCCTCCTTGAGAGGAAAGATGTGCATATCCCACCCCTTTACCTAAGAAGTAAATGCATTATGCAGTGAATGCTTTCATTGCAAGAGGTGTAGGTTGCATGGAGGAAGTTTAGGAACTAGGATTTTTCAGAAGTGAAGATTATTGAACTCTTACTTGTAATACTGAATAATGACCTGCATTGTATTACGTTGTCAGTACAATAGTCACTGTTTCATCTCATGTTTATTTGTGCACTTAGTGACACTGCTTTTTCTAGCACATTTTCATCAACATGTGACTCAGTTCAGATTCTAAGACATAGTGGTAAGAATGTTGCTTTTACTTGCAGATGGTTTGACACTCAGTTTTCCCTGTCTATTATGAAGGACAGAATTGACTCAATTGACAATGTGAAGGAGTAGACCTTTATTTTAAGCACCTTATTTTAATAAATTGATCTGACATTTACAGTAATACTTCAGGCTCTAATGAATCCCTCTGTAATGTAAATTAAATTGCAGATAGTCACCTGAAATTTTATTTTCCAGCTTGACTGTGAAGAGCATTTGTCATTCTGCAAATATTTATGTGCTATTATTGGCTTAACTTTACTATTCACACATGACAATTGAAGCATAAGGACCAGTGCATTAGCTTCAGTGGCCTTTGCAGTGCTGCCAGGAAGGACAAAGGGCAGTTATTTTGGATCAGGCCAGCACCACCCATTCTTTCCCTGTACCAGATGCAGAACAGGTCATTTGTCCAAGTGTTTGGGGCTGTTATACACTGAGTGATCTTTAAAGGGCACTGCTAGGCACACCAGAATGTTATTGCCTCTTATTGCAGGAAAGAGCTCTCCTGCCTGAGCTGGGTGGATGGGCACAGTCTGGGTAAGAACAGACCAGGGCAGGACTCTCCCTACTGTGACGACTTGGTGTTAGGTACTGTGGAGGGTACAGGGAGCAATGGGCTGAGCCAAAATAGTCTTGGAGCTGTGGATGGAGGTTTAAAGGAACAGATAGGTAACTTTTTTCAGCTCATTATTACCACTTTTCTCATATTAATTAAATTTGACCTCCTACCTAATAAGAATACCCTCATTACAATAAAATTAAAGGGGAAAACACCAACCAATTCACAAATACAAATTATTCACAGTTTGTTAAAATGAGTGGCCTAAAGCTTTAGAGCAAATGTCTCTATTTGAGGTTTTTTTTTGGTAGACAAACAGGCATGGTACATGGTTTGTTCACATCACACAGCTCCAGAACTACAAAAATAGGACTTTTCTTACAGGCATTAAGTTGACATTCTTGATTTTTGTTTTACATAAATGTGCTTTTTGTAGTCTTTATCAGTAGTGAGAGACCAGCTGATACTGTTCTCCCTGCAGTAGAAGATTCTCTACTCTGAGTGCAGATTCTGACTGCAAGATAATATAAGGCAGATACAAATGTGTAGTTCTGATACAAACATAACAGTAGAGCAGAATAACTGTTTTTATAAGGAGGTCAAACTGGTCACACGTGAATAGGCAAATAAATCCTTTGGTGCTCACAGCCTTTATGAAAAAAGCACACAGTACAGTACCAAAGAGCAGAAGCCAAACTTGTTTTTATTATCCTTAAATCAGGATGAACACATCCTTGTCAATGCCCAATAATGACACTTGAGGAACTGTCCAGGCTGGTTCTGTGTGTCAGAGAGATTAAGGATGAGGAAGAGGAAGGTTTATCTCTGACCTATGGTGTCTCTATGACTAGGGATCTTCAAGCCCCAGTGCACTCAAAGAGGAAGCTTGTCAGTCTGAAGAATTCTGCAAACAGGCAAAGCACTTGAAAGGCTGAGAAAGCCTGTTTTGCCATATGTTGCCGCATGATTCTCACTGACATCAGTGAAGTCTGCATACATGTTCCCTGGTAAAATCAGTTTGTACTGTACATTTAGCTTCTGAACTCTAAATCTGGGTGTATGCTGCAAGAGTAAACCAGTAGATTAGTGGATTTTAACTCAGTTGGAAAATGTATTTAGGAGAAGGAGTGAGTGAGTCTATTTTTATTTGATCAGTGTGAGAGCTTGGCTTTCATATGCTTCTGAAGCTTTTATTGCACTGATTCATCCTAAGAAGTTGCTTTATAACACCAGAAAAGGTCTGTAATAATTTCATGGCATCTTTAGGACATTACAGACTCTGCTCCTGATTCTTGCCTGCCCTCCTTGTTCTGCAGTCATTAGTACCAGGGCAGAGCAATGCCTAGAGCAGGCTGCTACCAAGCCAGAGCAGCAGCAGTCACATTCACTTGGTTCTGATGTGAATGGCTGCAGGACACCAGAGATGGGGAAATTTCTCTCCTGTTGGGAAGTGTGGAGTTTTCCAACGTCCTGCTAACTCTGGGAGAGATGGCAGATCTCATATTTCAGACTGTACACAGAGAACTCTTGAGTGATGCTTTCCTAACCAAAACTGTGTGTTTGGTCACTTTCTGCAGAAAATGCTTCGCAGAGTGAGCTGAGAGATCTCCTGTCAGAGTTCAACCTTCTGAAACAAGTCAACCATCCTCATGTCATCAAACTTTATGGAGCCTGCAGTCAAGATGGTAAATACTAAAAGCTTGTTACTAAAATGAAACCATCCAGAAAGGAAATGAAATGCAGTTTGTTGCTGGATTTCAACAACTACTTGATAGTTGTTGAAATTTGCTGTTGGCTGAAAAAAAAGAGGGATATATTAAAAAACAATACTTGAAAGAAAAGGGAAATACTAATTCAATGTAACTAAACATTCTTCCTGGGGTTTTCCTCAGTGCACATTTTGATTCTGGGGTTATTTTAAATTAACAAGTCTCCTACAAATTCTCTTCCAATCAATACATATTTTTATGGTATGTTAATAATCAGTGTTCTCAAATATGAGTTATATTTCAAGTTTAAGTTTTCATTATTGTTGTTGTTGCTTATACCAAACAATGTAAATAGACAGCTACAGCCATATATAGATGAAGATAGCTGGATAGTTAGGTTGATCTTCAGTTTTCTGCCACTGTCTCAAAACTGTTCTCTCCCTTTTAGAAACCATTATGAAATGGTTTCTAAAAGCCACAGTCATCAACAAGGGGTAAAATCTGCAGACACATGTATTATAAATTGCCAATGAAGCAAATTTCGTTGTGTGTAGGAATTGCTCATTTTAAGTGAAGAGGCATGGCAGCATTCTCTTCCTTTTGCATCTGCAGTTGTGCAGCCTAAAATCAGAGCATGGATTCTGGAACCTTGGGCAAGGGCCTGCCTTCTTTGCCCACCCAGTTCTGTTGCAAATGTCACTTTTTTGTTGTAGACAGAGAATCAAATTCAGGAGTGAGTCATCTCTGAGTCTTAGTAAGGTAATGAGCCAGTGGGGCTGGTTAGTTTTTTTTCTTTTCAGTACAATGTATTTTTCATCCCAGAGGAAGTGAAATGTTACTGAGTCACAGGCTTTTAATAAATATCAAGTTAATTCATTAGTGTATGAGGTAGGAGGGCTTTGATACAGCACAGAAATGTATTTATCATTAGGTAGGTATTATTGAGTAGGTATTATTCATGTGGGTAATGGGGAGGAGAAATTAATGGATTGTAGTGGTGGAATGTTTCGAAATGCTATCAAAAGGCACCTTAAACACAGTGCTGGAATTAGCAGATTATTTGAGCTCAGTATCACAAGCTCAAGAGGATGATTTTAATTTTAAAGTTTTCTAAGTTAGGCTGTTTCACAGATCTAATTTGTCTGAAGGTTGTCTGGTTTTTTGGTCTCAGATTATCTAGATGAGGGATTATAGGCAAGAGCCAGCATTCTGCTTTGATTTAGCCTGAAGCTCATTCTCTTTGCATTGAGGATCTAAGGAAAAACATTCTTATTTCATGGCTGACTCAGTGTTTTTTACATAAAGGGCAGAGGTGTCTGGATCCTCTGACAGTCCAAAACAATGTGCTGATTAGAAGAGACTTGTTTGAAAAAGACCCCTAAAATGGTTATCTGTGAATTGTTTAGTGACCTGTGTGTGTGTTTATTTCAGGCCCGCTGTATTTAATTGTGGAATATGCCAAATACGGCTCCTTGCGCAGTTTCCTCAGGGAAAGTAGAAAAGTTGGCCCGAGCTATGTGAGCAGTGATGGCAACAGGAATTCCAGTTATTTGGATAACCCTGATGAGAGGGCCTTGACCATGGGAGACCTGATCTCGTTTGCTTGGCAGATATCCCGAGGCATGCAGTACCTCGCAGAAATGAAGGTAGGGCAGCCAGGGCTCATCTCAGCCTGTGATAGACATGGAGCAAGCAGCTGGTTCCTCCACAACAAGCATAAACTCTCCTGTTGTTTCTTTCCAAAAGCTTGTGCATCGGGATTTAGCAGCCAGGAACGTCTTGGTGGCAGAAGGGCGCAAAATGAAGATTTCTGATTTTGGCCTCTCTCGTGATGTGTATGAAGAAGATTCCTATGTAAAGAGGAGCAAGGTACAGTGTGTGTTAAAAGCAGTAGTGGAAATTATTGCCTGATCAAGGAAGTTAATTTATACTGTGTGGGACTTGAGCATGGATGAAAAGGAGAATGGCTGTTTTTATAAATGTAAGATAATTATTTTAAGAAATAAAAATGACAATGAAGCAAAAGCATGAGCTCAACCAGTGGGATAGAAATACATATATATATATATATATGTAAATATGTAAAATATGTATCATCTTTAAGTAACTATTACCTCTTCACTCCTCATTTATCCAGTCTTCTCATTCCACTCCTTATTTATCCAGTTCCTCATCAAACTACATGAGAGCACAAACAAAAAACACCATTTTTTTTCTTTCTCTCTTCCTATTTATAATTTAAAATATAAACTAAAAATACCGAAGACCTGAAAAATATATAGACAATTTATATCAAGTTCCACACAACTTCCACAAGTCAGTCTTGGGCTAGACTGTGATGTTCGTGAGCACAGCTTCCCACTGACTGTGTCAAATAAGCAGTGGTGGTTCAGTTCCCTCTATGGCTTAATATGAAGGAGCTGCCAGCAGGATTTTTTTGCATGTGAAAACGTTAAAATTTTATGAAAAGATTTCCATAAATACCATGAATTTTTAGTTTAGCTTTCTCTGTTTTTAA
This sequence comes from Melospiza melodia melodia, assembly GCF_035770615.1. Taxonomy (NCBI): domain Eukaryota; kingdom Metazoa; phylum Chordata; class Aves; order Passeriformes; family Passerellidae; genus Melospiza; species Melospiza melodia. Next base: position 24,556,963 of record NC_086202.1, read on the forward strand.
GGGCCAGTTTGTGTGAATGTTGCGTAAGTCAGAATGATTTGTGAAGAAAAAAAAAACTTCGAGAAGTCATGATTTTATGTAAAAGGGCATTGCATGTTAATTTAGCTATCTTCTGATGGATGTGTTTTTACAATGATTTCTACCAGTTGCTCTGTATTTTAAGAGTAAAACCTATACATAAAGGCAGTTTGGCAGTTTAGTTTTGTTTGGTGGGGCATGAGGTACTGAGTGGATATTTGCTCTTTACTTCTGAGACACTCATCACTGTAGTATTATTCAGATCCTAACAAGCATCTGTCTGCTTGGATGGGGAGACAGGGAAAAGAAGAATTTGAGAAGGAAGAGGAAGTTTCAAATCCTCCTGAAATACTATATATATGGATTTCATGAGAATGAGAAGTAAGGCATATGAATGCTAATCATACTGGGAAGGTTACGAAACAGCTTGGAAAATTTTGCATACCTAGATTTTCATGAATATTTGGGGTGGATTACTCAGATTTTTCTCAGTGAATTTCTGCCAGTGAAAAATAGCAACTTGTAGATTCCACTTAGAAACTAGTAACCAAATATGACTGTCCAGGTTCAGTTCTGAAACCAGAGGTATCTGTAATGTCCAGGTGCTTCTATTTATGCATCGTCCCTGGTGTAAATGAGATAGTTCTTCCTCTTTAACCATCATTCCTCATCATTTTTGCATCTGCACATTTTCAGAGCTCTTTGTTAAGAGAAGAGTTGAGTTTATCTGACTTAAACTGATGACCACCTGCAAAAGGCCACACCAGCTTATTGCACGTAATTAGATTGCTGAAGTGTGTAAAAAGACATGAACTAGTTTTTTAAGACACTTAAAATTATTATTCTCACTGTTTTTCTTACAAATTGCCAAATATTAGGTGCACTGGCAAGTGCTGTAGTATGGACAGACTTGTTTTACTATTTTGAGGATAAATACCTTGTTTTTTCACTTGGAAACTTATTTTTCTGACCATTACTGCTTTTTTACCTCCTAGGGTCGAATCCCTGTGAAATGGATGGCCATAGAGTCACTGTTTGACCATATCTACACAACACAAAGCGATGTGTAAGTGTAAACTCTTGAATGCTTTCTGGTTTGTGTGCTTGTTGATGGAGCTGGGGGAGGGAGCACTGCAAGGTGTGTAGGAGCCAAAGCCATTATTCTTGCAAAGAAACATGAAAAAGTCTGGATGGCATCATCAACTGGCAGTGATGCCCAAGATTTTTGCTGTTGAATTAAATCTGAATAAAATATTATCAGAGGTATTTATGTACATAATTCTTGTTGAAATGAGCAGGGGTTGATCTGTTCATGTGTCATGTTTGACTTTGAATATAGACACGAATAAGTAGAGTTTGCTACAGGTAATGGTCATACCTGAACTTCTCTGTTTTGTTCATCATTTGTAACACCGAGTGGCAGGTGAGGGATGGAGTGGAAGAAAGGAAGCGGAATTTAATGTCTGAGCTCTGTTCCCGTTGAAATGAATGACAGAACTCCAGTCAACTCTGTCCAGTTTCAGTGCCAAGATACAAGCTTATTTTCATGATTAGGGAAACGGAGACCCTGAAGATGGATATGCTGGAATCTCCACCTCTGATGAAGAGGAGGCAAAGCAACCGCAGCTAAATTATCCCCATGTCTGACAAGCACGGGCCAGGCAGAAGAGTGTTTGTAGACATTTTCAATTCAGGATCAGATACTTTTCATTTCTTTCTCTCTGGGGTGAACGATGCTTGTGACTAGTCACCAGGCAGACTCTAAAGCTAAAGATTATTTATTTAGGAGAAAAACCTCTGAAGGACTGTAAAAGCAGAAGTACATAGGCCTGATTTTCTGCTAGGTAGCATCTTGATACCTCCTAAGTTTGCCGTTACACTCAAATGGAGTAAAATGCCAGTTTGGGTCGTGTTGCACTTTCAGGGGAAAAACACTTTGATAGTAGCAGGATGTCAGAACATGTACCTTTGGATTTGTACTTCTAAAATTATTACCATTCACTTTTACTCTTCTCTCTGCAGGTCAGAGCAGTTTTAGTGAAAAAAAATATTTTGCATGCCTTGGCAATTCCTTACAAAATGAATTTCCAAAGTATTTTCCTTTACTTTTTATCCATTGGAGTAAGAAAAAGAAAAAATAGGGATAATTCTTGGGAGAATGTCACTTTTACTTAGGTCAGCATACAGGTTTTTCTGGGTCTCCTATCCTCCTCAGAGCAGCCGTTGTGCTGACTTGCTTCTCTAAAATTACTTTTCCCAAAGAATCATTAAAATTCTTTTTAAAACTTCTAAGCATATTTTTAATTTCTTCAGTTTTGTCACTGTGGTTTGGGGCAGAACAGATTGTGTTGTCATGTAACTGCCTCTTTTTTGATTGCTGATTGATCATCTGGATCCAATAGCATTCCTCCCATTCCTTTTTCCTGGTGGGTGCTATTAAGGAAGCCCAGAAGCGTGTTTGCTGTCAGTGGGATCCAGCACCATGCAGAGATTGCCCAGCTGGCATCAAACAGGCCAGCTCAGAGCCCTGGGCAGCACAATGTGCTGGTGCTGTGTCACTGCCCTGCCTCCCAGGGCTGCCTGAGCATCTCCATGCAGAGCTTGCCTGGGGGTGCCTCAGGAGGGCACAGCATTGTGCCATGCACCTCTGCTCACCTCTGCTGTGTCATTGTACATGGAATAATCCAGGAGTGCTGTACAGCAGCTCCTAACTTAGCCAGGTTCCTGCAGAGCAGAACTGACACACACAGAGCTGCAGAGCAAATCCTCTCCAGCACCAGGTTCCACGGTGGCATTTCAGAGCAGCAGACTGATCAGTGAAGTACTCCTTTTGCTTTGTTGTTACTTCAGATAATTTCACTCACTGAAAGTATTTATCTTATGGATATTCTCTGTTTGTGGTGGGGAAGTTATATTTTAGGTGAACATATTACCCCTCAACCATTCCAACATTCCCTTTTTTTCTGATATTCTGTTTCTGTTTTCCACCCTTTTTCTTCTCAAGCTGTTCTGTATAGTTAGTGGTTAGCAGAGTTTAATAACAGGACTACTTGCCAGCCTTTACAAAAACCCTATTTTTGCTTCAGAGGTCTATGAGATCAATGGAAAGCTAACCTACTATCTTCCTCTTCACATACTTTTCTTTCCTGGATTTTTGTGATAATGCTTTTATTCTGCAATAAACATAATACAGTGGGAAATTCTTCATCCCTCATTTGTCCTCCTGTGGTACTTAATGTGTATAACAGTCTGAAAATACTGCAGCATTCTACAGCATTTATTCTAATTTGTTCACTTACTGAACAACTTCAGTTAAGAAATTGTTCATATGATCCCTCCTTCCATAGTCTGTAAAATTCCTCCGAAGCAGAAGTGGATTTTAGAAATAAAACCTGCCATGCTCCAAAGTTTATTTGAATTAATCATGGACAGAATTGTAGCCTGATGGCAGAGCATAATTGGCTTCAAAAATGGTATGAGGAGAAATATTAATAAAGTATATGAAAATGCTATAAATATTCATAAGCTTTCAAGAATGTGCAGAGTGATTAAAAATTTATTCAGCGAATGGCATTAGGCAGAAGAATGGCAGCATATCACTTGAGACCATGTGAGAGTCACTTTGACTTCTCTGACAATTTGGGAAGTTTTATTGCTGTACCTTTGGGGTTACTTTTGTTCTTTAAAATGTGAGAAGTGCAGGTAGAAGGGAGTCAGACAGGAGGTGAGGTATTTGGCTAACATTTTGAGATGGAATTTTCATAGGGAATTAGACATGGCTGTTTGGTTTGGCAGTAGGTGTCTAACACTTCCTGAAATTTTCTTAAAAATGGAGTTTACAGAGAAATTGCCCAAAGCCAGCATTTTAATAAATCGTATGCAATTTTGCTTCCAGATGCATCCCATTGAGCAGCCCCAGTGTTGGCTGGTTTCCTTCCTTTCAAACATCCAGATTTTGTCAGTTGTCAGTTGAGCAGATTTCATGGTGATTTGTAGCTTCTTTGTGTCTCAAAAAGCCTTTCAGTTAGAAAAGAAAAACATTTTTGCCTCTTTTCTCCTGGCTTGCTCTCCAGAAATGGACTAATTTATCTAAATATTTCTCACCCATTATGCAAGCTCTTTTTGTTTGAGCTCAGCAGTAAAGTAGGTTTAAAAAGTCACAATTTCTTCTGTTCATTTCAGAAAATTGTTTCTTCTGTTCTGTGTCAAAGTTCATTTTAGGCATTTGGTATTTCCAGAGGAAATTCTTTCCTCCTCTTTCATCAACTCTTAGAAGAAAATTAAGTCCTGAGTCACTGAAATGGCCCAAGAGACCAGCTGAAATCAAAGGTGTTACTTGTGATTTAAATAAACACATTGTGTTGCCTCATAGTCAAGACAGCAAGCCAGTCCTGTGGTAACTCTGTAAATTTAATTTAGAGTTATTTCTGAATACAAGAGCTAATTAGGGTGGTTAGATTGCTGCAGGAGCCCTGTGCAGCAGAGGAACAAGTCTTTGGTCTGGGCCACCAGAGGAAGGACTTCCTCTTTCTGCTGTCTAGAGAAGATGGATCTTCCCAGGGTATAATTAGCTTTTGTCAATGGATAAAAGAGGGGTATCTGTTTTCTCTCCTCTCTTGGTTGCTAACCTTTTCAATGCACATGGGAACAAGATGCACTGCTTGCATCTGAACAACTGCTCTGGCATGAGGTGTCTGGAATTTTGTTGGGTTCTGAAAATGCTAAAAGGAGATTTGTTGTGTAAATGCACACTAAGCTCCTGAAACATACCACTCTATTTAAAAGCTCATTTTGTCTTTTTCAGATGGTCATTTGGAGTTCTGCTATGGGAGATTGTTACTTTAGGAGGCAATCCTTACCCAGGTATTGCTCCTGAAAGACTCTTTAACCTCCTAAAAACTGGCTATAGAATGGAGAGACCAGAAAACTGCAGTGAAGAAATGTAAGTAACTCTTGATCTGATTAGATTCAGAAAACATTAATAAATATACTTGATGAAAAAGGTTTAAATAAATAGCTCATAAATACTATTCTGTATTTTTAGAGATATAGTCAAAATATGTTGTGCTTTAAAGAATGTCATGAAATTAATGGACAGTAAAGTGAGGGGAAAAAATTGCCCACAGAATGCCTACAGCTATATCCAAACCATTCGTAGGCTATTGAATAACATGCTTGCCAAACAATTGAAAGAGTTTGTATATTTAAAACTTCTGAGGGTGCGGGAAGGAGGAAACTTCCATAAAACACAGTGGTAGCTGAAATATTCAAGAAAATGTCATAGTACCTTCTGCAACTGAAACGGATATTCCTGTGTATTTGAAATGGATATTTCCAATGCACAGTCATTGTCTATAAGTTTCCAGAGGAAAAATGGTACCTTGGCCCAGAAATCTACACCCTTGAAGATAAAAATTTATTTTCTGTCATTTGATAAGCCCAAGGCTTGGGAAGTACTTCATAATTTGTTAGCTGATTTATTAAAACACAGTCAGTGTGAAGTATCTTTTGTCTGTGATCTTCCATGGCATTTGGAGATGAGGTGTGATTTTATGTTCAGCCTGCAAATTTGATCATGGCTGTGGTATTTTGAAAGTTCCCAAGCTTTAAACATTGTGACCACTCCTTTGACTGATTTTCAGTTGGAATGATGCTTTGACCACATCTGGGCTGAGAAAAAAAGGTTTAAATAAATAATAGGTTTTTTGACATACAGAGAAAACCATTAAGTATTTCCAAATTTAGGGGAGGGTAGCAGTTTACAAGAACGATTGGCAAATATCATCTAAGAAATGTATAATACTAATCTTTGTTTCATCTCAGTGAGGAGTACTCATTCCACAAACATTTTATGTCATTGATAATTATTAGTTTAGGCAAGCTGACCACATCTGAGTTTCTGGGATTTTTTAAATTGAAACTAAATCATGGTTTTCTGAGTTTTCAGATTTTATTCTGTTTTACTGAGAATTTTTTCTGACAGCTTGCGAAAGCCCACTTTAAGGACCGCTTTTCTCAAATTGAATTCTCTCCCGTACGCAGTCAAGTACGAGAGGTATCATGGATAAAGGTGCTTTTCAATAGCTTCCTGTAGTTCTCATAACCCACTGTTTCCACCATTAGAGCACTTATGGGGACAGATCCCTCAGTCCTTAGAACAGCTGAGCTAGAAAAACTACATGAATGGCACAGGTTGGAGAGTCACGCTCCAGAACTTGCCCATGTCCGTGTGATAGTCACTCAACTATAACACTTTAGTTCTGTTCCCTTTCCTTTCCACAATCTATGCTATAGAAGGCAATTAAAGAGAGAATAAATATAGGTTTAATCAAAAGAACAATAATAGAAGTCATCAAAAGAACATTAGTTTCTGCAAATAGGCTAGGCAAACATTAGTTTCTGCAAAAAGTTACAGAAACTTAAGAATTCGAGCAAGTGAAAACCAAAATTCTGCTTTTTGGTATAACAGCAGAGTTTTTCAGTTTGATTCATGAATTTCTTCAGTGTCCTATACAAAGTGAAGTAGCAATCTGGCGTGCTGCCCTGCATTTGAGGTGGTCCCTTGAGAAAGTGAAACCTGAGACTACAGTCCTTCAAGGGCAGCCAAGTGCATCATCATTTAAACTCTTGGAGACTCTTGAAAATAAAAGCCCATTGTTGTGAGTGTCAGTTGTTAATTCCAGGGAACATTTAGCAGTCCTCACAGCAGAGATTGATGTACTTGGGGATGGCCTTCATGCCACAGTTAAGGTCAGTGCTGTAAATCATTAGAGCAGAAGCATGAGCCATTTCTAACAGTTTGGGTTTTTTCCACCCTGTGACGGGTCCCAGGTACAGCCTCATGCTGCGCTGCTGGAAGCAAGAAGCTGATAAAAGACCAACATTTACTGAGATCAGCAAGGAACTAGAGAAGATGATGGTGAAGAGTAGGGTGAGTGTGGAAAGCATGGATTTTGAAAGTTTTTGTGGTCTTCTGAGCTTGAATGTACAGAAATAATTACTTTTTAATTTTATTTTAAAGTAACTTATTTTCATCAAGTCTTGAAGCATTTATATATATAGTTCCTTCCACATGCATGCAGCTTTTTGAAAGCAGTACTACCTCTTCTAACAGCTTTGGTGACTTCAGCCCAAAATGTGGATGGATTATCCTTAACCTATTTTCTTTAAACAATAGTAATAATTTAAAAACTATTGTGAAAAGTTACTCCTAAATAAATAATGTTAGAGAGCCAGAACTAGAAGAATGTAGTATTTCATGCATTTTAAATTAGTTGAAAATGCTTAGCATTCTTTTTTTTTTTTTGCTTCAAAGCAATTCAACTACACAATAACCAATGAATTCTTATCAGTGACCTAAATATTTAGTTTTAGAACAGCAACCAAAGCTTTATTTGGCGATATTTACCATAGTTATTTTATGCATTGTTATGTAATAGCTTTTGTAAAATGATTATGAGATATGAGTACCTTGTCCTTTAAGCATGCACATATATATATATATATATATATGTATATGTGCAAATATATATATATATGCAAATTTTTTTTTTTTTGGGCATACATATGGATGAGGCATACCAGCAGCTGAAGGTCAAACAAAGCAGTTAGGACAGATTTTCAGTTTGCTGGGTGTTTTGTTGATGTGCAGAATTAAGTAGGGGAAGTATTCCTATGTCTGTAGCAGGTGCAGTGTTGAGGCAAATCAGCTTCCAGAGCTGCTGTGGCTGCTGGAAAGCAGAGCCTGCTCAGGTGCCAGAGGTTCTAGAGAAAGGTGAATGCAGTGGGTCTGCAGTTCCTTGCTGTAAAGAAAGCAGGTGCACATTTATGCTTGTTACCCAAACAGCAGCACTGCCACGTGCATTAATGCAGCTTCTTGTGTCCATTTCTCAGGACTACTTGGACCTTGCAGCTTCCACGCCCTCCGACTCCCTGCTGTACGATGACGGGCTCTCCGAAGAGGAGACACCTCTCGTGGACTGTAATAATGCTCCCCTCCCTCGAACCCTCCCTTCCACATGGATTGAAAACAAACTCTATGGTAGAATTTCACATGCATTTACTAGATTCTAGCAACACACACAAAAAAGTTGATTTTTCTTCTGCACTGTTCTCAGACTCTGTAACCCCATTACAGTGTTTCTTGTCTGAATGAAGCCAATCAAAAAATGCTTGGAAGCTTTTTTTGGGTTGTTTTTTTTGTTTGTTTGTTTGTTTTTTCTTTTAGTAAATGTCAAAGTTTGCATCAAGATCATCCTTTAGTCATTTTGCAGCTGTGTCTAAAATAAACATTTTAAAAGGATGTGAAAATAAGTAAAATTACTAGATATCATACAGTAAAAGCAAAAAAAAAAATGATCAGGGAAGTATTCTCAGGGGAAATATAAAATGCTAATGAGTATCTAATTCAACTATCCTGTTGGGGGAGGCTACAACATTTAAAATATGTTAGATTCTGCACCTCTAATTTAAGCAATAGACTTTTTTTAATACTGTTTTTTGCCATAACTCAGTGATAAGACTTATCTGCAACATTTTTCATTTATTCAGAAGGATGTCTAAATTTCAGCTGCTATTAGTGCATTTTGGATCTATAAGCTGAAATGTATGTAATGTATCATAGGATGAAAACAGATTATTATATACAGAAGGTAGAAATACTGTATATAAATATTATATACAGACTAAACTGACGTGTAAAATCCTTTGAAAACTTAATTAACAATGGGCATTTTGAAAATATCAGCTGTTTTCACGTCCTTTGATTTGTTATGAACATGTTAGTACTAAACCTCAACTCAATGATGTAGCAAGTGTTTTTAAAAAGAACATATGCTTTCATATTGTGATGGTGAGATGGACAGTAAAAATGGTTCTTGCCAAAACTCCTATATTTTGTCTTCTGATTAAATATTCTACATGGTTTTAGATACTTACTAACATCAGATAGTTTTTTCATTCTTCAAGCAGTATGACTTTTGATAAGTTGGATCTTTTAGTTTAAAAGTTGCCATTAATACATGGCTTTGGGTCTATTTTTGATCTACACCTTAGCTATTATTTTCTTCATTAGGTTTTCTCAACTCATGTTGATTTTGGGGCACTTAGTGAAGTAGCAGAAAAAGTTGCCACAAGGTTGGTGGCAGATGCTGAATGCTTAATAAGCAACAGAATCAGATTTCTGTTTTTGAAAATCTCAGCCCTGCTATGGTTCTGTGCTTGCACAGCTGAATCAACATGGTGCTAAGCACTCTGCATCCATTTTGGTTATCACTTGTGCCTGAACACAGAAACAGTTACTGCACTCAATGCAAATAATTACAGACCTGAAATACAACTTGAAATGCTGAATCAAGACAGGAGTGCTCAGCACTGTGTTGGACTTTACTCAGTTGCACTCCTGGGATTTCCTGAAATTAAGCAGAGTATCCCTGGTGGGGGTGTGAAAATGTCCCCAGAACCTTACTGAAGCCAAAGGAAAAGCACCCATTTAAGTAAATGGAAATATTCTATCATTGAAATGGACTTTGGATCCTGTCCCAAATAGGTTTATTAATTCTTGGAGCATTTCCTGTACAGCAAGAACTTTCTCTTGCAAAGCAATATATTGCTACATGATTGTTAAATTATAAAATTATGGAAAGTTGGAGGCTTATGAGAAGAACAGTTCTTAACTTTTTATTATGCACATGTGCATGCATGCACACAATTTTTTATTGAGTAAGCACTTTAATTTATCCAGGTTTTTTGCCTGCATCTGAATTTCTGCTTCAGGGATTTCAAAACACCGTTTATATGAATTGATTTGGGACAAAATCCAGTGGACTGGCTTAAAGTATTGAAGGGAGTTTTGCCAAGGGCCTTACTGTCTGCACGTGAAGTTATGGTTCTTCAGTGCAGAAAAAATTATCTGTTTTCATTTTTAGGCATGTCATACCCGAACTGGCCTGAGGAGAGCCCCGTTCCACTCACAAGATTCGATGGCACTAACTCTGTGTTTTCAAGATATGCAAATGATAGTGTATATGCTAACTGGATGGTTTCACACTCAGCGGCAAAATTTATGGACAAGTTTGATAGCTAAAATTTTCTTTGTGGAAGGTAATGGACTCCTGAGGAAAGCAAGGAGGCAAAGAGTGGGAAGTCCATTGACTTGTTCTTGTACAATCAACAACGAACTTTAAAATTGGCAAATCCCTTTATTGATAGTTTTTCAAGTGTGTTATTTATGCTGAAGACTATAATTGGCACTCTCCCCTTTCAGAAAACATATCAAGCTGGATAAGAGTTGTAGTTCTGGTACTTCTTTCTAAGTTGCCAGTTTGCATACGGTTCCATTTGGCAACTTCTTAGAGCAAATGGCCTTGCTTCATCCTCAGTGGTTTTTAGACTAACCATCCTGTGTTACAGCATTCTGGGATGGCAAAACGTACTTGAACTGCTACTTTTATAGTGGCTGTTAGCATACAACCACTTGATCTAAGCAGGAAGCACAAACAATATATAGAAGGGAGGAGGGAAAGAGGCTCCTAGATTACTGAACTTGCTATCAAATGTTAGAATGTTAGAATGATGTTGGCACTAACAAAGCCAATATCTTGGTTTGGAAGCAAACATTTAGTAACTCAATAGAGGACTTGAGATTCAACATTTGAAGTCTTGTAAAATGTATTGTCTTGTCTTAATGAGAAGAGAATTTGTTTTATTAGTCTTAACTTCTCTTACCTTTAGCACAATGGAGATAAATTTGATACAAGATAAGCTGTATAGACTGATGGCAATCAAGAATGTTCGTCTGACACATTTACTTTCCATCACTTTTCATATTAGTAATGTTAAAACATACAGTCTTGTACAATCATAGTTTCTTTTATGAGTTATAAATAGGCTACACAGGATTTTTAGACTGAATTAATAGAATAGAATAGTGACATCATAGAATGGTTTGTGTTGGAAGGGAACTTAGAGGTCATCTAGTTCCAACTCCCTGCCCTGCTGCCCGCTTCTGTGTTGTGGAGAGGGACACCTTCCACTCAGCCAGGTTGCTCAAATTCCCATCTAACCTGGACTTGAACACTGCCAGGGATGTGGCATCCGCAACTTCTCTTCAACCTGTTCCAGTACCTCACCATCTTCACAGTAAATAACTTCTTTTTAATATCTAACCTAAACCTGCCTTCTTTCAGTTTAAAGCCATTTCCCTATCCTAACATTACATGCCCCAATAAAAACTCCCAATCCAGCTTTCCTGTAGCTACTTTAGGTACTGAAAGGTGGCTCTAAGGTCTCCCCAGGGCCTTCTCTTCTCCAGGCTGAACAGCCCAAACTCTCTCAGCCTGTCTTCATAGGAGAGGTGCTCAGCCCTGTAGACAGTCTTTGTGACCCTTGTCCGGACCCATTCCAACAGGTCCATGAAGTCCTTATGCTGGGGGTGCCAGAGCTGATGCAGCACTCTGGGTTGGGTCTTACAAGAATAGAGTAGAGGGGGAGAAACCCCTCCTTGACCTGCTGCCCACACTGCTTTTGGTGTAGCCTGGGATACAGGGGGCTTCTTGGGTTGTAAAAATATATTCCCTGTTCATATTGAGCGTCTCATCAATCAACACCCCCAAGTCCTTTTCCCCACAGGCTGCTCTCAGTCCATTCTCCAGCCATCCTGTCTTTGTGTTGGGATTGACCTGACCCAGGTGCAGACCTTGTATTGCTTGTTGAACTTGATGAGGTTTGTGTGGGCCCACCTCTCAAGCCTTTCAGGGTCCCTGTGGATGGCATCCCTTCTCTCCATGGTGTCAGCTGCACCACACAGTCTGGTGTCACTGGAAAGCTTGCTGAGGGTGCCCTTGATCCTGCTGTGGATGTCGCCGACAAAGGTGTCAAACAGTGCCAGTCCCAGTACCAACCCTGAGGAACCCAGCACTGGTCTCCACTTGGACATTGAACTGTTGACAGCAGCTCTGAGTGTGACCATCCAGACAATTCCTTATCCACCACATGGTCCTTCCATCAAATCCATGCCTCTCCAGTTTCAAGACAAGGATGTAATGTAAGACAGTGTCGAATGCTCTGCAAAGTCCAGGTAGATGGCATCAACCCCTCTTCTCTTACTGACCAGCACTGTAATCCTGTCGCAGAAGGATGTTTGTAGGGTTTGCCCTTAGTGATACCATGTCACCCTATTTTCCATGTTTTGTCATCAGGTTCTGTGGACTTGTGGACCCTCAGGTTCCTGAGCTGGTTCAGAACCTGATCTTCCCCTGTGGTGGGAGTTTCTTTATTCTCACAGTCCCTGCCTTTGCCGCCTTGCAAAGGGGCTCATGCAGACTTGGGCCTCAGTGGCTGAAGAACTGGCTGGTGAAGATCAAGGCAAAAATGTATTCAATGATGTTGAGTACCTCAGCCTTCTCCATGTCCCAGGTAACCAAGTCTCATTTCTTTACAGAGAGGGCTCACGTTTTCACCGATGTACCTGTAGAAGCTTTTTTTTTTTGCCCTTGATGTCCTTGGCCAGATAGAATTCAGTCGGGGCTTTAGTTTCCTAACCTGACCCCTGGCTGCTTGGACAATTTCTCTGTATTCCTCTCAGGCTGTCTGTCCTTGCTTTCACCCTTTTTCTGTGGGGGAAGCATAGGCTTCCTTTCTGTGTTTATCTGGGAGCTCCTTGTTCATCCATGCAGGTCTCCTGACATTTCTGCCTGACTTCCTCTTTGTTGCATTGGTCCTGACCTTGCAAGAGGTGATCCTTGAACATTAACCACCTTTCTTGGGTCACTCTTCCTTTCAGGGCTTTATCCCATGGTACTCTACCCAGAAGATCCCTGAAGAGGCCAAGGTGTGCCTTCCTGATGTCCAGGTTAGTGAGCTTGCTGTGTGCCTCCTCGCTGGCCTCAGGGTATTGAAGTCCACCATTTCTTGGTCGCTGCAGCCAAAGCTGCCCTTGAGATTCACATTCCCCACCAGCCTCTCCTTGTTGGAAAGAACAAGGTCCAGCATAGTAACTCTCCTCGTTTACTCCTTAGTCACTTGGAGAAGTAAGTTATCCATGAATCTCTTGGATTGCTCGTGCCCTGCTGTGTTGTCCCTCCAATGGATATTGGGGTGGGTGAAGCCCCCCATGAGGACCAGCGCCTGTGAATATGAGGCAGCACCTCTCTGGCTGTAGAGGGTCTCATCTGCTTGGATCTCATCTCCTGCTTGGCTGGCCTTAGACTCCCACTATAATGTCACTTGTCCTTGCCCTCCCTTTAATCCTCACCCATAAACTCCTCATCCAACCCCAGTACACCTCCAAACACTCCACGTGGTCATGGACATAGAGGGCAGCACTCCTTTCTCCTGTTTCCTGCCTGTCCTTCTAAAGGGCCTGTATCCTTCCACTCCAACACTCCAGTCACAGGAGCCATCCTACCACGTACCTGATGCCAGTAAGCTCACAGCCCTGCAGGTGTGCTCAGTCTCCTGCTGCTCTTGTTAATCCCCCCATGCTATGTGCATTTGCAAAATGGTATTTAAGTTGGGCCTCAGATGGAGCAGACTTACTGGCAGGAATGGCTTGAATTCCCTTGCACAGCACTTCAGGTTCTCTCTTGCTGATTTGCAATCCCTCTCCAAGCTCTGGGTGTCCCTTGCTGGTGCTGGCATCGAATGAGTGGGAGTGGAATGGATTGAGGATTTCCTCTCTCAGCCACTTTAGTGTAAGCCTTCTTCACCAGCTTGGCAAGCCTGTGACCAGACATGTTTCTGCCAGGTGGGCCCCCATCAGACCTCACTAGTCCAGGCTTTCAGCACGAGTCCCCAGGAGCAGCCAGACCCCTGGCTATGGCACTAGACCCCTCACCATTTGCTGATTTGCCAGATTCACCTGGCCCTTTCAAAGCCCTTCCCTTTGACAGGGAGGAGTGATGAAAAAGCTGCCAGCACTTGAGTCCCTCAGTGCGACTCCCAGGGATCTGTCATGTCCTTGGATCCTCCTCAGAGCACTCCTGGCTCTATCCCTGGTGCACACAGGGAACAGCAGCAGCAGATAATGGTCAGGAGACTGTATGAGGCTCCGGGTGACATCCCTGCTGCAGCTCTCTGGTAATCTGTCAGGTTGATGAGTGGCTCCCTCCGTGCCTCTCAGAGAGTCCCCTGCTACTGTCATCTGTCACCTTTGCTGGTTGTGCTGGTTGTTGCACAGGGACAGATGGGGCAGGCTGGCTGAGCTCCAGCCTCACCCCTGATGTGATGGGTCCTCCCTCTCCAGCCTGCCGAGTGCTGAAGTGGTTCTGCGGGGTCACCTCGGGCTTCAGGGAGGTCTCTTCCTCCAGCAGGTCCTTGTCATTTCAAGTTTCCATTCTTTTGCCTTACTGACACCCCTCCTCCCTTCTGTGTGTGCATGGCGGGGAGTTTTTGCCTCTCTGGCTGTGGGTTTACTGCAGGCTGCCCTTGGAACCAGCCATCCAGCTCCTTCACAGCCTGAAGTTATGTAGCCTTCTCAACCCCTCCTGCAGCTCTGCCACAGGACGTCCTCTGCCTCAGCACACCTTTTGCAGATACTCAAGTACAGAGATTTTGTTTGCAGTCTTGTTAAGTGGGTTGGAGACCTCCTCTCAGCTCCAAATTGCATATGCTGCCATGCACAGGACACTGCCATAACATAATTCCAAATAAACCTGTTACATTGAAAGTAACAAATAAAAAACAGTTGCACAGAAAACATTGGTCTAAAATTCTGGCTGTTGAAACTACTCAAGGCAAATGTCACTGGAATTTGTTAAGGTGGAATATAAAAATGTTATCCTTACAAAAGTGACTTGATATTTGGGAGAACAATCAGACTGTGAGTCATGTTCTATGTGGAAGAGTAAATGATCAGCACTACTTTTGTCTTTATTTGTAATCTACCATGGTTAAGGGTAACCTTTTGTTTGCTACAAATGTTGGGATGTAAATCCTGAGTGACTTGTTGTTAGCGTTGTGATGGTTATTCTAAATAATCCAATTCTACCAAAGCTTGCTCCTGTCACAGTCCAATTTAGATGTTTCAGATCTGTTTCCAGATGTTGTTTTGTGTATCAACTTTATGTTTCCATTAAAGTCTGTGATTTCAGAAACATGGTCTTGAGTCAGACTGCCAAAACCTGAACACAGATTTTCATTTTGCAAAAAGCGGGATATGAGGTTGTGTGTTGGAATTGAAAGAGCTTCCCTGTTGGCCTGCATTCTTGATCCTGTCCTGGTTTCAGACAAGCAGTAGGCACAGCAGCTTTTCCTTGCACAGACATTTGCCATGTTGAGTAATCTCATGCACAGCAGAAACCCAGCTCTGAATGCAGGAGGGGCTGTGCTGTGACACCACGGTGATGCTCATTGGCATGACACGACTGTCAGAGTGCACACTTGGAAAACAAAGGGCACTGAAAATTCATCTCTTTGTATGGGCTGTTTTTTCTACTGAGAGATCTACAAAAAAGGAGACAAAAATTACACTTGTGGTAACTTCATGGTTTGTCCAGTTGTTTTCCTCTATCTTATGTCTGTAAATGGGAATTCCTCACTTGCCATGAGCAACCAAGGCATCAAGATTTTTGGTTTTGTTTGGGTTTTTTTCTTCCTTAAATGAAGAATGTAACTTTATCCAGTATCTTCAGCAACAGTATGGAACTGAGAGATGTGTGACAGCACTGCAGTACAGTAGGTGAGTGGGACAGTAAGTGATGCTGAAATAACCAGTGGATGCAGGGAGTAGTGTGTACTTTAGACTTTCAGCATAAGTCAGTGTTGTTCCAACCATCAATTTGTGTGAAAATTTTACCAATAGTTATTGCTACCTATCCTACTGGACATAGGTCCTGCATATAAAATACATACAGGGTCCATAATTACAGTTTCCATGCACAATTACCTGCATTAAGTGCAGTTTAATGAAAAATTACCTATTTCCTAATCCAATTAATTTTGACTCCTTTCCTGTTCATGAATGTTGGCAAGAAATAGATTATTGCTTTTAACTACTTATTCATAGTATAAAAGCTTCTTATGTCTTCTGTGTATGCTATTTTTGTAAATATTTCCCTTGAAGTGTTTCCTGTTTGTTCTGTGTTGCTACTAGTCAAAATGGTGACAATTTTGTTTCAGTTCCTCTTTGGAGAGTAAATGTACTTCCCACATGGGAAAAAAGTGATAGAGCAGATGATTATTTCCATTGGTGCCAGAAATACTTATGCACTTGGCTGCCCTGAGGAAAGTGAATTCAGAGGGAACAAATGACTCACCTAAATACACAGGTTGGAGGCAATAACTTTCTGAAAATTTCTGCCAACCTTTTCTAAATATCTGCAGAAATGACATGGTTTACCTGATCTGTGCTTTGAGTTGTGACAGATGGGGGAGAGCATGAATCTTACATGTCAGTACAGACCTTAGAGCAGCACAAGGAAATCATTGCAATATTGGTTTCCACAAACTTCCAGAGGAAGGATACTCAGAAAATGTATGTGAGGTTGCAAATTTTAATTTTCAGAAAATAGCCTGTTTCATATAGTAGAACTTCTCAAAAATGTTGTCCCATGGATATGAGGTACATAATATTTAATTAATCGGGATTTTGTCTGCAACTTGACATACAAAATATGCATGAATCTCTATGATACCCTCAACTGGACCTTAGCAATTCTCAAAAACAGTAAAAGCAAGCTTATATTCCTTATTGATTTAGTATCAGTCTTATATTAACAATACAAGCTTCAAAATACATATAAAAAGAATACATCTACTCTGTAACTTTTGAAAGTCAAAAAACATTGCTTATAATTTTAAACTACTTTGTTTCAAAACTCAGCTTACCTGAAAGTGTTGTTTCTCACTGTAGCTACAGTGGTAAATGTATAACAAAATACTGGAGATAATATTCAAAAGCACCAGGCAATAGTCCCCATGAACAGAGTGCAGATGGGCCATAATGTGATGAATGATTTGATCTTTTCAGCCCAAGCAAACTTCCTGAAAAGAACCAAATCATTCCATAAAAATTTACGCAAGCACTTAAAATGTTAATAAGAAAACCTAAGTTCACATCCTCTCTATCTAGCTTCATAAAATTTAAGTAGTCCCTCTGAAGTTAGGGGGATCATTCATAAATACATTATTAATATACATTTGCTGGTCTAAAATCCAATATCCCAAGATTCAACTAGCAAAAGTACAAAGGGTATTATCAAAATGTGGACAAAGTAGCAATAGCCTTGGTGTACCCATCTCTGGTACAATATTTTAACTTGCCTGTTGGGAAGCAGTCTGTAGAATGAAATATTAAACACTAGAGAACAGGTAAGCACAAATAAAATTTTCATTTATACCTAGAAAAGACAATGAATGAAATACTTTCTGGTATTTATCAAGTTCTCCAGTAAAGCTGAGTCGTTAGTTTAAGCTCTGGTTTGTATTTTCTCATTTCTAAACTTCCAGTTCTAAACGTTGGGACAGCAGCCTGTGTCTTCCAGTTACAAAAATTAAGTACTTCTAATGCATTCTGAGAAAATCAAAAGTTCCTCTCTTTTTATGTTTTTTTTAGCTTTACCTGGTCTTTTAAAGGGTTATATGTATCATAAACCAACAAATTTCTTGCTGAAACCTTTTTCTTTGAGCCATTATCAAAGATAATGTTCTGAAGCTAAGTAAAAGCATTTTGCCTGCCTGAGGATAGATGAGTACACCTTCCCCGAAGCTCATCAGAAATAATTAACTCCTTGTTTGGGTTAAAAAGGTACAATTCATAAAAATGCAACTTTATCTCACCTGAAAGCACTTTCATATGGATTACAGAGTAATCTAAATAGTGAGAACAGTTTAAGAGCACTACAGATTTGAAATCCTGAACAATTTCTGATGTACAGCCTCAATCTGGATATCAATCAATCACTGCAGTTCCTAGTCTGATTTTTCTTCTCTCAGCAGGTCACATAAATTATTGTTTAAGTCCTTATATAATTTTTCAGCTGTTCAGGGCATTCCTTCCTGACATGATCACGATTGAAAGAGTTTGATGTGAACATTGATTTTTGTTTGGAACATGTGCCATTTTCATAGCTTCCTGCCAATGCAATTTCCTTTCTGAATTTACTGCGCTTAAGGATGGAAGTATTTTAAAATTTTTAATAAAACTAAATCAAATGAGTATGTATTTTAAGCATTTGGTTTGCAAAGAATCTTGCTTGTCTGTATTTAGGTGTATTTGAAAGTTATTTTGGGGGAAAAAAACCCCAAAAACTCCACTTAGTTTTTCAGAGAATGTAATGTGGTGTAAGCTATAGCCCAGTGCAAATCAATAAACCAATAGGATACACTCATCCTACTTCTTTTTGCCAAACTGCTGCCAATAACAAGAATAGTATCCCTTTATTGAAAAGTATTTCACAAAAAAGGAAGAGAGTCAGAATAAATTCTTGCCTGTTGGAAAAGCACATGTCAAAAGGGTGGAATCCCAAGTAAGGGGTGACGGATGGGACAGATGAGGAGGCTGAGAGAGGGGGCAGATCTCATTCCTTGAGAAAGCTAGTAAGGATTCATCTTCAGATGATCAAAAGGCATGGAAGAGCATTGTAAAGACTGAAATGTGGGAAAAGTGTATGAAAAGATCCAGGAGATCAATACCAGAGCTGGAGTATTTTTTTAAAATGTGTACAGAGCTTTGAGAACCAGCCAGCAAGAAACAAACAGGGTTAACTGTTCTCCAAGATAGTTTTTGTGTGGTTAAGAGTGTCAGCAGAAGAGAAGAATTATTCTTTCTGGTACAGGGTATAAATAATTGAGGGAGATTTTAGCATCAAGTCAGGAACTCATTTCAATGCATACTTCACTGTTTTTCCTGTGCAGAGCCTTTCTGAACAGTGCCCTGGTCCAGCCAGCAAACAGAAAGGCATAAAGTTTATGCAGCCTGTCGGGATTTTTATTTTAAAACATTGCAATTGGAGGTGTAAACCAGTGTTGTTCTTCCAGGATCATTTGTTAAAATGAACTGTGACAGTTTGTTAAATACCAAGGAAAAACAGATGATGTGAGTTTTTGTATAAATACTACGAAGAATACTTTAATTTATACTGCAGAATATTGATCCCCATTTTTACATGCACAAAGATAAAACAAGCAATCAAGTTAGGTTACAAGTTACCATCAGAGGCAACTCTGCAACTGACAGAAATAATGTTTATGCAATCAATTCTGTTTGCTTTCTGAGTCTCCTTTATGGTTTCCTCATGTTAGAAAATGTGAAATACATGCTTTGAAATGCTAGACCTTAAACTAGAGATTGCTTCTAATTGTTAGATTCAAATGAGAATTATGTTTCCTAGGCAATACATAGCAGAACACTATTCAAGGGTATTAAACCTTGAAACCCAGTGATATGAGTAGCCCATGTTCCTTTATTGCTATGAAAGGCATCAAGTCTACACTGAAGACCTTGTCATACAAGATTTAAGCATAGCTCAGGGGGAGCAGAAAACATACATAAAATTATCAGCAGCATTTTAGCATTTACAAGTTAAGCTGTTTTTTCACCTCCTACGTGTGGCCAGATTTTACTATTTGCATTTGTCTGCACTCATAATGAACATCTTCATGTTGTGAGTGTACATCAGTAATTTAAACACAACTTGCAAACAGCTTCTAAGATGCTTGAGTTGCAGAAAAAGTCAGTTTGAGAAAACATTTTATCTCTCTGCTTATCCTGTCATAAATATGATTTGTTTTTTAAAATAGTGCAAATCCTTGCTTGTCTAGCATAGTGCCAGAACTGGTAACTGACATTCTTTACACTTAAATTAAAAAGAGAATGAAGCTGAAATGGAAATGTCATTTATAACGATTCGATTCCATCTAATAAATACTTCTGAACTTGATATTCCATAATTTAAATGGGCTGCAGGCTGCCAGATTAGGTCTTTCTGATTCCAGTTCTAAAAATAGGGACAGGAAAGGAGAAGCAAGAACACATTTTCCTTGCTCTTGAGAAGGAGTGGGAACAAATTCAAGTGATTTTCAAAATGTTCAGCTCTCCTGTAATTGCATTTCTAATGTAAAATCTTGCTTTGAATTAATTTGATTTGGAATTTCATTTTACCAACAGATGTGAGTCATTGTAAGATGCTCATTAGCAAAACTTTTTCCTAACAAAGATAAAACAATCATTACAAGTCAGCAATTAAAGAGAAGCTTGTGAGACTGCTAGGAATGCAGTGACATTTGATCTTGACTTTGCAAATCAGTTCATCCTCACCCATTGGTTTTATAATGATAGCAGTGAAGTCTCTACAGCATACTTTAACACTTTTCCAAAATCAGCCACTGCTTTTATGCACCACAGGAACAGATGCCAATTTCCATGAAAATCTAAACAAAGTATTTCCAACTGCTCAAGTGAGGTATGGGATTTTTTTCTGGTTGTCTCTTGATATTCTGTGGTACCCAGGAGGGTTCTCTCTTGACAAGGGAACCTTCCTTTTGCCCTTTGTTAACACTGTTACAGCCCTGTGAGAGTTTTCAGTCATTGGAAAAGTACTGCTAATAAAATCAAAGTAGTTAGGTGATTTATTATTACTTCCATGCCATTTTATGGGAGGAGTTTAAAAATATGAAAAATGCTGCACTTAAAAACATTTTAATGATGTATTTGCAACAATGAATGGTACCAGAAACAAGAGAAACAAATTATTTGTTTTATGAACTGTCTGGAGTTCTTACTCAAATGGAGGGAGATCTTTTTTGGGCAGGCTTAACAGAAGCAAAAAGACCCAAACCCTAAATATTGCAAACAATGGAGCAGCACAGTACAGACAATGAACAATAGAAGTTTCTCTGGTCCTGTCTAGTGAATGAAGAATTGAACACTGACTTTGTACTGTTTACTAAACTATCAGCATGGATGATCATCTGTGTCCTGTGCCTTTCTACAGTTTTGCTTTTATTTTGTGTGGAAGTTTGGTTTTATTGACTGTTGGGCAGGCTCAGTGGGTGCACCTGACCATGCAGTAGCACATATTAAATACTGATAGACTGAGTATTTTGTGTAAAACATGAACGTCAGATTAAGAAAGCCCAAATATTTCTCTCTAGAGAGATTGCACTTACTGTAAATATTTAGCTGAATAACTTGAGCTTTGGTGCATGTGGCCTTCAGGCATTGAAAAATCCCCCAACCAGATAACCAGGCAAAGACCTTGATAATTTATATTGTTATCTCATCAGACAAAGAGTGTTCATGAAAGATTTTCTGGCCTAAATCTCATATATAGAATGTTCTAACTTACTTCTTTTGCTGCATCCTAGGTAGTGAAGTCTACAATTTAAAAAGTAATTTAATAGAATTGATTTTAAATATGTTACTTTATGGTATTTATAGGTTAATGTTCTGCAGTACTGAAGGACAAAAAAAAAGGAATGTGTAATTTTTTAGTATGGTTTGCATAACACCAAATCTTCCAGTCAAAACCCTCCTATTTCTTTCCATTCTAAGCACAGAATATGGTTGCTTGGACTTTGTTTCAGAACTGCTTTGCAGTCAATGTATTCGTGACAAAATTTTCTTTTCTTTTAAGAAAAATGCCTACAGCATTAGACAGAAGCTATATAGTAAAGGTGTTTTGGAATGGTCAGAAATAAACCGGTATAGAATTGCAGCAGTACCTAATGGATCACTTTCCATATTGCTGACTCTGGTGTGAGACCCTAGTGCAGCTGTGAGCGAGCAGTGGAACCGTGGGCACACAACCCATTGTTCCTGCCAGGAAAAACACGGCCATGGGGCCAGCAAAGTGCTCAGCCACCACTGCAGGACGTGGCCTGCTGCTCTCAGCTGGAGCAGCAGCAGAGCCCAGGCATTTCATGCAGCTCCCTGCCTGTCCCTTCTGTATTCCTTTTCCCCACGGCACCAGCCAGAGCGACGCTGTACTGGTGGTACAGGAATGTTTCCACAACCCATTTGCTGCTGTCACAGAGCCTGGTAAACATTTGTTGCTAACAGCAACTATATGTTGGTTTCAAAGAGAAAAAGTTATTTGAAGAGATTGTATCCAAAAAATTCCGATTTATCCTTCCATACACTTTTCCAGATGCTAAACAATCACTATTCAAAGAAAAAAGCAAATGGACTACAGTGAGCGCTTCTGTTATCACAAGAAAGCTTTTCTAGATAGCAGATAAAACTAAATCTTATTTACATTCACTTACAGCTGTGATTGTATTGATTATGTTTTTATGATAAGGAACATCTTCTATTTTCATGAAGTAGTACCATAATTATTGGGTCTGCTTTAATGTATGAAAGGACTCTATATAAATTTTAAGTCAGTTGATACTGTTTTCTAATGAGAATTTTTGAAAGGAAGTAATTTAGCAACTGTGATCCCAAAACAACAGGAAATGAACAATCCATAGCAGTTCATTTACCAAACATTATATAAATTATATGCTTCTGAGTCCAAAATTCAGTACATTATAATACCAAAGAATTACTATTTATTTGATCCCAAAACACTACATGAAAAAATGCAGTCCTTCAGCACTCAGAGATGTAGAGGCCAGAAGCCTAGGCATTGACAAAAAGGAAATGTTGCTCAATGCAAAATAAAGGGCACAGTAACGATAAATAGAGGAAGATTTTTGCATGGTATGTTGGTACAAACTAATTTCACAGGTGAGCTGTCTCTCCTAAAGCTCAGGTAAGTCAAGGGATTATTCCAGTCTCTGAAAGCAGCAAGGTAAAACATCCTGGCATTCCAAGTGCCTGTACACGTGTCCTTGATGCCCCACGATGACAACAGGACCGTGTCCTTCCAGAGGTCCGGAGCAGGCCCTGGGCTGGTGCTGACACTGCAGCAGAGCCAGCAGAGCCTGAGCTGGAGCCTGGCACGGCCCCAGGCAGGCGTGAGTTAATGCTGCTCAGAGCACGGCCCCGTTTCACTGCCCAGAGCAACAGGAGCAGTGACAAAGGGTTACACAGGGGAACTTGGTGGGAAGCTCAGATTGAGGAGCTTGAGGGATGTAAATCACAATGATTAAAATAGTGTAGGAGGGTTGATTTTGGGCTATTAAAATTTCTTCATGATTTTGCTTGCATTGTTCAGTATGTGTCATAAATAATTTGCAACACTTCAGGAAAAAGCAAGCGGTTTCACATGGGATCATGTTGGAATTGTGCCATCAGTAAAGCTGAGCTGTGGTATTTGACAAAAAGCCTTGTGTCAAGGCAAACTAATGGCTATTGTTTGACAATTAAAGCTCAGAATTTTCAGGCAAAATCATGGGCCATTTTTCTTATTCTACATGCATGTTTCATTTTGGCTCAAGAGGTTAATAGAACAAAACTATCCTTTGTTGAAGGATTGCTTTTTTTCTTTTCTCCTTTGGCCTCATTTACATTACTCCTTCACTTTGGTATCATGTTCTCAGATCAGCTCTTCTCTCCCTTTTTCTTTTGTTTCTTCCCCTCCAGCCCACACATATTCTTGAAAAAAAAAAAAAAAAAGGCATGCAAAAGAAAACCAAAACCACTAGAGGCTGGAGCTAATGCTGTTCTGGAAAATGCTTCTTTTTTGAATAAGCTATTGCCAGCCAGCCACTTCCTTTCCCCCAACTGTACCAATTTAAAAACAGTGTTTAGCAAAGTTTAGGGAAACGTTTTTAAAGTCTGTCTCCTAAATAACTATCCTATCATAATATTTTAGGAATATTAAAAGTTGAGTCACATAAATATATAAATATATACACTATTGCTCTCAGATGCTAGGAAATCTGCAACTGCCTAAGAAAAATCCTGAGGCTGAAATGAATTGTATCTTAAAACACAGACATTTCCTAAATGTTTTATTCCCTGCTTTACTCACAAACAACGTGGGAATTCCTCTGTACACCTGTGAGATTAACATCAAATAGGAACTATAACATCTGTCTGCATAAATATAAGTCTGAGTTATGAAGGAATATCTAATGTTAGAAGAGCTTGTTCTGATAGAATAATCAGAAAACTATACATAACTGCAAACCCATCATTTTTCCTGACATGGCAGACCTTTCACACAGACATCACTATGAATACCCATGTTGTTCCTATGAGAGGTTAAGAAATCTATTTTTTCCTTCTCTCAGTCGGGGAAAAAACCAATCTTTCTGGTAGAGAAGAAATTCTGGTAAGCAGAGGAAACTGGCACTTAGAGAAAAAGTATTCTGTGTATAACCCCATGGAAGGCCCTCTGTAGCTCTGCCCACACAGCAGCAGCAAGCTCCTGTGCAGAAAGGTGGTACCTGGGAAACATGAAGGACAATATTCAATCTGGTTGCTCTCTGCAGGCCAACCAGTGGGTGCTGCACCATTGTCAGAGTTTCTTTCAGATCTTCAATATAGGGTTAGTTAACAAAATCAGTAATTTCAGTTATTTCCATTCCGTTATCTTCTTGTACTCACAAATATTATGTCTACAGAACACTGCAGTCTCCAGTGTGAAGGTGTCTACTAACCTCCTACTCATTATCCACAACAAAGACAACAAGCAGGCTGTTCAACAGTCATCTGTAACATGCAACACCAAAATTCTGCATGAGGTCAGGTTTAAAATAGTATATTTACAAACTTTTCAAAGAGTAATAAACCCACATTTACCTAGTTTGACGAGTGCATGTGTGAATATTTAAAATCCTCTGATAATTCTCTTCTATGAATATACATTTTAAGTATATCTTGGAGGGATACCTAAAATGATGATCTAGCATTGTGACAAGATTTAATGGCTAGGAAAGTGTCTGGATGGATGGTAACACCAGCCAAGTGTCTTCTCCTTGTTCATTTAAGGTATTCCCTAGAAAGACCTTTGCTGTCTGAGGGCTTGAAACCTAGACTGAACAGATCTGATCTTTGGACACCCAGCCCCTCCCATGCCGTGTGGTGCAGCTATTTATAAACAAATGGGTTTATGCCTGCCTGAAGACAAAGGGCTGCTCTGTGCTAAACGGGGTACAGATCTCAGCAGTAGCGTGACAAAGGATGCAGCCTCTGCTGCTCACACCATGGGGCTCTGTTCCGGAATGCCCTCAGCACCTGCCTTGAGGCAAGTGAGCAGTCCAGGCAATCCAGCAGTGATCTCAAATTAGGGGGTGCAGGCCTGTACCTAATAAGCCTTTACTGGTTTTCTCTGACTGCTTTTGATGAGCAGGACCAAAACCATTTGCTACACAGCTGTGGAAGAACATTCCTATCTTACCAGCTTCCTGAGCTTTCCCCTTTTAAACTGCTACAAGCCACCATTCATGTATGTGGCTGGAAGCTGCACGCGTTCCCAAGCCTGGCTTCCTTTCAGGTCAAGCCCTGCAGAAAACTAATAATTAAAAAAAATAGTGTAGTGAAACGTTCTTCTGGAAATATAGAACTGTACATAAATACTTGGATAAGTAAAAAACAATTATGGGGAAATTCTGCTTCTTGTTTCCACCATAAGGGCTACATTTCAGGGCTTTGCTAACGTGTGAGAATCAGCATCACTGTGCTGCTGCTGCGAGCCGCGGAGCCCCATGCAGGGCAGGCAGAGGAGCTGTGCTGCCGGTGCCCGGGCAGTGCCGGGGCTGTTCCCAGGGCAGGCAGGGTCAGTGCCCGGCCGGGCAGCGCTGCGAGCGGGCAGCGCAGGGCCCGGGAACCTCCGGTGGCACTCGGTGCGGCCGCGGCGCTGAGGGCCCGCCGGCGGGCGCGGCCGGCACAGCCGCGGAGGGTGCATTGATCCGCTCCGCTCTCGCCCTCAGACGAGCGCTTCCCGCCGCTCCCGGGGCGCATCGGAGCGCGGCGCGCCCCCGCCTCAGGGCAGCGGAGAGCGAAGGCGCCGCAGGGCGGGGTGCGGGAGCGGAGGGAGGTGCCTCGGCCCCTCCCTGCTGCCGGGCAGCGGCAGCGGCGGCGGCCCCGCTTCCCCCACGGGACTGCGCGGGGGACCCGGTCCCGCCCCGGGGGCGGTCGGGGGCGGCCGGCCCGTCCCCTTTAAGCGGCGCGGCGGAGGGTCCCGCCCGCTCATTTCCGAGCGCGCAGGAAGTGCAGGCGGGCTCTGCGCCGGCCCGCGCGGTGAGTACGGCGGCACCGCGCCCCTCCGCCCTCCGGCCGCCCCGCTCCTCCCCGGCCCCGCGCCCCTCACCCGCCCGCCGCCCCTCGCCGCTGCCGGCAGAAGGTGCCGCGCAGCGCTCCGGAGCCCTGCCGGCCGCGGGCAGCGGCACCACGGCGGGCCCGGCCCCGTGTCCCGGCCCGGAGCGGGCTGCGGCCGGCCCGCACCGACCGCCCTGGGCGGCCGCGGGTCTGCACAGCCGGCGCTGCCCCGACCGCCCTGGCGCGGCGGCCTGGACGCCGGGCCACTCGGTTGTACCGTAGCGTTGTCTCAACAATAAAACGAATCTGTCCCTCACGGCTGCGTTTCCATTGTGTTGGCTGGCCGTAGGCGTGCTGGGAGCGCGTTTGTGCAGCCGCAGGCAGCGGGATGCAGCAGGCGGCCCCCCCGGCACAGCGCAGCGCTGGAGCGGGCACGGGGCAGCGCCCGGCCGGGCTGTGCCCGGGGCTGTGCCGGGGCAGTGCTGGGGCAGTGCCGGGGCTGTGCCCGGGGCAGTGCCGGGGCTGTGCCGGGGCTGTGCCCGGGGCTGTGCCGGGGCTGTGCCCGGGGCAGTGCCGGGGCTGTGCCCGGGGCAGTGCCGGGGCTGTGCCCGGGGCAGTGCCGGGGCTGTGCCCGGGGCAGTGCCGGGGCTGTGTTCGGGCTGTGCCGGGGCTGTGTTCGGGCTGTGCCGGGGCTGTGTTCGGGCTGTGCCCGAGGCAGTGCTCGGGCAGTGCCGGGGCTGTTCCCGGGCGGCCTTCGGGCTCGCTGCGGCCGCGAGAAACCCCCGTTCCTTCCAGCAACCCCCCAGAATAGGGGAGATGGTGATGAGGGTGCTTAATTATCCTCGGTGGAATGTTGAGCGTTGTTTCAACTGTGGTTTACGTCTCCGGGTTGTCAGACGTTCTTGCTCGGTAAATTCTGTGCTCTCGCAAACTGTGAGAGTTTGGTGTTGAGCATAAAAATAAATTGTGTAATTGTCACCAGGCAGTTAATTCAGAAATGCTAAAGCAGTAACGGGGGATGTTGCAATTTGCAAGACCTTTTTTAAACCTAAGTATGTAGAAATTTAAATTTGGTAGTACATTAAATTTCAGTGGAGTGTAATCAGTGTTTACTTTATCTGTGGTTTTGCTGTTTGTTTGTGCTTTCCTTCTCTTCAAGTCCCTCTGTCAGGTGGAAATTGAGATGCTGATCTCTTCTGCTAAACTTGTAGATGATGGATAAGGACTGACTTTATTGTCTTTGCACTGGTAACTTAACTGCAGAAAAGAGGTTGTTTCGACACTGAGTCAGTATCTCAGTTTAAGGTCATACAGTAAAAATACCTTTTATCCCCCCCTTCTTCTTGGAGGCTGTAATGCTAGGCCTCGTAGGACAGTTTCTTCTTTTCCAGCATGCACCAGCTGCAAATTCCTACCTTGCTTTAGTGTGTTTGAGGGAGACTTCTGGCTTCCCTTTATTTATTGGCTAGATAGAGAGTCTCCAAGGAGCACCAAAGACAGCAGCTTGGGAATATTCCCAGTGGCCGTCAGTGGAGGTAGATGTGTTTTGCAGAGGGGTGTTAGCTAGGAGCCTCAGTTACACCCTGAGGCTTTTGTGGGAGACTCTACCAGTGAGTCCTTATCAGAAATATCAGGAGCCTGCACTGAGCATTGCCACAGCACCTCTGTCCTGAGCCATCAGCAGCTGAACATGGGAGGAGCAATGGTTGTTGAAGTACATGACTGTACTGCTCAAATACACATTCTTTAGCTTGTCTGTTGCTGGAGAAAACATGTGAGAACTTCAGTGTGATTAAGATTAGTTGATGCTGAATAGTTCTTTTCCTTCTTGATCCCATGACTTTGTTTTAGCGTTTTTCTCAGGCTTAAGGAAGGAAGGAATAAAGGAGAAAAAGAAACCCCCAAAGCTGTCAGTACAGCTGCTGCATTGTGGTGGAAGTTGCACCAAATTACTCTTGAATGTAAATTCTTTGCTTTTATGATCCATCCCCAGGATATGGGTCTTCCCAAGTCAGTGAGAAACATCATCTGAGGGCATGGTTAAATATTAAGTAGCTGTGGTCTCTTACCAAGAAAACCCACAAGCATATTTGGCACGGGAATTTCAACCCCTGCATCACAGTCTGCTACTTCATGCTTGCCAGAAGTGTTCTGTGGACCTCTTTATAAAAAGAATCCATCAGAATCACCTGAACTTTAAAAAGAGATAAAACTGAACTCCCAGGAGGGCGGGTAGGAGAAATATGAGGTCAGTTTTTTTCACTGCAGAAAACAAATTGCACAATATTTTTCTTGTCTCTGATGCAGCCTGTCATTATGAAGCAAGCTTCATGACTTGCAGCATTTTCTCCTTAAATAATGCGGAAACAGGATCACAGAGGTGGGATGAAAGTCAGCCTTTGGATAAGTGCTGGAGCTGATTATGTCCTTGGCTTTTTGTTAGCTCATCTGCCCTCTAAGGGATCAGCCCTTCAGAATAAAAGTATGGAAAAAGGCCATAATAATTGTACTTCTGGAAAAATAACATAGAAAATAGGCAGGGGTTTCAAGAGTGCAAGGCTTTCTTTAAAAAAAAATCATTGTTAAAGGGCACATTGGGAAGAAAATATTTTCAGGAGCATGTTGTTTTTAGAAAAAAAAAGACCAAACCACAAATAACTTTGTGGTTATGCTTTATCTATATATCTAATTATGCTGTTTTAAGCTTAGTGCTGGAAGTGGGAAATGAGACCAGAACTCACAAGGTGCTGATAAAAGAAATATAATGCTTTATGAAGGGAATGGGAATATAGTTTTATTTCTGAGTTGGAACCACAGCTTATAAGAAGAAATTTGTGGAAGGGCACTTCTTACTGTCTGCCAGAACAGCTTCATTCTGAATGATGATTAGAAAAGACCAGCACATCCATTAATATTATAGCTCATAAAAAAAAATCTGGAAGTGTGCAATTACTTTAATATCTTTAATTTCTTTTCTATTAAGCTCTTAGTTTGGTTTTTTTTTTTTTTTTTTGAGGGCAGGAAAAATTCTGCAAGTTACAGCCCTCCAGTCATGAGTGCCTTTTGGTGCAAAAGTAGTTGAATAGGGTACTGTTTTAGACCCTGGTTTAGAGGCCCATTTTGGGTACAGCTAGCTTCTGCTTTTATCCAGGCCTCTAAAAAAATTTATTGTAAGGCTGCGAGTATTTTATGTTTACTTAAAAATGTAGACTGACAAGTTATTCAGCTTAGTGTTGTTTGGGTATCTAATACTTTATGGTGTGTGAAGTCTAAATTGGTGATTCTGATGGTCACTGATAACTGAGAAAATCTTTTAAGAAGAGTAACAAGGTAATGATTGCAAGCTGTGTGTAGTCACTAAAGATGGGAGATTGAAGGATAAAGGAAGATGGCTTTTTTCCCTTATCCTTGAAGGTGCTGCCTGTGCAAACCTGGCGCAGTGAAATGCTTGTGAGAGGCTTGCAGTCTGTCTGCTGGCACTGGGCTGTCTGTGCTGCTCCTCTGGGTTATGGTCAGGCTGGCAGGGGCCCGCTTGCTCCTGATCGTTTCTGCATGGGGTGTGGGGGAATAATATCTTGAAACAATCTCTGCTTTACCTTACTTGTTTTAAAGGCTCTTTCCATTCACTCACCAAATCCTCCAAAAGCAAGTTGATAAAACTGGCAAGTTACTTCAAGCTGTGAGTGCAAATGTGAGCTCTGGGAAGAGCATCAGAAGAGTTGGTGTTTCAGGGCGAAGTTCAGAGAATCTAAATCAGATGACATGAGGAAACTATCCTGTGAGGAAATCATGTATGTACTTTTAAGTCTGTTTCCTGACAGTCACATCCAGCTGTAATAAAAAGTGACTGTAGTGCTTTTTATTGGCCTGTTTACTGATTTGAGGCTGCCTGCAGTGTAGGTGCTTTCCAGCACGGTGCTCTTGGCTGTGATTGCTTCCTGTGGCCCTTGCTGTGTTCCTGGGAAGGTTTTGGTGTGCAGCCCATCTCCCTGCACTGGAGGGTGCCCGTGTCTCCTTGGGGAGGTGCGTTTGAGGAGGGTGGGCAGCAGGGGCAGAGCTGCCTGTGTTTCACTTCAGCCTTTCCCCCTTTAATTCTTTCACTGGTGGAGTGGGTGGGTGCTGAAGGGCAGGTCTGTCTGGGTTGGTTCTTACCTTTCCTGCTCCCTGCACTAACTGGTGGTGTTTCACTGGTGAAGCAGCTCCTGGCAGTGGATCCTTCTCTTTTGGACTGTGCTCTCTGGTAGGGATGTCACTTAGGGCAGCTGTCCAGAAAGCACAGATCAGCACCCAACAGCCACCATGTGCATCCTGCTGTCAAAAGGGAGGCTTCCCATCAGCTTCTCTACCATGGCTAGAAGTGGCCTAAAATGTCCATCAGTGCATGGCTTCAATAGATGGAGGGGTAAGAATGTTGGCCTGTGGCAGTCTGAGTACAAGTACACCCTTGGCAACTAAAGAAGTGCAGGATGGAAGTGCTGTGGCTGTCTCAGCAGTGTAGGGGTGGCTGGGCTGGTGCTGGGGGAGGGTTTGGTGGGCAGGCACTTTTGGCACTTGTTCTCCCAAAAGCTAGGGAAAGTAATTTTACTCTTCTCTGGCATACTGGAGGGAATTTCAGTTCAAGGAGATCAGTGTGCTAGTTGTAGAGCGGAAGTAAAATTCTCTAAATTCTCTCATGGCTAACAAATCCTCTGGAGATGGGTCCTACCTGCATACTGTTAATGGCTGTGGCTGGCAGCAGTCGTCTCCTTTTGCTGAATGTAGCTCCAGGCAGGTTCTCAGGTGTTCAAAGTAAAAACAATACAATGCAGAACAGGTAGGAGTTAAAAGTAGCTCAGAAATACAGTACTTGCAGTTATTGTATTTCCAAGTAAAATTACTGAGCAGATGAGGTTCTTTTATGTATACACTTCTTATATTTAACTCTGATAAATGAACATCAAGCACAAAATGAGGTTAGTATGTCTGCACTGTTAATTGTGCTTTTTGTCAGGACAATATATGAATGCTTTCATAGAAGACCAAAGTTATAGGACGCCTGAGTTCTCCAAAAAGTTGTGTGTGAGCCTACAGCAGTTTAGTATTGACTAGCCCCAGGTAATTGTGTAAAGAAAAGGGCCCTAATGGTTTTTCCGATGCCAGTTGCCAGGGACGTGGAAGGACAGTTTGTGCCTTTCGGGTGTGTAATTGCAGGAAGACATGAAAATTTAAAGCTAGTGGCTGAGGTGCTGCTGTGCAGAGGTTCTGAGCTAATTCTGTGTGTGGCTGTTGTGTTTGTAGTGCGTTGTGTGTGACGGTCAGTTGCAGCCAGATCAGTAACCAGGCAGATTTTCTGCCTCCCCAGTGCTGGTGTGTGGTGTTTGCATCCTCTCCGTAGAAACCGCAGAGATGATACTTGGAGAGTTCTGGGTGGAGTTTGTGCTGCTGCTGCAGGGGCAGGTGCTGAGCAGCGATGCACAGGAAGCAATTGAAGCTGTTGGGAGCACAGCTGAATAAAAGCAGAGGAAATGATGTAAATGAACTTGTGTTTTGAAGCACACTGAAAACACCAAGTGCTACTCTTGAGCGCCGTTCAGAGTGAACCCTGAGGCTAAGTTGTAAGTTTCTGTGAAATAAAGTCTGTCCTGCAGAAGTATTTTAGGTGACAGCTTTCAGATGGCTTGTGGTAGCACTTCTGCTGTCTCTTAAAGGCTTCCCCAGGCAGTGGTGTCAAAAAGGATGGCACTTGACAGCACTGTTGATGCTGCTCACTGCCCCAGGGGCAGCAGATGCCTTGCACATCTTGTGCTCTGGTAGAGTGAAAATTGAGGCTGCTGAGTGATGGTAGTGTAGTCCATCTTCCATGTGCTCTGTGAGTTCCTGATGCACGTCTTCTGTCCGTACAAGGCTTCTGTCTTCTGAAGAAGAGACATACAATTTGTGAGGTGGCAGGATGAGTATTGGTTGCAGTCAGTGCTGGCTGGACAGAGGCTGGCATGGCAGGTTTCTTCCCAGCACAGTCAAACCATTGCTCCAGTAAGATGCCTCTGCAGGGCAAACTTTGCCCCAGTGCCCCCAAGTGTTTGGCAAACTGGGATGTTAACATCCAAAACACTCTATTAGTTTCTGCTATGAAGTGCTGCTATGCATGTTTCTTTATGTTGGATTTTTTAAATTAGGTTTTGGACAGAATCCAGTGTTTTTGAATTCTTTTGCATTTAACTCTTCAGAATTCCTCTTTAGTTTAAGGTCCTGAGCAGGTGGAAATGATAGGGATTTAAATCAACTGTGTGAGGGGACAAAGAAGGGAGGGGGAAAAAACCAACGCTGGACAAGTGTTCAAATAGTGTAGTAGAAGCTGTTGCCAGTAGAACCATGTGTTAAATATGGCACTTGTGACAAGTGTCTGTGGTAACAACCTCTGTGTCCCTGCTGAGAAGCAAAACAAATTAGAAAAAAAAAAAGTAGTGAGATATGAACACAGCAAAAGAAGAGTGCAAGGAGCCTGCAAAAACTTAGCAGAGGTTTGCAAAAACTCTTGGCTTCTCTCCCCTTCAGACCATGAGGATCTCTTCCTGAAGAAAAGGGGAGGAAAGGCAGTTCAAGTGGTCCAGACTGACTTCAGGGGCTTGAAAAACAGAGCAAGAGAGGTGAAGCAGCATAGTGCCCAAGTGCTCAGTGTTTGAGGTTTCTGGTTGTTCATACTGGCAACTCTCTCAATACAAGGAAAATATCAAGATACAGTTCTGACAAGCTGCTGGCTTTTCTGCTTCCGTTCAGGCTTGGTATTGCTAGTCCTTTAAGAGTAAGTTAATGCTTAGGTATAATGTCATACTGAAAAATTACAGATGACATTAGCTGTGCTTCTGGAATGCACCAGATGTTTCTCAATTGTTTGGCATCCAGCTTTCATGGCTGGTGACATAGTCGTGCCTGATTTGTTGTGCTGAAAGCAGAACCTGAGCTATTACACTGAATTTTAGCCTTTCTAAAAACATTTGTAGTTTGTGTTTCTCCTTCCATCTTCAATTGAGGACTGAGGAATAGCAAAGTGAGCACAGTTTTCAAAACCACATGTGAATTTAAACTATCTGGTTCAGTTTTATTTAAGAGAAACTTGAGGGTGCTTGATTTTCAAATCAGTATTTTCTCAGGATTTCTGGATCAAGTAGTATTTTAAGCTGGTTTTCCTTGTTTTAAAACTCTCAGGCCAGACTACCCCTTGGACAAAATGCACAGAAATGTCTTCCAGTGGTCACTTCAGGATCTTCAAACATGCACTGAGGAGACATGTACAAATATTCCCTGGTCCAGGTAACCCTCAAAAAATTTGGCAATAAAGCATTACTTCAGAGAATATTGCTGTGGTGCATAGTTGTCCAACAAAACGTTTTTATTAAATTTAAATCAATTTCCTATAAACATTTCTGGTTTTAAGATGGCTATTAATAGAAGTTTGAAAGTATTTTTAAGAAAGTTGGATGCACTTGAGAATTTAATTTCTTTTTGTTTCCACTTCGACTGCTATAGCTGCATCATAGTCTGGAATATTACATCCTTGAAAACAGTATCACACTTACCATAGGAAAAAATTCCAAAAAAAGGAAAAAGTTTAACTTCTCCACATTATTGATTCTCTAACTTTTTTTAAAATGCTGGCCAATATGCTGTGCAACTGTTAGAAAGAACACTCTGGGTATGGACTGTCCTTTTCCACCCCTTCATTTGATTACTTAAGAAAAAGAAAATCTCCATGTGAGAGCCACCTGTGAGTGCCTCAGAGGATCTGTTTTGCTCTACAGCATTTTGAGATTTGCTTTACAGTATGAGGAAACTGCATGTATGACCTTTGTTCTTACCTCCCACAGTGAGAAGTCTTGACTGGCTCCATGTATGAACTTGAATGACAATTACCCTTTAAAAACAGCTCCAGAGTTTACATAGGTTGGCATTTATATTTTCACTATGCCTGGGTTACAGTAGCTATGTTATCTTGATCTCCATATATAGCTAAGTAGATGACAGAGGTCTGAGGAAACACAAGACAGCTTGATTCTGGGAATGCAGTTAGATGTGGAACTCAGGTGAAGCAATTGCAGGGAAACCATGTTATTCTCATCTCTTTGGTTTTGCCAGCTACCATTCCACAGTGGAACTCTGCAGCCATTCTCAATGATTGGTTTTAACTAATAGAACATAGCATCAGTGGAAGTGTAGGTGTGCTGTGCAGATGCTCTGCACGTGAGCTGGAATCACCTTGTACTTGTTGCATTTGAGGGAGCAGGCTCATCTTGTGTGGGGGAAATATTTAGCTTTTTAAGTTGTTTAGACACTGAGGGTGCACAAAGAGTATTTCACCTTTCCTCATTCACTTTGATTCAAGGTGATGCTGTGTTTCTAAGTGTAACTGGTTTTCTGTCCTTCTGAAGCAGGCTGTTTTCTGTGCAAAAAAGCCCTACCTCTACAGCATTACCTTTTTGAAGACTGCTGGGAATCTTAATTTCTGCCTCTTGCTGCAGCTGTGGCTTTGTCCTACAGAAAGAGGTATAAACATCTCCCAGCATGTGGTCTAACAGAGACTGTTGTGCATCCTTGAAGATAAGCTGCAGTTGCTGTAAGTGGGATTTAGTTTTGCCTAAGCTGTCCTCCACAGGCTTTTTCCATTGACTGGGTGTGCAGTGTTACACAGGCTGGTGGGAGGCTCTGCCACCTTTCAGTGGATGGCTGCTCAGTGTTGTGCCCAGGAACCCAAATGCTGCTGTGTTATAATTTATGCAGCCCCTTGTGGGGACTGTGTCCTTAATAAGGGTTTAACAAAGCCTCATGGTAAGAACAGGCTGGGTTCTTGCCTAATGCTCATGTGAAAAACAACATTACCTTCAAGGTGTTGGGAATACCAGGAGAAGGATCTTCCCTGATAACTGTGCTGAGGTAGCTCTTGTGCTTCTGTTCTTATTTCTAGGTTGAGCTCTAGCAACCAGCAAAGTAGGTGCAGTAAGTGTAATCATATAAAAGTGCTGTTCCTTTAATTTCCTGAGAATAAGGGGAAGAAGACATGCTTCACCAAACTTGGAGTTTGTGGTTTTCTTGCCAAATTTAAAAAGAGGAATAGCACCAACAGCAGTGCAGAAACCCACAAGCTAAATAATGTAAGTGATAGGAAAAGTTGTGTCATACAGAAAAGCTACTGTCTTTTGAAAGCTGAAGATAGAAGAGCTTTTTGTGACAGCTGTTCAGTAATAATTTTAAAACAAGCAAGCAAGCAAATGAAACTCCTGCAGCTGGTCCTACCTAGGACATCTTACCTAGTTTTTCTTGCCAAACAGATGTGTCTCTTCATAAAAACAGTAAGGTGACTGAGAGCTGACTTTTGTTTCCTGAAATGGAATAAAACTGACCAGTGTGGTTAAGGTGTAGCTGGTTGGGTTTCAGTTTTAATTCAGCATTTTCCAGACAACTGGACTTGCTTTGGATTCACTGAGGCCAAAGCAAGGCTTCTATTCATAAGCTCATTGCTTACTTTGGATTAGTTATAAAGTAAATAATGTGAATAATACTGTTCTTTCATTTGTACACTTAAGTATGTAATGGGTTTAGTTTTGTTTAGGAACAACAAATGCCAGGACAAGAGATAACATGCTTGCTTCTCTCATTTATAGGAGATAAAACTGCTTCAGCAAAAGGTTGCTCTTTTTCCTTGTTATTTCACAGTAGGTCATGAAAGAATTGTATTTAAACCACTACAGTACAGTTATTATTTCCTTCAAGCATGACAGTGTGACTACTTTTTCCAGGCATTGTCATGGCAAAAATGCCACCATTTCTAGGTTGTTGGGTATCACCTCCTGCTTGCTTTTTCTGAGAACAGAGGCAATGAACTGCACAGTATTTTCCTATTCTGTCAGCTGGGCAAGCTGGTTTATTTTCTGCCCGTGTGCATGGGGCAGGGAAGGGGTGTGTGGTGCATGAGCAGGATGGGTCCTTCCTGCAGCCCCCAAGGCTGTGTTGCTGTTGTAAAAACACATTCCAGGGAACTTGAAACTGAGCCAGAAATTGCAAGAGAGAGTTTGGGCAAGCTGTAAAAAGCGTGACCTGCTTGATTGTTCTTGATCTCTGAGATGATTGAGCACTGCTATTAAAATGAAACTCTACTCTTTTCTGTTTCTGTGTTTTACAAGTCAGTACAAAGTCTGTTGATTCACTTGCTTATCCTGAAAAGATGTAATTAATAAGCAGGATCTGGTCCTTGGAAAAGGCAGGTTTTTTATTGATTTTATCTCTCCCTGGTGTTGAGAGTGAGTTGACCTATCACATGAAACAAGGGAGATAAGAAACCTGATATATCTTCCCTGTGTACTGCAGCCTCTGATGTTGCAGAGGAAACTTGTGGAGGTTTGGTCTTAATTTTATTTTGGAGCACAGCGTTTCTGCTGGCAAAACAACAATGTTGCTTTTTGTAGTAGAAACTATTTGCATGGAGAATATTATTTTTTGAGTAATAAATCCTGTGTTTGTTGCACTCTTCACTGAAGTAACTTTTTCCTATGGTTCCCATGCCTGAACTGCTTATTCCTGGTATACTGTGAGTTCTAGAATCGTCCTCTTGCCAAAGGCATGATTTTTTTCCCCTTCCCATATAGAAATTAAAGAAATATCTGATGTTACCTATTGCAGATATGCTGAGCACTTTATGTGATGAATTTTAATGTGGACAGTTCACCACTGTTCATTTTTTTCCCCACGTCTTTTATTAAAAATGAAGTGAGATGCTCAGTGATCAGTGCACAGTCATCTTTGTTCCCCTGTTTCCCCCATGGGACTCTGGCTTTGGCAGAGGAAAGCAAACTGATGAAAATCAAGAGGTAGCTTGAAAAATTCCTTTTGGTGTCAACCAGGTAAGGTGAGCAACAAAACTGAGGCAAAGCTGAAGTTCAGTGCTGATCAACTAAAGGGGGGTGTTGGGATGAATTGGAATAGTATGCCATATTCTAAACTTTCAAGAAGTTGAAAATAAGCTTTGTTGTATATGCTTACCTTGGGCAGTGGTTGCAATGTGTACAAGCAAAGCTTTAAGATTGTTCAGAATTCAGTGTGAAACTGGTAAGGTCTAAAATACTTTGTGATTATTTTCACTTTCCTATTGGTTTTATTGGATGTGGGTTGTCTTTCCATAAATTGATAGTGCCTTTTAACTTCTCTCCCATCCAGCTGTGCATGTGTTTGTGTGTGCTTGGGAGGCAGAGCCATAGCTGAAAGCATATCAGGTGGCAGAACTGTAATAAAAAGATGGGGTTTTTTGGTC
Organism: Melospiza melodia melodia; assembly: GCF_035770615.1. Classification (NCBI taxonomy): domain Eukaryota; kingdom Metazoa; phylum Chordata; class Aves; order Passeriformes; family Passerellidae; genus Melospiza; species Melospiza melodia. The sequence continues at coordinate 24,594,348 of NC_086202.1, forward strand.
AGTAAAGAGGGTGAGATTCTTCATTAGTTTTCCAAAGTGAGAACTTCAGCAGTTAATTCTTGAGAATTTTTTCCCCTCTTCCTTTTTCCTAATAGCTGACAAGTCTGACTTAAGTACTAACTCAAGTAGAACTGAGTACTGAAACCCTGGAAAAATTCTTTTGTGTTTTCTGTGGATATACCTCAGCAGACTCTCTAAGCAGAGATGAAGGGATGTGTACTTAAGGTATGGTTTGAGGTTTTTCCCTCTGGGGTTTCTGCAACAGCAGCTGCCCAGCTTGCTTTGTGTTTGGTTTCAGCAGGTGAGAGGATAAAGGTGTGCCCAGTGCTCCTCTAACGTTCCAAGCTGTCCTGTTCTCAGTGGCACTCTTCTTCAGAATAAAAGGGAATGTGCAAGGGATGACATTGGACCTTATGTTTTCATTGTGTAACTTGCCAAGAAGAGAAATATGTGTGTGGAGGAGGCTTAAGACAGTGAATATCTGTGGCATCTGGGTGAAATTATGAACAATAAAATAACTCTCAGCTGGCATTTCATGAGCAGCTAAACAGTGTCCATCTAGGGCATGCTGAATGAAAAGGACATGTCTAAAGTAAAACATGCTCTCACAAGGAAAGTCCCCACAGTCTGGCATGAAGCCAGGTGCATACTGAATTAGGTCACTGCCTTAAGTGTGATGCTTCCCCACTTCAGAAGGATGTACTCATCCTTTGCAACAAGGAACAAAAACAGAATGCTAATATAATTTAAAAAATGTGAAGCATTATTAATTAGCGTGCTGGTCTGTTCCCTTGTGCTTAGAGAATCAATGAACTTTTTTGTAAGGAACAGAAGCATTTCCATTGTTGAATATACAGAAGACCCTGGAAATGCAGAAAGTATTAACAACCAGGTGCCTCTGGAAAACCTGCAGATCTTTATAAGACTTGTGTGAGTCTCAGATGTCTCATCCTTTGGAGATCATACAGACTACTGCAAATAGACTAGTTCTGAAGAACTGATAGGAGTTAAATACCAGCATGCAATAATAGCAGGTGCAATTTAAAGTTTTGAAGCTTAATATTTAAGCTCTGAAATTCCAGGGACTTCTGTGTGATTACTAATTACCAGGTAATCTTACTGTCCTTTTTTATAAACTTCAGAATGTTCTATGTAACCCAATTAATTTCCCTGTTGTGATTTTTGGGATCCCATGTGCTTTTGCTTGTTCTGGGGTTTCACAGCCTGCTTTCTCTTGTAATCATGTTCTACAGCCTAGTTACTGGAATTCCTAAAGTAGGGCTGTGCCAGACCAAATTCAGATCAAATTTGGGTTGTAAATATGCAAAATAAGGGCTTTCCCCCCCCCCCCCCCCGTTCTCTGAAAAGAGAGGATAGTGAAATAGAATGCTCATAAGCTCTCCTTTTCCAATGGGAAAAGAAGGAAGGAAGATTCTTTCTGCTCTCACTCAGTCTGTGAAGTATTCAAGATAAAATGTGTCTTACTCCTTTATGGTAACTTCCCTCAGCAGAAGTAATACTGAAGGAAAAAAAACCAACATGTCAATTGGCTCAGTTCCCACTGCTTTAGCAAACTAACTTACCCATTCAGCTCTCCATGTGCAATTTAAAATTTTAATGTTCGACATAACTGATTGCACAAACATTCCTGGCCTTTAAAGGCCACGGTGAAGCTCTAGTGGGAAAAACGCCTGTTCTTAATGGTGAAAAAATGGTCAAACAGCAATAGGCAGTGCCTGTCTCTGTAAAAGGCTGTCTTGTTAACAGGATTGTCACTGGCCCATAGATACAGGGTTTCAGCTCATGAAGGGATAGTTAGAGCCTAGGAGGGCAGGTGGTGCCGTTCTGGTTGCTGCAGGAGTGGGTTATTGTGTCTATTCCCTGGGCACCCCTCGGGGCAGGGCAGGGCAGTGCCCCTGTCAGCCCTGTGCTCTGAGCAGGGGAAGGAAGGACTCCTGGAAGGGCCAGGAACCTGCAGTGTCCAGCAGGGAGTCCCTGCAGGGTGTGTTGGCTTCCCCAGTCCAGGCTTTCCATAATGATGAATGTTTGGCCACAGTGGGAAAGGGGGCAAGAGCAAGAGTTCTCTCACTGCCCCCTGCTATTCTCTGGGGCAATCTTCATCTCCTGGTACATTGTGTCCTCTTGACACCCCATCAGGAGATGTGACCTCCCTTGCTTCTAAGACACGAATGAGACCTAAAGAAACTGTGTGACTCATCAAAGTTGAGCACAGGGCAATTTATTGGTGGAGCAATAATTGACTACAAAAGCCCACTAGAGCTCCATCTTCAGAGGTATTGATTTGTCAGTTAACAACAATTAGTATAGTTGGGGCTTGATTTACTGATATTTTATGCAAGTTAGGTAGTTTGGTCATTTTTCTGTATGCCTTTACTGATTGAAAATGTCAGCTTCTGCATGGAGTAGCTTTAGTACAGTTTAGCATTTACTGAGTTTTAAAGAAACTTATGGTTCTTTATGCTATTAATTGTGGCTTCACCTCTTGCAGTCTAACAGAACAAGAATTCAGTAAGAAATGTAATAAATCATCATATGGTTATCTTTGTACTAAAGAAAGCTTGAGATGATACTGTATCATTTCTGTGAAGTGGTTTTATCCTGTGGAATTTTTCTTCTTTCTCCCTTGATTCATCACATCTGGACACTGGTCAGTAGTCTGAGGATACATCTGGAATTGATCACTCTTTATAGGCATTCAACTTGTATTTATATAATATTGTGTTTATGCAGTGAGGAGTGACTAAATTCTGGTTTGTCTGGACTTGAAAGGATGTTATCTAGTATTCAGTTCATAAAACTGTTACTTATTTTGTACCTGAGTCTCCAGTAGCTTTCCATGAGTTCCAGAAGCTTCAGTTTCAGATGAGTAATTGCCTTTAATCTGCTGTATTAAGAATTTCTACATAATCTGTGTAAATTATTTATTAACAGGGACTTTAGCACTACAAATACTAAAAACTGCTTGGAGCAGTCCTATAGGCTTCAGCTGGACAACTGTTAAGGTGTGCAGCTCTTGCCAGACTTGGTGTGGATGATAAGCCTGCAAACTTTGTGTGGCTGTGGCAGGCATTGCTGCTGGTGGTATCAATAAGGCACTTACAGGTCTTTCAGACCTTGCAATTGGAGCTTTCTTGCAAGTGAAGATGCTGAATATGATACCACCAGTGATCAGGGGTGCTGATCCTGGTGCTGGAAGCTGAGTGGGAAGGGAGAAGTGTCACAAAGACACAGTCAGGGAGACGCAGTGCCAGGTGTTTGCTGTAAACACACGGGGAGCATTGTGGCACCTGAGTGGCTCTCAGGGTCAGCACGAGATGGGCTGGGTGGCAGCTGGCAGTGCCAGGTAACTCTGCCTAACCCATGCAGAAGGAGTATGGGAGTGAACCATTTTTTTCTAGTCTCCTAAGGATAGTGAAACTAAACTGGGAGTCTCAGAACTTCCCCCAAACCATAATTGCATAACACAGTCAAAATGGATGTAGAGCTAATAGGTCCCTGGATAAATTTTAATGAGCTTCATTTATTTTATACAAGCAAATTTTAAATGAAAGTATTTTATTAATGTTGAAAGTAGACTAACATGCATTGAGCTTACTTCTTACTGTTTTATGCTGTCATTGAAGAGGCCCATAAAACATTTAGCTGACTCGGTGCTGAGCAGGACTTTTGGTATCCCACTCTTGCATAACTGTGGGCTGTTTCTCTGGTCTTTCCCTCTAGGTTGGTTTGGACAGTCATGTAAGAGTGTGACCCATGAAGTGGTCACTGCCTCTTCATGCTAGCCCAGCCATGTCAGAAGATGGAAATATTAGCAGATGGATAATCTCAGGATCCCTTTCATCAATCAGGGATTGGCGTTGAATTTTAATTTCTTTTGAATTAATCTGAAATGCAGTTTCAGTAAACTTGGATATTAAAATCTTTAATAATTTATTCATCAGTGAACAGTTATACCCTGAAAGGTATTTACTTAAAGTAAAAGCAAATGAAATGGCAAGCTTCTGCTGCTTCAAAATAGTTCATGGGGATTTTTTTTATAATTCTTTTTTGAAGTAGTTTAGAGAAGTAGGAAAGACATGGGATTTGTTGCTATCTTTTTTTCCTCCCACAGAGTAAAACAAAGCAAAAAGCCCAAGAAGGAATGGGGGAGTTAAAGCAAATGTGAAATAAACTGTGGTGAGACTATAAGAACCGTTACTGCTTTGGCTAGCTGTGTGACAAATGCATTTTATTGGACTGTCCATATTACTGTTTTCCAGACACTGTGTCAGAGGGAGTTGCTGATGGGTAATGCAAAACAAGAAATGTTTTTTTGCTCTCCCTTTATCACTCCTTGCACCATCGGTCTTTTGCATGTATGTGTTAGAACTTTGTTCATGTGTTTCTCAAATGACTGTCTGCTTTGTAGTTCTAATATGCACCTTTCTTTTAATTTTAGGTTCTGTCTTCGTTTTGCTGACTCAAACCACAGATTCCAAGGAAAGGAGGGGAAGTGGAATAAAATACTCAAGTGCCAGAGGAAAAGCAAGACTAGCCAATGAAAATTATTATTACTAAACTGTAGATTGCTCTCACACATAGTGGGGGGGGAAATTGCTGTCTGTTCAAAGCTTACAAAATTACTTTTGCAGATTTCCTTCACAAAACTTCAAATAAACTAGGCCCCTTCAACTAGGGCTGAATTAGGAAATGGAAATATGATTCCTTGCTGGTGTCTTCAATCTTCCTCTGCCTTTGCAGGTTTTTTTTGTTTGGGGTAGGAAATCCTGAACAAATTGTATGGCGTCAGCCAGGCTTACAGTTGATGGTTATGGATGACACAGGAACTTCAGTTTTACATCTCTGCAATGACACCTGATTAAGGCAAAGCTTGAAAACTGCACATCTGCTATGTTACCAGAACTTGTAGCAGCTATTACAGTTGTGATTTCTCTCTAAGATTTGAAGTCTGGGGTGATGTCCCCTGGAAAGCAAGAGCAGATAATTAATCTTTTAGGATTGGAAGCAGAAATAATATGAGAATGCCCAGAAGAGGCTTAGTAATTCAAGCCAGGACTCGTTGGCTATTGGTGGGCCTTGCTTTACTATTCAGTTTAGTCCTGCTCATGTATTTGCTGGAGTGTGCTCCACAAACAGATGGCAATGGATCTCTGCCTGGTGTTGTAGGTGAAACCATGGGTAAAGAATACTATCAAGCTCTCTTGCAGGAACAAGAAGAGCATTATCAAAACCGAGCTACCAGTCTGAAACGTCAGATTGCCCAGCTAAAGCAAGAGCTTCAGGAAATGAGTGACAAACTGAAATCCCTGCAGGAAAAAAAGAGCCCTAAGGTGAATGGCATGAGCTACCAGGGCACCAAGGAACAAACATCCAATGATCTCCTAGAGTTTCTTCATTCCCAGATTGACAAAGCTGAGGTGAGCGTGGGGGCCAAGCTGCCGAGTGAGTATGGAGTCATTCCCTTTGAAAGCTTCACATCCATGAAAGTGTTCCAGTTGGAGATGGGGCTCACTCGGCATCCAGAAGAGAAACCTGTGAGAAAGGACAAACGAGATGAGTTGGTGGAAGTTATCGAGGCTGGCCTAGAAGTTATCAATAATCCAGATGAAGAAGATGGACAAGATGAAGATGATGGAGTAGGAGACAGGCAGCTGTATAGTGAAAATGATTTTATAGAAGGTATGTTTACATGCTTCCCAGCCCCTTAGCAGAATGTCACAACAGGCATTTAATGGGGTTTGTACTTTTAGGTGTTTTACTTACTTGAATGGAGTCTTGAAGAGTAATTGCACAATAAGAGCCTTTATTTCTGATGATGAGGATATTACTCCTTCATTATCTTGTGTTTTTCATGGAGTAACAAGTGCATTTCAGAAGAACTCATCACAAGAGATGTACTGGGGAAGCTGTATCTGCTTAAAATACATATGCATTCGTAATTGATTGTAGCCAAAGTCAGTGTGACAGAGCTGCTTAGGGTACTAAATAACTGAAAGACTTTGAGTGAAACTGATGGCACTGGGAGGGAGAAATTGATTCATCTCTCTCCTTCCAGACTAGTTAAACAATCCAGTATGAAGCTACATGGTTTTTCTTCACTCATCTCCGTGCCACTTTAGTTAATAGTCAGGCATTTGAGTTCCTTAGAGCTGGCACAGTCCTACTGGAGGGTGAGGTAGGCTGGGTTCCAGGCCTGTCAGCTGAAGAACTTGGTGTCCTGAATAGACCTTTCATGGTACACAGTTATGGGGTCTGCTGAGCTGTGCAGCCTTGAACTGTTCTCTTGTTTTCAGTTTTGTCTCAGTGCCTGTAAGTTTAATTGCAGAACACATTATTATAAAGGCCTATGTAGCAGTTAAACTTTGAACGCCTAGTAAGGCCCTTAAAAGGTGCAGTAGTGACAAATCCCGTAACAGGTGGCTTTCAGGGTATGGTCTTCTGCAATGGAAATAAGTATTATCAAAAACTGCCCTAGTACCTCTTCTTCATAGTTACAGTAATAAATACAGTTCATGCTGCCATTAAAGACCAAAAGGTGGACCATGTTATAAGGCCATTACTATAGAAGGGATTCTGAAGTGAGTACTGATATCTGTATTATTAAGCAGACATGCTGGAGAAAGGTACCATTGGCCTTGAAATAATGGGTTCTTTCAGTCTCACATGATGTAATTGGTCTGTAGTGCAAAAAGTCTGTTTTTAACAGCTATTGTGTTTAAAGTTTGATCAAAGTACACTTTTCATTCCAGAAGGTGGTACAGGCCATGGAATCCATTCAGCTGGGTCAATGCAACACAGCCTGTGTTGGGCTCTTAATACAGTTCTCATTTAAAACCCTATTATTTTTTCCAGGGGTTGTCATTCTTGGGCTTTATTTCTGCATTAAGTATTCAGCTGCTTTTCCATTGCTCTTTTAGATATTGCTTGTACTCAAGTGGATTTTTATTTTACCGTGACTGAAATAGCTGTTGATTTTTTAGTGCACTGCCTTTAATGATAGACATTCAAGAAAGTAAATAGTTTTAGGATCTTAGAATTACACTTCATACCTCTGCCTCTGTTCACACCAGAATTTGTTTTTGGAAATCATACTCGTTTCCTTTTGCTGTAAAGACAGTAACTTCAAACACAGGGTTGCAGGAACTATAGGGAAAGACAATTCTTTAATGCTGCATATGGATGTGTTAGCAACCAGCCATAGTGTTATCTAGATCTATTAGTATCTTTCTTCAGACAGAAGTTGTGGATTGTGTGGGTATTCTGTGGGTTTTTTATGTGCAAATACTACTGGCTAATTTAGCCATCAAAAAAGGCATCTTTTGAATGATAGCATATATTTCTCCACCCCTGTTTTTCCTGCAGTCAGAGTTTAGAAGCAGACCCAGGCAGTGTTGGTGCACACAGGTCCCTTGCCCTGCAGCCCTGTGAACAGGCTCTAGCACTCTGCCCGTGCATCCCCTTTTGGTGGAAGTGCAGTTGGAAAGCTGATGCCATTCTGTTTATAAAATACTAGTCCCTTAAGCTGCCCTAAGCTGGTAGGATCAAAGTGCCCAGCAGGTTTGGGATACCAGCTGAAGCCAGAACAGGTCCTGGAACTGTCTTAAGAGCACATCCAAATTGTTGCTGGATTACTGTTGCTCATTTAGAGAAACAGTTTTTAAAGTTGGCTTCAGTTGAGGCATGTAATTTAAGTTCTACATCCTTTTCAGTTGGTAATTATTTTGTAATAAGTGGTTTATGACTAAAGCTAGAGTATTGTGCAATTTGAACCTGGAGGCTGAGAAACTTGGTGTGTGGATTATTTTTTTTTCCGTTTCTGGGACAGAAGAGAAAACATGGTACTGCATTAGTTAATACAAAACCATCATGTTTTGTGCTCAGTATAGATCAGTTGATTTTATATTCTAACTTGCAGGATTTTTTTCCTCAAAACTACTATATATCTATATACAAAAACTTATCCACAAAACTGTACTGCAGAAGGGTTTATTCTGAATCCTTCTAGCTTGTTACCTCAGCAGGCTATTTTTATATAGGTCAATATTTGGTTCTGGGAATTATGTCTGCTCTTTTCCTAGACTTGTGAAATTTACATGGTTCAAATAAACTTTGAACCATGTAAATTTTTGTGATACAGACTTTCAGGCACACTCTCCTTAGGGAATTTGGTGACTGTTTAATTAAGTTTAGAGCATCTTTACTTATAGATTATTTTACTTAATGGTGTCTTTTAATGTCTGTTGATTATGTCTGAAGGTCTTTCCTAGAATTGCCTCTGATGCCCAGTGAGTTCAGTATCATTGTCTTCATTTGAAAAAACATCAAGAATTTTTTTTCTTACTGTGTTTAGGATTTAATCTATACTGGAGTAACTTGAGACAAGTAATACTAATAACTTGAATTTTAAATTGATCTGCTTTCTGTTTTAAAAATAAGAATTTCCTAAATAAACTTTTTTCTGAAAAAGTACACTTACCATAATACTTAAGGTAGTCTGAATCTACTGATTTTTATTACTCTTAACACTGGGCAGGCCAAAAAAGTTCCACATGCATGCTGATGGATGCCAGCTTTCTTGTTGCACTCTGTGTTTTTGCAGTGTGTCCTCGAAGTAACTGTTCATGCCTGACTGCAGGCTCAGCCCCTGTGGGCTCTGCACAGAGATGCTCTGTGTTGCAAAACAGAGCAGTGATCCAAATCTGCTTTGGAATTCTGATATGGCAGATCTGTCACAGCCACACCATGGTTATGTGCAGGCTTTGAGCAATAACACTAAGTAAAAAAAAAAAAAAAAAAAAAAAAAGATTTTGAAGTGTATATTACAACTACAAAGATAACTTTCTGCAAACTTCAAATTGTTTTTCACAAAGCTCAGTTGACTTGCTCTGCTGATGAAGGGAAAACCAGCAAATTCCTCAGCTCTGTTTGCTGTACCTGTTTTCCTTTGCAGCAACCCATAATGAAATTTCCAGAATTCTAATGTTAACAGAAGAAAAATCTGACCTGAAAAAAGTCTTGTTGTGCAGTTACTGTTTGATAAACCCTTTGAAGTGTTTTTTTTCTTAGTGTTTGCATTAGATCTAAGTGTATGAGAAACAAGAGTATCCTGTTCCCCCTGGATGAAGAGTATCCCTAGAGAGGATAAAAGATGCAATTTTACATATTTTCACAAGTGAATGGATTTAGGATTATGAACAATAGACCTAATTGCTGAGCTGCACGTTCTAAGATAGTCCTCCATTAAAAACAGATTTCTTTGAGATCAGTATTTGATAATATTGAGAAATAGAGAGTAATTCAGAGGAGATAATAGTATTGCCTCTGTCTGTTCCCTTTCACCAGAAGCATGTGACATTGAGTCTTGAAGGGTGATTGAGAAGCCTTCATGGACACACTTCACTATCAGTGTAACTGGCTTATTTGGGTTTACATTTATCAGTGTAATTGGCTTTTTTTATCAAGAGATTACAAGCTCTTCCATTGCACAAATGTTTAAAATTAACTGTTGGAAAATAGAAGCACTAGCATGTTTTCAGAAGCTAATTGGCAATTAGCTAATTGCTAATAAAGTTCTTGTTATTGAATCTCTAGCAGTGCTGTTTGGGTCCATTTCTCTTGCTTCTGTGTTTCCAATTGAAACTGGGCAAAATCAGGAAACTTTCTTTAGGTCAGCATTGAAAAAGAAGCCTTCCCACCCCCACCCATCCTTGGAATGTAAAAATCCTTTATTCCCATGCTGCAGGCTTCCAAGTTTTTGGCATCCCCATAACGATGTGGACTGCTGGTCGTGCAAACAGCCCCTGCCTGTGTGCTGCACAGGACCAGCAAGTGGCCACTGTCCTGGCAGCTTCAGTGGAGAGCTCTCACACACACCAAAAGAACCAGATCCATCTGCAATCCACAGACCAAACACTGCCTGGTAGTTGTAAAGCAAGTAATATTCAAGGCAATAGAAGAAGAGCTTTTTTAGCTTTCATAGTAACTGATCCCCAGGATTCCTGTGTTTAATTTGTTTGGTGAGAAGCAGAACTCTTCTGCAAAGGGAGTAAAGCTTCATAGACCAGGAATAGCAGCTGTTAAATTATTTCTGCTGCTTTTTACCTCTTTGCTTGTGGAGTTCTCTTTTGGATGGCAGCCAGTGTATGCTAGTTGCAAGGTGAGATAACAGGTTTTATAAAATGAGTCAGTTCCAAGTGTTAAAAACTTGAATACACTTAGAAGTAAACCAGATATGGGTTCTTTTTCTGGCTGTTCTCAAATCTGGCTTCTGTGCATAGAGACTTTAGTCCCATAAAAGTATCCAAATTAGTAGATTAGCAACAGAAGCTACCTCGTAGCAAGGAGAATAACTCCAGGAGTAAATACTATTTAAAAGAAATGTAGCTCTGGTAGCATGTTGAGATTCAAAAGTTTGGAATCTTGTATTTCAACAATTGAATGTTGGCTAGACTCTATTCCAATTTGAATTTGCATATTAAGGTCTTTATGAAGTTATAGCAATGGGCTTTGCTTTAGTTTAATTTTTTTTTAATTAGTCTAGAAAGTTTTGCTCTCTACTTCAGCCTTCTGTTGTAGACTGTCATCTAAGCTTATAGTTTGATTTAAGGTAAGCTTTTGGCAGCTGGTATGCTTTTAAAAAACTTCACTTATGTTGTAAATGGTATTTTTTTCTGTAAACAGCTATTGGATAGCAGAGAAAATAGTAAAATATAAAATACTGAAGGTTGATTTCCCCAGGAGTCCTAGTCCAAAGTATTTGCTGCCTATTACATGAAAGTGTGGTGTATGAGCACCGTGGTGCATCAGCTGCTCCATTAACCAAGATGCTGTTTTCAGCTACAGTGCTGGAGTGTGCAGCACAATGAGTTGGAATGGAAAAGGGTTGAGAGGGATTTAAAATCTGCTGCTTCTGGCAGTCAGCACTGTGGGCTTTCATTGTTTGAAACACCATTTTCAGTGCTTGTAATTGATAATGATTTGAAAATAAGCATTAAAATGTGATGCATAATTATGCATCTCTGTGCTGACAAAAGCACAAATGTGGATTTCAGTCTCTTAAAAGAGAGATTTGCAGAATTTTGTTCAAAGGGTTAAAGCCTCTCAGCTGAGAGCTTCAGTCTTCACTGACTTGCAGTGTTTTGGACTGGAAGTGCATTGTCCACAAGACAGGCTGCATTACACAGCTGGGCATGGGAGGGCTGTAAGGAGCTTGCTGTAAAAGAGAGACTGCTGGGCAGAAGGAGGGAACATCAGTGAATGAAACTGGGTTTGGTTTGGGGATGGAGGCTGGAGCAGAGGAACGGGGAGGTGGATTTAGGGAAAGGATTTTTTCTTTGTGAATGGAATCTGGGATATAAAGAAAGAAGTTAGGTCAAGGTGGTGTGCACATTCCTTTGCATCTTGTGTTGAAAGAGAAGGGAACGTGGAGAATACTTGCCTGGGCAGAGGGAGGGACACAAAGCTCTGTCATCCCTTCTTGCTGGGTCCTGAGACAGTCAAACTCAAGGTGCTCTAAGGTGAGAGCTGCTTCCTTTGCATACTTTGTCTGGTGTTGATTTCAGTTGCAAAAAAAGACAACAAAAAGGACACTTATCAATGCTGGGTACAAAAGAGAACCTTTTGTGTCACTGGTATGGTTTGCCTGCTCTGTGGCCTGCCACCAGCTGCTTTCTGGGTGGGAGCCTGGGAGGGATTTCAGCTGCTGAGGAGACTGGCTTGGAGAAGGGGCAGTTCAGGCAGCCAGGTGCAAGGAAATGCAGCGTGTTAGGGCAGGGGTGTGCATCCCTCCCACTTGGGAACATGCAGCTCTTTGTAACTTTCTCTATGGTCTGGGTGGCCACTTAACTGGAATGTTATGCCAGTTCATGGTGTAGCTTGTGATTCTTCTGGATAATACATCTTTTTCTTGCTGGTGAGAGGAAAACAGAGATGGGATGAACGTATGGCATTTTTGTTGGAGGATTTTTCCTGTCATCATTTCTTACTCTCAGGTTAGCATAGATACGGAATGATGAGCCTCAGTCCTTTCCTGTGTGGTGTAAAATTAGAGTCTGTTGGTTTAACTTCCTTCTTTGATGGCCCTTAAAGGCCCATGTTCTGAAAGGGCCAGATTTTTTTCTACCCATTTGGAGTAAAATATCTCTCAACAGATAGTCCTATTTCTGGAGGGACTAGCACTTTGGTCCTAAAGTGTGACAGCCACATAGAAAAACTTCTGCCTATGTCCTTAGAAGACTATGAATTAGTAAGGTACCACTTATTTGTCAGATAGAAAACTAATTACTGGTCAGCAGTGAAAACAATTTAAAAGCATTCCAGCATTATCACACAGTTGTTTTGTTTAAATGCCACATGTCAGATTTTGCAGACTTTGTCAAGCAATTACTGTCATTTGTTCTGCCCACAGAACAAATTTTGCTTTTCTTGTGGTAATTACTGGCCAGATGATCTCAGATTTTACTGTGGGCTAGCTCAGTGCTAGATGCTTACTGAAGGGCTTAAGAACAGGCAATATTAGACTTCAGCCATCCTTTTCCTTAGTAATTAGCTGAATTCCCTTTTTGTTGGAAAGACCCAACTCCAGTAGAGGAATTGGCATAGGACCATGAAACCTGTCTCTAAGAAGTAGGGGAAGCTGGAGTTAATTTGGGATTGTTTCTCAGGTCTGACTAAAATGGTAGAAAGGTGACTGTGATGGATAACCCTTTGTGGAAATTTCATATAGTTTTAGGAGAAACCCAGAAGCTTTGCCCTCACTTCTTTAGTTGTAAAGAGAACCAGTGTGTCTGAAATAAAACTGCTGGGATCTTTGACTTTGATATGACTTGTGTGACTTATTCTTCAGGTTACTATCGTACAGAGAGAGATAAGGGGACACAGTATGAGCTGTTTTATAAGAAGATGGATGGCATGGAGTACAGGCATGTCACCTTGTTCCGACCTTTTGGACCCCTCATGAAAGTGAAGAGTGAAACAGTTGATATTTCTAGATCGATCATTAACGTTATTGTTCCTCTTGCTGGAAGAACTGAGGCATTTGCACAATTTATGCAAAACTTTAGGTAGGTGCATGAGATTTTATAGTGAGCTATGTTCCTGATTTTCAGTGTTTTGTTTTGTTTTCAAAGTGAATTCCTGTTGTGGTTGAGTTGCAGCAGAGCTAATGATTCCAACATTGTGTGCAACTGCCTTGGGATGTTTTTAATTGAACCTACTGTATGGAGAAAACATTCCTTCTAAAAGGGCTTAAGAGATTCTCTAATTGCAGCAAAATGACCAAAAGTCAGGGTCATTGTGAACCTGGACACAGATGATTTTGAACATAATTTGTGTATTTGCATCAGTTGGGGAGTGCCTGTTTATAAAAGAAGGTATTGGAATGTGACACACAGTATTGGAACCTTCTGATGTAAATGGGCAAGATGGGGAAAGAAGAGAAAGCATCTCTTCTTGTTTTCTCTGAAGCCATTTGATGATGGCCAGAATACTTCAATCTGCTAATTCTTTTTAATGCTGTAGCTTTCAATTACCTGAAGGTTTTTGTTGTGTTTCAGGTATTTACTAATATCAGCTTCTCTTTGTGCTTACAGGGATGTGTGCATTCATCAGGATAAGCGTGTTCACCTCACAGTGGTGTACTTTGGACAAGATGGTCTATCAGAAGTGAAAAGCATCCTAGAATCTGTGGCTAGGTGAGTATGTCAATCCAACATCAGTCAGTAAAACTGGCATTTTAAACAGCTTTTAAAAAAGAATGAAGAAATAAACCAAATAAAGCTAATACTCCAACACAGGTTATTGGGAAATTCATTATTTATTTGCTATACCCTATTTATGGTTGCCATTTTACAGCTTAGGTTGCAAAAGTTTCCTGAAGACTACTAAAAATCAAGTTATAGACAGAAAAGACTTTGAGGCTTCTATCTGACAGTCCCCAAAACAACAAGGATGAGTTTTGCAGTGGATATTCAGTCATGCTAACAGATTGATTAGAGTTGAAGTTCTTTGGAACTGGGATGTACATTTTAATACCTCACTGGAGAAACAATTTTATTTAATTATAAGGAAGAGAAATGTAGTAGTCAAAGTAGGCCTGTACTTACTCTCAGCTGTAAAATAACTTTAAGCAGGGTTCATCATGGCTGTCTCAGCATTACATCAGTAAAATTCACAAACGTGTCTTTTATGGTTTTTGTTCCAGAGAGATGGGACAGGTGTCAGCATCCTTCACCCTATAGCCAAGGGGCTCCTTCACCACCTGAGCTCTTGCACCCATCCCTGAGCTGGGAGCCTCCTTGAGCTCTGGTGTGCTCCCTGTCTCAGGATGCTCCTCCCCATGGCACAGACTAGGCACAGGCTGCTTTGTCACCAGCTTGGAGGTGTGATGGAGAGCTGGCCTGACACTTAAGGGCATCTCGTAGGAAGGGAGGAGAGAATTTCTGCCTTTGCTGCTGCAGTCTCCCTAGCACCTGCTGTGTGCTGTACCCATCCATTTTTGAGGCCTCTGCTGCCTGCCCTGCTCCCTGTGAGATGTCCCTCAGAGCAGTGACTCAGTGCTGCAGGCTCACTGGCCATTTACCAGATTCAGTGTCTTTTTAGTGGTGCTGCTGTTGACTATCTTCACTCTGTTCTCTTCAAGCATTGTCCTCTGAAGTGTCTCTGAAGCAGACACTTTGCTTGAAGATGTTCTCTGAGTGTGCTTCCAGTCTCCTTTGGCTGCTCCTTCCCTCTTCTGCTGGGAGTACAGGCATGTGTGCTAGTGGTGACCAGCGAGGAGAAGCAGAGTGCCTGGGTTGTGGTGGCACTGTCACACAGGTGGCCTTTGCCCCATGAGTCTGGTCATGCCAGCACTCTGGCTTCCTGTTTGCCCTCTTCTCTGAGCTAGTGAAGACAGATATTTCTGTTGGTCAGGTTTGTGGGGACAAATTTTAGATGCCATTGTAACTCATAGAGTGTTTTGATTCATGTCAGTTAACAAAAGGCTTTTTAATCTGTCTGAATGATTAAACATGAAGTTACAAAGACTGATCTCTGTCATTTTACAAGGCTTAAAATTAAAATAGACAACTAAGTGTAACATTTTTTTTCTCATTCTGATCATATAACTGTTTTTCTTTTTAAATTTCTGGAATGAAATTCCTGTAAAATGCTAAAAAACCTATCAATGGTCCTTCTGCCCCTCCCCACAGATTGATTTTGGATTTGGCTCTGTTTTTCTTGTAGAGAAACTGACTTCAACAATTACACGCTTGTCTCTCTGAATGAGGAATTCAACCGGGGCCGAGGACTCGACATGGGTGCCAGAGCCTGGGAGAAGGGCGAGGTGCTGATGTTCTTCTGTGATGTTGATGTTTATTTCACAGCTGAGTTCCTCAACAGCTGCCGCTTGAACGCTGAGCCCGGTACGTTCCCCTGTTGTTGCTGGGAGGGAGCCTTGTCACCCTGACTTCAGCTGACCTGTGCTGGGCATGTAGAAAACAAGGAAAGCTCAGCTAGAATGGTGGGGCTTATTCAGTACCTCACACCCTGGAAAACTAATCACACTCTGCACAAAAGGCAAAAATATTCACACTGAGAAATAACTTCTGCCTAAGTGTAGCTTGTTTTAAGAAGATGTCTTTTTTTGTACAACATACAGTTTTCATGTTTTCTTCAGATTTAGTTTTCTGAAAGAAAGCTGGACAACTTAATTACTGTAACAATTAGACTGCATGTAAATCTGTATCACAAAACTCAGAGTAACACTCTACAGTGGAAGATGACTTTTGTTATGCTGAAATCTCCAAGTTTAGTTTATCTCTTCTCACACGTGTATGGCCAAGACATGTCACAAAGTAATGGTTTTCAGTAGAGCTACAGTGTGCTCCGTGTGGAACCTGAGCTCATGTTCCACTGTTCCATCCCAAGCTCTGAAATATTGATTGTTTTTCTAATTTTGTGTGATGCTTGCTTGTTCTACAAGCTTCTGCCAAGAAGGGTAAAGCTTTCTTGAGTTAACAAGCGTGCTACCAAAGATCTCCTTCTGTCAAACTGTTTGGGTTCTTTTTTTAATGCTTACTCTTGTTTCAAATTTGTTGCAGTCAGAAACCATTTTCTCCAAATGTTAATTTGGAATCAATAGATGTTTTTTCTTCACCTAACAAGCAGGCAAGAAAATTCTTCCAAGGCCAGATATTTGGGTTCTGTTTCTTGATTTTTCTTTCATTTCTGTCTGTCTCTGTTCTTCATGAAACAAGTTGTATAAATAATGGGAAAAATTTTGGAGAGGAGTATTTTGTGAGCTTTAATGAGAAAGAGTTCAAGACACTCATTGAAATTCATACTGACAGTTGGTCACCTTTGTTTTAAACGAGATCTGAGAATGCTGCTCACTCCTTCAGAGTTCATGCCCAAGTCAGGATAGTGAATATTCTTGTGGACTGTTGTTGTCAATACTTTTGCAGCATTGGTGATGCAAGACATTAGTGGAAAAATATTTACCTGGCTTCTACAAGAGACACAGAACTGGGGTTTTCAGCATAGTCAGGATTCTCATGATGCTTGATGCCCTTGCAGGATATCCTGCGAGTACCTGCTTTTACGTGTTTGTGGACAGACATAAATTCGTAAAATTCAATAATGCAAAGTGTTACTTGAATTTGATTAGTTTTCCTGCATATCATTATTGCAGGAATTTTTCACTCACCTGGAATGATACTGAGATATCTAATATTTTATATAAGCATGTATAACTATATATAAAAGTTAATCCAGTGTAATATGTATAATGTGCATAGGTATGTATTTTTTTTTAATCCTAAGGGCTCTGCCCCACTGGATGTTACAGGCTTCCTAGGTGGGAAATCTTAGCAGCTAGAACTTGTTTTTATTTATTTCCACTAGAGGCCTAATAGGCAATCTCTTCCATAAAAAGAGTGTTTCTGGTTTCTTTTTGCCTTCAGAAAGCATGCCCACAGTGAGTAACAATTATCTTTTGACTTCCAGGGAAAAAAGTTTTCTATCCTGTGGTATTCAGCCTTTACAATCCTGCTATTGTCTATGCCAACCAAGAAATACCACCTCCTGTGGAGCAGCAATTGGTAAGCAGCTTGCTTTATTCTGGGTAGAATTAGGTGTGCTTTGTATTAAAACAAAAGTAAGTCTAACTTAATAGTCTGTTTGAGATATCTTGTGACCTTTGGCACCGCATATCTAAACAGTTTTCTCCATTATGGACAAAGCACTGGGAAAAAACCTTCCCCCTAGTTTAAAAGAAGTAATTGCAATTAACCAAATGAAGTTGGTAGTTCTGATCTGCTGCTTATTGTGGCTTGACAAGCAAGTCTTTTAGGAGGATGGTGGCATTGCATGGCTGCAACTTTCATCTTATGTTCCAGCAAACAAAGCGTTGGTGAAAGGCAAAAACCTCTGAATGAAGTGTCCAGTCTGGCTCTCTTTTGAGAGACTGCGTGGATGAAATTGGGTTTTGCAGCTTAGACTTCTGAGGTGGACAGGTTTAGAAGAGGAAAAGAAGAGAGTAGTATGAAGAAGAGCTGTATTAAAATAAAAACATAATAGCCCTCATTCCCTACGCTGTTTGCAAGGATCCTGCTGAAAGCCAGAGGGAAGGTTTTACATATAGTCTTGGATAATCACAGCTGAGAGAGGAGTGATCTCCTGCCTGACAGCTCTTCTGTCCACTCTTTTAAACTTAACAGTATTATGGTTTTTGACTTAAATCACAAAGCTTGCTTTTCACGTCATATCAGATCAAGAGACAAATGTGGCCTTAGAAAATGGGTAGGAAATGGAGTGTTGGGAGCAGATGATTTAGCCATGGGCTCATTTACTGCTTGGTCTGGGCAGATGGATAGAAAATAGAGGTGGTGCAGCAGAAACTGCTGTGGAAACTGCTGTGAGGTCGAGTGGGATTGGAAGGCAGAGGGTGAAGTGAGCTGCAGGTCACTGGGAAGCCCCACATGAGTGCATGACACAGAAATACCAGAAGTGTTATTATGCTCTATCCTGCCCTGAACAAATGATGGGAAGAGCTTAGCTTTCTGCAAAACCAAGTGCAGTGTACCTCCTTGGTTGTATTGTACATTTCAAAATTGTATTGGTTTAAAATTGCAGGTGCACAAGAAGGATTCTGGTTTCTGGAGGGATTTTGGCTTTGGGATGACTTGTCAATATCGGACAGACTTTCTGACTGTTGGTAAGATGAGACTAAAGAAAAATAATTGTGTGTTTAAAAAGTGATTCTCTGGTCTTAACTAATGACAGGAAAGTAATACATTTATTTCTTGTATTATTTCCCCAGGCCCAGCAGTCAGACTTGCTTGACAAGTTTGACCAATGAGATAAATTAGCTTTTCTGGATTTTGATGTCCCATCTGTTGAGTGTATTAAAAGACACAGTAGTTTTAGTAGAAACATTTAATTCTAGAATTTATTTAAATAGTGGTGGGGTTTTTTTTTTTTGGTCCTTTGTGTCTGTCTGAAGCAAATGAATCAAGTTTAAGAAACATGTCACTCAAATAAGCCATTCACATAGACAAGAAGCATTCAAATCCTTTATTTTAAATAACCTAGAGAAGTTGAATACAGTTGTTGGAGTCTTTAGCAACGTGCTTTGCCCCCCCTTGTGGCATGTTCTTAAAACTGAGAACAGCTTGGTGTGCTTAAATGTGGAGGATAGTGCTGAGCATAGTCTGCCAGAAGATGTAAATCTGCCAGAAGGTGCAATGACACAGCCCTGCGTGCTGTCTGGTGCCTTGAATGCAGGCTGATTGCTAAGAGCAGTCACACTGCCATCTGTATGGTAGTGCTAAATGAGGACTGCATAATTCTGGAGTTTTAAAATTGTACAGGAGCCTGGGTTGCTCTTCACTGTAGTCCTGGAAAAACAAGAGAACTTAAAATGGTGAACCGTGTTCCTTTCCTTAGTCCAGCCTTTTGAATTGTGACCTGTGGAGTAATTGCTGGCATTGTTAGAGAGGATTTCTCATATGAGCATGACTGCTTCCTTTTCCAGCTGCTAAAATCCATTATGCTTCCTAAAAATAATTCAAAAGCATACCAAGTGAGGTTTGCCTACAGTTTTCTGCAGCTGTCACATGGGATGTCATGCATAATGCAGTTTGGAGACACTGCTCTAAGAGACTTCCTGAAGTCAGCAGATCTGTGTCCTGGGCAGTTCCCACCACAAAGGATGTGCTATCCTTGAAGCTCCCGTCCCTCTGATGGGCATGCCATGGCATGGGAAGCTTAGTTAATTGCTACAGAATTTCTGGAACGTCATCTGGTAACGATCTGTGCCGCTGTCTCTGCAGGGGGCTTTGACCTGGAGGTGAAGGGCTGGGGCGGCGAGGACGTTCACCTGTACAGGAAGTACCTGCACGGGGAGCTGGTGGTGGTCAGGACGCCGGTGCCCGGGCTGTTCCACCTGTGGCACGAGAAGCACTGTGCCGACGAGCTGACCCCCGAGCAGTACCGCATGTGCATCCAGTCCAAGGCCATGAACGAGGCGTCGCACTCGCACCTGGGCATGCTGGTGTTCCGCGAGGAGATCGAGGCGCACCTGCGCAAGCAGGCCTACAGGACTAACAGCGAGGCCGCGGGCTGAGGGGCTGAGCCCGGGGACTTCACTCGCAACCAGCACCGCTCTACAGCCTTAATGCAGCTCACAAACACAGTGCCTCTCTTTTTCAGTGAAGAACAGCTTAGAGGGTTTTCGGTTCTCGTGTTTGTTTTCCCAGTAATCCTTTGACTGATACCCACATGTGTGAGTTCAAGCACCTCAGCTAAATTGGAGGGCCCGCGTAGTTCAAGGAAAGTGTCTTCGGTGTCGACTGGAAAAATCTCTGGAATGTACAATTCAACGCTTTTCCATGTGGTACATCTCTGTTCTTATGTTTGCATTCTTTTGAGAATTAAATGAAAAAATCTTTCGTGTCTTGAGTATTTTCAGTCTGTATGGCTCACTGCACTGTGACTTTAGAAGGATCCTGTACTTAGACTCCATTGTAGAAACAAGAGAAAGGTGGGGGAAAACAATCTCACCATGAAAGGTGCATGGACATGCTGTGCAGGGTGCTGATTCCACAGCAAGGGCTTGTGCCTCCTTTGCTGTATAACAGACATTGACATGGTTGAATAGAGAATAATTTGGGGGGTGGGAATGAAGATCCTCTTAAGTGGAATTTTAGAGCATATAATGGAAGTTCACACTGTGAAGGAAACGCCACCTTCTTCTTTCAGTGATGGAAGTTGGGAACATTCCTGCTTGGTGTTTCTGTGCCTGCTCTTTTCCCACAGTAGATGCCATATCCCTTCTATAAACTGAGCTGTGCTATTAAACTTCTTTGCTTAAATATTTTTGGCCTTCACTCCTTCTTATTCCAAGGCCCTGCCTATGTATCTCATCCTTTAAGTTGAGGAACCACCTTTTCATTCCCATATTAATTTATTAGAGGCCTGTTTGCTGTTATGCCAATATTTTCCTTGTGCATTCTTTCTCTTTTGGGCATTTGTCTGACATGTTTTTGTAAGGTGTCCTATACTCATAGTTGTTTCAGTGGCTGAAAAAGCAAGTGCTATTACAGTCTTTCTTTATACCATGCTCTTCATTATACTGATCATCCTAGCAGCCTTACTTTTTCAGTTTGCAGATGTTTTAGGGTTTTGGTTCTTTTTCCTCTGGGTCAGTTTTTTTTTTTTTTTGGTTTTTTTTTCTGGTTTTTCTTTTGTTTATTGAATTTTTTTGAGCATGTTTAAACAGAATTATGCTGTGGTCTCATTAGTGCCTTGTACAATGGCACTACTACTTTGGTACTTACCTTTTGGGTGTTTTGGGATGCATAAACAGTACAAATACAGGCAGGTCATTTTTCTCCATGTTGTCTTATATGATACCATATGGCATGCCTCATTTTTTAATACATTTGTTTATAGAATGAATGCAGAGAATGCTAATTCAGTGGTTAAACCATTTGCATGGTTTCTGCTGAATTTTCATACTAGTTGCAAACCTTTCTCAAACCAGGTAATTAAGATCTGTTTATGGGTTTATTTTGCTCAAGAATTCTGAAGATTTAATGATTGATTTCTGAATAGCAGATATGCTGTGCAAATAGTTCTGGGCACTGATCCTTTTTTATATGTATATAAAATTTGCCTTTATGTAACTTATTGTGGAGAACAGTGTACTGTATTGTACTTAGAGTGAAGAGAATGCATTGCAGGACTTCTTGCAATTTATATTCTCAGTATAATAAATGGAATTTCTGCATTTTAGAAATTGTTTTAAGCTGTTTCTTTGAAATATGTTTTTACAATAACATTGTATAGAGCATAACACACTGGATTGAAATAATATTTGCTGTGAGAAGTTCAACCAGCTCAGTTTTGCATCTCAGGTTCTACCCAGACCAGATACCAGAGTTTGTTCCTTGGACAACTTAAATTTACACCAGATTTACCTCACTTGGATACCTCGGTTGTTGCTAACAAAAATTGTAGGGTATTGGCGAGGACAAGAGGAAATACATTGATGTTATGACTTGGGGTGAAGATACAAGTGGGGCACTCTCCTGAGACTCCAGCCTTTAAAACTCCAGGGCAGCTGCTGCTGTCCTGGCTGCACAAGAAAAATCTATTCCAAATTGCCTCTCCCTGGCACCAGCGCTGCTTGGCAGCCCTGGAGTGGACACAGAGCTAGGGCAAGGCCCAGCATTGCTGCACCTCAGCTCTCAGATCCTGCCTCAGGAGGATGCACTTGTCCCAGTTCTCATGTTTTGGAAACATGGCAGAGTGCTGATAGCCAGGTGTCTCAGGTTCTGCTGTTTTCCACTGCGTGGTTGTGCTTATCAGCAACAGCGAGGGAGATCGGTGTCAGGTCCCCATCTGGGTGATGAAAACCCATGTGTGGTGGTGATGGGGGAGGTCTGGAGATGAATGGAGTCACCAGGAACCACTTGGGAAACTTTTTTACATTCAATATCCCAAAAGGTAGAAGCAAATGCATTGGGGTTGAAAGGAAGTCAGAACACTTAGAAATGTTTATTATGTGGGTTGGGCAATATACACAAGTGTTCCAAATGGCTCATGAGCTGAGGATTTCTGATCTTACAGGAGCCCTTACAGGCCCAGGGTTTGTCTTGTCTTAGTTCAGCTCCCTGCAATACCCACCTGTGTAGGTGTTGCTGTGGCACACACCAGCTCTGTGCACCCTGTGTTTGAACGCACACCATTGCCTCTGCAATGGGGCCAGGACAGAAATAGGGATATGCTTTTATTAAAGACAAAGTGAGTTCAGTTACCTGAGCTTGTTCAGCTTCTGACTGCCTTTGGGCACAGCCACACTGTGCTGCAAGCACGTGTTTGTGAGCAGCAGTGTCCCAGTTACTGCTGGGAGCTGTGACCCAGGGCAGGGATGCTCTTTCCCATGTAAATGGGTAACTCTTCCTTGGATGTGTTTCCTTACTTCATCCAAGAAACTGAGCAAGTTAGTTGTGCTTCAAACATAAAAATCTCTTGCTTGGGAGCAAGACCTGCTTTTGGCTTTCCCAAGCTGTGCTCTGCCTGCAGAGGAAGAATAAATTCCACATTGTGGGGGGTTTATTTAGCTTGGGGTGCTGCTGGGGCACTGCAGGGAAGAGTGGCAGTGTCAGCCCTTGGAGTCACAATCTGTGTGCCCAGGGTCGGGGCTTGGGTTACATGGCCAAGTGCTGGGCCTCGTCCTCCTGTTTTGACAGATGCTGTTTACATAACACACTTTTTTTGAGCTGTGGTCCGAGTGTTTTCCTGGAGGAGTCACTGTGTTTTAGTGCTAGAGTAGTAAATATAGTAACACTTATTTAAGTAGGAACATGCTCCACTGAATCATGAAGTAATTTTTGATTCTGTGGCATGCTGTTCACATAAATTGTAACCTTTTCCAAGGAATATGTAAGCTGTAGCCTTCCTTAGAGAGAAGTGTTCTTCATTAAAGGAAGTCAAGATGAGATTAGTTCAGGGTGGACTTTTAGTTTAGACCCTTGCAGGAATGAATGTGGGTTGTGCTTTTGAAATTGTTTAAAAATATGTTCTTCAATTAGACTAGTAGATACTGGTTTAGAGAATCAGTAAATACAGATGGAAAACTGGAAAAAACTTAGGAAAATACTTCTGGGTCTCCTGAATCCAGAAGAAAATACTGAGTTTTTTAGTTCCATAAGGGCCTTTGGACTCTGAGATCCACACACCTGTGAGAAGCAAAACTTACTTGTAATCTGTGTTCAAGAAGAGAATGGCATCAGGAGGGAAAGAGAAGTGGTAGGTGAGCCCTAACCACTTGTACCTGAATGCAGACATTTAAATGGTTTTAGTTCGTGCCAAAATATAAACTAGAACAAAATTTCTGCCTTGTCAGATCCATGAATGAAAGGAATAAAGCTTCAAATAACCTTTAAAATAGTGTTTCAGCATAAGTTAGTAACTTATTGGTTCATCAGTGCAACGATAAAAGATTTCTGTGTATCAAAAGTAAGTGTAGCTTTCATTTGCCTGAGGTGTTCTTGCTGACTGTGACTCCCAAATACATCTAAAGGAGACAAATCATTCCAATTTGACTCAGCTGTGAAGGAAAATGAGGATAACGAGCTTCAGCTGTGTCTCGTTGATGCCCCAATGATGCTCACCTGTTCCTGGTTGGGCCCGAGGGGCTGCCCTGGCCCAGGTGCTGGCAATGACCACGGCAGCTGGGCTCAGTTAGCCCTGGGCAAGCAGTGCCTGCCATCGCTTGGGACCTGCAGCTGCCAGGGAAGGGTTCTTCTCCTTCTTTTCCAAGAAATCTGGCTCTCTCCTGGCTTTGGGTGACTGTTTTTATTATTTTATTATTATTATTATTATTTGTTATTTTTGAGATTGCACTAGAAAGGGAACAGCTTCTACCTTTTTGTTAGGAACCCTTATGTGCTTCTGTGGAGGTTGGCCTAAAGAGTAGGGGTTGGAGCTGGGATCTGCATGGAAGTGCTGTGCAGCAAAAGTACTTCTGACCTGCAGGTAGAATGTTAAATAAATCCCTTTTATATGTAAGTCTAAGTGTTTGCATTAGGTTTTATTTAAACACAGCTTTGTTTTGGCTAGCTTAGTCACTTCCAGGGTAAGGTAAAGAAGTCCCCCTGAACTTGGATTTTGTGGTGATTTAACTGGTTTATTTGAACTGCTCTAAATGTGTTTGTTATGTGGTGAGTTTCTCTGGAGCATTTTAAGTTCTTACAGCTTCAAGGTTGCCTTGTAGCTACAGGGCTTGTATGTACCACATCACTGAAATGTTTTGACCTATGTCCTCCCAGCCTTCTCTATCAATGGTGTAAAAACTCTTTGCTGGTATAAGTTAATTTAGCAAAGGCTTTAGAATTATTTTTCATAGGTAGAATACTTTGCATTTGTACTTGACTTGCTGGTGAGGTGAAGGAGGACATGAACACATTCCTCATTCGTTTGTGCAGGGTGTTTCTTTTGGGGTTTCTTTATCATTGCTTTGCTGTTTGCATATCCAGGTGGGAGCATGTGCTCTTTGCCAGCACCTGTGAGTTCTCAGGCTTTGAGCAGAAGTGCTGTTTTTAAAAAGGGCTGTATCTGTGAAGTGAAATGTAAGGCAGAGGCTATGGGACAGCCTTCATGGATGTGCTGTCTGACCTGGCTCCCACTGAAGGCAGTGGCAAATGTGCCCAGGGTGCAAAGTCACAGCTGTGAAACAACAGGGAAGCTTCTCCTGTGAGGAAAAGGGGAAAATGAGATTGTCCCAGTGTGATGGATGTGGAGGAGAAGCTGAGCAGAGCTGTGGAAACACGAGCTAGCAGGCACAGCGTGGCTCTGGCCCTGTGAGAGCTCTTTGCACATTTCCTGCAGCCTTGTGCCAGCTTAAGTGGCTTCTTGCTGACTTCATTACAGTCCATGGGGAAAATGATTGTGTTAAAGGGATAGTCTGAAGCAAAAACAAAACCCTTTGAGATTGCTTGGTGCTCAGGAAGGCTTTGGAGAGCAGCTCTGAGACAGCTTTGGCTACTCTCAGGTTGTGACTGGCAGCTTTTCCTGGGGAGCAGCTGGGATGGTGCTCTGGCCTCTAAATGCATCCATGGGACAGATGTTGGGGGGGTGGTGTTTGTGTGCTCTTAAAAATCTTGTCAAAGTGATTTTCTTGGCTGCTGGATTATTGTGAAATTCTTTTTGGGATACTTGGACACTCGAAATTTCTAAGCCGTAAAGTGAAGTAAGAGGTGCATAGAAAAACAAAATGGATTTGTTTGCATCTGTAAAATTATTCATTGCTTGCTTGGATTTTGAAATGTGTTAGAAGTGGTTTGTTTTTTTTTTCCAAACTGAGATCAGGTCATCAACAGTGAGCTATTATGTGCCCAGACAAGAATAATTCACTGTTTCATTGAATTCTGGTATTGCCATAAAGATCCAAGACTTCGCTCAACTCCCTCACTTACAACTGTGTTTGCTGAGTTCCTCAGTGCTCTGTTGCTGTTACTGAGGATATGTTGTACTTGGTTCTTTGATTTGATAGATATTTGTGGAGGTGGAGTGTTGTTAGCAGTATCTTCTTTGAATTGAATGTAAAAGATGTTGTGTAAACATTTTAAAGGAAACTTACAGTGTTGACACTGACGGATAGCAGGATGCTATATTTAATTTAATATGCCACAGAATCAGAAGAGGCCATAGTGTGCTCATGTGACAGGGATTAAAAAGATGTTAAGTAGTTTTCTCTGTAATGAGATGCTGCTGGAACTCATTTGACTTCTGCCCCCAAACAGAATTACATTTCTTCTAAGATGGCTGCTTAATCCAAAGCAGCTAGATAAGATTAAACATATTAGAAGCAAGTTTCCACTAAATTTCAAGTTTCTTCTTTTCTGTCCTGCATTAGGTGAGGCTGTTTGAAGCTGGTGCTTTGATTTGTGTTGCCTTTCAGCTTCCTTCCAATCCTGTAAAATGGTCTCCAGTCCTCGTGCTGAAGTAGGTTTGTGAACAGGACTCCTCTGTGTGCCCACAGACCTGGGGTTTGGCTTTTTTGTAAGAGTGTGTTTAGTTTTGGTTTGTTGGGGAGGTTTGGTTTCCTGCTAGGTGCTACTAATAGTTTCAAGTAACAAACAGTGTTTCTGACAGGACTTCTCCACTTCAGTGCTTTTCATTCTTGGCTGTTGGGAGCCTGAGTTACCAGCACTGTGAACTATGCATCCCAATAGATCACAAACAGTGCATTTGCTGGCTCTTGCATTTCCTGGTGGTTTGAATATCTTCCTCATCGTGAAGGAGAGGGCAGAATATGCCTCAGAATGTCCAGCACTCCCTGCCTTACCAGAACTTTATTGCTCCTGATATTTCTTTACAGAAGTAAACCAATATCCTTAAGTAACCTTACAGCAATTATCTGCATCCATTTTCTGTGCAAGAGCTGAATGGGCTGTCAGGAAGGCATAAAAACACTGATGTGAGAAATTGCTTATACCATTGGAAACACTAGAAATGCTTCCATTATTTATTATTACCATGTTAGAGAGATGGTTATAGTTTTTGCTGTACCTCCATGTTACTGCAGAACTAAATCCCCAAATGTAGTTTCTCTCCCTTCCAAAGCCCAAGATCCATCTTGGGAAGCAGTGAAGGACAGCAAACCTCTGCACTGTCAGGGAACCTCTGTCAGAGGTTTGTGCTGGAACCTCAAAACATTCCCAGTTATCCCCGCCTTGCCAGGGACAAGCATGAAAGAAGCCATTGCTAATATTTGCAAGCTTACTGCTCTGGAAACTTCCTTGATAACATGCATTAACAGCTGCAGATGAATTCCTTCTGCAGTTTGATTTTTAAATTATTTAAGTTCTTGCTGTCCACACAGCCCTATTGAATTGCTGCAGAGAGCAAGGTCAAAACTGTGCTTCCCCACACTGCTTTTGGGATGTTCTGGATAGCTGGGAAGCTGGGGCTGTCCTGATAAAATTACACATATTGGAGGGTGAAGAGAGGAGATCTGTCAGCACATCCTCAGCAGAATTACTGATTTCTCCCCCAAAGATGTACTATATCAGCTGGCAGCTAACTGCTCAGCTGAATTTTGCCCCTTGAGTTATTTGCTAAAAGAAAGCTGTTTCATGGGAATTATTAACTTGATAAATCAAATTGCTGCTAACGTAACTCATGATACCTTTCTGGCACTGAGCTCCTGCTTGTCACACTGTGCTGGGCTCTAATGGCAGTGAAGGGCCTGGAAAGCAATTTTATTGTTTACTCTTCTGCCTGTGTAAGTAGCTAATTTATCCTAATGACTGGATGGGACATAATTGGAAGTGAGTTTTCAAGGATGCAATATTCATATTAATTATGAGCGTGAACTGGCCATCAG
The DNA here is from genome assembly GCF_035770615.1 of Melospiza melodia melodia. NCBI lineage: Eukaryota > Metazoa > Chordata > Aves > Passeriformes > Passerellidae > Melospiza > Melospiza melodia. The sequence continues at coordinate 24,621,742 of NC_086202.1, forward strand.
GAAGACTCTTATCTGCTCGATCCTCTTATTGCTGGTAAACATCATTATCTGTTCTAATGAGCTGTGCTAGCACTGTTCAGCTCTGCAAGTGTGGTGTGGGTGTCTGGTTACCAAAACCATTTCCCCAGAGAGCTTCCAACAGATCAGAAATGCTTATGGGGCTTCCAGAGCTCCTGCCTTCCCAAGATGTGATTTTGTTTTCTTTTCCCAAGGCATATATCCCTGCGAAAGGAGTGGCACTGGGGCAGCAAAGCTGGATTTTGTTCAGAGCTCTGTGCTTGTCTGTTCTCTGTGTCAGCTTGCAGAAGGAAGGGGCCTTTTCAAGCAGGGCATGAAGAAGGGCAGTGGCTGCAAGCAGAGGTGCTGGGGTGTTGAAATGCCAACAGCAGCTTGCCACAGGAAACCCTGCTGCAGCCAGCAAATGTTCTGTGCTCTGCTGCTCAAAGGGTAAATACGGGGGGGGAAAATGAAATTCAACTCTTGTGACACAATAGTGTTTTACACAGTGGAACTGCTAAGCATTTCCATTGAGAGAACAAAAATATTCTGTAGCGCAGACCCTATCAAATCCATAAAATACTACTACAGAAAGAACATGAAGTGGCAGTATATTGTTGGCTTAGTGTTGCTCTTGCCTTTGCTGAAAGAAATGTAAGTATTTCATGCCATAGCTTTTCAAGTCAGAAGGTGGCCAGTTGGTTCCCTGTGACCATATTGCCTTCCACACCTCATTCAGCTTCTGGTTTGATACATTTGCAAGGGAAAAATAACTATGGGAAAAGTTAGTCATGGTTGAAGCAATTTCTTTTTTTATTAATGCAAGCACATCCAGTCAAACACAGAATATCCTGCTTTATGGTACAGCTTTATATTTAGCATTTCAGCTCAGAATAGCAAAACACAGTATTTAAGGAATGTATCAAACTTGGGGAGGAAAATAAAAGGGAACCAATGTAGATACTGCATGGATTTCAAGTATATGCTTGGACTGATTGACCGGCAGAGTGCACATTCATGTGAAAGCTCTTTCATACATTTACAGAAAGTGTTCTAAAATTGAATTTCAAATATATATTTTTTTTCCTTAAATTTTAAGCATCCCTTTTAAACTTCAATTACATAAACAAAGCTGATATACAACCCCTCGTATAGTGTCTGACAATGTTACTAGCTAGAACATCTCTGAAAGTGCAAAACACTGTAATAATACAGTATAAATATTCTTTCTGGAATCCAGGGCTGAAGGCCAGTACTTCAGCACAGGAAAAATAGCAGCAGGTCATAAGAATTATCCCTTCCCCTTTCCTGGGCTGTTCTTGTTAACTGTTAGTATTCTACTTCTTCTTTCCTCGTGGTGTAACTTGCTTTTGTTTCTCTTTGATGCCAATGCTATGGGAATGGCAAAATGTTGATTTGTCTCCCTTCCTTACATCAACTTACTCCTGTAATTTGAAGTATTTGCCAAGGGGGAAGTGAAAGAGGGAAAGCATTTTAATTTTTCACCATGCTCCAGGGCCAATAAAGCAAATTTCTGCTAAGTGCTTGCATCAAACAGTGGCACTGCAATTGGCTGTAGGCACTCAGGCAGGGAGAGTCTGCAGGGCTGCCATAAACCAGACCCTCAGTCCAGCAAGTCTTGCCCCTTCTTCAACAGAAGGCAGAATAAGATCAACACCATCCACCTAGGGCTGGCCATTTTTAATAAATCCTTGCAGAGATCCTCTGCAAGGCTCTGCCAGGGAGGCTGTGACCACTGCCAGCCTCAGAGGGACTCTTTTTGTTGGGCTTTTTTTTTTTAATGAACAAAAAAGAAAATACAAACCAGTCCAATAATCTGGCTCAAGTTATCTTATCTTACATTCAGTCCTCAAGCCTTCAGAGGGAAAATTACTGGAAAAGAAAAGTAGGCATTTGTGGGTAATAATTTGTTCATTAGACAAAATAGGTTTTAATCTGAGCCTGTTTGCTTTTCTTTCTTAACTCAGAGATCAGTTGACAAAAGTCCTAAATTATTTTTTTTTCTCCCTGGAAATGAATACCTTGAACTTAACAGAAGCTCTTCAGTGGAAACTCAGTACTAAAAGGAGAAATTAGAAATGGCAAGCATCAGTGGGTTTGCAGATCACCTCTAATTTTGGTACTGACCTGTTCAAAGGTTTGACTAATTTCTTAGAGTGCTTACCTTTAGATTTCAGTGGGTGCTGTCCCAGACAGTTAATCATGGCTTGCAAAAGGCTAGAAAAATTTACATTCCAAGAGTGTCTTTGTTTTGTCTGTAAGTGCAGACTGGACTCTTCAAAGGAACCAATGCAATTAAATGACCAATTCACAGCAATGAACTCTTCTTAAGCTTTTTTGGAACTTTAGCCTTAACTTCAAATTGGACATCTGAGTTTACTTCCCCTTCTTCCCTGGCCCATGCTGAGTTTTTGTTTTCCAAAGACTCGTTTTAGAAAAGCATTTTAGGCCTGTTTTGCAGAGATTATAATCTAGGTTAGACATTCTTCTCTTCAAACATAACAAAAAAAAAAAAAAACAAATTCCCTGATTTTTCAAAAGGAAAACACAAACTATTCTGACAGCCAGAATGTAAAGGATAGTTCCCAGAAGTATGAACACTTAGACATGTGTGCATCCCCACAAGTGCACACACACATACTCACACACAAACACACAGACCCAGCAGTTACCCCCTCTCACCTCTTTACATCACGTAACAAAAATAGGTTTGCTGCACCATCAGTGTTACAGGCAGGTATACTCTACTTCATGTGCCATAATTCTCCACTTTATTTAAAAAGTACATTGTAGCTGGTTTGGAGACATCCACATTTTTATTTCCCTTACTTCCAGCCCCGTCAGAAGGTACAACTACACAAGCTCAGTACCTTGTAAGGCACTATTTGCTGATGGAGGAGAGGAACAAACACTTGTGAACAATTCTGCTGATTTGAAGGAGACCCCTAATTTCAAAGCTAGGGAGACATACTGAGTGTTCTGCAGGATACTGGTCCAATGGGGTATTTAACCTGAACACTGGCTTCAGTTAGGATGTGTGTTTTAATTTGTATTTGTTTTGGTGGAAGTAATAAAAAATAAAAATTTGGATGCTGATAGAATAAGATACCATCTCCCATGATACATTTCATCTCTGAGAACAGGGCCCTGCCCTTATATTTAAAATAAAAAACCAAAACCCTTCAGTAAGTGCCTTAAGGTTGACATGTGAAATATTTACCACATTTTATTTCATAAAAGTTACTGTATGTACAAAACAGACCTCATCCAGTGAGGTCTTTCTTAGCTCAGTCCAAGTCTTTCATTCAGGTTGTAAAAACGTCCATTAGATGTGCTTTGAAGTCTGCAAATCTGATCCAAATTTCTCAGGCTCTATTAAGAAGAGTTGTCCTAAAAGATGAACCAATAAAAAAATTATCTTTTCTATCCCAACAAAAAGGTTTTCATTTTTGGCAATAGATCTATCTGGCATCACTAGCTGACAGCCTCTCTTCAAGGGATAGATTTTCAACTGCTAGAAACTGGAATGAATCTGTGCATTTCAGTAGAGATGCTGACATTAAATGAGGTGAAAATGTAACTTGCATAACGTTACCTGAGGCCCCTGGGATCAGCTCAGGCATGTAGCACATGTTGTGTGTCTGTCACCCCAAACCACTGCAGGCTGGGCACTGCTGGGTTTAGTGCAGGGTGCATTGCATGGGGACACCCCAGGAAATGCTGGGATCAGTGGGAAACTGGCTCTTGCCTGGGACAATGCAGTCCCCATGAGCCTGACAGATTCTTATTAATGGATCTCATCATGTACAGGGGAGTGGTGCTACGCATTCTCAGGAGGATGAGGAGCCTTTGAGACTTGATCCCTTAGGGTAGGCTGACAATTACCATATTCCTAGAAATTTTCATCCTTTTATATGATTTGTAAGAGCATAGCTGTGATGAGAGCACTTTGTTAGTGTCTCTATAGGTTTGTTCCCCTGAGAAAATCATGTCTGAACACTACTACAAATGCAGATTATTTTACTCTATTTGATAGCCTAAATAAAGGATATTGTTTTTCACAACCCCAGCAGTGATCTTGCAGCCTCAACAGATCTGGCTGCAAAAGCTGTATCAAAATCCAAGCCCCACTGAATTTTTTTCAGATTGAAATTTTGAAGGAAAAAGAACAGTATTATGGTTTTAGGCTGGGTATGCAAATAGGACAGAAGAAGCTGATGGTTGCATGCCCCTGTCTGTCTGCAGAAAGACTCATGTTCTGAGGAAGCTTCATACCTGAGTGTTTTCCAGCTGTCTTTTTCCATGTGGTTTTCAGGACCTTCACTTTCAAAGGATGCAATGAACAGAGCTGGTAAAAAAAAAAAAAAAAAAGTAGTAACCATCAGATACATGAGTTCTTTACCTGAGGGAAAAACTCTAAGGGTTACAATATAGGAGATGTAACTTATGAAATTTGCTCTCATCAGAAGCAACAGGAAATTGATAACACTTAGAAAATTACTAGTAAAATATGGTTTTAGATGTATATATTTTTCATCTGCATATTTTGGATTTTAACATATAGAAAGACTCACTATAATGTTGAGCAAAGGATTTTACCTTCTTCACTATAAATAGGTGCTGTGAGTAGATAGGTCTGGATTTTCTTGTCTTTTTCAAAAGGACACTCAACCTGCTTCCATGTCAGGAAATCATGAATCTGTCTTGAAATTTCCCAGAACTTCTGCATAAAGTAATTAAAAGAGTATTATTAAAGTAGTACTTGTTTTATTTGAAATATTAGTTCATTTCTATTTCAGAGCCTCTCAGTCTTGTTCTTTATGCTGCTTTTCTTATTGCCCCTTACTCAGACTTAGATGGAATTGGTCACAGCACCAGCCTGACAGAATTTAGGAAGTATTTGGACAATGCTGTCAGGCACATGGTGTGACTCCTGTGCTGTGCAGGGCTGGGAGTTGGGCTTGGTGATCCCTGTGGGTCCCTTCCAACTCTGCATATTCTGGGATTCCTTGCTGTCCTATCTTCTTATGGCTCCCCTCCTTTCCCCCTCTCTTGCTGGTTCCTCACCTGCTGCCAGCCTCAAGTTTAGGACAGTGTTATCTCAGCCCACCATCTGACCTTTTGCCTTCAGGTTTTTTCATCATCAACCTTTCCTTCCTATATAATAGTGCCTATTTTCTGTGTGGAGTGTCTAAATTCCTGTGACTGCAACTCGACAGTAAGTAGTTTATTTGCTTTACTTTTTACATTTCCAAACTTCAGTTTAAATGAATTGTGACATATCTGATCTTTTCAGAAAGCACTCTTTAAATTTGGGAAATCATAGGAACATACAGAAACATTTAGATATCCTTTCCTTCCTAGGATTTTAAGAAATCTGTAATTACTCAGGGTTTGCCCTGTACCTTCTAAATCTGTAATTACTCAGGGTTTGCCTTGTATATTCTGTGTGACTCCCTCCACTTACACAGCCTTAATGATGACAATAAAGTGTTGTCTATAAGTTTTTTTGACAGACTGTGGTCGCTTGGACATGCATGTTTATTAACTGGGGAGAGAACCCAGAAGCTGCAGAGCCTCCCTTGCAGACCTGATAAACCCCATTGCAGCCAGCCAAACTGAGGAGGTGAAATCAGCTAAGGCTGATGACTTGGCCTGAGGTGACCTGTTCAATTTGATCAGATATGGTGGCTTGCTGCCACAGAAAAGCAGCGGCTGGCTTTCCCAGAATCTGATTCCAGTCAAGTGCCCTGGGTATGACGCTGCTCGGTGCGGCCCGCGCGGGCGCTGAGGGGCGGGTGAAGCGCCGGGGCCAGGCCGCAGCGCCCCAGGCTGGGGTGGCACAGCGCTCTGGGCAGCAGCAGGGCCCACCTTGAAGTTGATCTGCCCGTTGGGCAGGCGGTTGGTGTGGATCTTGTGCAGGAAGTAGATGTCCTTGATGAAGAGGTTGAAGACGGGGATGACGATCTTCTCGCGGCTGCTGTGGGCGCCCTGCGAGCGCTGCGCCGCGCCCTGCAGCGCCGTGCGGTAGTTGCAGAAGTTGCTGGAGGGGTCCATGTGGTGCTGGTTTTATACAGGGGGAAAGGCAGACAAGTAATACACGTTTCTAAGAATTAAAAGCTTTGCTCTAGCCATCAGAGTTTATTCTTTGTAACTTCGTTTGGTCCCTATTTAAATTTTCAGGGTAGGGTAGCTTTATACTGATCAGGTCTGGGTGCAGGTTTTTAAAACTTCTGCCTTGCTGGGAAGGAGGGCTCTGTACTGGCTTTGCATCTAATCCATGAACAAAGCAGACCGAAAAGAAATCATAAATGACTCTCTGGGGGGAAAAACCAAACTTCTTCGCTGTCACCTCTGTGTCTGATGGCGGTTTCAATCAGGTTCTGTTTCCATGCAGGTCTCCACTAGGTGGAGTCCTCCCATTGGTTTTAAGGGCAGCATTCGCTGGAGTGGAGACTGCCTCCAAGTTAAATTGGCAAAAATACTCTAGGAAGAAATAATCTAGAGAGAGCTGGCATCCACTTTTCACTGCAGACCAGTAGAGAGTTTGAAGTGGAGGAAACGCTCTCACAACGTTTATGTGCTGGTGACCACTGACAGAGGTGCCTGCTCTCTGACACAGTAGCTAGCAGAGGTTTGGATGAAACTATTTGGTGGATTTCTACACGAAGTCCAAACTTTATACATACCTCTAAAACATCAAATTTGGCTGTTTTGACCTTGGACCAGGTTTTCTTTAGCCGTGCCACAGGGCTCAGGTTCATGCCAGCTGAATGCAGGGAGAGAGGAGACAAAGAAACAATTGAGTTGAAAAAATACTGGGCTAATACAACTGGGCTTATGTATCACCAGCCCACATTCTGGGAGGTGTCTCAGGCTGACAAGCTGCAGCTGAAGCTCTCCCACCCACACAGGAACCTGTCACTGCAGACTCTGTCCCTGGGAAATGTGCATGCTGATGTGCTCGGCCAATTGAGGGCAGGTGTGAGCTGTCCTGCCAGCCAGGTTGTGAAATGGAGATGCCTTTTGCCACCTGTGCTAAGGATACTCACAGATAATAGCCATCATGGAGTTGAAGTTTCCAATGTTGAAGCATTCTCTTGCCACATCAATGAAAAATTCCACCATTCTTGTGCGTTGCTTTTTCTTTACAACCTGGAGAGACACCCAAGAGGGAAGGGGTGGTCTGAGTTTTGGATAGGATGTCCAGCCAAAGGCACTGGAGCAGGTTCAGTGAATAGACATTTCAAAACTTTGTCCAGCTAAATCTTAACATAGGCCTCAGGATTTTTTGTTAAGAATAATTTTTAATAAAACAACAGAAATATTTGGGATGGCTACCAACTACTTGTGTAGTTCTGGGGGAGTGCACATCTTTGTTTATACAGAGAAGTCCATGTCTTGGGCAATTCTGCATAAACAAGCTGGACACTTTCAGCCATTTCCTGTTACTGGAAAAGGAAGATAACATGACACTGCTATCAGAATATATGCAAAACATTTAAACCTCTCAAAAATGGGGGGAAGCATCAGACAGACTTAAAGTCAGGGGCATGGAACCTAAATATGAGAGAAAGCAGCTGCCACATCCTGCTTTTCTGGTTCTGCTGCGTGTACTGCTGAATGACCTGTTGAGAGCAGGCAGTGAGGATGAGCAAACACACAAATTCCCACCCACACAAATGTGCACAGCATCAAGCAACTCATGCTGAGCATCTCATCTGCAAATTCTTTTATAAGCTGCAAAACAAAATGAATTATTGCCTGGATTGCATTCATTCATGAAAATATTTTCCGTGTTTAAACCTAAAAGTTCTCTCTGGCTTATATAAAAATGGCTCCTAAGCAGTGACTGCAGAATGTCTGACCTAAGTACAGAATACCTAAGTATTCTGTAATATCAAAAGAAAATGGTTCAGTAGTCAAAGGTCTGGCTTAGCCCTCAGTGTGCTAAGACCTTTCTTTGATGGTTTCTTAAATGTATGAGCCCTACCAGCCAGCTCTGGAAGTGTCTTGGTGTGCTCTGCAATGCATTTCTGAGAGCAGGAAATCTCAAGTGATTAGGATCAGTGCACTGACTTCATGAAAATGCAGCAGGCATTGAGATTCCCATGGAAAGGTGCCTGACCAAGCAGGAATAGGGAAAAAAATTCCAGTTTGCTAGAACTTGAATTAATAGAAATCTAAAAAATCATAATAAGAAGCTAAAAAGAGAACATACATGGGGAAAAAAAAAAAAAAAAAGGTTTCTGGGCAGTACACCTTCCATTTCTTTGCCTGTTTTATGACAGAAGTTACCTTAACCTCCAGTAAGGTTATTCCTCCTCTCTTACTTTTTTTAAACTTTGCAATAGTACACTTTCTTTTAAGATTTTAAAGAAAGCTTATTCTTGATTTTTCTACAACGAATGTTGTATGACTAAAATAAATGAATATAAATTTAAAAATTAATATATCACAGTGCTAATGTTATCAAAATGCAGTGAAAGGACAGCTGTTTATTGGTAAATCTGCATTTAAAGAGGAATATTTTTAAGAATCTTTTGCTGTATTTAAAAATGGATAAATCCTAAAGAGCTCCCAACTCAGTCCACACAAGTTCCTTTTCACTGCATGACTAATGCAGCTGCACAAAATTAAGGAATATATGCAAAGTCAAACATAGCCTTGAACTCTTAATCATATGAGCATGCAAATAATTTAATGCTTGAATAATGCTATTATCTTTAATTGCACTGCTAATGTGTAAATCTCATTTAGACCACTGCCTGCCTCTTGTCCTTAAGGCAGGATCCCTTTGCTATCTTGTTTTCTGTGCACACCTACCCGACAAATCTCTGTAGCCACCAGCATGCTGAGACAATTGAACCAATTGTCATAGGCCTCCAAATTATAGGTTTTGGTCACGTCACTTCGGCACTGTAAGAGAACAGGTCACCTGTTAAACCTCTCCTGTAGCATTATAAAGTCAAAGTTTACCCAAGGATAAACTTCCTTTTCGTGTCTTGACAAAATGTTGTTGTATGTGTTTTAAGGCATGAGCTTAAGGAAGCTTAGGAAATGTTAGTCTTTGTTGCACAGAGTGTACTCAAATTATGGAGTTATTATTCTTTACCCTGGTTCAGCTATGTTTCTTTCTCCATCTGTACACCTTTCTGTACCTTGTGATTATCCAGGGAGTCCATGTGGCTGACAATCTGCATCAGATCCTCTGGGTAAATGTTGCTCACCCTTTCCTGTGTTGGGAGAGAGGAGAGATTGTCATTGTACAGATAAACAGAGTTCTGTGAAAACAAATCAAAGTTAGGAGAACATTTAGGTAACTTGATCTTCCTAGAGCAAGGTGCTTTTATCAGTGTACCTCAATGATCTTATTCATTACTTGACTTGGTATTTTTTTATTAAAACACTGGAGGCTCTCAGGGAAGCCATAGCCAAACTCCTATTGATGAGTATGTTAATAATGTTAATATTTATTAAATAGCAGGCACAAGTCTCCACCCCAGCAGTCTCACCAGCTCGATGTAGGTCAGCTGCTGTGCCAGGATCAGAGGGTCACAGCACACACTCAGGATGTCCTTCTGGGTTGACTGGGGCTTGGTTTTGAGGATGGTGCCCTTGTCAGTGACAGGCTGCCGGAATTTCTCTCTGATTTCCTGGTACTGGCTCCGTGCAGAAAGGGCCATCAGGAGATTCTGTGTCATCTGGCTAATGATCTTTTTCACTGTTCCATTTTCCTAAGCAGAAGGGAGAAACAACAACTGCTGAAAACCTTTAGCTATTGCAGACATGGATCACCAGAGAATTTCTGCCTGGGAAAAATAACTGCCTATTATCCATTTTCTTTCATCTTTTCTGAGCTGATCGTTCTGTGACAAATGACCTTGTCCTAAATACCCACACAACTCCATAATGACACTGCTCTGCCTGCCTTCCCAGCCCTGCTTGGCTTGGCTGGCAGGTCTGCTCCTTTTGGGAGTGCCCCATTTCAAAGGCATCCGTGTGTGCAGCTGGAGTGGGCATGGGAAAGGTGCTGCAGCTGCTTGCACAAGGCTCCCTGGAGCCCCTGTGCACCAAGGGCCAAAAGCTCTCATCCTGATCACACCCACTGATGAATCCAGTCTGTCCAGCCCAAGCAGAATCCAGGGAATTCACATAATGTCCAGGAATATACCCCTACAATATCCTAACTTAGCTTTGAACAGCTAAGTATCCAAATATTTATGTTAGAGCACAATATACATCATGTTCTCAGAAAACTAAGATGCCTTTCCTGTTTATCATGTACAGATTTCAAACACAAGATTTGTAAGGATTCATTGAAAGGTAAAGCCACAGGAACACAATCCATCTGCTCAGTGTTTTGACAACTAAGGTGATTTTTTTTTTCTGCCATTGTGTCCTACAGACATTTCTCTGCAATCACCCCCAGAGAGCTAACTTGATTGCTTTTCCTACTCCTCCACCCTGTCTGCTACTGCTTTAAGTGACCCAGGTTTCTTCTGCTGCTAGGAGAATTAATTCAACCAGACAGTCCTTTTCCTCACAGAATCATTCTCCTGCTTTCATGCAAATTACTTTTCTTGAAGTTAACCACAAGGTTCACTTGTGCCAGCCCTCACTAGACAGAACTGCAATGAATCTGTGACCATTCAAAGGAGCCACTGCTGTGCAGTGATGGCTGAAATTATGCAGCAGATGTGGGAGATGACTACCAAATACTTGTATATTGCCTGTTATAATTAAGCAATAATGGTGTCAGAATGGTGCTTTACAAGGCAATAATCTGACTCCCAAGTGAAATCAAATGAAAAGCTGAAGGCAGTGTAGCTCATCTTGAGGCTGGATTACTGCTGAACAGCAGCTGTCTGGAGTCATTTCTGATACTGTGCTACAAGTGTTCAAAAATGCCAAGGGAGCCTGGTGGAGGGGACTAAAACAAAGCAGAATTCTCCTCTTTTATGCTGAGCTTTCCACTGTGAATGGTTTGCCTTCAGCCACTGTGCCTGGCTTGCCCACGTGTCTGGGAGGAAGCAGACCTGCTGACAGGATGGCAGAAAATGACACTTGAGGATAGGTGAGAGTACTGCAGATGTTATGTAAAAGTGAGGAAAGAAACTCAGCCATGAAAAGCTGTGGCTTATTTAAGCGATTATGAATTCATTAGCATCCTAATGAATAGACAGTTGTCCTTAGGAGTTTTAGCAGTTTCCTTGTACCTTGTGATTATACTAGTTTTACCCTAATTTTCCCTACAATTTTGGAAGATAAGTCAATGACTGTACAATGACTTGTACCTGTTTGAGTTAATTTTTATTTACTTTGGGGTGGAATCCTGGCTGTAGCTTTAGCTATTTGGAATGCTGCTATCACCAGGACAACACCTGACTGCTTTGTGTGAGTTCTCAGGTGACTTTCTAACTTTATGTATGAAGAATAATGGCCTAAGGGGATTTGAAAAAGTTTTAAAATACAAAACAAACCCCCAAACTTTACCATAATTCCATGCTGAAGCATAATTCAGTGTGCTAACAAGAACTTAGAGTGAGAGCTGCTTTTTGTCAAATTAGTATTTCCTGGGGGTCAGATGAAGCACAGCTCTCTATTGGTGAACTTTGATTAGCCTTGTTAAGGGGGTAAATGAGGTGGTGCTCTAATTAATGGATGCCATCAGATGCCTCAGACACCACGGCACGGAGCCATCCCACAAAGATGGGTTTTTCTCCAATGACCATTATTCATACATAGGAGTGGGAAGGAAGAGGGAGAAAGAAAGGGCACAACTCTTTTCTAGTTCAAAGTAACAGACAAATACTGGGACAGAGATGCTAAATAAACCTCTGCCAAGTCCCCTTTCACATCCACCCCTTGGCCCTTGCCTGCAAGGAGAAGAGAAGGCTGTAGTCCTGTTTCTTCTTCCCCTCCTCCTGAGGCACTGACATTCTCATCCTGCACCCACACAAACATCTCTGCTGATGCAACAAAACTGATGTACTTCCTTCACCTCACTCTGCTGTCCTAGCCCTGACTCATGCCCTGCTGTCAGACCTGTTGTTCTTCATTTTCTCTCTACTTGAATCAACAAAAGCACATAACACAACTGT